>NC_059328.1:4856500-5487000 GCF_018350155.1 Leopardus geoffroyi | reverse complement strand
CCTGCAGCACCCAAGATCTGTTTGTCCCCCAAGCCACATCTCCACACTTCTGCCAGTCTTCAGGTCAATTTCTGGGCTATTTAGGAAGATTTTATAGTTATCTAGTCGTGTTCCTGGGATGAGGCAAACCTAGGGTCCTGCTACTCTGAAGCCATCTTTCCCCCCTCTAAACTGTGTTCTATTTTAGTTGAGGAGACTCAACGTGATATACAGATGTTCAAGTCATGGCAGCTGGTGCCTGGTGACCCAGAGGATGGCCCAGAACACAGGGAACAGTGATGACAGAAGACCCCAGTTTTATAGGAAGATGGGGCCAGATGAGTGAAGATGGTGGTAGGCCCCCAGTTTTGATGGAGGGGAACAGGAGGGGTGCCTGCTAGAAGGTTCTCCGGGGTCCTTTATGGGCATGGGGGGTGCAGGGGAGACTGATGGATGGAAGAATGAGACCTGCCTTATTGGAGGCTTGGATTGCTGCTAGAACCCAGGTGAGCCTTCGCTCTGCAGGGATGCAGGTCCAGATACGCTGGGGGCTGTGTAGGGTCAGGAGAGGCAGGGCAGACTGCCCCCGACTGACAGAAGGTCAGAGGGACAAGGAAATTGAAGATACAGGCAAGAGAGTGGCAAAAGGACTCCATGTTCATATTTTATGCATTAATTGTGCACTTGTTATAAAGGCCATTTTAATACCTTATTCAATCCTTCTGAAGCCAGGTTAACAAAAACACAGGGTGACGATAAGGTGCAGCAGCACCTTACAAAGCAACAAAGCAGCCTTCTCTGGGAACTGGGATGTTAGCATTTCAAAAGGACAGAGTTTCAGTTTTGCAGGATGAAAAAACTGATGGGGACTGATGGTGGTGGCGGCACAGTATGACAGTATGACTGTGCTTTGTGTACATAACCTGTACACTTAAAAATGGTTAAAATGGTAAATTTAAAAAAATATTTATTTATTTTTTTTAATGTTTATTATTTTTGAGAGTGCACAAGTGGAGGAGGGGCGGAGAGAGAGTGGGGGAGACAGATGATCCATAGTGGGCTCCATGCTGACAGCAGGGAGCCCAATGTGGGGCTTGAACTCACAAACCATAAGATCATGACCTGAGCCAAAGTTGGATGCTCAACTGACTGAGCCACCCAGGCGCCCCAAAAATGTTTATTTATTTTGAAAGAGAGAGGGAGAGTGAATAAGCAGGGGAGGGGCAGAGAGACAGAGGGAGAGAGAGAAAATCCCAAGCAGGCTCCTTGCTGTCATCACAGAGCCTGACATGGGGCTCAATCCTATGATCTTGGGATCATGACCTGAACTGAAATCAAGAGTCAGACGGTCAACTGACTGAAACACGCAGGTGCCCCAACTTTTATTTTTTTTATTAGACAAATAATTTTTATAGACAATTAAGAAATACTTTTTTTTACATTTAAAAAATGATAAACCCACCATTTGCTCACGTGGCTTTGTAAGAGAGGAAGGGTCTGTTGAAGATGATCCACATAGGATGCTGGGATGTGGATCAGGGCATCTTCCTATCAGTGTTCATGACAGAAGAAAAATTATCCTTTCATCTTTTCTGATTTTATCTAAGATTATCTAAGTGTCGAAATAAAATTTTCTAGTCCTGGGGTACCTGGGCGGCTCAGTCGATTAAGTGCCTGACTCTTGATTTTGGCTCAGGTTACGATCTCATGGTTCGTGGTTAGAGCTCCACCTCAGGCTCTGTGGTGGTGGTGTGGCGCCTGCTTCGGATTCTCTCTCCCTCTCTCTTTCTCTCAAAAATAAATGGACAAACTTAGAAAAATTAAGAAATTTCCCGTCCCAATCAAAGAAAGGGAATTAAACATTTATCCTGCCTGTCCCATATACATCATATTTCAGGGCAACCAAATACCCCCGATCGGGGAGGGAAATTATGATACCAGAAAGCAACAGCAATGACACCGTTTTGCAGCCCTTAATGAAGTAATTAATTCAGACAAAGATCATCAAAGGAGGAAACCATCAGATAAAAGTGAAGACTGAAAAACAGAAGGATGGAAACATGTGTAAGTACATAGATACAGACACGCCGACAGAAGGCTGGCTGGACAGATGGAGGAGACAGAACCTCTAATCCACATGGAAGAGGTTTCGTGTTCACTAAGATTTCAAAGCTGAATTCACTATGTAATCCCTAGACCCTGCCCCTCCTCCAGCATCCCTGCCCTCTTGCTTGAGGAGGCCTTAAGGCGAACACTCCCACGCAAGGACCGGGGTCCTGTCCCTCACCCTCACCATCAAGCCGATTTACAACCTCAGGCATGTCTCCAACTGCACAGATGTAACCCCATCATTGTGCTGCCCACCCTTGATCAAGGGATGCCCAGTGTCCCCAGGGTGAAGTTCAAAACTCCCAGGTCACCATCCCAGCCAGCACCAAGCCAGTCTTGCATTGAATTGCCAGTTCTCCGCACACACCAGCTGTTTCATGACTCTAGATTCGACCGCGGCCTTTTACCCTCTGCTTAAAACACCCTGTCTGCCTGACAAAATCCTGCTCTTCCTTAAACATCTGCCAAAGCAGCCTCCTTCTGTGAGTCCGACCTCCCTCCATAGACCCCTCCTTCCCTGGGCCTCCCGCTGTATGCATATTGGCCCCGTGTCCATCCATCCATCCATCCATCCGTCTGTCTTCCTGCCTGGCTGTAAAACCCTTGAGAGAGGAAGTGTGGCTTACTCGTTCTCTGAATCCTCAATTCCTATGTAGTATATAGCATGTGCTTAATAAATGCTTCCTAAATGTATTGCCTGTCTCCTTTAAAACAGAGGCAGGGGAAGACCTGACATTTCATCTTAAGGAACACTGCAAGGGAAAAAGAGATTTATCTGCCTGATTAAACTTTTGGTGATTCCTGACAATTTCCAGCAGGAAATCGGAGGCCAATTATAATCTGATTAAGATTTTAAACAGATTTATTTTTGCGGTTGCACTCTTATTATATAACATTCTCCAAGGATCCTTTCGTGCAGTGAAGGAAGGAGCAAAGCTCACTGACCTGGGATTTTCGATTTGCCTCATATACTCCATGTATGGCCAGTTAGAGGGTACACAGGCAGTTTAAAAACCTTCCAGATTTAAACAGTATAGAGGTTCCTCAAAAAGTAAAAATAGAACTACTTTACAATCCAGTAATTGCACTACTGGGTAGTTACCCAAAGAATACAAAAACACTAATTCAAAGGGATATATGGACCCATGTTTAGAGCAGCATTATTTCTAATAGCCAAATCGGGGAAGAACCCCAAGTGTCCATTGATAGATGAATGGATAAAGAAGATGTGATGAGCACGCACGTGCATGCACACACACACACACACACACACACACACAATGGAATATTACTCAGCCATCCAAAGGAACGAAATCTTGCTATTGCAACAACATGGATGGAGCTAGAGAGTATGATGGTAAATGAAGTAAGTCAGTCAGAGAAAGACAAATACCACGTGGTTTCACTCACGTGGAATTGAAGAAACAAAACAAGCAAAGATTAAAAAGAGAGGGAGAGGGTGGGGGAGGGGAGAGGGAGAGGGAAGGGGAGAGGGAAAAGGATGGGGGAGGGGAGAGGGGAGAGGGAGACTGGGGTGCCTGGGTGGCTCAGTCGGTTAAGTGTCCGACTTTGGTCCAGGTCATGATCTCTCAGTCTGTGAGTTCGAGCCCTGCATCAGGCTCTGTGCTGACAGCTTGGAGCCTGCTTTGGATTCTGTGTCTCCCTCTCTCTCTGCCTCTCCCCTGATCTCTCTCTCTCTCTGTCTCAAAAATAAGTGTTAGGTAAGCCAAGAAACAGACTCTTTTTAATTTTTTTTTAAAGCTTATTTATTTTTGAGAGAGAGAACATGAGCAGGGGAGGGGCAGACATAGAATTCAAAGCAGGTTCCAGGCTCTAAGCTGTCAGTTCGAGCCTGACACAGGGCTTGAACTCATGAACTGTGGGATCATGATCTGAGCTGAAGTCAGAGGCTCAACCGACTGAGCCACCCAGGCGCCCCTGAGCAGACTCTTAGTTCCGGAGAACACACTGATGGTCACCAGAGGGGAGGAGGGCGGGGGTGGGGAAATGGGGATGGGGATTAAGGCGGGCACTTGTGAGGAGCACCAGGTGATGCATAGAATTGGTGAGTCCCTATACTGCGCACGTGAAACTAATATAACACTCTGTTAACTATACTGGAATTGAAATGAAAACTTAATTAAAAAGTGAAAAAAAACTCTTCCAGATTTTACAGATATCTCAAACACAACATTTCCAGCATGATTTGTAGAAGTTGATTTCAGATGACTGCTTCCCTGCCCAAGGTCTGACTCAGAGGCCACCACGTGGACAGGGCTGAACTGGCTCCAAATTCGGCTGCTCCCTGCCACCTGCGGGCTCTCTCCTTTTCTAGAAGCGTGTGCCACATGAGCTTTTCTCTTGTGCAACCTGATTTCTTGACACCGAGAACGGTCAGAGGTCTGCTTCCTTTCGTCAACTTTCAATCACTGTTTCAGCTTCATCCCAAAAAGCTAACACTGGCTACCATACTATTTATTTGTCACGTTCCTTAAATACCATATGTAAAATACAAACTAAAATATCCTAAAGTCAATAATAAATAGATTCAAATATAATCCAGAAAAAAATTTATTCTATGATCTGAATTTTAGAAATCTCAAAACTCTAAAATTCTAACTTCGGCAGTTGTGGGAGAAAAAAAATCTTTCACCTAATCTTCGTTATGAAAAGTACATCAAATGGGTAGTAACACACATGAAGCTCACTTTTCAAATCCCAAATTTGAGCTACTACTAGTCAAGGAAAAACAAGGTAACTGTTTGGAGGCCTGGCTCAGAATCTAAAAGCTGGTAGCTTCTTTATTCCTTTTTCCTTTGTCTTCCTCCCTTTCCTTCCTTCCTCCTTCCCTTTCTTCTCTCCTCCCCTCCTTCCTTTCCTTCCTCAGTCCCTTCTCTCCCTCCCTTCTCTCTTCCCCTCCTTCCTCCCTTCCTCCTTCTCTTCCTTCCTCTTTCTCTTCCTCCTTCATACCTCCTCTCCCATTGCTCTTAGCAAACCTGATACTCAAATGTAAACATAATAACACATATGTGCAGGCCTTTACTCTTGCAAAATTCGATCTTTTAGGTTTCATTAGAAGTCTTTACGTCATACAATACACTGCAAAGAACAAGACGCCTCTGCCACAAGAGGGCAGTAAACACCACTCGGTGCAGGCGGCTGGCCAGGGATCAGAGAGAGAAAAGAGCTGGGCGGGAAAGGAACCAAGAGGCTGTAAAATTTCAGCCTCTCCTTCCGTGGATGGGAAGAAGGATGGCCTAAGAAGTTCGGCAACTTGTTTGAGATCGTGGAGCTAGTTGCCAGAGTCTGTTATCCTCAAAGAATAACATGCCTCCAAGTTAAAGAGAATGAAGTAAAAGGTACCTAATTAGGGATGCTGTTCCCTAGTAACCCAGTAGTCTGATGACTATGCATGACTCACCACAAGAAAGAAAATATTTGCTCGTGGACAGGAAATAAGAAACTCTTTCCTGCTTTAGGGCATTTGAATTTGCTCTTCCTTCTGCCTGGAATCCTTTCCCCGACCTAACCCAGGGCTCAGCCTCATGCGCTCAATTATCTGCTGGACGAGTCTGCATGGATTCTCACAGACATCTCAAACTCGAGATATTCCAAAATGATCGACACTCCTTGCTTGGGGTTTGACGGCACTGGACTAACCTCTCCAGGTCTGTTTCCTCATTTATAAAATGAAGGCAAGAACATCTGCCTTACCCACATTTCCTGAGGCTTTAGTGAGTTTATATATTCACTCAGATTGTATATATCATGCGGCACAGTACCTGATCCATAGAACACCTCGATGAATGGCAGTTTTAGTAAATATCACCTTCCTCCATAAACCAGCCCTTCTCATTTCTTCTCCCATGGCAGAAAACAGATTAGTATCCTTAGATTGTCTTTTTCACCATCTGCATTTAACTAACCCATACATCTCAGTGTATATTTCCAGAATCCAGTCCCACCTTTTGATCCCAGCTGCCACTGCCACTATCCTAATTCGTGCCTTCAGCACTTTTTGCCTGGACCATTGCAGCTGCCTTCCAGCAGCCTGCCTCCCACCCAGGTTCCACACAGCAAGTAGTCTATGCAGGATGGAGCTTGGCCATGTCATAAGAGACTACTGTGAACAGTAAAGTCATCTGGGTTTAGGGCTTAATTTGATGACCTATTTCCCTCTGTTTTAATAAATCCATCTAGAAGTGATTTTTGTAAATGTTTGGGGTGAGGTAGGGATTCCACTCCATTTCTTCTGCCTGGATAACCAACCTGTCCCCCCTTATCTGCAATGTCACTCTTGAAAACTCAAGTATCAAGGCCCCTGGGTGGCTCATTGGTTGAATGTCCAACTCTTGATGTTGGCTCAGGTCATGATCCCAGGGTCATGGGATTGAGCTCCAAGTTGGGTTCTGCTGAGCATGGAGCCTGCTTGGGATTCTCTCTCTCCCCACCCCCCAATCCCCCTCTCTCTCCCCCCCTGCTCAAAAAAAAAATCCAAAACTCAAGTATCTAATTACAGATGAGGTGAAAACACAGGTTTTGGGCTTTAACACTCTAAGTCCACATAAAGCCTAGAAAAAATTTCAATTCAGCGCATTTGTGATACTTCCCTTGGAAAACGTTTCCATAATGAACTGAAATAGGGAAAGTGGCATTTGCTCCCCCACACCCACTCTCTTGTCTGGATGACAGAAACACAAACGTTTATTTAACTCAAGTGCTGACTTAAAAAACAACAGCAATGTTGCTTCTGAAATTTAGCATATCAAACACTGATTCGAAAAATGGAGACAGCCTCCATGATGTAGGTTTGCCTCCTTTATTCCAGTTATAACATGAAATTCTTTAATGAACTCTTAACAATTCTTGATTAAGAAATGAAGACTGAGCAATGCGGCCTTTGTTTGCCTCGGATTATGAAAGACTATTTTTCAAATGATAGTTACCTTTAAATTAATAATTGACAGGTTATTGATTCTAAAACAGCACTGTGTTTTTCCTCACCTTCCCTCAGCCACCAGTGTCTATCCTGTGAATTTCCTGCACGGAACACCCAGCTCCAAGGCACTGTCACTGGGGGCAAAGGGGATGGCCTTAAGAAGAGAATAGCTGCTTCAGACATCCGAGGTAGGGCCAGTTTTAACTGATGCCCTGAATGGTGCATTTTCTTTCTGCACAAAGCTGATGATGAAAACAGAGGTTAAATATCTGGCCATTTATAATGATATAATACAAAGAGGAGGCAAAAAAAAAATCAATAAAAGATTAAAAACAATTTCCAGGTCTGAAGAGTGGCATATTTTCTTTCCTTCTATTTCTCAGTGATCTGAAAAACTTCTTCCTGTAAACTTTCCACATATTCTATTGACTTTGTTTCTCTTTTTTTTAATGTTTACTTATTGATTTTTGAGAGAGAGAGAGAGAGAGAATGCAAGTGGGGGAAGGGCAGAGAGAGAGAGGGAGAGAGAGAATCCAAAGCAGGCTCTGGAAGCCTGATGTGGGGCTCAAACTCATGAACTGTGAGATGACGACCTGAGCCAAAGTCAGACACTTAACCGACTGAGCCACCCAGGCACCCCTATTGACTTTCCGTTCTCTGTGATTTCCCCTCCGCCACCCCCAGTGAATGCGGCAAAGACCCCATAGGAGCGTCTAGACCTGTTACGGTAAATTCCACCGCTGGATTGCAACCTGCATGTGCCATGGATTCAAGGGCAACGAAGACATTGTCCCGGACAACTTCCTGGGGCTGAAAGGCACAGGGTGAGGAGCAAATCATGATAGGGAAGCCAAGGGGGAGGGTCGTCTTTCTTACCTTGTGCTGCCAGAGCAAGGGAAGGTTGGCTCTGGAGGGCTTGACCCCTGAAAGTCCGGGAGCAGGTGTCTGGATCACTGTCCGCGCTCTCCCAGGTGTGTCTCAGGACCAAGAAGGAGGGTGCCCCTAGCCAGGTGGCTTCCAGCTACAACACGCATCAGCTCAGCTCTTCCGGGCATTGGGGCCGTGTTACTCATTTTCAAGAGAATGTTTCTCTTTCATTCCATTCTCTCCTGAGTCAGCTAGTGATCAAACAAGCATAATCCACGTCTTCCTTCCCTTCTCTTTCTTTTCTTTTCACGGAAGGATCTCCTTAAACTTCACGACTATCAGTCTCTTTCTCTGGTTTTGTAAAGCCTAACACACCCCTCCGGAAGGGTCCCCTGATGCCGGTCCGTGTACTTCTCATCTAGACTGGCTGGATTCCTTCTGCACCTCCAAGCCCTCTGAACGGCCGTCCTGCTCATGGCTGAGAGAGCCCTGCACCCAGCACAGCACCTGGGCACACAGCAGGTGCCCCAGGACTAGTTGCTGGTACGTTCCAGAAAAGTAAACCTACAGAAGGGTCAGTGAGCTTCATTACTTACCCTACCCTAAAGAATGCGGCAGAGTGGGACATTAGTCACCAAGAGAAGAAAATTTGCATTCAAACATACACCCTTTTTGGAATGAGGAAGGAATAAAAGTGAGGGTATATTTTGTAGATGTGATTGTAATCACTTTGTAGATGTAGTGTAATCACTTTGGAGAAAGTGATTGAGGTTTCTTCATACATTCGTTGTTGAAGGTGGAACTTGAAAACGTTTCTTTTCTGCATTTTTGTTTCTTTCAGCTCCCCAGACATTTGAATATCCTTGTAAACAATTTCAGAATTATTAAAAGGTTTTGGAAAGGTTGTCTGAACAAGGATAATTGTTAATCTGTAAGTCACATCTTTCCTTTTTGCTTTGAAACCTATTTGCTCTGCAATGCCCACAGAATTTTTTTAAGTTGATTTATTTTTTGAGAGAGAGAGAGAGAGAGAAGGAGAGAGAGAGCACTCTGGAGGGAAAGAGAGAGAGGGAGGCAGAGAATTCCAAGCAGGATCCACACTGTCAGCTCAGAGCCTGATGTGGGGCTCGATCTCATGAACTGTGAGATCACGACCTGAGCCGAAATCCAGAGTTGGACGCTTAGCTGAGCCACTCAGGCACCTTAGCCACAGAAATTTTTCAATTGCAAATGTTAGCTTTTTTTATTTAATTTTTTTTTACATTTATTTATTTTTGGTAGAGACAGAGCACAAGTCGGAGAGGGGCAGAGAGAGAAGGAGACACAGAATCTGAAGCAGGCTCCAGGCTCCAGGCTCCGAGCTGTCAGCACAGAGCCCGATGCGAGGCTCGAACTCACAAACCAGGAGATCGTGACCTGAGCCAGAGTTGGACACTTAATCGACTGAGCTATCCAGGTGTCCCAAATGTTAGCTTTTTAAAGATTAATTTGCTGCAGGTCAGATCTTGTACAACAGCACACTGCCATGAAGAAGTTTAAACAGAAAGTAAAGATTCATAAATCTCAGCCACAGCCCCACTTTCTGATAAAATCAAGTTTGTAAGAACAGAAGAACTTAGACAAGCTGCTAGTGTCCAGTGAAATAGGACCTCACCTGTATTATGGCCGATTCTATTGCTTCGATGGCCACTTCTCCCACGGGGTCAGCATCCTGCTCCCACGCCCAGCTCCCCGATTTGGGGGTTCTCCCATGGACATTCTCGCCTCACAGGTAGGTAGGGCTTTGCAGGTACCGTGGGCCGCCCAGGAAGGAAACAACGGGGGGCTCTGTTCACTGAACATCTCAACAGAGCAAAATCAGCTCCATGGTTCCTGGACATCCATCTCCGGACTCACACAGGAAGATGCAGCAAAATGGCACCAAACACCCAATTGTCCACGTTGGCACTCAGTGATAGTCTCAGAATGAGTTGTTTCCCATGGGTCTGGCCATTATGGTTCCTAGAATTGGCATTTCAGGGGCCAGCAGAGCAGCGGGTCAAGAACAAGTTTCTGAAGCCCGACTGCTCTGTCCTTCGTGGGAGAACCAGGCCCGTCCCTTCACCTCACTGTGGCCATGGCCTCACCCAGAGGGGCTCAGGGGCTGTCATGAGGATGCATGAGTTAATGTTTGTAAGGGGTTCAGGGCCCAGTGAGAGCTGGGTTCAATATTCATGAACCAAACACATAATTTTAACATTCCCAAAAGGTGAAAATAAAGGGATATGAGCTACACAATTCAAATCCACTCTTGGAGAATGTTCCCGTGGTCCTGAGGAATCTCTGCATGCTCCAGTCTTTCCTTTTTTATTTTTATTTTTATTTTTTTTTTATTTTTTTTTTCAACGTTTATTTATTTTTGGGACAGAGAGAGACAGAGCATGAACGGGGGAGGGGCAGAGAGAGAGGGAGACACAGAATCGGAAACAGGCTCCAGGCTCTGAGCCATCAGCCCAGAGCCCGACGCGGGGCTCGAACTCACGGACCGCGAGATCGTGACCTGGCTGAAGTCGGACGCTTAACCGACTGCGCCACCCAGGCGCCCCTAGTCTTTCCTTTTTTAAAAAAACTTTTTAAAAATTAATTAATTCTTGAGAGAGAAAGAGACAGGGCACAGGCAGGGGAGGGGCACGGGAAGAGACACAGAATCCGAAGCAGGCTCCAGGCTCCGAGCTGTCAGCACAGAGCCCAACATGGGGCTCGAATCCACCAACCGTGAGATCATGACCTGAGCTGAAGTCAGAGGCTTAACTGATGAGCCACCCAGGCACTCCACTAGTCTTTCCTTTGTTAATGGTTTCAGAGGCACCTGTGCCTTTGAACTGCATGCTGCCTGTCCCCTACCGCCCTGGCAGGACGCCCTGTCCTCCTCCCCGAGCCTTTGCCCTGAGAAATCTGACAAGAGGTGCACCCCCAGCACGACCGGTCTATGAGGAGGGTTCAAAGACCTCCATTTGTTACGGCGGCCACGGAGTGACCAAGCAACAGTCAGTGGCGGAAAGAGTCCACGATGCGTCTCAGTGGCCATACCCATGTTTTCTCTCTACCCCTGCCTCTGACTCACTCCTATGGGCTTCAGACAAGAAATACTGATTTCCCAACTGCAGCATGGGGGTGAATAATTGTGGCGGTTTTTTCTTTTGTTCCAAGCAGCTCACGGCCTCAGACCCCTCACAAGACGTTTGTGTTCACACTCGGTGATGCTCTTGGGGTCCCTGCTATGTCACCCACCACCTGTGCTTGCAAAAACGGTATTTCTGGAAGTGTTTAACTCCCAGCTGTCACTTTTTGGTTTCTGCTATGAGCCAGTGCTCTGTCTTTAAAGATTGCAAAACCCTGGCAAAGTAGTCAAAAGAGAGAAAGAGTAATTAAGTGGCCACAGTATCGGCATTCAAATCTCATGCGTTTATCAATTTGTTCAGCTCTGCAAAAATGTGCTCAACTCATGGTGTTGGGACTTAAGGGATGTGAAGACAGGTAAGGTCTCTGCTCTGAGATTTCA
The DNA here is from genome assembly GCF_018350155.1 of Leopardus geoffroyi. Classification (NCBI taxonomy): domain Eukaryota; kingdom Metazoa; phylum Chordata; class Mammalia; order Carnivora; family Felidae; genus Leopardus; species Leopardus geoffroyi. The sequence goes on along the minus strand of NC_059328.1, from coordinate 5,475,565 downwards.
CAAGACAAGCTGAATACGGTGGGCTGAAAAGTGGCCCGTGAAGATGCCCATATTCTGTTCCCCAGAACTGGTGGCCACGTGACTTTGCATGACAAAAGAGACTTTGCCAAGTTAACTTTGCTAAGTTAAGGATCTTGAGATGGGGAGTTATCTTGGGTTGGGGTAGCCCGATGGAACTGTGGGGTCTTTATAAGTGAAAAAAAGATGTGGGACAGCCAATGTCAGAGTGAGGAAGAGACCCAGAAACCCCATCGACATGGAGGAAGTTGACCAGGGCCCACGGAGTGCAGGTGGCCCTTGGAAACTGCAAAGGGCAGGAAACAGATCCTCCCCTAGAGACTCCAGAAGGAATGTAGCCCTACTGACATGTTGATGTTAGCCCGGGTGAGAACCATTTCAGACATCTGCCCTCCAGAGCCCTAAGATTGTTAAGTCCGTGTTAAGCCACTAAGTTTGTGGGAGTTTATTACAGCAACAACAGGAAACCCATACACTGACAATGACGACAGAGTGTGACAGGTGAGCAGATGTGCACCTATTTCACAGTGAGGTAAGGGCTCGAGGAAGGCTTTTGGGAAGGCCTCCTAGACGAAGCAAAGGATGAGTGAATGTTCGCCAGGCAGAGAGCTGGCAGGGTACGTGCACGTGGGGCCACCATCGTAACCTGGTCCACGGACATATCATCCGTCACTCCAGAGGGTTCCCTGAATCCCTCTGTAGTTCACCCTCCTCCACCACCACCCCAACCCCGGGCAACCACTACCTACTCGCTGTCACTTAGAGTAGTCTGAATTTTCTAGAACTTATATAAACAGAACAAAATAATATGTTTTTTTTTTTTTTTTTTTTTTTTTTTGCCTGCCTTCTTCCACTCAGCGCGAAGATTTGGAGCTCCATCCATGTTCCCACATCTATCAATAGTTCCTTCCTCTATCTGGCTGGACAGTACCCCATTGTATCAATATACCGCCATTTCTCTGTCCTCCTGTTAACGGACATTGGGGTGTTTCCCGGCCTTTGGTTATTACAAATAAAGCTACTGTGAACATTTGTGTACAAGTCCTTCTGTGGACGTATGTTTTCTTTTGAGTAAACGCCTACGAACAGAATGGCTGGATCACAGGGCAGGTGTACGTGTAACTTTTTAAGGTATACATGTGTTTTTTAAGCAGCATCTACTCTTTTGACAATATGTTGCGAGTATCTTTCTCTGTCAATAATATACCTCATCATTTGAATGCTTCCAGAATCATCGTTGCAACTACATAGTTGCATATTTTCTGATTATCTCCTTGGGATGTATTCTTTGAGGTGGTATTACCACATGAAACGTGATCTAGTTTGGAGCCATATTCCCAGATTTTATCATGAGGACAGAAGAGCTTCTGGCCTGGTATTGGTGCTCCTCTGCCCGCATGGCCCTTGGGACAAGGGTGGACATTCAGATGTCTACTTGAAAAGAAAACCCAGTTCCAGTTGGCCGGAGTCAGGCAAGGTGGGAGAGTGAAAGGGCTAGGTATGTGAAGAAGCTGAAATCCAAAAAGATGTGGGGCAGATTTTCAGGGTGCTTCCTAAAAGAGGTCGTCTTGTGGTTGGTTTCTGTTGGTATTTTCATTGAACTCTTAAATGGTGGGGAGGTTGGGGAGATGGGCTCTATTTTTAAAGGCTGTATTGAAAGGATCATCTTACACTGAGTTGAAGTCTCTCCTATACATTTCACGAACTGGACCCATGGCCCCCACCATCATTCCCACCATCTAAAACCCCATTGCCCCCACCATCGTTATCATAACTAACACTTGTTGAATGCCTCAGCTTACTAACACCTTTGATCCCCACGTGCAGGTGAGTGCTGTCATTATCCCCAGTCTGCCGACAAGGGAACTGAGAAGCAGAAAGAATTTGGCCAAGATCCCACAGCTGGCCAGAGGGAGGGCGGGGTTCCCACTCCAGAAGTCTCCCCAGAGCTTCATGGACCTAGCCCGTATCCATAGGACAACCCCCAGAATGTTAGCAGACAGCTCCTATGTCCCTCCAACCTTCACAGTTGCCTCGGCGAGATGGTTTCCAGACACCTAGTCACCGCCGGCACACAATTCAGTTTATCAGAAGTGGAGGGAGCCTGGGTGGCTCAGTCGGTTAAGTGTCTGACTCTTGGTTTGGGCTCAGGTCATGATCTCGAGGTTCGTGAGATGGAGACCCACGTCGGGCTCTGTGCTGTCAGCACAGAGCCCGCTTGGGATTCTGTCTCCTTCTCTCTCCGCCTCTCCCCTGCTCCTTCTCTCTCTCTCTCAAAGATAAACATTAAAAAAAATAAGTTAGGTGGAAATCTCAAACATTCCATGTGGTCCGAGGAGGCAGGAGCACAGCACTTTCACCTCCTTCACCTTAGACACTGTCTTGGATGAGATGCCCAGAGGATTTTCAGCAGCCAGATACCTGCATTGGCTTCTGCAGACAATGGAGACCCTGAAGCGGACACGGCACTGAAAATGAAGAAGGGACGATGAGAAGGGTGCAGACGCTTTGTGGGAAAAGCTACCCAGACCTTGTCATTGAAGGAACAGTGGCCATAAAGGAGAACAGTGACTCACAGATGATGCATCAGAGGGGCTGAGGCTGGTGTGGGGGTGAGGGCCGCCGGGCAGAGGCGGACTGCCGGATTGGGCCGAGAAGGCTGAGGCTGCTAAGGCTCTTTTAGAATTGTTGCACTTCAGGGCAAAGTGCCACGTATGTGAAAATGAGTCGCGTGGCCGGGACACAGTTTTCCATTCCACAGAATGGAAAAGGGGGTCGGAGAGACAGATGTGGATCATTGACACAGATATAAAGGTTCAAGATCAACTGTAAGTAGGGCTGGACAAAGCACTGCCTGGATGCAGGAGCTGGGGGTGTTCAGTATCTTCAGTTGATGGGGGAACCCAAGGGTTGAACCTTTGAATTCCTTTTTTTTTTTTAAATAAGATTTTAAGTAATCTCTTCACCCAACATGGAGCTTGAACTTACAACCCCGAGATCAAGAGTCACACGCTCCACCGACTGGGCCAGCCACGTGCCCTTGAATTCCTTTAATGCGCTCATGTCCTAGCACGATTCCCCAGAATCTTAGCCTACTTCTGCCAGAGTCGGGACCAGAATTCTTAACATCTTCCGCAGATGCATTTTAGGCTTTAGAAAGAGAAGCCAACTGCTCCTGTGGTAGGTCGTTTTTGCCCTCTGAGCTTAGCTGAAAGTCAATGCCATACAGTATCAACCCGGCTGACTTCATTTTTAAAGAACAATCACTCATGAGTATCTCAATTCACTTCTAATCTGTTTTTACATTTTCGGTATTTTCTTTTTTAATAATGGATTCATTGTTGCAGATAAAGATTTAAACTTGATCTGTGTGTGATCGCCTCCAGTATTAGAAAGAAGAACTCATCCTTCTGCTTCCTTGATGTCTGCCTTCGCCTGCAGATCACACAAGTGTGCCTGAGTCCGAAGGTAACGTAGAAGTTTGTCTGGATCCCAACACCCTGCTATGTGGGAGAGAGGCTCACTGAAGGGTGCTGTCTGCAGGGAGAGGCCCAAATGGAAAAGTCCAGGCACTTCATGCCATAATGGAGCCTCTTAAGAACTGGGAAAAAGAGCCAAGTGATTTACGTCATGCTGACAAAATCCTACCACATGCTACTTGGCAGTAAAGGGGACAACCTAGAGAGAAAGGCTGACAGCCTACAAGAACGGCCAAATGAGAACTTATTTTTGCCATTTTTTTTTTCTGACAATTAAACGTCACAAAAGAGTCAGTGTGTAATGTAATGGCTGCATGGACTTAAGAACTGAAGCTGAAGGGAGAACAGGACTGAAGGGGAAGAGAAATTCTGCTTCAGGGTTAATGCCAACACTTCATTGATTATCTGGCAACTACTAACAGCTCTTTTGTGAGCCATCGGTTTCTTCTGCCACCTGGCAGGACCTGCTCCCCTCAGCTTGTCAGTGAGCCCCGTCTTTTAATGAGAACACGTAACTCTACGATGGCTATTGATCGTTCCATATCGTTAGGAAAGCAAACACTACCGCTTCTCCTTCTTGGAAGGTAGAATGTTCAACAGCTGTGTTAAAACTGTGTTCAGGGTGGGACCAGCCCACCGCGGCTACAAATTGGTTTCCTTAAGTTCTCACCTACATGATAGTTATAGGTGGGTTTGGGACTCCTGGGGGTGGTGTGTGGGTTTGCTAATGGAAAGAAATGAAAACTGTTCTGGTTAAGTAGTTTTATCTACTGGTTAAAGTTTTCTACTGGTTATCTACTGGTTCTTATTATCTTATCTTCTTAATTTTATTCCAGTGTAGTTAATTAACATACAGTGTTAAGTTTCAAGTGTACAATATAGTGATTCAGCACTTCCGTACACTACTCAGTGCCCATCATAACAGGTGCACTCAATCCCCTTTACTTATCTCACCCACCCCCTCACCCACCAACGGATGGCCCTCCAGGAACCATCAGTTTGTTCCCTATGGTTAGGAAAATAATTCTGCAATAAACATAGGGGTGCATGTATCCTTTCACATTAGTGTTCGCATATTCTTTGGGTAAATACCCAGAAGTGTGATTACAGGATCATAAGGTACTTCTAATTTTTTTTTTAACACTTATTTATTTTTGAGAGAAAGAGCACGAGTGGGGAGGGGCAGAAAGAAAGAGGGAGACAGAGGATCTGAAGCAGGCTCTGCGCTGATAGCAGTGAGCCTGATGTGGGGCTCGAACTCACAAACCACGAGATTATGACCTGAGCCGAAGTTGGATGCTCAATGGACTGAGCCACCCAGGCACCCCTATTTTTTTAAATTTTTTAAATTACATTTATTTATTTTTGAGAGACAGAGTGAGACAGAGCAGAGTGGGAGAGGGGCAGAGAGAGAGGGAGACACAGAATCCAAAGCAGGCTCCAGGCTCTGAGCTGTCAGCACAGAGCAACACGAGGCTCGAACCCACGAACTGTGAGATCATGACCTGAGCCAAAGTGGGACACTTAACCGACTGAGCCACCCAGGCGTCCCATCTATTTTTAATTTTTTGAAGAACCTCCATACTGTCTTCCACAGCGGCTGCACCAGTGTGCATCCCCATCAATTGTGTGCAAGGGTTCCTTTTTCTCCACATCCTTGCCAACACTTGTTTGTGTTTTTTATTTTAGCCATTTTGACAGGTGTGAGGTGTCATCTCATTGTGGTTTTGATTTGCATTTCCCTGATGATGAGTGTAGTTAGTTTTTAACCACTTCTGAATCTAATAAAACTTGAGCCTGACAGCAATATTCATTCTGAGCCTGTTATACGTAGAACAACTCAGCTTTTGTGAGATTTCCTTTTTAGGGATTGTAGAAGTTATTGCAGTCATCATTTTAGATGCTTTTCTAGAGATATCCAAGAGACAAAGAAATAAGGACCAGATAAAGAGCTGGAGAGAATCTATAGGAAAGGGAACCTCTAGGCACACATCAGAGGGTGAGTCTGTATGGACTGAAAACTAACCCATGTTATGGTTACTAATGTTGTGTAACAAACAACCCCAAAATGTCATGGCATAAGACAGTCATTTTAATATGATTATGGATGGATTCTGTGGGTCAAAAATTCAGACAGGGATGATTTGTCTCTGACCCACCAAGCCTGGCCCTTTACCTAGGAGATTCCATGGCTGGAAGTTAATATGCTATCTGGGAGCTGGGCTCATCTGGAGGCTTCTTCACTCACATGTCTGGCAATTGATGCTGGCAGTTAGTGGAGACCCAGCTGGGCTGTCAGCCAGAACACCTCCACATGGCCTCCCAAGTGCCCCGGGATTCCTCATAACATGGTGAATTCAGGGTGGTCAACTTCCAGCATGGTGACTCACATCTCCAAAGGTGAGTGTCCCGATGAACCATTAAGAAGCTGCATCACCTTTTATGACCTAGCCTCAGATATCACACAGTACCATTCCTTGCATTATATTTGTTGCAAGTCACAGGGTGTAGGGGTTTTTAAAAATGCCTACAAATTCTTTGATTCTCCCTTCCAAGGGTGCAACCCAATTCTCCTCCTCTGCACTTAGTGACACACGTATCACATATATCACTATCATATGACACATGAATAGAACATGGCAGAAGTGAAGATATGTGACCTCCAAGACTAGGTAATAAGAGGCACTGCAGCTCCTTCCACACCCACCGACCCCCATTCTTTTTTTTTTTTTTTTTTTTTTTTTTAATTTTTTTTTTCAACGTTTATTTATTTTTGGGACAGAGAGAGACAGAGCATGAACGGGGGAGGGGCAGAGAGAGAGGGAGACACAGAATCGGAAACAGGCTCCAGGCTCTGAGCCATCAGCCCAGAGCCCGACGCGGGGCTCGAACTCACGGACCGCGAGATCGTGACCTGGCTGAAGTCGGACGCTTAACTGACTGCGCCACCCAGGCGCCCCACACCGACCCCCATTCTTGAAGCCAGCTGCCATGTCATGATGACCCTTTGACAGCCCTATGGACAGATCCACATGGTAAGGAACTGAGGTCACCTGCCAATAGCCACATGAGCCAGCTATCTTGGACATGGCTTGTCTTGGTTGGTTTGTTTGGCTAGGAAGTCCAAGATCAAGGTGTTGGTGGATTTGGTGTCTGGTTTCTTCAGAGATGGCCATCTTCTTGCTGTGTCCTCACCTGGCAGAAGGGCAGGAGAGGTCTCTTGATTTGTCTCTAATCCCATTCATGGGGGTTTCATCCTCACAACCTAATCACCTCCAGGCTCTACCTCCAAATACCATCACTCTGGGGATTAGATTTCAGTACATGAATTTTGGGGAGACACAAACATTCAGTCTATATAGCAGAGATCAAGGCTTCGGCTGATGACTGTCATCTGAGACCCTGAGCCAGAACTACCCACTTAGGCCATTCCCAGAATCCTGATGATCAGAGACTGAGATAATAAATGTCTGCAGTTTTAAGCTGCTAAGTGTTAGGATAACTTGCTACTCAGCCATAGATGATAAATACACAGGGCCAGGCCAGATTTGAGGGAAGGCCACATATACTCCATTTATCAATGGGAAAGTATAAAAGAATTTGTGGACATGTTTTAAAACTGTCCTAATTCTTAAGGGAACAATAAAGAATTATTTTGCTCCCCACAGACCCCATAAAAAAACTAAGTGCTCTTTGGAGGCTTTACAGCAAAGCCTGCTTTCATTATTTGTTCTTTTTTTTTTCTTTGAGAGAGAGAGAGAACGGGGGAGAGGGGCACAGAGAGAGGGAGAGAGAGGCCCAAACAGGCTCCACATTCAGTGCAGAGCCTGACATGGGGCTCAGTCCCACAACTGTGAGATAATGATCGGAGCTGAAATCGAGTCAGATGCTTAACCAACTGAGCCACCCAGGTGCCCCTCATTATTTGTTCTTCTTAATGTCAAAACAGTAGCATGTGTGAAGAATCATGGGTCTCTACTTGGTCAAAGAAAAGAGAGTTCTTGATGAAACTGGCCACCATTTACTTTATTAATAATATGATCTCTTTCCCCAGAGTTTCTCTCAAGTAGCTTCACTGAACATATTGTGCTTGATCGCATCTTTGATCATGCCATTCCCATGCTGGTCCCTACCCTCTTCTCCAATTTCCCCTTAGTAGGGAACTAACTCCTATTCAGCCTTTATGTCCTAGGCCAGGAATCCACCATACCCAAAAATACACCCAGCGAGCAAAGGCTATGAACCCACTGCTGCCTGGGACTCCCGGGAGGATTTCTCTCTTATTGTACTCGCTACCCTGCATGGTGAAGATCTGTTTGTGTGTCTGTCTTCCCCATCAGGAGCGCTGTGGGGAGTGTGTCTTATTCTGCACGTTGGCGCCAGCATCCAGCACGTCCAGAGCACTGCCTGTCAGTCAACAGTGGTGATGGTGACGGTCTCCATACCTACAGGACAACAATAAGAGCCGACACCATGCACCATGCCAAGCACATTTTCACACCATCTCTCTTAATCCTTGCAGTGAGAAGGATGACTACAATTCCCCTTTGGCAAATGAGCAGGCTGTGGCACAGAGAGATTAAGAAATTGTCCGTGTTGCCTAGTGGGTGAGTGGGACCATCCATCCATTCACAAGAGTCATCAGACCTCAGAGTCTGCACTTGTGCTGTGATTCTATATTGAATTCTATATTCTCAATCCAAACAAAACCAACATCAGGATTCTTAGAAAGAAGTGACATTTAAATACATAATGTTTCTTGGGTTAGTTATAATGATATTTTATTAATAGGTGCCATATTATTAAGTGGGAAAGAAGAGATGAAAGAGAATAAGGCACAACAGAGTCAATTTTAGCGCATCTTAAATAAAAGGTGTGCACAAAAATGCTGACATAGGTAAAGGTGGGGGACATTCTTTGATTGGTCTGTAAGACCTACTCATACTTAGAAACGTACAGGCTCAATGACCAGGAAAGAAACCACTGAATCCTTCAGCTATATCCCGACATTTCTTATTTTCAAACCAGTGACTCTATTTTACCTTCTAAAAAACAATTAACACAACTGGCCTGCATACAGGAAGAACTCAGGAATGACCCTCCAACCCTAAGCCACTACAAAGACTAATACAGACCTCGCGTAAACTCAGGAGTTGTATTTGCTGGAAAGGGATCTCCTGTTGTAATGTAATTATATTCTAATGCAGGCAAATATTGTTTTCTAAAATGCATTTTGATGTTCACCGATTAAGTTATCCTGCTCTATGTAGGCGAGCAAGACAGGGAGGTGCAGAATGCAAAATAAACATGAGATTGACCTCACAAAGGTAAAAAGAACAACAGATGCTTTCTCCAGAGGCTTTAATGTGGGTATTATAACTATGCTCCGTGGGGTAAAGGTAAGTACACGACAGATGAATTTTTGTGCAGAGGACGTGTCTTCTTGAGCACCCCCTCCTAGGAAGCTTAATCTGGTCTACAAACTGGGCAAAAGAGGTGAGTATACGTGTGGTTTACTCATTTGTGTTCTGAATGCAAAAGCTATTATTTGAGAATCTGCACAAAATGTGGCATGGAGACATCATGAAGAAAAGGGGAAGAAAAAGCAATTTCCAGCCCAACACGATTATTCAGATAGAGCCTCCACTCCCGTGACTATTAAGTCCTCCTAACAAATGACCCATCTTGAAGGGAGGAAATCAAAGTACAAATAGCGACTACTTGAGAAATGTGAAGAGCAAACAAGGAGGTGGACTGGTAAGGAAATCAAACTTGAAAATGGAGGGGGGAGTGGTAAGTTTCTCATTGTTTTTCCTCTTTTCTTTCCTGCCTTGCCCTGAGGGCAGCCCTGGTCATAAAACTCTGCAGCTCTGTTTTTTTGGGTCAGAGAACCAGGAAAAGCAATCCTCACAAACCAAAGAGTGTGGGAGAATCTGTTTTCTCTCTCTCTCTTTTCTCTTTCCAGGCCTTGCCCTGAAAGCAACCCCAGTCTCATATCTACAAGGTGGCAGAGAGCATAACAAAGTCAGAGAGAAAGTCTGGATTTCTGGCCATAGGACTGAGAAAGGAGCCCCTGGGAGCCAGAGTGTTCTGGGAATTACAGAGAGGAGGGAGCTGGTAAAGGAGATCCCTTAATTCTACATATGAATGGTCACAGGTCCTCAGCTTGCCCTTGGGCTGTGCATGTGCAGGAGAGACTCAGAGCCACATAGCAAAGACTTTGAGAATTGAACTACAAACATCAACAGCTGCCTGCACCCCAGGCTAATCTCTGAGTGCTACAAGCATGAAACAGACACTAAGGAACACAGCAAAGGTTTTAAAAACTTAAGTGACATTGGAACCACCATTCACAGAAGGCAAAATAGAACTTGTGGTAGGAACCTAGCCAGGTAACTGTATGCTAAACAAGTCAGTGTTCTCCAGAGGATTTCAGCAGGACACAGAGTCTCACAACAAAAGCATCAAAATCAAACACCTTTAGGCATATGAAGATCCAGGAAAATGTAAACAACTCTCAAGAGAAAAGAAATCAACAGATACAAATCCTGAGTTGACCCTGATATTGGATTTACGAAGGCTTTAATGTATTATAACTATGCTCCATGGGGTAAAGGTAAATACACTTCAAATGAATGGAAAGATAGAAGCTCTCAGCAGAAAAAAAAAAAAAAAAACTATACAGGGGTGCCTGGGTAGCTCAGTCGGTTGAGTGTCTGACTCTTGGTTTCAGCTCAGGTCATGATCTTGCCATTTCTGAGTTTGAGCCCTGCATCGGGCTCTGGGCTGACAGAGCAGAGCCTGCTTGGGTTTCTCTCTCTCCCTCTCTCTGCCCCTTCCCTGTTTGCTATCTCTCTCTCTCTCAAAATAAATGAATAAACTTAAAAAAAAAAAAAAGAAAAAATATACTATATAACAGAAATGGAAACTTTAGAATTGAAAACTACAATGTCTGAAAAGAAACAGAATGTGGATGACAGAGGAAGAAGTAAACTTGAAGATAAATTAAAGGAAATTATTTAACTTGAAAAACAGAAAGATAATTAAAAACAATTGAACAGAGCCTCTGGAAACATCAAACATCAAAACATCTAATATTTGTGCCATTGGAAGTCCAGAAAGAGAAGAGAAAGACATTGGTATGGAAAAATATTTGAAGAAATAATGACCAAAAACTTCACAAGTTTGGTGAAAGATATAAATCTACAGATTCAAGAGCCATCAAACAGGGTATACTTAAGGAACATTAGACATAATAAACTGGTGAAAACCAAAGTTAAATGAAAGATCTTGACAGCAGCCAGAGAAAAGTGACACCTTGTACAGAGAACAATCAGAATTACCGTGAATTCTTCATCAGAACCTATGGAAGACAAAAGACAGCAGATCAACATTCTACACTCAGTGCAGATATTCTTTAGGAATGACAGCAAAACAAAGACATTCTCAGATGAAGGAAGACTAAGAGAATTTGTTGCCAGCACAACTGCTTACAAACAAATACTAAAATGAGGTTCTGTAGGCTGAAGGCAAGTGATGCCACAAGGAAACTTGGTACTTCAGGAGTTCCTATAGGAATGAAGAAAGAACAATAGAAATGGTATGTATCTGACTAAATATAATAGACTATTTTCTTAAGTTCTCTAAAATACGTATACTGCTGAAAGGAAAAAAATAGAGCATTGTCTGGTAGAATTTTAAGTGAATATAGGTATAATACATAGGACAACTACAATATAAGAGAGGGTGTAAAAGGACATAGATGCTTACAAGGTGTGTATATTTTACTTGAATTGGTAAAATATTAATCTAAGTAGACCATGAGAAGTTAGGTATGTATATCATAATCCCTAGAGCAACCACTATAAGATAATACAAAGAGAAATGGACAAAAAACACACCAATAGATAAATTTAAATGAAATACTAAAAACATTAATATATTTTAAAAGAATGTACGAAAGGGGGAACAGAGGAACAAAAAAAACCAGTGAGAACAGAAAAAAAAATATATATAAAATGGGAGGCCTAAAGTCAACCATATCAATAACTACACTAAATGTAAATGGTATAAACACACTGATTAAAAGAGAGACTGTCAGATTAGATTAAAAACACAAGACCCAAATATATTCTATATTTAAACAAATATAATGACTTAGGTTAAGAGCAAAAAGATAAAAAGAGATACACTATGAAAATACTAGTCAAAAGAAACTGGAGGGGCTATATTAATATAGATAAAGTAGATTTCAGAAAAAGAAACAATAAAAAGGGGATCCAAAAGGACATTATAATAAAAGAATCAATTTACCAAGAAGATATACAATTCCTGAATGTGCATGCACAACAAAAGAGCTTCAAAATCCATGGAGCAAATCATGATGGAATTAAGAAGAAAATTCACAATTATTCCTGGCGATGTCAGCAGTCTTCTCTCAATAATCAATAATTTCTAGTGCAGAAAATCAGCAAAATATACAAAACCTGAACATTATAAATCAACTTCATCTAATTGAGATTTGGAAAACATTCCATCCAAAACAATAGAATACACAATCTTTTTAGGTGCACATGGGACATTCATCAAAATAGGTCATTTTGGGGGGTCATAAAACAAACATCAGCAAACTTGAAATAACTAAAATTTTGCAAAGTACATTTCCTAATTATAATGAAATGAAACTAATAATCAATTACAGTAAGGTATCTGGAATATACCAAAACATTGTGAAATAAGAAAGGACACTTCTAAATAACCTATGAGTCAAAGAAGTCATGAGTAAAATCAGAAAATATTTTGAACTGAATGATAAAATATAGAACACATTAAAGTTTGTGGATTCCAGGTAAAGCAGTGCTTAGAAGTAATCTACAAGATAGTTTCTATAACTAAGAAATAAATTTAGCTAGGTCACAGAATGTGAAGTAGTATACAAAAATTAAGTGTATTTTTATGTACTAGCAGTGAACAATTAAAAATAGGAATTACACGGGGCACCTGGGTGGCGCAGTCAGTTAAGCGTCCGACTTCAGCCAGGTCACGATCTCGCGGTCCGTGAGTTCGAGCCCCGCGTCAGGCTCTGGGCTGATGGCTCAGAGCCTGGAGCCTGTTTCCGATTCTGTGTCTCCCCCTCTCTCTGCCTCTCCCCCGTTCATGCTCTGTCTCTCTCTGTCCCAAAAATAAATAAACGTTGAAAAAAAAAATTTTAAAATAGGAATTACAGGTGCACCTGGGTGGCTGTCAATTGGGCATCTGACTCTTGATTTTGGCTCAGGTCACAGTCTCACGGTTCATGAGATCAAGCCCGCATTGGGCTCCGTGCTGACAGTGTGGAACCTGCTTGGGACTGTCTGTCTCTCCCTCTCTTTCTGCCCCTCCTGCTCTGTCTCTCAAAATTAATAAATAAATTAAAAAAAAAAAAGGAATTACACAGACAGGACCATTTCTAATAGCACCAAAACCCATAATCCTACTCCCAAGTGAAACTTTTTTTTATCCATTTTGAGTTTATTTTTGTGTCTGGTGTAAGAAAGTGGTCCAGGTTCATTTTTCTGCATGTCGCTGTCCAGTTTTCTCAGCACCACTTGCTGAAGAGACTGTCTTTATTCCATTGGATATTCTTTCCTGCTTCGTCAAAGATGAGTTGATCATACGTTTGTGGGTTCATTTCTGGGTTCTCTATTCTGTTCCACCGATCTGAGTGTCTGTTCTTGTGCCACCAAATGAAAAAAATTTTTAAGTGATACAGAATCTGTATGCTGGCATGTATCGCAGCATTACTCATAATTGCCAGAGACTGCCCTTCAAATGGTGAATGGATAAATTGTGACACACCACTAAATGGAATATAAAGAATAAAAAGAACTGAAATATTGATTCAGGTAAATTTCAAATGCATTATGCTAAATGAAAGAAGCCAGCCTCAAAAGGTTACATACTGTATGATGATTCCATTTATATGATATTCATGCAAAGACAAAACTTTAGGGATGGAGGGGGCATCGTCAGGGATGTGTGTAGGGGTGTAGGGGGAGGCACAAACCACAAAGGGTCAGCATGAGGGAATTTTGGGGGGTGAACAGAATTATTCTGCATCTTGATCACGGTGGTGGTTATATGATTATCACTGTTTAGCAAAAAGTGTACATTTCCCTGCATGATTAAGTTCAAATTAAATTAAAAATGTTAAAAAACAAAACAAAACAATGGAATCCACAGTCCTCATCTGAGTCCAATCTGAGCTACCAGTCCAGTTCAAAACATGGTAGAACTGCAGATTTCGACATCAAGGACACTGGAGGAAATTCGCTTTTGTCATTGTTTTAGTCTGATAAGATAGAATAAAGAAGGGAAATAAATGTGTTGTATCATGTTATAAAAACGACGATATGGGGCGCCTGGGTGGCGCAGTCGGTTAAGCGTCCGACTTCAGCCAGGTCACGATCTCGCGGTCCGTGAGTTCGAGCCCCGCGTAGGGCTCTGGGCTGATGGCTCAGAGCCTGGAGCCTGTTTCCGATTCTGTGTCTCCCTCTCTCTCTCTGCCCCTCCCCCGTTCATGCTCTGTCTCTCTCTGTCCCAAAAATAAATAAAAAAAAACAAAAAACAAAAAAAAACCGTTGAAAAACGACGATATGGCCAACAACAGTCAATAGGCTTTTTTTTTTTTTAAGTCAGAGGATATTTCTCTTCAGAAGAAAAATATTGGAAAGCTCAATAAGGCAATATGTCTTCCTTGTACATAATCATGTACATAATCGATTTCTTTCTCCAGAACGCACCCATCTTTGGATTCTTCCCCTTGGTTTCCTTTTATTCCAAGAGAGCTACTGAAATCCCTGCATTCCTTCCCTGTGCTTGAAATAAAAATATAGAGTAAAGTGTAGGTCCAGTGCAGCAGTGATTTCTACAGCGTCAGACAACTCTATCTTCAGCACAATCACAATGACAATCACATCAAAGTGTATTTGAGTTTTGTTCTTTGATTGCCACACTATTGTTAGACTGTCTTTTTTTTTTTTTTTTTTTTAATCCAGAAGCTGTAGATTAGATCGATGTGCATTTGTTCAGGGAAATACTGTGTATGTAAGTCTTCCCAACAGGGATGAACATTAACTGACTTGCAGCTGTGGCCAAAAGTCCATCGAGTGGTACAGAACATTAAGAACAAATATTTTTCAGCATTTTGTAAGTGGGAATGTTCTGTAAGTTATGTGTTCTTACAATACAGTACAACAGTGCCCTTTACCAAAAAGCAAAACCAGACAAATTTTTTTAGCAATTTCTCAAAATAATTTTTTATTCCTAGGTGATGACTCAAAAACATTAATAATGTGCAAAAATACAACTAAATATCAAGTATAAAAATCCTTAATAAGGCAAAAATATATCCCCCTGTAGTTCTGTGAAATTCATCCATTTTCATTTACTTTTGATTATGAGCCATAGAGTACAATTATGACAATCTTCTATTATAAAATCCAGAAATGGGCCTCAGAATTTGCTAAATAATACTGATTTAATTTCTTTAAAAAGTTTATGATAAAAGTGTGGAGTTTAACATCTGATATAGGGATACCCTATAAAACCAATTCTTTTTGTTTTGGGTATCCCAATAAGTGACAGGGCAGTTCACAGCCTTAAATCTGATATACCCCGACAGATCTAGCATGGGTTTGAATCCTATGAATTAACATTAAAAATAATTTCTTTTATATGTATTTTAAATTAACTTAACACTAGCTTGATCACTATCTTAAGCATCCCTGTGTGAGCTGAATAGGGCTATCTGGAAGTGGTACTTTCTTTGTGTCAGTAGATAAATATTAATCACTTGGGTCACTGGGGGCAAATTGTCATCTGTTCCCGCAGCCTGGGCGGAGATGGGTTTGGAGCCAGCAATCCAGAAGGCAGGAAAGGGCCAGAGGCCTGGGAGCCCCTGAGGCCCCGCAGTCTCGGCGACGGCCGGACAGTTTGTGTCAGACCTTCCCCATGTCGTCGTCCGGGAGCGCGGGGAGCGCGCAGGTCCGTACAGAAATTTACACGTGGACACCTGGGATGCCTATTATAACTCGGAACAGGTGCGGACAGGTAACTCCCGAAGGGCCCGCGAGACCAGATGGCTTGATTATAGGAATGCTTATAGGGATCAAGTACAACAATCCAAGTGCCAAAAACTACCCGCTTCGGGTTCCGTCCCCACCCTCAGCCCCGGGCTCCGAATCCCTCCCACCTCCCGGGGCTCGGTCCTACAAGCCCCTCTTTGTCCTTCCAGGTCACGTCCCTCCCGACCTCCACCTCACTCACCTGGCTCCACCCGCGCTATCCTCGGAGGCCTCGCCCAGTCTAAACTACAGGCCGCCTAGCCCCGCCCCTCACCCGCATTGGCCACGCCCCTTCCGCCTGTGCCCTCTCGCTGCGCCACGTCAGTCACGTCACCCCTTGCCAGGCCCTGCCCAGCCCCAGCCCCGCCCCATCACTCCCTCCAGGTACCGCCCCCTCTCTGCCCTGTAGTCGCGGCGGTGGCTGGTGCGGCTCGCGGTACCCCTGTGCGGATCCCAAGTCCTCTTCCCCTCCCTACAGCCCCCCGCCCCAGGTCATCCTATGCCGGGCTGTCTCCTGCACTTCCTGGGCGGAGGGACCTCGCGCTCAGGACGCCAGTGTTGCCTCCCGGACCCACGGGCCCAGCCAGGTGTTAGTTAGCAAAGCACCTGACATAGCAGCCCAGTAAACACACGGAGAAGGAGAAACAAGAAAGGAAAACTTATTTGGGGGAAACTTTCTAAAGATATTCACTTTCGAATAAGTTATGTACAAACCAATAAAAACTAGTGCAGGTGGATGGGTAGATAGATGGTGGATGGATGGATGGATGGATGGATGGTCAGGTGGGTGGGTGGATGGATGTGTGCTCAGGTGGATGGATGTGCAAGTGGATGAAAGGATGGATGAGTGGATGGATGGATGGATAATGGGGGGGGGTGGATGGGAGTACCGCTAATTGTCTTTTAGAACAGTGGCCCTGGGAATCAGAGCTTTGGAAATTTTCTACTGGAAGAGACCAGGTGTGATTTGGCCAGGCATGTATGTATCATACAGACAACACATTCTTTAATTAAACGTCAGCATCATCAACAAAGTTGATGCTAGGTTCCTTGATGCTAGGCTAGCATTGCCTGCTAGGTTCCAGGCAATGAGGATACCACAGCCAAAAAAACAGAAGGCCCTGTCCTCATGGAGCACACAGATACCAGCCCGCAGGAGGCTGCGGAGAGAAGCCAGGACAAGGGTGACACGGCACCTGAGGTGAGGGAGGGTTCTAGGGTGGCATCTGATTAAATGAACTTGGGCTTGTAAATCACTGAGTGTCCGTCACAGAGACAGCACACTGTATTATGTGTTTGAGAGATAAGCACATGGATGAATGGTGAGAAGACAGCAGCCCCTGGCAGGTGGGGCTGGCCTGGCCCTCGCAGCTGGCCCTACTGAACACCGATTTCACAGAACCATCAGGCCAGGTCACCTTGTGTCTGTGCTGGACCAAGACAAAAACAACAGCGCTGGTAATCAGGTCTGCTCAGACAAAAACAGGAGCGCATTCGAACCACAAAAACGATCCAACATCCCCTATCCTGGCTAACACGAGAGACGGCATCTTCTCTTCCAGTCACTACTTTAACCTCATATGGTTTGTCCTGCTTCCTGGATAACAATTATTGAGATCCAGGAGTGGAATCATCTCTGCTTCCTGACAGCAGTCAAGCCAGAGCACGGCCCTGCTTCTTGGAGCCCCCACTCCACCATATCACCCACCCCAACTCCTTAAGGTCCTTTACAGTACCTCCTTCCTGGGATGCCACACGGTCCCCCGTGATGCATGTTTTTATGAATCGCATCAAAAAACCCAACTTTGTTTGGCTCTGGGTGTGTCTTTTTTTTTTTTTTTTTTTTTTTTTTTGGCTAGCAGACATTACAAAAAAGAAGTAATAAAAGTGAAATGATTTTTTTTTTAATTTTTTTTAACGTTTATTTATTTTTGAGACAGAGAGAGACAGAGCATGAATGGGGGGAGGGTCAGAGAGAGAGGGAGACACAGAATCGGAAGCAGGCCCCAGGCTCCAAGCTGTCAGCACAGAGCCCGATGCAGGGCTCTAACTCGCGAGCCACAAGATCGTGATCTGAGCCGAAGTCGGACACTTAACCGACTGAGCCACCCAGGCGCCCCAAAAGTGAAATGATTTTAACAGAAACAATAGTTTGATATTCTATATGTTTAGAAACCTGACAGCCCCTCTCCATCTTTACACTGGAGGATTCAGGTAAGCTAAGTTCTGATCTTAAAAAGGGCCTGCAAGAAATACAGGGGAACTTTGGAAATCAAAGCTTAGATACTGTTTCAGGGGACAACTGGGTCTTCTCACTTGAAATATCAAATACCTCTGTGAGTCAGGGACTCCGAGGCACTGTGCAGAATTGAGTTTTGATGATTAGATCTGAATTGGCAAAGAAGTATCAAGGATACAGGCTGCCTTCCATCATGTACGAGTTAAGGAAGAGACATAGAAATGACAATCACAATAAAGTCACCCAGCTGGCTCAGCTTGGCCCAGTGCCCGCCCTCCTGGTAAATACATCGTGGTGGCATAGCCACGTTGGGACTTTTCATTTCCGTTTAACTCTGCCCCCAGCCCTCGGTTGCAATTAATATTCTCTGTAACTAAAAGCCTTCTGTGACATCAGAAAGATGAAAAGTCCTGGCCGAAGCCATTCGGGCATCATTCAGGTGACATTTGAGTCATCCCTTGAACGTTGCCTAGATGAGGCTCCCGTGTAATTGGATGAATCAGGTCAATAAAGAGAGTGGATGTTTACCCGGCATCCCCCCTCCCCGCCCCCCTCCTCGTCATCCACAAGGCGTGACGCATCCCCCGATGCATGAAGTCCAGACCTGGAGTGTCATTGCTTTGGCAGCTCATCCTTCTTTGAAAAGTGGCCTTCTGGGTCACCGGGGTGGGGATGGACGTCTCTGCTGGAAAAATAATGCCTGGCAGTGAAGATCTGGCCCATCTGTGGCTGCCCACAAGGTTCCACTGAAAGGCAGCATTTTTAAGGCCAATGGATAGACCTCTTTTTAAAAGTATTTTATAAAAATCTAGGCCCATTGAGTAAGGCTGTTATCACTAGGCACGTTGTCATTTTCTCAGGTGGTCACCTCCCTTCCGGGGAGTTGTGGACAGGGCCATACTCATCCAGTTCCACAACGTGGCTCCTCTCAGGCACCCCTGCTGTGGAAGGGCCCCTAAGCACCCGCGGCTGGTGGCAGGGCTCCCACCTTCCAACACTGCCAGGTCACATGAAGGATATCAAGACGGGGAAACCATCAGCCCAGCCAGGTGTGTCCCTGTAGCAGGCCCAGTGCTCACAAGCTGCAGGAACTTGGCAGGCTTCTGGACTTCATGCAGCCTCCCTTCCAGCATCTGAAAAGTAGGGATGTTGCCCTAGCTCCGTCCCTCCCCCTGGACACTCCGGTACATGTGCCCACAACATGCCGAGCCTGGGACACCTGCATGGACATCATCGTTATTATTCCACTGATAGAGGAAGCGCCTGGCCTCGTAGGCTTTCCTCCATTCTTTCTAGAGCTCATTCTAATCAGCCTCTCAACCCTCGATGCCACCAAACCGCTCTTGCCAAAGACTCCGTGGGCCTCCTGGGCCCTCATCTCCTCTGCTCTCCTTTCCTGTCCATCCCCGAGTCCTTGGTGACCCACGCAGCCCTATGCCTTTGCACACCATCTGCTGACTTCAGGTTTAATCGATAGCCCAGGTCTTCTGCCTGATCTCGAGTGCCTCCAGCTCCTTCTTGACCTCTGCCTGGCAGGTCTCCAACCAACATGTCCAAACCACTCTCGACAATCCCCCTGCAAACCTGCTCTACCCACGGATGTCCACATTTTCTTACAGGTGATGGAGCCCTTCCAGGTTCTCGGGTCAGGAATGTTGGGCAATTCTCTTGAGGCTATTCTCTTGAATGCCATTCTCTTGAGGCAATTCACCAGAAAATCCTAGTGGTTTGTCCTTCAAGATAGCTGCAGGGGTGCGTGGGTGGCTCAGTCAGTTGAGCATCCGACTCTTGATTTCAGCTCAGGTCATGAACTGTGAGATCGAGCCCCACATTGGGCTCTGTGCTGACAGTGTGGAGCCTGCTTGGGATCCTCTCTCTCTGCCCCTCCCCGCTCATGCTCACTCCCTTTCTTTCACTCTCTCAAAATAAATAAACTTTAAAAAACCCACAATAAGTGCAATATCCAGCCATTATCACCACCCCCAGTTCCAGCCTTTAGAGGGCAGTCTCTCCTCTTCTGCCTTGTCCACGCCCCACCCCTTGCAGTCTCCTCCCCACACAGTGGCCAGAGTGAGCCTTTAAAAACACCATTCACATTCTGCCATACCTGTGCTCCACACAGGCTTCCTAACCTACTCACTTTAAAACTCCAGGTCCCTAAAATAGCCATCAAGAACCTAGACCTGTCCCTCTACCGTCTCTCTGTCTGCAACCTGCACTGTCCTCCCCCTTGATCAACTCTCCTGGAGCCATGCTGACCTCCAGGGTGTTGCTGAAAGCAGGCAAGACCCAGTCCTACCCCAGGGGCTTGGCAGTTCTATCCCCTTTGCCTGGAATGCTTTTTTTCACAGAGAGCCACACAACACTCTCCTCCTTTCCTTCTATACTGATCTCCTACCTAAAATAGCCTCTCCATCCCATCACCTTCCTAAGTCTAGTTCTTCATGGCATTTATCGCCACCTGATACCCAGATGTGAATGACACATTAAAAACCCTTGTTTAAAACCCTTCATTGCCTCTGCTCTTTGCCATTAAAGGACACAAATCCAAATTCCTTACCTTGGTGATATGATCTAGTCCCACATACCTCTCTGGTCTTAGCAAGCTGTGCCCAGCCTTTCGCAAACACACTGAGCGCATCCTCTGGGCTTTGGTTCAGGCTGTTTTCTCACCTGGTCCCCATTCACCTCTCCCGAGAAGCCCCCCGATTCTCCTGGGGGGCGAGGTGGGGCTACGATGCCCAAGAGTTATTGCCATAGTGCAGTTGACAAGGATGGCATTCACTGGCCATTTACACGAAATGGTTATCTGAGATATAAATTAATCTAAACTAAACCTATAACAAATACAGATTAAGTTTTTCATTAATCTACATTAACTCTATATCTGAGAGTCTATAACCTGTGATTTTACACTAATAGAAATAAGAGTGGACCCCTATGATGTCTGAGATGTCATCTGAATGTGAGCTGTGCTGGTTTCAGGGACCCGGGTCTGTGTCAGAAATGGTGTAGACACTGCATTTCTGAGAAAGTGTCTGAGGAGCACAAACGCACTCCTGATAGGTCGTCCTGGATTATGACAATTAGTCCCCAGAAAGTCCTAAACAGGCTTGAGACACTGGGCAAAGTCACCCCTATCAACTTCTCCTTAGGGAGCTCTCCCAACTGAGGACTCTGCCCATATGACACAAGAGTAGAGATGATAGTTATTTCAGAACAGACCAAAAAGAGATTTGTGACTTTTCTATTTAGCCAATGGATGCTGGTGCTCCATGGGCACGAGTCACCCCAAATACGTCATATTAACTCTTTGCTTCTTCAAGACACACAAAAAAACGCCCCTCTGGTTTAAGAAGGTAATTTGCAACTAACGAAAGGGACCCCCACCTCTTAGGAAACGTGGTCCTCATTCACACCTGTTCTGCCATAGACACGAAGCTGCTCTGCCTACCAAGG
Source organism: Leopardus geoffroyi (assembly GCF_018350155.1). NCBI lineage: Eukaryota > Metazoa > Chordata > Mammalia > Carnivora > Felidae > Leopardus > Leopardus geoffroyi. Next base: position 5,454,266 of record NC_059328.1, on the reverse strand, counting down.
ACCGTGAGGATTGAATGATGTGTCAGTACATTTCTGGGACAAGGTGACATTGTCATTGAGGGTCTGTTGAAGGAAAGAAGCTAATTTTCTTTTAAGCTTAAGCCTGTAGTAGTAACTTAATTAGGCCATGCTGTAAAATCATCACTAATAACTGTCAGAAGTGCCCCTGAGTCACCAGAGGATGACAAAGCTTGGCAGACAGCCTCTTCCATAGAGAGGAGCATCTAAAGTTCACCCCACCTCTCAGAAATGTCCTCAAGGGGCACCAACAGTCCCCCAATCTCAGCCTGCCTGCTTCCGGACCTCACGGCAGGACTTTCCTTCAGGAGTGCTTTACATATACACATGTAATATATATATGTAACACATAGGTACGTGATATATAATAAAATAAGGGCACCTGGGTGTATCAGTTGGTTAAGCATCCGACTTTGGCTCAGGTCATGATCTTGTGGTTTGTGAGTTTGAGCCCCGCATGAGGCTCTGTGCTGACAGCTCAGAGCCTGGAGCCTGCTTCCGATTCTGTGTCTCCCTCTCTCTCTGCCCCTCCCCTACTCGTGCTCTGTCTCTCAAAACTGAATGTTAAAAATATTTTTAAATAAAATAGCACTTAAAAACAACCCTTCACCCTACACAGTATTTTCAATTTCGCAGTATTACATACCAGTTCTTGTCCACATACTCCCCTTTTATTACATAGCGTCAATCACCTTGTATCCTAATTCCTTAACGTTATTTTATTTTCCAAGTTTCTGTAATCTTTTAGTTATCATTTGAATGATTACTAAAATTATGTGTTACTACACTCTACGATCTTCTAACTTACACACTTATTTTGGGCATTTGGGTCAGAACCCGGTGCCTATAGGTTGAATTACAGCTCTTTGTGGGTGTATACTATTTGACAAAGAGAGGTCTTACAGTGCATTTTTTGTCATTCTTGTTTTTTATTTATTTTTTTTAGAGAGAGAGAGAGCATGTGCGTGCACATGAGCAGGAAAGGGGCAGAGGGAGAGAGAGAATCTTAAGCAGATTCTATGCTCAGCTCGGAGCCCGGCTTGGGGCTCAATCCCAGGATCCTGGGATCATGACCTGAGCAGAAATCAAGAGCTGGATGCTCAACTGACCGAGCTACCCGGGCTCCCCAATCATTCTTGTTTTCTAATTTGAATTAGTTGCCAAATCATGGATAGCCCTTAAAATTCAGATTTTTAACATTGAGAGTTGGCAACTAGCAGCAGGAGTCTACCTCTAGAAAGAACATAAGCTCTCCACTTTGCCACAGTCCCCACCACTCCCTATTGCATTCGCCAAGCCAGCCTCGCTCATTTACATGATCACTCCTTGATTTCTGTAGGCAGTTCAGTCTGCAACCTTTGATTTAATGCCTTTGCCTCCACAGACAAGGATGCAGATGACTACAGGCAATGTTTTGCTTCTGTTGTTTTATTTCTGTAGGGTAGATTTCTGAAAGCAGGTTTATCGGGTGTAAGTATATTTTGGCTCCTGCCATACTGTATTCCATTTGGGATGTCCTCTCTCGTGCAATAGCTGCCCCAGGCACCCTCACGCGGGGCTGTTCAGCAAAAGCCCTGCTGCCCTGGGCCAAACCCTCTCTCCTAGGAATTTGCAAATTGGATGTAAAGATAATGTGTCTGAGCTGACCTTTTTTTTTTTTTTTTTTATGTTTGTTTATTTTTGAGAGAGTGTAAGTGGGAGAGGGGTAGAGAGAGGGGAACTGAGGATCCCAAGCAGGTCTTTAATGACACCCCCTTTTGGGGCTTGAACTCATGAACTGTGAGATCATGGCCTGAGCTGAACCTGGAGGCTCAACAGACTGAGCCACCCAGGTGCCCCTGGGTTGATCTTAAACTGAAGAAAGGCATGTTTTGGGCAGTGGGCTTTATGTTTGGTCAAACACACGTGGAAAAGAAAAGAAATCAGTTCTGCAAAGAGAAAGAAGGAGATAAAACGGACAGAAAGATGTCAAGGCAAGGAAATGTAGAACCAGAGAGAGAGAGAGAGACAGAGAGAGAGAGAGAGAAGGAGGGAGGGACTAAGTGTGAGTCAAGTCACTACTAAAGGGCAGAGGTCAAAGGAGCAGGAATTCCTGTCACTCTAGGTCCTGGTGGGTTTCTGGTTCTGCTACTTACTGCACAGCCCCTTGTATTCTAGAAGCTATCCTGTGTCGTTCCAATACACTTGTTTTCTTAAGCTGGAGCTCAGTGGTTTCTGTGGGCGCCAACTTGGCCATCAGGTTCTTGGGAGCCGCTGTCTTCTCGGTCCACGGCTGTGTCCCCCACCTGGCAGTGCAGGCACATTGTAGGTGCTGAGATGTCTGAATACGTAGATGAATCTGCAGTACGATGACCACCCTCTACCCTACCAGACCTGGGAGCGTGTGAAATTGCCCCGACTGTCCCTGTCCCTGTTGAGGCACTGATGACCCCCATGCTGCCCATCCCAGGGGTCCATGCTGCACGGTACCTGCCCATTAGTGGAACGCTCCCCTCCCTGGCCGGTGCTGGGACTCTTCTGTTAGTGCCCCACCCCCTTCCCCAGGTGCTCCTCTGCATCCGCTGGGAGGTCCTCCAAATGTATGGCTCCCTGATGCCGTCTGGGTCTCTGCTCAAATGTCCCCTTCCCGGAGGCCACCCGACTGTCCTGTCTGAACTAACATCTTCCCTGACTGCCTGTCTCACTGCACGGTCTCCTTGCTATGCTTTATTCTTTTTTTTTTTTTTTTTAAGTTTTTATTTATTTTCAGAGAGACAGAGCTGGAAAGGGGCAGAGAGAGAGGGAGGGAGGGAGAGACAGAATCCCAAGCAGGCTCTACACTGCCAGCACAGAGCCCAATGTGGGGCCTGAACTCACGAACCGTGTGATCATGACCTGAACCGAAATCAAGAGTCAGACGCTTAACCAACTGAGCCACCCAGGTGCCACCACTATGCTTTACTCCTCATCATAGCAACAAAAAACTATCATGGCAAATATTCATTTTGTTGTCTGTTGCCTCCAGTTAGGAAGTTCACAAAAGTAGAAACTTACCATCCTTCCCCTGAAACAAGGCCTGACACTTTGGCGCCCCACACGTTGATTTCACAGGTATTTACTGAGTGCCTACCATGTACAAATAACGACCTAAAGTATGTAACCGTGCTGGAAGGCGCTTAGTGCAATGGGACAAATAGAGCGAGGCGGGAGATGGTTAAGGTTGTGGGCAGCTTTGTTGCAATTTTTAAGCAGCAGGGTCAGGGAGGGACTCACATAGGAGGTAGCGTTCTAGCAAACACGTGAAGGAGGTGAGGAAGAGAGCCAGGCACATGTCGGAACAAAGACCGTTTCAGGTCGGCAGCAGTCATTGCAAAGGTCCTGTGGCAGGAATGTGTTCAGGAAGCAGTAGAGTTTAGCTGTAGGGGAGAGTGGTATTGGAAGACGTGAAACATGAACCTGGACCCAAGGGAGATTTCAAACGCAGTCACCCTTATTCAGGTATCATTTACATACAATCAAATGCACCCACGTTAAGTATATGGTCTGAGTTTTGGTCAATGCATATATAACTATGTAACTGTTGCCTTGGTCAAGATACAGAACATTTTCATTACCCCAGTGGGTGCCCTAGTCTCTGCACAGTCAACCCTCCGCCTCCCACTGGAGTGTGCTGCAAGTTCTAGAACTTCATTTACGTGGAATCATGCCGCACGTGCTCTCCGAGGTCTGGCTTAGTTTGCTCAGCATAAAATTTTTGTGATTTTATCATCACGTCGTGTTTATCAGCAGTTCCCTTGTGTTGTTAAGCAGAATCCTCCTCATAGGATTTAGCACGGTTTATTCGTCCATGCGTCTGTGGATGGACACTGCGTTGTTTGCAGTTTTCTGCTATCATGAACAAAGCTGCTGTGAGTGTTTGCATACAAGCGTTCCTCGGGTCTATGTATTCATTTCGCTTGAGCATCTGTAGACCTAGCATAGTCTAGCGGCGGGCTTTCTGGGTTGCACACTTTAATGTATGTTTAACTTTACAAGAAAGTTACAAACAGGGAGGTTGTGCCGTTGTTGTTTTTTTTTTTTAAGTTTATTTATTTATTTTGAGAGGGAGAGAGAGAGAGCAGTAGCAGGGGAGGAACAGAGAGAGAGAGAGAGAGAGAAGTAATCCTACGCAAGTTCCACACTTCCAAGTGCAGAGCCCAGCGCGGGGCTGGAACCCACAAGCTGGGAGATCGTGACCTGAGCCAAAATCAAGAGCCAGATGCTCAACTGACTGAACCACCCACGCCTGCCGGTTGTGCCGTTTTGTTTCCCCACGGGCCCTGCGCCTTCGCCAGCACCTGGGATTGTCGGTCTTCTCGGCTGCAGCTGCTGTGGTGGGTGCATGGTAGCCCCTCACTGGGATCTTCATTTGCATTTCTCTGATGGAATCAATGCTGAGTATTTCCTCATGTCCTTATACACCTTCTATCCTACTTACAGCTGTGGAGTATGTGTTCACTCCCTTTACTTGGGTTATTGGCTTACTGAGTTGCAATTCTTTACACACATTTTATATCTACAGAGAAGTCCTGCATCAGGTACCTGTTTTGTGACTATTTTCTTGCAGCAGCGGCTGGTCATTTCATTTTCTTACCAGCATCTGGCAAAGAGCAGACGTTTCTAATCCCGGTGCAGTGGGATCTACCCATTTCTTGCTTATGTGGTTGGTGTCTCAGCTAAGAAATGTCTGTCTACCCCAAGGCTGTGGAGGGGCTCATGGGTTGTTTTTTGTTTTTTTTTTTCCCCCTAGTCATTCTGTAGTTTTAGCTTTTATTTCAGGTCCGTCGAGGGTTTTGAGCAAGGACCTGACATGATCACACTTGTGTGTCAGAGGCACCCCTGTGCTGTGTGGATGCCGGTGGGGCAGAGTGGGAGTGCAAGGCAACAGTCAGACGCGGGGAGTATTGATCAGCGAGGGTTTCAGGTTTGTGCTCTATCCCTCCTTGATGGATAATATTGTAATTTAAGGCTGCCTTGGGCCCAAATGTTTGCTGTGCATTTTAACTTATCTTCACTAAAGTAAAGAACTGATTTTAAGTTTCAATCTGGACATTGTCATTCTTTGGGCATGGAAGCCCCCAACACAACAAGACAGTTCATCTATCATTCTTGAGAGGTTACAAAAAGGGAGAGCAACATATTCCAGGTCACACCTGCATCATGCCTGCTGGGACTCATCAACCCATGTCTTCACCTTGGCCACTTCAACCCCGGTGCTACCCTTCCTTGAATTTATGATTTATTCCTCTCAGTTACTCTTTTGGCCAGATTTATAAACCTAACTGTTCTGTCTTTATATAATGCCTACTTTGTACACTAGGCAATGACAGCAAATTTATTGTCTATGAGTTGTTAACCTTGAAAAATTACATCAATGCAAAGTGATTGCCTTTTAGCCTCCATAGCCAATAAATTTAATTTTTTGGAGGGGGGTGATATGAGTCATAGGATCATATATATAATCGCCGATCACAGAATGAGGAGCAAGTTGAAAGTTCTGAGCAACACAAGCCAAGAAGGAAGACTTCTGTCTCTTGCCAAGCATGCACAAGCTGGTTTCTTGTCTGCTTTTCATAGGATGCTTACAACCTCTCTTCTCTCTGCCCGTCCCTGACTCCAGGGAAGAGGCTCTGAAGCTCTCAGGTAAGATGGATTTGTCCCCTTTATGTTAGTCTTGGAAGAGTCTTTGAGGGTCTCATATGCAAAATTGGAGATAAGGACGGGAATTCTTTCTTGAAGGAGTCCTGCTAAATTAAGTCTTAGCTATGGATAGAATACTAGAGGATCCTTACGGCACACTGTAGGTTTTTTACTTTCTTTCTAAAACATAGGGGTCGAAAGGGTGGCTTTGCTTAATTCATGTCACTTCTGTAACCCAAAAATGTTGTTTTGGTTGTTTTTTTCCCCAATTTTAAAAACTGTACTACATTGAAAACATCATTACTCTTAGTTTCTATTTTAAACGAACTGCTTGGATGTAGAATTTGGTTGTTCCAATTGTAGATTAAAACTATTTTATATTAAGTTAAAAAGTAATCACCTGACATGTGTTATATGAAGCAAAAATATTTATTAAAAAATACAAAAATGACAATCTAGAGCTCGGGATGGCACCGATTTCCAGGTACAAGTATCTTGTCCTTTTGACTTATGTTCCATTCAGATCGAGTGTAAGTCGAATTTTTTTAAAAAATCAGTCAAGCAGATACTTATTTTGCTATTTCCTCTTAATTTAGTTTCAGAAATGAAAAGGCTGATGCTTGGTTATTAGTTTCCACTAAAACTTTAACTGGAATTTATCTTGCCTTTCCTTTGGGGTACTTTTAGACTTAAAATTTTAAGTGAAGAGGAAAACCCTTCTGGACCATTGATTTTATAATTTCTTGTCTCTAAGGTTTCTCCCAAGAGGCTTTCTGACAATCAGCAAAAGCCTTGTTGGTCAGTCATCTGTGTCCATGATTTGGCACAGCCCATGACCTCCTGTCAGTCACATCGATGGTCAAAAACAGGCATTGAGAGGCACCTGGGAGGCTTAGTTGGTTGAGTGTCTGACTCTTGATTTCGGCTCAGGTCTTGATCTCAGGGTCGTGGGATCAGGCCCCGTGCTGGGCTCTGTGCTGAGTGTGGAGCCTGCCTAGAGATTCTCTCTCTCCTTCCGCCCCTCTGCCCTGCTCACGTTCTAAAAAAAATAAATAAAAATAAAAATAAAAAACAGGCGTTGACTTTGCTGAATCTCTGCTATTTAAAAAGAACAGTGGAAAGCAAGCACAGGATGAAATCACGATTGACTATTCAGAGAGTTCTGTCCCCTTCAAAAATGTACTATGTATTAAGATTTTTAAAAATCATACATTTAAAAAATGTATTATGATTTTTTAAAAACAAATTTAACATTTATTTTTGAGAGACAGAGAGAGACACAGTATGGGGAGGGGCAGAGACAGAGAGGGAAACACAGTATCTGACAGAGGCTCCAGGCTCTGAGCTGTCCGCACAGAGCCCAATGCGGGGCTCGAACCCACGAAATGTGAGATCATGACCTGAGTCAAAGTCAGACGCTTAACCGACTGAGCCATCCAGGAGCCCCTATTCTGATTTTTTAAAATGTAGATCAGTGTAGCATCGTATTCAAATTCTAAACAGGTGGCAGCCTGCCTTCAAGTTCTTGCCTAAACTTTTCTAATGTATTTGTTTTGACATAAATGAGCCTTCATTACACACACAGTTACACGTGGTCAAATTTTATAGATTTTCATGAATAATCTTCAGAAATGCTGTGAATGTGCTCAGATGCCGTCATGACGGTTTCAGTGCATTGTCTTCCAGTCAAGGTTGTAGCTGGGCATCTGGAAGCGGCCAGCAGGCGGGTATTCCAGGACTCCCGGAGCCTCTGATCTCAGAGTGCGGCTGCCGGCCAAGAGAGCCTTCCGGGAGCCAAGTGCCCGCTTAGTACGCCTCCCACCTTCCACGCTCATTCCACACGCCGTGCACGCACATTCCTACACATCTTATACACACATACCGCACCTCTTACATGCCATTAAACTGACCACATTTCACATTAAAAATGTTATTACTATCAAAGTATTTAAAGAGTATTTTAAGGTTCTTTCTTATTATTATATTCAATAATAATAATAATTCAATAATTGCGGCAATAGGCAGTAGATAAATAGGAACAAAAAAGAACTACTTTTTCAAGTGGAAACTCTTTTTTAACAAATTCTTCAAATTAAAAAAATTTTTCTTTTTTTTTTTTTTCCAACATTTATTTATTTTTGGGACAGAGAGAGACAGAGCATGAACGGGGGAGGGGCAGAGAGAGAGGGAGACACAGAATCGGAAACGGGCTCCAGGCTCTGAGCCATCAGCCCAGAGCCTGACGCGGGGCTCGAACTCACGGACCGCGAGATCGTGACCTGGCTGAAGTCGGACGCCCAACTGACTGCGCCACCCAGGCGCCCCCAAAAAATTTTTCTTAATGTTTACTTACTTTGAAGATAGAGAGCACAAGTGGGGGGTGGGGGCAGAGAGAGGGAGACACAAAATCCAAAGCAGGCTCCAGGCTCTGAGCTGTCAGCACAATGCCCAACGCAGGGCTTGATCCCATGAACTGCAAGATCACGACCTGAGCCCAAGTCGGATGCTTAACCAACTGAGCCACCCTGGCACCCCGGTGGAAATGTTAACTGGTCCTGTGGCGCAGCTCCACTCTCCTATTCCAGGCAGCCGAGCGGCTTGGCAAAGTCACACAAGGCAGAAGAGAGTCAGAATTAGATCCACTCCTCTTGAGTGGGCTGCCAGCTTGCGAATCGGATCACAGCATTTCCACCTCTTTGTTAAAACACCACTGACAAATGACGAACTTAGCATTTGGGGAATTTCTAGTGTTCTCTCTCTGTCCTCGAGCCCCCAAGAGACAACAGGGAACAGAAATAATTGATGAACCAAGCTACTAACCTCTTCTATTACTCTGTGTAGCACCTGACGGAGACGCAAGATCAACCTTGGATGAACTGGAAAGAGTGAACCTCCTGCAAATGCCGGAGATGTCAGGGGCAGAGAGAGGCGACAGTCTTAGGAAAGCAGGTAAAATAATTCATGTGTGTACAGGCTGTCTGATTTTATTGCCACTGAATTACTCGCTATTCTCATCCACTATGTGAGGTAAAAACCTGTTTTGGAATAGAAAGGTGTTCTATAAAACATGCTAATAAACTGCCCAACGCTCTCCACTTCTGGTGTAAAGACTCCTCTGCAATTTGGTGTTTTCTCTTTCTCACCAACTCCTTGCAAGCATCATGCTCTCCTTGGTACCTCAGCATATCTACTTTTTTTTTCTGTACACATTTATTTTGGAGAGGAAGGAGGGCGTCATCCATTCCCAATAAGTGCAAATTTATTTTTTTTTAATCTTTTTAACGTTTATGTATTTTTGAGAGAGAGACAGAGCATGAGCGGGGGAGGGGCAGAGAGAGAGGGAGACACAGAATCGGAACCAGGCTCCAGGCTCTGAGCTGTCAGCACAGAGCCCGACGTGGGGCTCAAACTCACAGACCGTGAGATCATGACCTGAGCTGAAGTCAGATGCTTAACTGACTGAGCCACCCAGGCGCCCCTATTTTTTAAAAAATGTTTGTTTGTTTGTTTGTTTATTTATTATTATTTAATGTTTATTTTTTAGACACAGAGAGAGCATGAACGGGGGAGGGTCAGAGGGAGAGGGAGACAAGGAATCCGAAGCAGGCTCCAGGCTCTGAGCTGTCAGCACAGAGCCCGCCACAGGGCTCGAACTCACAAACCGTGAGATCATGACCCGAGCCGAAGTCAGACGCTCAACCGACTGAGCCACCCAGGTGCCCCTAAAATATTTATTTATTTTGAGAGAGAGAGAGAGAGAGAGAGAGCGAGCACATGTGCACGCAAGGGAGGGACAGAGCGAAGGGGAGGAAAAGAGAACCCTAAGCAGACTCCATGCTGTCAGCGCAGAGCCTGATGTGGGGCCCAATAAGTGCAAATTTAAATTCTGGGTTCCTACTTGTTAAAATCTTATGCAAATTACTTAATCTTCTGGTACCTCAGTTTCATCATCAGTAAACAGGATTCATACAAATATCCACCTCATGGGGCTCTTGTGAAGTCAATGAGAAAATGCAAGTGAGATGCTCACCGCAATCACACGCAGTTATCGACAAAATGTTAGCTCTTACTAGTTTCTCCAACTGTATTCCACTAAGCAACGACACCAAGGCTCAAAACATTTTGGAAACAAAATGGGGACTTTAACAGACACTGTTTCATAGAAGTCCATTCATGTAAAATGTTTTGAGTGGACTACTGGGGAGAACACAGCGCCCTCTGTGAACTCCATCAGAGACCAGGACAAGGGTACTTGCCCAGCAGCCTTCAGGTAAATATTGCTGCAGAGTGAAAACAGGGAGATCAGAAACTAGGCACGACTCAGTAATACTCTATTTTGTGTGTTTTAAATAAAACAAGCATCAAATAGAAACCACAGATCTGATGATGAATGGTTTTCAAATACTGTTTTCCAGGTCTCGGTACTGGCACTGCTAACCCGCGAGGAGGTATGAGACAGGTAAGTGACCATATTTAGGAGAGCTGGGTGAGGCATTTTACACCTTGACTTTAGAGGATCCTACATTCTTGAACTGGGTAGCGTTCGGGGTAGAAATCATGCCTTCAAGTAACTGGCCAATCAGTGTTATCTTGGAGCATGTTTTTCTAAATTTTGAGGTGTATAAAATGTGCCTACCAGACCTTATCCAGTGCTCAACTTTAACCAAGCTCTCCCCAAACATTTGACCAGAGACCATTTTTGTTGTTGTTGTTTTGTTTTGTTTTGTTTTGTTTTTTGGCTTAGTGCCCAGTAACATCCTTATAAAAATACACTGGAAACACTCGATCCTGGAGATGGATGTCCCAACAGGGATGAACCCCCCCAGAAGGGGCTGGTGTAGCATCTGCATGTGACTAACTAAAAGTTATCATTCAGATGTTTATGAGTGGAAGGATTATGGTTAAAGACTCTAAAACCACAAACGTAATTAGGAGGATTTGCTCATGAAATTCTACAATAAAAACAAACCGAAGGGTCCATGCTTAAATAGGTAAATTACAAGCCCTATTTTACACAGAAGATGGTAACTGTACAGAACATGTTACTGACATTATTTCAACAGAAAGAGGTCAGTGAGGGCTTAGGAAACTTCACGGCCATCAGAGGGCTACATAGACTTGGTGGACCCCTGGCTGGGCACAGGGAGACCTTCCAGAGCCATACTCTGGGTTCACACTGCAATTACAACGGCAGACAATTTTCAAAGGTCCTATGTCTTAACTACAGTTCCTTTCTCTTGCAGTGGTCTCAATTCATTGATAACCTATGTTTTTTGTTTGTTTTTGTGTATTGTTTTAGTTTCAAGCTTTCTTTGGACAAGACCCTAACATTTTCCTGAGTCATCTTTTGGCCAGAATCAGGAAACAATATAAGAAACGTGGATCTCCTTCTGAATGCTTCTGGAAATACTGTGTCTGAAGTAAAACGAACATCTATTAGTCAACTCAAAAACAACCACCTTAGAAAGTTAAAAATAAAAATGTCTGACTTGAAAACAGCATAGAAAAAAACTAAGCAAACTGTACCCTGTTCATTACTATTTGGAAAAATAAATCCTCTATGTTTTGCAAATATCATGAGTGGTCATTTTATTTATAAACAGGCCCTGAACATTTATAATTTTTCTTTCCATCGATTTATTTTTAAAAGATATTTATTCATTTTTGAGAAAGAGAATGTGCATGAATAGTGGAGGGGCAGAGAAAGAAGGAGAGAGAGAGAAAGCAGGCTCCACACTGTCAGCCCAGAGTCCAACATGGGGCTCAATCCCACAAACCGTGAGATCATAACTGGAGTCGAAATCAAGAGTTAGACGCTTAACCAACTAAGCCACCCCAGCACCCCTTCGTGAATTTATAAAGAACTCTCTGAAAATTGAAAAGTAAAGCTAATAAAATTAACAGAAGCAAATACTAAGCAGAAAAGTCACAAAAATGCAATTTAGTTGAAACAGTTAAACTACAACTCACTTAAACATTACCTTTCCTGCATGTCCCCTCAACCCTTAAAAATGACATATGGTATCATCACTTAAAAAAAATCAGCATCTTGTTGTGGAAAAGTCTCTACAGTGAAGGATGTGTAGATGCGGCTGGGAGCGGTCTGAATTCTCCTCAGTTTCTGATGGGGTAGGTGCACGTGCTCAAATCCCCTGTCCCTGAGCTTTAAACTCTTAACAGAGACACATGCTTGCTCTCGGTTCCTGTGAGCTGCAGATGTGCAGCTCGCTGACTCGGGGATCGTCTCCTATACAGGGAAGAAGGCTGAGGAGGGTTTAGGATCACAGAATGGAAGGAAGAGCCCGTTTGTTAATTTTTAAAACCCGCTAATGTGTGTGTGCACACACCAACTTACACTCTGTGAATGCGTGTGTACAAAGGTTTATTGACACAGTGCAAAAAAATGTCTCCAGTTCTGCATGTACAGTTGATGTTTTTCCTTAAAAAAGATACCTGATTGAAATACTAATAACCATTAAAAGCAAGTAAATTCACACAATTAATTGTAAGTTCACTTGAAACAAAATTTCACTTTGGATTAAATTTACCTTGTGAGTTATAACGAAGTTTTTACTTAATTGCAAAATGACTCCATTCCCACAGCATTGTGTTTTTCAAAAATCTTGACCTCATATCCAAGAAAATAATCACCTTCTGGGTAACATTTATGTAAACATCGAAGCCTATAGTATAGACGTGTATTACCAATTTCTGTAGTTATTCATACAAAAAGTTAATAAACCCGAACAATGAAGTATAAAGGTTGGCAGAGCCCCCCTGGGGGGCAGCAGTGTCACTGCTGAGCGTCCCCTCTCCCCTCCAGCAGTGCGAGCATCGCGGTGCAATCTCTGAATACGCCAACTAGTCTACTTGTCAACACATGAAAATTATAAACACAGTGCTACTACAGATCTGCCTACAACAAGCACCAGTTTCATATCAAATCTGGCATAATATTTGTGCTGTAAGATGTGTACGAAGGTAAAGAAATCAGCAAACTCAGGTAAAACGAACATCCAGACAAAGGCGCTTCCATTATTAGAGAACGTAAGGTTTCAAACGGGCTGCATGAAGCAGAGTGGCCCCTGAGAGCCACACATCAGTTTTGATTTGTACAAATTAAAACTTTTATCCCTACAGAAGGTCGCAATGACTACACTGATGGACAGTATCCAGGCTGGTTAGTTTTTCTAAAGTTGATTTTTCACCAAGGGTAAAAATGCCACACAACTTGACCAAGATGACTAGGACTTCAGAAATCACTGAATGATCAGGATGGAGTAGAAAATGACAGTTCCATATTTGCATGGAACTGCTTAGCATTTGAAAATGGTTCTGACACCTTAAGATGGACTCACCCTCCAGAAAACTCTACTTTAGAAAGGATACCTGAGCTACAGGAATTGAGAATCAGGGCTCCGTAGTCCTCATGGATGAAGAGGTCGAGTCTCCTAATTATTATCAGTTATGTGTACTTTACAAAAGGTATCAAACTTGGAGGGAGGAAGAGAGTTTGCTTGAAACAAAACAACAAAACACGAAAGATCAGCCAGTCTGTTATATAAAAGATAGAAGGTCCTGCTCCTTTGCTCCTATTCCTTTCTGATCTGTGTGGGTGTGAACCGCATGAGTCCCTCCAAGTCTGGGCAGGAATCACGGATTTCTCTCAAGAACAGGGAGCTGACTTAGCAAGTAAACAACCCACTCACTTCTTCACAAACACAATCAGGGCCGGAGTAGGAAGCACTGATCTGTGGCCACGCTGCACCCTCGTGAGGACCACGGAGCTCCCGCGAACCACGGCTGTCATCGGGAAGCCACCACGGCACTTACAGACCTCTGGCAAAGATGGACAGACCTCTTGTGTGTAAATTGGTTGGAAAGAAAGAGTTAAGTGTTAGTTTTGGTGAGACAACGTTCAAACACATAGGCATAAAGGAAGAGTGTTATTTCTTACGTGACTCCTGAAACTCTTTACAATCGTTATTTTAAAAACCAGAACCTTAAAAAGGAGAATGCCACTGGTTGAGTGAAGAGCTCTTTCTGTTTTAATGTTACACATGCAAAAGCTAACTTAACTCCAAGGAATAAGCTCATTGTAAGTAGACTGGTTTTTAAGATAAGACTTTGGGAATTTCAGTGGAAGGTGGAAAATTAAAAGGAAAGGCATCTATAGGAATAAAGCTCAGAATCCAAACCTAAAAGCCAGCTATTCCCAGTGTACCGATGGGCGGTATTTTTTAACACTGGTAAATACTGAAGTGACTTGGCGTCGTGAGGAAGCGGAACGTCTCCTCTTAATCTCGGGGGGAAGCACCAAGTTGTGCACAGGCCGCACGAAAGTACGCAACTTATGGAAACCATTCCGAACAGTATACGGCCTGCAGGTGGGACGTCCTACGTCCTCCCACAGGAAAATGATCCACGTAACAACAGAACGAAATAAACGAGGCTAACGTTCCGGCTACTTCTAGCCATACTTCTAACTACCATCCATTTTGGGTGACACCCGAAGTCAAGTTTCGCTGTGCACACACCTCTCTAGAGGCCATCCAATCTGCTCAGAGGACGGCCAACCAGAAAGAGAAGCTGACTGACAGCTTTAATACACCAGGAACACAGGAATGAAAGACGGTATATACAACGTCTGTTTCAGAAAAATGATGCCTGTTAAAAAGTCCAGAAGGGAAAACCTTCACATTCACTGATAGCTTCATGGCCACGTAGGAGTCAGGGGTTAAAGAGACACACCAAGAGGTCTGCTTGTCCGGCAGGTGTCATCTCCGTGGCCACTCAACTGCCGTTTGCTGCTGGAGCTTGACCACAGGACTCTGCGGCGTCACCAAGGGAATCTTTGCTTTCGCGGGTGACACAGCCCTCCAAGAGAGAACGAGCAGGCAAGAGGACATGATGTCGTCTGGAAAGTCTTACAATCAGTAAAATGCTGGCCAAGCACCCTACATCTCATTCCCCAATTTATTCAATTCATGCCTAAGAATCGTCTGTATTACAGGTCGTTCCTTATTATTAAAAGGTAAACGACAATTGTTTACCTACTTTTGCTTATTTTGAAGCTCATGCGTATACTTGTACAAAAGCACACAAATAGTATTTTAGTTTTTAAAGTTTATTTGAGAGAGAGGGAGAGCAGGGGAGGGGCAGAGAGAAAGAGGGAGAGAGAGAGAGAGAGAAAATCTCAAGCAGGCTTCTACACTGTCAGCGCAGAGCCCAACACGGGGCTCGAACCCACAAATTGTCTTATGAAGACACGTGGAGGGCCCGGCTCAGCTCCTGCGGTTGGCACTACTGTATCTAACCTTCCTTACTTTGCGGGCACTCATTCCTTTCTTTAAAAACGGGCGGGGGGGGGGGGAGGTTCCAGCACTTGTTTACTTCAGAAGCCCTAATACCACAGTGTTTTGTTTTTTTTTTTTAATTTTTTTTTTCAACGTTTATTTATTTTTGGGACAGAGAGAGACAGAGCATGAACGGGGGAGGGGCAGAGAGAGAGGGAGACACAGAATCGGAAACAAGCTCCAGGCTCCGAGCCATCAGCCCAGAGCCCGACGCGGGGCTCGAACTCACGGACCGTGAGATCGTGACCTGGCTGAAGTCGGACGCTTAACCGACTGTGCCACCCAGGCGCCCCAATACCACAGTGTTTTGAGTGCTTAGCTTTCTCCTCTTATCATAGTTTTTAAATTAAGTTTTTCTGACGTTTATTTATTTTGAGAGAGAGAGAAAGAGAGAAAATGAATGAGTGGGGGAAGGGCAGAGAGAGAGAGAGACAGAGAAAATCCCAAGTAGGATCCACGCTATTAGTGCAGAGCCCTTTAAAAAAAAATTTTTTTTTTATCTTACCATAATTTTTAACTTCACACATTATCACCTCCTGCATCTCAACACTTGTGGGAATACAGAGCTCATTACTGGTACAACTGTCACAATCGTTCCACGGAGCCACCATCAGGACCACGAGCAAATCAAAAGTCCACTGTCTAGGCCGCTCACATACGATCTCACTGAGAAGATCTCGCAACAACAAAAGAGCACCTGGGGCTCACGGAAATTCCTGCCAGGTGTGAATACTACCTCTGGTGTGAATCTTCCACCTTGAGTTTTAACTCTGTTCAAACACACCTGCATATATGAAATCCAAGTCCCTTGGTCCTCTCCTCCCTTGCCAATCATGTATCAAAGCAGGTGTCCCAGAACATTCCAACTGGTAAAAACACTTGCAGTCAAAGAGACCTGTATTCAAAATCAGAGGGACTGTCCAGCCATATATAAAGTGTCCAACATCTGTATACATGACTGTGTTGTTTGTTGGTAAAGCAGGGATAGTAAAGCTACTGCAAAAGTAGCTGTGAGGGTTGTAATTTTTGGTGGGATCGTGCAATAAGTATTAAGTGCCTCGAGCACTACCTGGCACAGAAAAACATCCAGGAATGACAGCTGTTGTCACTGTGCTTACCTGGATGTCTATTTCTCGAGGGACAGTCTGACTCTGAATCCAAGAGTGCACCTTGGCCAGCAACTCCCTCTGCGCACGTGAAAACCGGGGTTGCCGCGGCCGCAGGCCCACCAGCCTCTCCAGGTCCCCTTTCAGCACGGTCTCTTTCACCCTGTGGACAGACAAGCGACCTCAGTCCTGAATAAGGCACAGGGTTCTCGTGTGATCCATGAACAGCTCTGTTTGGGTCTGTGATATACTTTCTATCTCTTGCTAATACACAACGTGCCCATTAAACAAAGAACTGAATCAGCCCTTTGTCCAGCTGGTGAAGCGAGAGCTCTTTCTCTTGGAGAAAGCATCTGTACCAGCACCTGAATGGGGCAGACGCAAGACACAGCTTTCCCTCAGCTCCTCTCTTCTCTCAGAATGCGAAAAATTCAGCGTCTAAAGAGAAAAGTTCTTGTATGTGTGTGCCATCTGGGGAAGCGGTGCTGTCTTTGTTTTCTGGTCTCATGATGCACTCGTTGGTGTGGTCTGCATCTGAGTGTGCACGGCATTGCCACTACAGCCACTGTTCCGGGATCATTCGTCATTTAACTTCAAATGAATGAACGTGAAAATACATTTCTGTAGGAACATCTATAAAAACAGAAGTTAAAAATCACTTGGTATTAAGCGATACACTTAAAAAACCATAAAAGTTTCTTGAAAAAACCCCATTTAAAAGGGGGGGTCCTTGAGGGCACCTGGGGGGCTCAGTCAGTTAAGCGTCTGACTGTTGGCTCTGGTTCAGGTCCTAATCTCACAGATCGTGAGACTGAGTTCCTGTAAGTGCAGAGCCTGCTTGGGATTCTCTGTGCCCCTCTGTCTGCCCCTCCCCTGCTCATGCTCTGTCTCTCTCTCTCTCTAAATAAACTTTAAATAAAAGTGGGTCTTTTAAAGTGCTTTCTTACCTCTCAGGTACCTGATATGTCATTAGAATGCACTCAGGTGTCTGTTTTATCATTCTCCACACGGACTCTTCAGCAAAATTGGGAAATGTTTCTTTCTTCTGTACATCCTGAGACTGCTGTCCCTCTGAGGTGATTTGAGAAGAATAATCACCACTAGTGGAGTATATACTGTGGTCACTGCTTCCTATCAAAGACCAACAACAATTACAGATTAGGAGACACTGTCAGGGGCAGATTTGCCAAACTCATTCTTCCCACTGTGGCAACCAGAGGACAGTCTTCGCCATCACCCAGCAGTGGTCCCAGGTGACCCCCTTGGTTCCTCGCCTTCCCTAGATGTCCCTCTCACTCCTCCTGAGCTGTCCACGCTCAAGGCCACACCTCACTCCTTCTCATCACCTGGAGATGCTCCAGGTCAGCTCCAAAATCACTAACATCTCAGCTTTGCTTGCTGGTCTGCTGGTTCAAGTGCGCCAACTACAAAGTGCCCCGGCCCTTCAGCCCACAGTCCATCATTCAGTCACACTCTTTACAACACCTGAGATTTCTTTTTCCCTCTCATTTTTCACAACTATCAAAATGTCAATTCTCATAAAGCCAACAGTCGGTTCTGTTCTTATGTAAACCCAAGTAACCAAAGATAGGGATAAAGTCATTTATCATTGGGTACACCGATCCATTATCACCAAAAGGATCATACAAAGCTGGGTAATCCTGCTACAGTCTCTGGCCAGCCCATCCTGGCAACGACTGTTCTCCACGTCTCTGTTCCCTGACTCTCACCTATTGAAAATGTCATTACTGACACTAAACACAAGCTTACTCATATCTGCACTCTCTCCTCACCTCCTCCTGTTACAACAGAGAGGTATCCACCCATCCCAAGGCCCATTCCTTTATGGCTGCTATGGAGCCTTGCCAATCATTCCTTTCCTAACTCGCATCGACTCTTCTAGATCCTTCTCGTCAACTTTGAAACAAAAACCCAAAAGATCCCCGCCAAAAAACAAAAACAAAGCAAACAAAAGTACCTCTCTAATTTTTTAAAGAGGAAGTACATGGGCGAAGATGGTGGAGAAGTGGGAGGACCGGGATTTTCCTCATCCCTCAAACACAACTGTATTGAGGTCAGAGCACTTGGAACACCCAGGAAATCGAGCTGCAGAGTGGCAGAAGGATCTCCACAGTTGGAGGGGGACAGTTTGGCAGGACTGAGGTGTGTGTATGTGAACTGGGGGAGGCAAAACGGCATTGTGCAGAGACAAAAGGGAGAGAAAGGGAAGCTGTAAAAGTCGGCCTCAAGTCACCACAAGAGGAAAAAGTCTCTGGATCACGGAATGGGGAACGAGAAATACGGAGAGTGCCAATTTCTGTTTTGCAAACAGCCTTAGGCGCTGAAACTCGGAGGTTTGGAAGTATGTGACTTTCTCTGGAGCAAAGCTGGAGCAAAGCTGGGAGCCATGGA
The DNA here is from genome assembly GCF_018350155.1 of Leopardus geoffroyi. NCBI lineage: Eukaryota > Metazoa > Chordata > Mammalia > Carnivora > Felidae > Leopardus > Leopardus geoffroyi. The sequence goes on along the minus strand of NC_059328.1, from coordinate 5,435,716 downwards.
CCATGCTCCCAGGAGGTAGGAAGCCGGCCGGAGTGCAGAGTGCGGTGTAGCGATCTCAGGGGCGCACTGGGAGAGAACAGTCCCCTTCCTGGAATACTTGGGAGAGAAGGGATTATTGCCTCCCCAAGGACAAAAGACCCCGAAGGTACCAGCCAAAAGCCTTTTATCAACAGGGCGGAGTGGCGCTATTCCAGAACAGGGTCTGGGCAGTGCAGGATCCTTGAAGACATTAGAGAGCCTAGAAGGCACGGGAGACTGTGGAGCAGGACAAGCCTGCCGCCCACGCTACTCTGTGAGGGCCGCTTGAATAGCATGGTTTGAGACACCTGGTCCGGGGAGCAGAGACTGGGGTGTTGCCATTTTTCTCCCCATCATCAACAGGGTGGGGGTTCAGGAAGCAGCACAGTGGCCCCCAGTGGAAGTGGGACCTGCTTACACCAAACCCCACCCCTCCATGACTGGTAACTGCTTATCTACAGGAGTGGGACTGACACTGAGCAAACCAGATGGCCCTTCCCCCAAACCAGCACAGCCGCTGGTCCCAGGCACCAACAGGCAACTGTTTTTTTTCTTTTCTTTTTTTTTCTTTCTACCCTCTTCTTTTTTTCTTTTGGATTTGGGCTCATAGTTTCTGATTTGTATATATATGTGTATGTATGTATGTGTGTGTGTGTGTGTGTGTGTATATGTATATATATATATTTGATTAGGCATTTTCATTCTATTCTTTTTATACCTTTTCTGTTTCTTCTTCTTTATCTTCCTTTCTCTTTCTCTGGATTTAGTCTTATAGTTTTTGATTCTCTGGTCTTCTCTTCTTTCATTTTTCTCTTCTTATGGGACCAGGCTTCCCCATCCCCCTTTCCTTTTTTTTCCCCCAGGGTCACTTCAGTAAACAAATCAAAGCACACCTGGTTGAAGGTCCAAACACTCCACCACTACGAGCAAGGAGGAACTCTGCAGAGGGCTGACCAGTGGGACACAGCGGCCAAAACACAAGAACAGCATGCACACAGCAGACACCAGAAATACTTCCTGAAGTGCCAGGCCCTGGACAGCACATGACCCCTTTTTACTACAGTAGTTCTTGCAGATGCAGGACCTATAACAAGCTTTTAAAACACGCAAAAGACAGAAACTTAGGCAAAATGACAAAACAGAGGAATTATCCCCCAAAAAAAGTTCAGGAAGAAATCACAGCCAGATAATTGCTCACAACAGGTACAAACAGTATGTCTGAAGAAGAATTTAGAATAACAGTCATAAGACTAATAGCTGGGCTTGAGAAAAGCACATAAGACACCAGAGAATCTCTTGCTGCAGAGATCAAAGACCTAAGAACTAGTCACAATGAATTAAAAAATGCTATAACTCAGATACAAAATAAACCAGATACAGTGACAGCAAGGATGGAAGGAGCAGAGAATAGCTGAAATAGAAGATAAAATTATGATTATGTAAAATGATGAAGTGGAAAAAAAAGAGGGAAAGGAAATTACTAGACCACGAGGGGAGAACGAGAGACCTAAGTGATTCAATGAAGCAAAATAATATCCGTACCATAGGAGTTCTAGGAGAAGAAGACAGAAAGGGGCAGAGGACTTACTTGAACAAATTATAGCTTGAGAACTTCCCTAATTTGGGGAAGGAAACAGGCATCCAAGTCCAAGAGGCACAGAGATCTCCCTTCTAAATCAACAAAAACAGGTCAACACCATCACGTATTATAACAAAACCGGCAAAATACAAAGATAGAGTTCTGAAAGCAGCTAGGGACAAAAGGTCCTTAACCTAAAAGGGTAGACACATAAGGTTAGTAGCAGACCTGAAACTTGGCAGGCCAGAAGGGAGTGGCAGGAAATATTCAATGTAATGAATAGGAAAAATACGCAGCCAAGAATACTTTATCCAGTAAAGCTGTCATTCAGAATAGAAGGAGAGATAAAGACTTTCCCAGACAAACAGAAACTAAAGGAGTTTGTAACCACTAAACCAGCCCTGCAAGAGATCCTAAGTGGGACTCTGTGAGTGGAAAGTAGCAAAAACTACAAAGGACCAGAGACATCACAACAAACATGAAATCTACAGATAACACAATGACACATTTTAAATTCGTATCTTTCAATAATCACTCTGAATATAAATGGGCTAAATGGCCCAATCAAAAGACATAGGGTATCAGAATGGATAAAAAAACAAGATCCATCTATATGCTGCCTACAAGAGACTCATTTTAGACCAGATGCTACCTGCAGACTGTAAGTGAGGGGATGGAGAACCATCTATCATGCTAATGGACATCAAAAGAAAGCTGGAGTAGCCACACTTATATATAAGACAAATTAGATTTTAAAACAAATACTGAAACAAGAGATGAAGAAGGACATTATATCATAATTAAGGGGTCTATCCATCAAGAAGAGCCAACACTTATAAATACTGATGCCCCCAACATGAAAGCACCCAAATATATAAATCAATTCATCACAAACATAAGCAAGCTTATTGATAATTATACCATAACTATAGTAGTCTTTAATAAAATACTCCACTTACAGCATGGACAGATCATCCAAGGAGAAAATCAATAAGGAAACAACAGTTCGGAATGACACTCTGGACCAGATGGACTTAACAGATATATTCAGAACATTTCATCCTAAAGCAGCAGAATACACATTCTTCTCAGGTGCACATGGAACACTCTCCAAAACAGATCACATTTTGGGTCACAAAACAGTACTCAACAGGTACAAAAAGACTGGATATACCATGCATATTTTCAGATCACAACACTCTGAAACTTGAAACTAACTCCAAGAAAAAATGTGGAAAGCCCCCAAATACATGGAGGTTAAAGAACATCCTATGAAAGAATGAATGGGTTAAACAGGAAATTAAAGAAAAAATTTAAAAACATATGGAAGCAAATGAAAATGAAAGCACGACAGTCCAAACCCTTTGGGATGCAGCAAAGGCAGTCCTAAGAGGAAAAAACATTGCAATTCAGGCTTATCTCAAGAAGCGAGAAAGTTCCCAAATACACAACCATACCTTACACATAAAGGAGCTGGAAAAGCAGCAGCAAATAAAGCCCAAAGCCAGCAGAAGGGAAATAATAGAGATGAGAACAGAAATAAACAATATAGAATTAAAAAAAAAACAACAACCCAGAACAGATCAATGAAACTAAGAGCTGGTTTTTTGAAAGAATAAACAAATTAATAACCCCCTAGCCAGACTTCCCAAAAAGAGGACCCAAATAGATAAAATAAAAAACCAAACAGGAGAGATCATAACTCACACCACAAAAATACAAACAATTAGAAGAGAATATACTATGAGAAATAATATTCCAACAAACTGGACAATCTGGAAGAAATGGACAAATTCCTAGACACTCACAGACTACTAAAACTCAAATGGAAGAAACAGAAAATTTGAACAGACTCACAACCAGCAAAAAAATTGAATGGGTTATCAAAAATCTCCCAAAAAAATAAGAGTCCTGGGCCAATGGCTTCCCAGGGGAATTCTACCAGACATTTAAAGCAACGTTAATACCTATTCTTCTCAAACAGTTCCAAAAAATAGAAATGGAAGGAAAGCTTCCAAATTCATTCTATGAAGCCAGCATTACCTTGATTCAAAACCAGACAAAGAACCCACTAAGAAGGAGAATTACTGGCCAATATCCCTAATGAACACAGATGCCAAAATTCTCAACAAAACACAAGCAAATTGAATTCAACAGTACCTTAAAAGAATTACCCATCACGATCAAGTGGGATTCGTTCCTTGGCTGCAGGGCTGGTTCAATATTCACAGATCAATCAACATTATATACCACATTAGTAGAAGGAAGGATAAGAACCATATGATCCTGTCAATAGATGCAGAAAAAGCATTTGACAAAATACAGCATCTTTTGATAAAAACCCTCAAGAAAGTTGGGACAGATGGAACACGCCTTAACATCATAAAAGCCATATATGAAAGGCCCACAGCTAATATCATCCTCAATGGGGAAAAACTGAGAGCTCTCCCACTATGATCAGAATGCCACAGGACGTCCATTCTCACCACTGTTATTCAACATAGTGTTTGAAGTCCTAGCCTCAGCAATCAGACAACAAAATGAAATAAAAGGCATCCAAATTGGCAAAGAAGTCAAACTTTCACTCTTTGCAGATTACATGATACTCTACATGGAAAACCGGAAAGACTCCACCAAAAAAACTGCTAAAGCAGATACATGAATTCAGCAAAGTTGTAGGATATAAAATCAATGTACAGAAGCCAGTTGCATTTCTATACACCAATGATGAAGCAACAGAAAAAGATATCAAGGAATCGATCCCACTTAAAATGGCACCAAAACCCACAAAATACCTAGGAATAAACCCAACCAAAGAGGTAAAAGATCTCTACACTGAAAACTATAGAAAGCTTATGGAAGAAATTGAAGAAGACACAAAGAAATGGAAAAATATTCCATGTTCATGGATTAGAAAAACAAATATTTTTACAATGTTGATACTACCCAAATCAATCTACACATCCAATGCAATCCCTATCTAAATAACACCAGCATTCTTCACAGAGCTAGAACAAACAATCCTAAAATTTGTATGGAACCACAAAAGACCCCCAATAGCCAAAGTAATGTTGACGAAGAAAACCAAAGCTGGAGGCATCACAATCCCAGACTTCAACCTGTATTACAAGCTGTAATCATCAAGACAGTATGGTACTGGCACAAAAACAGACGCACAGATCAATGGAAAGAATAGAAAACCCAAAAATGGACCCACAAATATATGGCCAACTAATCTTTGACAAAGCAGGAAAGAGTATCCAATGGAAAAAATACAGTCTCTTTAGCAAATGGTGCTGGGAGAACTGGACAGCAACATCCAGAATGAACCTGGACCACTTTCTAATACCATTCACAAAAATAAATTCAAAATGGATAAAAGATCTAAATGTGAGACGGGAAACCATCAAAATCTTACAGAGGAAAACACAAAGCAACCTCTTTGACCTCGGCTACAACAACTTATTAGTAGACATGTCTCCAGGGCAAAGGAAGTGAAAGCAAAAAATGAACTATTAGGACTTCATCAAAATAAAAGCTTCTGCTCAGCAAAACAAACAACAAAACTAAAAGGCAACCGACAGAATGGCAGAAGATATTTGCAAATGACGTATCGGATAAAGGGCTAGTATCCAAAATCAATAAGGAACTTACCAAACTAACATCCAAAAAGCAAATAACGCAGTGAAGAAATGGGCAGAAGACATGAATAGACACTTTCCATAGAAGACAACCAGGTGGCAAACAGATACATGAAAAGATGCTCAATGTCACTCATCATCAGGGAAATACAAATCAAGACCACAATGAAATACTACCTCACACCGGTCAGAATGGCTAAAATTAACAACTCAGGAAACAATAGATATTGGTGAGGATGTGGAGAAAAGGGAACACTTTTGTACTGTCGGTGGGAATGCAAACTGGTGCAGCCACCCTGGAAAACAGTATGGAGGTTCCTCAAAAAATTAAAAATAGAACTACCTTACGACCCAGCAATTGCACTACTAGGAGTTTATCCGAAGGATACAGGAGTGCTGATTTGAAGGGGCATATGTACCCTGATGTTTATAGTAGCAGTATCAACAATAGCCAAATTAGGAAAAGAGCCCAAATGTCCACTGACTGACGAACGGATAAAGAAGATGTGGTATATATACAATGGAACACTACTCGGTGATGAAAAAGAATGAAATCTTGCCATTTGCAACAACGTGGATGAAACTAGAGCGTATTATGCTAAGCAAAATAAGTCATACAGAGAAAGACAGATATCATATGATTTCACTCATATACAGAATTTGAGAAACTCAACTGATGAACACAGGGGAAGGGAAGGGAAAATAAGATAAAAACAGGGAGGTAAACCATAAGAGACTCTTAAATACAGAGAACAAACTGAGGGTTGCTGGAGGAGAGGTGGTGGGGGGATGGGCTAAATGGGTGCTGGGCATTAAGGAGGGCACTTGTTGGGATGAACACTGGGTGTCATATGTAAGAGATGAATCACTGGGTTCTGCTCCTGAAGCCAAGATTACACTATATGTTAACTAACTTGAATATTAAAAAAATAAATAAATAAAAGTTAAACAATGCATGTTAGTCATATTACTTCTCACTGTCTTGTCTGTAGTCAAAATTATGATCTATAATTCCATTTTGTCACCCAAACTCCATATATTTTTCTAAGTGTTATCAGCACATATTAATAAATAATTTTGATGAGGGAAAAAAAGTACTTAGGAATAAACTTAACCGAAGGGATAAAAGACCTATATTCCGAAAACTGTAGGATACTGATGAAAAAAACTGAAGACACAAACAAATGGAAAGATATTTAGTGCTCATGAATGGGAAGAATTAATCATTAAAATGTCCATACTACCCAAAGCAATCTAAAGATTCAATGTAATACCTAGCAAAATACCAAAAGTATTTTTCACAGGAGTGGAACAAATAATCCTAAAATTTGTATGAACTACAAAAGACTCTGAATACCCAAAGCAAATTGGAAAATGAAGAACAAAGCTGGAGGTATCATAATCCCAGATTTTAATATATACTACAAGGCTACAGTAATCCAAATGGTATGATACTGGTACAAAAACCAACACATAGATTGATGGAGCAGAATAGAGTCCAGAAAGAAATCCATGCTCGTATAGTCAATTAATCTATGATGAAGAATGTAAAAGGAGGAAAAGACAGGATCCTCAATAAATGGGATTAGAAAAATTGGACAGCAACATGCAAAAGGATGAAAAACTGGACCACTTTCTGATGCCACACACTAAAATAAACTCAAAATGGATTAAAGAACTAAATTTGAGATGTGAATTCATAAAACTTCTAGAAGAAAAGGTAGTCATCTTTTTTGACATTGGCCTTAACAACATATTTAAGGATATGTCCACTCAAGCAAGAGAAACAAAAGCAAAAACAAACTACTGGGACTACACCAAAATAAAAAGTTTGTGTACAATAATGGAAGCCATCAAAAAAAGAAAAGGCAGGGGTGCCTAGATGACTCAATCGGTTAAGTGTTCAACTTGATTTCGGCGCAGGTCATGATCCTGCAGTTTGTGAGATGGAGCCCTATGTCAGGCTTTACACTGACAGCACGGAGCCCGCTTGGGATTCTCTCTCTTTCAAAAATAAACATTAAAAAAAAATAAAAGACAAATTACTGAACGTGAGAAAATATTTGCAAAGGATGTATCTGATAAAGGACTAGTACACAAAATACATACAGAACTCATACAACTCAACACCAAAAAACCAATCTGATGAAAAAAATGGGCAGAGCACCTGAACAGACATTTTTCCACGGAAGACACAGAGATGACCAACAGACACATGAGAAGATGCTCAACATCACTCATCATCAGGGAAATTAAAATCAAAACCACAAGGAGATACCACCTAACACCTGTCAGAATGGCTAAAATCAATGACACAAGAAACAACAGGTATTGGCGAGGATGTGGAGAAAAGGGAATCCTTGTGCACTGTTGGTGGAAACGTAAACTAGTGCAACCACTGTGAAAAAAAATATGCACCTCCCTAAAAAAAATTAAAAATAAAATTCCATGCGATCCAATAATTCTACTACTGGATATTTATACAAAGAAAATGAAAAGATGTATGCATCCCTATGGTTACAGCACAATTATTTACAATAGCCAAAACATGGAAGTAACCTGTGTCCATAAATAGATGGATGGATGGATAAAGAAAATGTGGTATGTATATATATATGCATACAAAAATATACACACACGTATATATATATTTACATATATATGTATATATGTGCGTGTATACACACACACACACACACACACACACACACAATGGAATATTACTCAGCCATAAAAAGGAATGGAGTCTCGCCATTTGTGATAGCATGGCTGGAATTAAAATGCTAAGTGAAACAGTGAAAGACAAACACCGTATGACTTCACACATTTGTGGAATTTAAGAAACAAAACAAATGAACAAAGGGGAGAAAAAAGAAAGAAAGACAAACCAAGAAACAGACCCTTAACTCTAGAGAACTAATGGTTACCAGAGGGGAGGAGGATAGGAGGATAGGGGAAATAGGGGGTGGGGATTAAAGAGTACACTTATGATGAGTACTAAATGATGTACAGAATTGCTGAATCACCGTATTGTACAGGAAACAAATATAAAACTGTTAACTACACTAGAATTAAGATAAAAAACCTAAAAAAAAAGATGTGATACACACACACACACCCCGGAATACTACTCAGTCTTAAAAAAGAATGAGACCTTGTCATTTGCAACAACATGGATGAACCTAGAGGGTATTTTGTTAAGTGAAATACGTCAGACAGAAAAAGACAAATACCATATGATGTTGCTTACAAGGAGAATCTAAAAAACAAAAGAACAAATGAACCAGAAACAGACTCATAAATATGAACAACATGCTGATGGTTGGTTGCCAGAGGGGAGGGGATGGGTTTAGGCGAAATGGGTGAAGGGCTTAAGAGGTACAAACTTCCAGGTATAGACAAATAAGTTAATGGAGATGAAAAGCACCACACAGGGAATACAATCAATAATACCGTCATAATATACGGTGAGAGATGGTAACTACACTTCATGGTGAGCAGCACATAATGTATAGAATTGCTGAATCACTATGTTGTACACTGGAAACTAATATAACGTTGTATATCAATAATACTTTAATAATAAAAATAAATAAATAAATAAAGCTAATCATTCATTTACCGCATGACCTAGCAATTTCATTCCTATGTATCTACCAAAGAGAAATGAAAACATATGTGTACAAAGACTCACACTCAATGTTCATAGCAGCATTATTCACAATGCAACTGAACAACCATCAACTGGTGAACGGATGTCCGCACAATTTAATTGTACTTGGTAATAGGAAGTAACACCAGTAAGGATCAATCTCAGCAGCACTGGCTTACCTGAAAGAATCCCAACACAAAAGACTGTATACCGGATGATTCAATTCACATAAAATTATAAAAAATCAGAACTACAGTGACAGAGAACAGACCAGCGGTTGCCAGGAGCTGGAATATCAGGGCAGAGACTGACTATAAAGGGTCACAGAAGAACTTTTCCAGGCGATGGAAATGCTCTGTACGGTCACTGTGGTGCCGGTTACACAAATGCATACATTTGTCAGAACCGGTGAATTCTACTGTATGTAAACGCACCCCAATAAACCTTATAAACAAAGACAAATTACTCCCGCACCAGGGCCCAAACCAGACGGCCCATTACACAGTGATCTCCTGGCAACAGAGTGTGGGGAATTCATCATTTTGCTCCACTACCTGATGCTGCACAACCTGTTCTGGAAGGAGACTCCTCGTGAAGTAATGCCGTGTAACTGTGCTTATTCCCGCTGTTGCCTACGACACGCTGCAGAAGGGAAGGCCGCAAGAAGAGATTTTCAACATCTCAGGCATCATATTACAAAATAACTGGCAGATCTTGAAGTTCGCACGTTAAACAGAATGAAGCACATACATAACTGGCAAGCAAACAGTTCAGCCTGTCCCCGACACTGGTCGAAGTCCCTTTGCACAGAACATTACATATAAGGCTGGGTTTGCACCTGCTGCACGGGAGGCGCCATACGGTCGTACACTTTAATTCTGCTGTTTTGTCATCCCGGATGTCCCGACCGTTTTGTCAGTTCTTAGCACTATTCCCAAAACGAGTATTACAGCGAATGAAACAAAGTTGCAGCTACCCTGAGTTTATATGGCATGGGAAGAAGGACTACGTAAATATTACTTCACTTAATCCTCAGAATAAGCTATCAAGGTTCCGTCTCTTCATTTTTCAAGTCAGGAACAAAGGCAAAGGAAGGCTGACTGACTTGGCTCAGCGAACCGGCTGATCAAGTGACAGAGCGTCTGACTCCGCGTCTTATTCCACAGCCCGGCTCTGCTCACTAGGATACACTGCCTTGCATGAGATTCTAGCAAGTGCACTAATATCAGGCTTTCAAAATTGAGCATACTTTCTCTATCTGGATCATCATATTTTGAGCATTTGTCCAACAATGGTATCATATCTTGAAGGGAAGACCAAAGAGAATTGTAAATATTGACACTTGTCTTGATTCCTACACCTAAGTATAGGAACATCAGATTCCAAAGTTTAGCCAGATAAATATATCTGAGAATGGCTTTTTAGGTAAAGAGACAAAAAGTTAAGGGAAAATGACCCACACAATTTTTGGTTTTGAAAATGATGTGTGTAGGGGCGCCTGGGTGGCGCAGTCGGTTAAGCGTCCGACTTCAGCCAGGTCACGATCTCGCGATCCGTGAGTTTGAGCCCCGCGTCAGGCTCTGGGCTGATGGCTCAGAGCCTGGAGCCCGTTTCTGATTCTGTGTCTCCCTCTCTCTCTGCCCCTCCCCCGTTCATGCTCTGTCTCTCTCTGTCCCAAAAATAAATAAACATTGAAAAAAAAAAAAAAAGAAAATGCTATGCAAATGTTTTAAAAAAAAAAAAAAAAGAAAAGAAAACGATGTGTGTAAGTATCCAACTAGAAACTGCCTACTCTAGTGATAAGTCAACGACAAACAGCGGCCCCTCCCTTCTCCATACACACCTCACCTCGGTCCCTCAACCACGCCTGCAAGGGCACACTCACTCAGTTCAGGTCTTGTCAGTATGGTTTACTCCCCACTTACCAGAACACAACCCCAGTTGTAAAGAAGAAAATACATTTTGTAGGCGATGACTGTGTCAAATTAAATGACTGGATATCACATTTTAAAGGCGGGGGGGGGGGGGTGGCGCCTGGGTGGCGCAGTCGGTTGAGCGTCCGACTTCAGCCAGGTCACGATCTCGCGGTCCGTGAGTTCGAGCCCCGCGTCGGGCTCTGGGCTGATGGCTCGGAGCCTGGAGCCTGTTTCCGATTCTGTGTCTCCCTCTCTCTCTGCCCCTCCCCCGTTCATGCTCTGTCTCTCTCTGTCCCAAAAATAAATAAACGTTCAAAAAAATAAATAAATAAATAAATAAAAAAAATAAAGGCGGGGGAGGGGCGCCTGGGTGGCTCAGTCGGTTGAGCATCTGACGTCCGCTCACATCATGATCTCGCGGTTCGTGGGTTAAAGCCCCGCATCGGGTTCTGTCTGACAGCTTGGAGCCTGGAGACTGCTTTGGATTCTGTGTACCCACCTCTCTGACCCTCCCTCACTCATGCTCTCACTCTGTCTCTCAAAAATAAACAGATGTTAAAAAAAAAAAAAAAAATTAAAGGCGGGGAGCCCGGTTCACATAGAAAATGTGAAAGACAGCACTTTGGGAAATACTACCAAGTATCTAAGGAACCAGGACTCAGCAGGCTCTTTAGTTCTTGCTTGTTACATGGAGTCAGGGGGATACAGTGCAAATCATAGCGCACAGTCTCAGCCACAGCTATGATGCTGATTACCTGCTCGGCCTTCAGTGTCGGGCCCCGGTGTGAGTGCCTTAATTTTAATAAGAGGACGCACATTTATGTTCTCACTCACATGCTAGAAGTTAGTGTCGCTTACATCCTCGGCTTCTGGGCAAATACCCCTTCTCATCTGATCTGAAGATTCGCGGGATCTGAGCGTGTCTTCCTGCAGTAAGCTGAGCCACAGTGGTGAGCTGCTCCTCGAGGTAGTGAGTGCGTGCTCTTCACGCGGCGTCTCCCATTTCCCCTCAGCTCGCCTTCGGCTGAGGACCGACCACGGGGGTTCCAGGCTGGCAGCCACTGCTGATGCTGAGGGTGGAATTTCGGAAGAGTCTGGTGCTCCCAAGAACGGATATGGAGGGAAGGATGGTGACAAAAGGGGACAGACAGGGGGTTCATGCAGGAAAATGGTCATCAAAGTATCTAAGTAGAGAGGAGGGGGCGCAGGAAAAGACTGCAAGCAGTTGGGCAAACGTGACTCAGACAGACATTCGAACGGAGCCACTGCTGCCACGTGGCCTCCTCCCCCACGGGGCAGGGCCGGGTCGGGGGAAGGAGCCGGGAAAGACAGGCCGGAGGCCCACAGAGAGGAGGCGAGGGAAGGGCCCCAGGGCTGTGTGTCCTGGACGTCCCCTTGCAACTGGGGACAGAAGGCGTCCTTAGTGCCACTGCTGCCTGGCAGCTGTGGCAGCTTCTTCCCCTTGTGCTTCCCCTTCTTGCCGCCGGCCGCGCTGCTCTGCTTGGAAGCGGAGCCTCCTGAAAGGATGAAGGGGGGGGCATATTATGGAAACTAGAACCAAAAAAGAGAAGAACACCATTCATTCACAGGTAATTGTAAGCAGATGAAGAAGACACGACACCTGCCAACAGGAACCGCGTCCACTACCACGGCTACTAAAAAGAGAAGCAAGAGTCCAGATAAAAGCTGCTGCTAGAAAATAAACTTACTTCAGAATCTCTCAATCACTTTCTTATCAAACCAGCTTCTCAGATCCAACATCTAAGAAATCGTTATCCCAGACAACAAACTGTCAGCAGGTATTTAGTTCAGCATCTCTCCCATCTGTTTCTTAAAAACAACCCTCCAATTCTTCACTTCCTCTCTCCCAGTACTTACACATATTTATGGAATTGATAAACGAGGCACGGTTTTTAAAACGTAACTACCTTGAACGTACAAATGTTTAGCTTTGCTTCTGCTTTCTTGCGGAAGACAGGCTCTGTAGGGCGATGACAGGATCTTTTCTCGGAATTTATCAACATAATTCTGTTCCTCCTTCTGTGCGTGGGCTGACAGCATGGCTTTTGTGAGCCCTACATGCTGAAATTCTTCTGAGGTCTGCGGACCTGGGTGTGAGCACGGGGTCCAGGGCTCACACGCTGGGACAGCATCCTCTGCCAGAGTCGCTTCTGCTGAGGTGGAAGGGGACAGATTTAACTTTAATTGCTATCAATCATTTGCATTTATTTTATTTTCACTAATCTAATTGCTTTTCAATAAATTTTTACAACCATTACTACAATAGCTGGAATATAAGAAACTTCATCAACCTAGCAGATAAGTTGTTTTATTTTTTTCTACCTTTCTTTAAACTCTTTGTACACTCGCATATACGTTTTGCAGAGTTGTAACACTCGATGTGCATATACACATTTATTAATATCTTCTTATTGTATTTTATCTTCTTAAATTCTTCAAATATGTTTTATCTTTGAATTAATTTTAAAAATCTGTAGTATATTCATGTGGTTCAAAAATCAAGAAGCATTAAACAGGCAGTTAGTAAATTCTCCCCATTCCTGTCTACTATGTATCTAGTTCTCATTTATTTCCCCCACAGAAACGCCATTTCTTTTATTTCCTTCTATAATAGTCCCGATTCTTTACACACCTATAAATAAGCATGAATACAGATTCATATTCCCCACCCCGATTTTTACTCAAAAGGCATATAATATGTATGCTGTCTACGTTTTTTTCACTTAACAACATCCCCTCCCCACTTTTTTTTTTTTTTTTTTTTTTGAGAGAGAGAGAATGTGTACACACAGGGGAAAGGCAGAGGCAGAGGGAGAGAAAGAATCCCAAGCAGGCTCCGTGCCTAGCACAGAGCCTGATGCACGGCTTGAAATCATGACCATGAGATCATGGCCTGAGCTGAAATCAAGAGTCGGACACTTAACTGACTGAGCCACCCAGGTGCCCCAGGAGCATCCCTTTTACCAGCACGAAGACAGCCATTGTACATTGTCTACATATCACAGTCTTCCATTTTATGTGTATACCACAACTTATTATAGTAAACACATGTAGACAGATTTGGAGTTGTCTTTTTAGATTTAAAATTGATAGTACTGGGGCACCTGGCTGGCTCAGGCAGAGGAGCATGTGACTCTTGATCTTAGAGTTATGAGTTTGAGCCCCACGAGCACTGGAAGAGGTAACCACATGGGTAAATAGTTGAAGAGATAACCAGTACCTACACGTGAGCAACAGCAGCGTGGGGTGGGATTTATAACATATGTGGAAGTAAGACATATGCCAACAGACAAAGGCCAGAAGGGGGAAGCAGAAGTACACTATTCTTGGATTTTTATGCTATACCTGAAGTGATACAGTATTTCCAGAAGGTAGACAGTGAACAATTGAACATGTATACCCTAAGTCCCTAAGCAGCCATGAAAGTAAAGCTCACTCTGAACATAAACATACCTGGGTTAAAAGCAAAAAGGCAGAAAAGATAGAACATGCTAATACTGATTTAAAAAAATGCTAGAGTGAATATATTAATATGAGACAGTGTATTTTAGAGTCAAGACTATACAAGGGATAAAGAAGGTCATTTCACAATGATAAAAGGGCCAATTCAGAAGAAGGCTAAACATTTATGCACAAAATAAAAAGTTCTTTCAAAACACGTGAAGCAAAAACCAGTTTTACCACAAGGAGAAATGGACAAATGCATAATTACGGTCAGAGATTTCAGGACTCCTTGCGAAGCAGAACAAATAATGAGAGGACTAGTTAGGACAGACAAGACCTGAACAACAGTTATCAACCAACCTGACCTGGTTTCCACTGAGAAAATATTCAACCAACAGCAGCAGAATAAACCTTCTTTCCCAGTGCACAAAGAACAGCCATCAAGGTAGAACACATCACAGACCATAAAACAAGGCTCAACAAATACAGAAGAATTCGAGTTTCGTATTTTCTTGGACCACAAGGGGATTAAATTAGAAATCAGTAACAGAAAGAACTGTGGAAAGCCCCCAAATATGTGGTACTGAAGTAATATATGATAGCAAATATAGATACATGATGACATAAGTGATTTCAAAGGAGATGGTTAGGGGATAGTAGTTGGTATTTGAACACAATGAAAATGACACAATACAGCCAAATGTGTGTAACGCAGCTAGAGGTAAAAAAGAAAATTTGTATTAAAAACCATTAGGAGGGGCACCTGGGTGGCTCAGCTGGTTAAGCATCCGACTCTTGGTTTTGGCTCAGGTCATGGTCTCACGATTCATGAGTTTGGGCTTCAACATCAGGTTCTGCTCTGATAGTGTGGAGCCTACTTGAGATTCTCTCTCTCTCCCCCTCTCTCTCTGCCCCTCCCCTCCTCGTTCTCTTTCTCAAGATAAATAAACTTTTAAAAAACTTTTTTTAATCCATTAGGAAAGAAATATGTCCAAAATCAATTCAGCTTCCACGTTGAGAGACTGGAAAGAGAAGAGCAAGATAAAACGAAAGTGGAAGAAAGGAAACAGTAAAAATCAGAGGAGAAATCAGTGACATAGAAAACATGAAAACAACGAACCAAGCCAGTGCAACTGTAAGCTGGTGCTTTGAGAAGGCCAATATAATCGATCAACTCCAGCCAGACTGATCAGAGAAAAAGGAGAAGACATGAAGGTGACAACCTCCGAAATGACAGATGGAACATCATTAGAGATCTTACTGGTGTCAAAAGAAGAATAAGAGAGGGTCGCCTGGGTGGCGCAGTCGGTTAAGTGTCCGACTTCAGCCAGGTCATGATCTCGCGGTCCGTGAATTCGAGCCCCGCGTCAGGCTCTGGGCTGATGGCTCAGAGCCTGGAGCCTGTTTCCGATTCTGTGTCTCCCTCTCTCTCTGCCCCTCCCCCGTTCATGCTCTGTCTCTCTCTGTCCCAAAAATAAAATAAACGTTGAAAAAAAAATTAAAAAAAAAAAAAGAAGAATAAGAGAACATTATGCACGTTTATTCCAATAAATTTGACAATGTAGACAAAACAGACCAAGTCTTTGAAAGGCAGGCAATAACAAAGTTCACTCAACAAGTAAGAAACCTGAACAGCCCTGAATCTGTAGTTAAAAACTTTGCCAAGAAAACTCTAACCCCAGATGGCTTCACTGATTTCTAACTGAATTAGCTCTCGCCAGAGAGCATAGTATGTACAACGCTATTTTAACTTTGAGACGTAGTACAGCCCAACATATTTTATGCCTCAATGAATGCATGGCGTAGGCTTGAAAAGAACTCGTATCGTGCACATACTCGGTGCTATGTTCTCTGAATGTAAATGACAGCATTGCTCAGAGCATCTACTGCTTTCCTTGTTTTTTTTAACTAGATGTTTTATTAACTGCACAGAAGCAGTGTTACATTCTTCAATGGTTATGGAAAGTCTATTTTTTTCTAACTCTTTCCATTTTTACTTCCTACCTTGGAAACTCTGCTATTAGCGAATACACATAAGGTATTATGATTGTTGTGTCTCCCTGGTGAACTGCTCACCACTATGAACCATCTCTAGGAAGACTCTGTCTTGAAGTCTGGTTTATCACCACTGGCACGCCAGTCCTCCTATGCTCGTCATCTGCGTTGTGCCTCTTTTCTCATTCATTTATCCTCAATCCCTTGGTGGATTATATTTATTTATTTTTAAAAAATTTTTTTTCAACGTTTATTTATTTTTGGGACAGAGAGAGACAGAGCATGAACGGGGGAGGGGCAGAGAGAGAGGGAGACACAGAATCGGAAACAGGCTCCAGGCTCTGAGCCATCAGCCCAGAGCCCGACGCGGGGCTCGAACTCACGGACCACGAGATCGTGACCCGGCTGAAGCCGGACGCTTAACCAACTGCGCCACCCAGGCGCCCCGGTGGATTATATTTAAACTGTACTTTCCAGCCAGTACATAGCTGGGTGTTGGTTTTTTTTTTAATCTGTTCTGACAATTTCTGCCTTTTAAGTGGAGGGGACACAGATTTAGAGCTATTATTATGGGTTTGACATGTTCCCTCTGGTGATGGTGGTTGTTGCTCTATTCCTCCTTTTCTGCCCTTCTTTTGGATCATTTGTGTGTTTCTTAAAATTACATTGTAACTTATCTCCTGGCTTTATTTCACAGGCCATCTTGACCCTGTTATGGATTAAAAAATATGTTAACGGCAATGGTTTCTGGAGACTGCTTATCAATGTCTGATTCCCTTCTCTGCCACTCATTTGCTACATAACGTTGCGCAAGTCACTTAACTCCTTTGTGCCTTAACTGTTGTGTATACGAAATGGAGGCCATAGCTTGCAGGGAAATGCATTTGGAGTCATGGTCCTCAGACCCAATCGTTTAATTAGAGTCAGGGTGTAAACTGCACGAATCAGGCTTTTCAGAGAGCAAAAGACATACAGATACTTTACAGAGACCGTGCTTCTGTTTCTTCTCCTTGGAAGAAAGATGTGGTCCCACAGATGCTGAGATTGGTTTAAGATCAGAACAAACAATTATCAATAAATTCCCTTCAGTGAGAGCTTACAGGCTTTACTATCAATCTTTCAAAATGGTAATACACACCAGATTATAAAAAGCATAGTGGCATGACCACAAAATCTTTCCCCATTGGATGAGACCCCACCTTGTATGGGCTGAGTCACCAGCAGCTATTATGTCCACACTGGAATCGAAAGTATTAAGAAAAGGTATACTAAAAAATTGTGCAGCTGCTCTTTCCCGGGGGACTGGCTCAGCTCCAATAAAACTCTACTTTCAGTTCATTAGAAACATAATCTAAGCTCCAACGGTTGTGTCTCTGGTCTCTTCCCACCGACCCCCAGCCCGCCTGTCAATACTGTACTCTCCGTCTCCAAGGGTCAGTGTCAAGATTAGATGAGTTAATTCCTATGAAAGACTAAGGACAGATGGCTGCACACTGTAAGAGCTCAACACGTTTCCTGATGGGCCACTGAAGACCAGCAACAAGTTAGATAACCCAAAAACCTGATTTAACACCTTTGTCACCACTACTTCATCCACCAAATTGTTATAAGGACAAAGTCAAAGGGTAGGAGACAGTAAAAAGGAACAAAAAGTAGACATCAGAAGAATTTACCAAGTCATTATGTTGTTAAAAGGAAGAGATATTTCTTTCCTTTGTTTTCTTAAAAACCCTTTTTAACACCCCACAGGCCCTCAGGGGTTTCCCACCTGCCCCCCCCCCCCCCCCACTGAGAACGTGGGGCACACTCATATGCACACATGCACACCTCGCCCGATGGCCGCTGGGTAGCCTCCTTCCAACGTCCACAAGAACTGTGGCATGGCGTGGCATCCAGCCTGGGGGGTGGGCAGTGGAGTCTGAAGGAGCAGGGACAGGCATCCCCAACTCCTCACAGGTGCCCAAAAGGAAGAGAGTTTTGAACATACTCTCCTCATTGTTATCAGGCCAATATAAAAATCTGGATGTGTATACAGTCCATCTGGTCACGGCCAATGTCAGTCTGACAAGGACACTGTCTCTCAAGGGCAACAACAAAGTGACCTAAGGCAGCCTCATAAACAACCTCATTAGTGATAGTTAACACTTGCTGAGGACTTACTACTACGTCACTGGATTCTGTTAGTTCTAAGTGCCTTCTACGTGTCAGCTGATGTGATCAACAAGTGACAATGATTTAGAAATATGGTCCAAACTATGTAACCGATACAAAGGTGGTATTTCCAAAACTATGGACTGATTTAAAGAAAGGACGACGTAATTATAATCCAGAAGTCATTCTTAAGTAACTGGTATTAATGACGTGTTTTCTCACGACCCCGAATTTCACAGGAGTGTTCTTTAGAGCAGGAGGTAAAGGTGGCACCTGACTCTGGCGGCGGGGCGTGGACAACGGTGCTGCCGTAGCTACACTGGCTCGTGCCAGAGCCCAGGCTCAGCGCCGCCGGGGACAGGCTCCGGGGGGCGCATCCTGCAGCGTCTGCGGACCGCCTCGCAGTAGACATCTCCAAGTGAGCTGTGGCTGGGGTCTGAGGCGCAGCTGGGGGCATGAGAGAAACCGACAGTGAAAAGAAAAATCCTCAAAGGAAATTTATGTTAAAGACCAAGTTTGCAGGTGTTTATAACTGGCGATTAAGGAGCAATAGGAAACCAGGATTGTTGGTGATTCACAAAATAAGTAGAGACCAAAACCTTGAAGGAAAACCAGAAAGGGATGGCTCTGTACCCATCCTCTGGCTGGCTAGGAGGGCACTCGCGTTACCGTGCAAGGTCTGGGCATCATTTGCCTTGTGGTTCTGTCTGTCTTCCGAGGATGAAGAGGACGCGCTCTTCCTTTTCAAAGCCGGAACGTCGCAGCTCCTCAGGTATCTGCAACAACATAACTAGGTCACCTGTGCCTCCCTGGCCCCTAATTCTGCCACTTCCCACATTTCTGCTCTTCTCACGGCACTTTTGCATGGGTATGCCCTACACTTTCCTTTGATGAGGTCTTCCCTGACTGTCCCAGCCTGCATCACTGGAGGGTCACATCTCTTTTACTGTGGCCTGGAATTGATCTCCAAACCTTGGCTTGTTTAATTTTTATCATCAAGGTCTTGTCTTCTCAACTGTGCCATGGCTCCCTCAAAGAAGGGACCAATCTTCCTGTTTTGCATCCCTTGAAATGTTCAATTTATTATAAACTGTAGGTAGGTACTCCATAAATACTTACTGACTTATAGTGAACAATCAAGACAATAGATATTAAGTACGATGGAAGGTGTGTGCTTACAGAGACAACGTATGCTTTTGGAAAAACTGGCATGTTCTCAGAACTTGTGTCTCACACCTGATAACACGGTCAATGCAGTTTATTTGCTGATAAGATGGGCTATGCTGGTCTTTTCTCCAATCTTCACTAGACTCCACGTGCATGCTATCGTCTTTCAACGTCTGGAAGGCAGAAGAGACCTGCTCATCTGAAACGGAAAGGATGTGTAATTAAAAATATTATATACCTATGAACTTACCCCACAAAATTAGATCAGGTCCTTTAGCATGTGTACATTCAGTAGAACACTCTATAGCTATTAAAAACAAGCTCAGATCTAAAAAAAAAAATGCACTGATACAGAAAGGCATCCATGCAAAATGATCACATTTGTCTTTTGTTTTTTACAAAAAAGGGGTGAAACAAATGTTTCAGCAAAGACTATCGAGGAATAAAACTATTAGGTAAAAGGCTGATGGAGATTCTATAATACTGAGCTGACACTACCTGCCAACTGATTGATCCTGGCCTCACCGGGACGGGGGCAACCAGACACAACATGAAGTGTAAGGGGCTGCCAGGCAGATGCTGTGTCCAACAGAACTTTCTGTAATGACAGAACTGTTCCTCATCTGTACTGTCCAGTATGGTAGCCACTAACACCTCATGCGACAATTAAGCATGTGAAATGTGGCCACAGCAACTGAGGAACTAAATTTTAAGTTTTATTTATTTGTAAAGAATTTGAATTTAGATTGCCAACGTGGCTAGTAGCTGCCGTACTGGATAGCAGAGGTACAGAGGGAAGACACACGGCCTCAGGCTGGAGCACTGAACAACTTCAACCTTGTGTAGAGAAAATGAGCTAATAATGGAGATGGAAGAAGAGCATGGAGACAGGTAAGAGAGAGCCCGCCAAATATGGCGTCACAGAGACCCAGAAGGTAAACTGGTTCAAGGAACGAGTAACTATGTTCAGTACTGCTGAGGGGCTGGGTTAGCCACGGTTGTTGTTGTTATTAACGAAGGTCATCTGAGCTGCGTGGAAGAGACCACTCAATTTCTGGAGGGAATTAACTGAAAGATGACTCGTTAACTTTCACTTATGAACCTTTATACTTTCAATTCTTTAATAATTTTAAATTCAAAGAGGGCTACAAAAATAGTAGAGTTCCCAAATACCCTCTACCCAGCACCCACTAATGTAACATCTTGCAGAACTATAACACGATGAACAAAACTAAGGAATTCACAGTGGCACACTGCCAATCAACCACAGCCTATTTGGATTTCACCTGCTGCACCACGAACTGTCATTTTCTGCTCCAGGATCGAACCTGAGATTCACAGTGATCTCAAGTGTCAATGTCTCAGTCTCTCCTGGTCTCTCCTGATCTGCCCCTTGATGTGAGTTTCCCTGATGTTCTCTATGATGAGGCTGAGGTTATGCACCTTGGGGAGGGTTCCTGCAGAGGTGCTGTGCCCTTCCCCGTGCCCCACACCACAGGGGTACATGACCTTGACATATTTTGTTGTGGGTGTTGTCAGCCTTCATCACTGGTTAAGCTGCTGTCTGCCAGAGTTCTCCCTGGAAAAGTCCTTGAATGGACTTAATGCCACCAAACTGCACATTTAAAAATGGTTAAGGGGCACCTGGGTGGCTCAGGTGGTTAAGCTTCCAACTCTTGATTTTGGCTCAGGTCATGATCTCACGGTTCATGAGTTTGAGCCCCACATTGGGCTCTGTGCTGATTGGCGCAGAGCCTGCTTGGGATTTTCTCTCTCTCCATCGCTGCCCCTTACCTGCTCTCTCTTTCTCTCTCCCCCTCAAATAACTTAAAAAATAAATAAATAAAAATGTTAAAATTTTTTTTTTAACATTTTTATTTATTTTTGAGAGACAGAGGGAGCCCGTGAGCAGGAGAGGGCCAGAGAGAGAGGGAGACACAGAATCCAAAGCAGGCTCCAAGCTCTAAGCTGTCAGCACAGAGCCCAATGCGGGGCTCGAACCCACGAACTGTGAGATCACAACCTGAGCTGAAGTCGGATGCTTAACCGACTGAGCCACCCAGGAACCCCCCCAAAAATTTTAGAATGGTGAAAAAAATATATATATACATATGTATATGTATATACATGTACATACATATATATATATACCACAATTAAAGAATATTTCAATTGATTTCAGCTTTCACTGGAGGATATTCCCCACAGCAGTTATTACTGTGAATGTTTTTTCCCCTTTCAGATTTATTGAGATATAGCTGACATATAGCAATGTGTAAGTTTAAGGTGTACAGCATAATGACCACTGATAGCAATTTCCTATTTCTACAAGGACTTCCTTGTAAATCCTTTCAATGGGGAAAACCAGTAAATATAATGCATGTATGCTAACCCTTGTCTATCCATCTGTCCATGCATCCATTAAATAGAAAGGCACGAGTTCATGCTGACACCTTCAACTCCAACCCAGCACCAAGAGTCGATTCTAACATTCCCTCTTTGCTGATCTGTAAGTTCCTTCTCTCATAGTGAAGAATCTGACTATTGTTATCTATAACATACACACCTGTTTGTTCAACCTATCCTACGTATAAATTACCTTTGGAATTGCTAAGCCATACTCGGATAAGAAACAAGTTTATCAACTTGATTACAGTGTTCGTGTCCATTTGCATTTTGTATTTAGTCCTTGGGTATCCAGTTAACACACTGATTTCCAAAGTTACTTAGCTCCTTTCTTCCTTACACCCTCAGTATTTTAATACCATTTATTTGTGATGCAGTTAGATTCATTTGTCACAGGCTTCCTATCACTTTGGGTTTCCTCTACATTCTGGGTGGGATGAGGTATGCAGATCCGTGACTTTTAGCAAATGCACACAAAGTTGTGTTTCTACCACCAGAGTAACAAACAGAATGTTTCCATCACTCAGAAATTTCCCTTCAGCTGTCCCTTTGTGGTCAATGCAGAAAGAATGCTTTTCTAGAATGGAATTGTAGAATATGTAACCTTTTGATTTGGACTTCTTCCACTTGGTAAAATGCATTTTAGATCCATATATGTTGCTGTAGGAATCAAGTCCCTTCCCTTTTACTGCTGAGTAATACTCCATTGTGTGGATGGACCGGTTGAACCATTTACCTAAATGGTGAATGACATCTTATGTTGTTTCCAATTTTTGATGAGCGTGAATGAAGTGTGATAAACACATAGACAAATTTACGTGTGAACTCGAGTTTTTCTTTTGTTCGAGTAAATAAGAATGGAATTGCTGGGTCATATAGCAAAAGAGAGAATGTTTAGTTTGTAAGAAACTGCCAAACTTCTCAAAAGTGCTGTACAATTTGACATCACCTTCAGCACTGAGAGCTCCAGTTACTCTGCATTCTTGCCACAACTCGGTATAGTCAGTACTTTGTCTTTTACTTTTTAGCCATTCTAATTGGTGTGTGATGGTATCTCATGTGGTTTTCATTTACTTATGACTGAGATTGAGCATGGTTTCCTATGCTATTTGCCATCTGGGTGTACTTCACTGCGAAAGTTTCAAATGTCTTGACCACTAAAAAAAAAGTTTATTTATTTTTTTTGAGAGAGAGTGAGAGTGTGCGTGCCATGTGCACAGGTGAAGGGCAGAGAGAGGGGGAGAGAGAATCCCAAGCAGGCTCTGTGCCATCAGTGCAGAGCCCAACACAGGGTTCAATCTCACGAACCGTGAGATCATGACCTGAGCCGAAATCAAGAGTCGGGGGCTCAACCAACTGAGCCACCCAGGCGCCCAATGACCATTTTCTGATTGGATTGTTTATCTTCCTATTGTCGAATTTTGACAGTTTTTTATGTGTTGTGGATATGAATTTTTTAATTGTACTTATAATTTGCAAATATTGTCTTTTCATTGTCTTACTAATGTCCTTCAAGGAGAAGTTTTTAATTTTGATACAGCCTATCTCATCGATTTTTTCTTTTATGGGTCATGCTTTTGATATTGTATCTAAAACCTCTTTGCCAAACCCAAGATCACAAAGATTTTCTCCTAAGATTTCTTCTAGAAGTTTATAGTTTTAAGTTTTACATTTAGGTCTATAATCAAGTTTGAATTAGCTTTTGTATAGCATGTGAGCTATGTGTTGAGGTTCAGTTTTTTAATATATGTGAATGTCTAATCATTCAGTACCATCTGTTGGAAAGACTATCCTTTGTCCATTGACTTGACCTTGCACCTCTGTCAAAAACTGCATTTGTGTAAGTCTGTTTTGTCTCTAATCTGTCCCACTGATCTTTTCACCAATATCACACTGTCTTAATTAGTAAGTTTTTTTTTTAATTTTTTTTTAACATTTATTCATTTTTGAGACAGAGAGAGACAGAGCATGAACAGGGGAAGGTCAGAGAGAGAGGAAGACACAGAATCCGAAACAGGCTCTAGGCTCTGAGCTGTCAGCACGGGGCTCGAACTCACAGACCGCGAGATCATGACCTGAGCTGAAGTCGGACGCCCAACCGACTGAGCCACCCAGGCGCCCCTTAATTAGTAAGTTTTGAAATCATGTAGAGTAAGTCCTCCAACATTGCTTTTCTTTTTCAAAACTGTTTCGGCTATTTTAGTTTATTTTTTCATGTAAGTTTGGGGTCCTCTTGATGATATCTAAAAAAAAAAAATCCTGCTGAGAGTTTAATTGGAATTACATTGAATGTACAGACCAACCTGGAGAGAACTGACATCTTAACATATTGAGTATTCTAAATCATGAATTTGATATATCTTTTCATTCACCTAGTACTTTTAAGTTTTTCTTTCATCAATGTTTTATAGTTTTCTGTATATGGATTATTTCATATCTTGTTAGATTTTGTATCTAAGTATTTCAGTTTTGCATAGTTTTTAAAAATTTGTTTCCAATTGTTCCTTGTTAGTACACAGAAATTTAACTGATCTTCCACATGGACTGTGTATCTTGTAACCTTGCTAAAATCAGTTTTTTGGTTTTTTTTGTAGATCCTTTTGAATTTTTCTATGTAGATAGTCATGTCATCTGTGAATGGAAAGTGTTTTATTTCTTCCTTTCCAATCTGTATGTCTTTTATTTCTTTCTCTTGCCTACTACATTGGACAGGACTTCCAGTCTAATATTAAGACATGGTAAGTAGATACCTTTGGCTTGTTCTCTAGGTTAGGGTAAAAGCATTCTCTTCCCATCAAGCATAACATTAGCTGTAGGTGTTTGTAGATGCCTTTTTGTCAGGTTAATGAAATTCTTTTTCTATTTCTCATTTTTGAGTATTTATCATATGTAGATGTTGAATTTTGTCACATGCTTTTTCTCCATCTACTAAAATAATCTGATGGTTTGTCTTTTTTATTGTTAACATGAAGAATTAAAGTGCTTGACTTTCACATATTGAACCAACCTTGCATTCCTAGAATAAATCATATTTGATTGTGATGTATTTGCCTTTTTTATACTTTGCTGAGTTTGATTTGGTGATTTTGCAAATGTGTTAATGAGGGATCCTGGTCTATAATCTTCTTTTCTTGAATTGTCTTTATCTTGTTTCAGTATTACTGTACTAATGGGCTCATAAAATGAGTTTGGGAGTTTCCTTTCCAAACTTCCTTCTTCTATTTTTTTTCTGTCTTCAATTTTCTGACAAAAAGATTATGTAGAGACTGGAATTATTACTTCCTTGAATGTTTGACAGAACTCTCCAGTGAAAGCATCTGGGCCTAGTTTCTTTTTGCAAGGTTTTCAATTTCAAATTCAGTTTCTGTAGTAAACAGAAGTCTATTCTAGTTACCTATTACTTTTACACTGAGTTCTTTTTTTTTTTTAATGTTTATTTATTTTTGAGAGAGAGCCAGAGAGCACGAGTCAGGGAGGGAGGAGAGAGACACACACAGAATCCAAAGCAGGCTCCAGGCTCTGAGATGTCTGCACAGAGCAGATGCGGAGCTCAAACCCATGAACTGTGAGATCATGACTTGAGCTGAAGTCGAATGCTTAACCAACTGAGCCACCCAGGTGCCCCAATTTTCACTGAGTTCTGATAGCTTGTTTCTTTCAAATAACAGACCAAAGTTGGGGGGATAGAGTTGTTTGTAGTCACTTTAACATCTGTGTGATGCCCCAAAAGAGTTAATTTTAGAGTATGTTTCAGATTTTAAAAAGTACATTAACATAATAATTCTGTCATTTAGAACAAATGAAGAATATTTATGACCTCAACTGAATGTAAAATTGGGGATTTTTTTTTTTAAATACATGTTTATGAGGTAAGGAATGTTCCTAAGGAATTGGATCAATCATGATGATTGACATGGTTTAGAAAAGTTAACCTACTGGCATTACATAGCAGAGGAAGGATCTGTGATATAACGTAGAGACCAAGTTGTATTAACTTTTTTAGTTTAGTTAGCTTTCCCTTCACTTGTCTTCCTGAACGTTAATGTAACTTTGGAAGTCATCATAGGTTTGGTCACCAGAATATTATTAATGGTCTCTATCATTGTCAGATGTGGGTATTTACACAGTAGGGGTGAAATTTCTTCTCTAAAGTCAATAAGAATAAAAAATAATAATAGCTATATCCTTCAGTACTTGCCGTGACTTACACAACAAAAACATCCAACCACTGCTCTTTCAGGGGGTATCACAGGGAGCCCTGAGGCTGCCCTCCCGATACAGCATGCCCAGTCCGTGGGTTTTTCTTGTTGCCTTGGTGGTAGGAGGTTTAGCACTCTGCTTGTTTCTTTTGCTGTAGCTGTAAGGGCACGAGACAGAAACAACTTTTTTTTGTCCCTTGAAGCCATCAGATTTCCTATCTTAAGTATCTGACTTGCTGTATGTTATTATCCCATGTCCTAGCATTGGGACTTCTTTAGGGAGATTTGACGGCTAAAATTTGTACGTTTTTTTCTTTATTTAAAGAAAGTG
This sequence comes from Leopardus geoffroyi, assembly GCF_018350155.1. NCBI lineage: Eukaryota > Metazoa > Chordata > Mammalia > Carnivora > Felidae > Leopardus > Leopardus geoffroyi. Next base: position 5,409,196 of record NC_059328.1, on the reverse strand, counting down.
GTCCACTTTGTGCTGCTCACTGCTGCTTAGGCCTAGGACCTCATGTTAGGGCCACAGATTTTTTTTTCCTGACCTCTATATTTCTTGTCAGAGTGGAAATCCTTTCTTACCTTCTGCTTTGTTCAGTTTTGTATCACCCACCATTGGCCTGGAAGTGCCATCACTATCATGGTTTAAAGGCTGTATTCAAGTTGTAGCTAATTCTGTGCATTTATGATGCTATTCTAGAAACTGACATTATCCTACTACTTAGCTATATGCTATATTTGACTCTAACACACATAGGACGTGTCTTTTGGGTGACAGGGAAGATCTGCCATTTGATAGAGCTTCGGAGAACTAATGTTACTTGGGCATCTTGATTTTATTAACATCTCAAGACCTACAAGTTTAAAGAGCTAGTAAAAAAATCTTTATTACAACTTACTCAAAAGAAGCAAGTATGCAGCTTCAAGATAATCTTATAATTTAAATATTAGAAATTGAGTAGAAATAAGTCCAATCAAAAGGAAAATAGTAAGTAGTCATTGTATACATAGCTTATGTACAGGGTGCCAGAGCCAACAAGAAGATAAGGTTTTAAGTTTATATTTTTACTTTTCTTATGAGGACAGATTAGGCTTTGAAATAGAGGAAGATGGGAAATTTTCAAAAGTTAATATGGAAAGCCAAGGACTAACAAAGATATAAAGCCCTTTCATCATCTTTATATACTGATGCCAGCTGCTAGAAGCAGCTAGAGAAATTGGGGAAAATGTTCCACTTCTGGGGTGGTAGTGCTTGAGGGAGAGAGAATGATCGATGAACTGAACTCATTCAGGGTGAGCGTGCTTTGGTTTCTGCTCAAGGAGAGATGGAAAGAGCATCATTCCAAACTGAGAAGGAAAAAAGCCATATGGCAGCAAACTCATGAGCTTTCTTGAACATGTCAGAGTACTGAGGCTACGTGGCAACCAACAGGCCTAAAATCTAAGGGAGAAACGTGCTTGCAGGGAGAAGTGAGATCAAGCCCTGGATACTGATGCACTAGCTGACGGAACTGGTAACTCACAAGAGACAGGCCTCCAAGGCATAGTACCAGGGAAAGACCACAGGCTGCAAGTGGAGCAGATATAGGAAAAAACCCAAAGCTCTCTTGCGCACCAGCCACCACGTAAGTACAAAATGTCACTAGAGGAATTGGAAAGCTATAACGACGTTGAATGAAACCGTAGCAACAGCAGACCTTAGGCCTGGCCAACAAGTTAGGTTAACTCGAACACAGACCCAGCAGAAGGAAAGGCATGCTAGTCTCCACTGTCCTACACAAGATACTCAGTTTTCAACATATGAAAAGGCAAGGAAAAAAACTCCCAAGAGATAAAGCAGCCATCCGAACAAGAGACGGATATGACACAGATGTTGGAACTACCCGACAGGGAATTTAATACATTAAAATCTATGGGACAGTGAGCAGCATGCAAAACCACATGGGTATCTTAGCATAGAGATGGGACATAAAAGGAAGGATCAAAAAGAAATACTAGAGTTGTAAATATGTCTTGGATGGGCACTCAACACACCCAAAAAAGGAATCCATAAACTTGAAGATCGATACATACAGGTTATGTCAACTGAAACACAAAGAGAAAGAAACATGTAGAATAGAGCCTCTAAGAACCTTGAGGCACTATCAAATGATCTAACATAAGAGTAATGGAATCCCAGAAGAAATACTGGAAATAACGACCAAGAATTTTCCACAGATAAGAAGAACACCAAGTAGCATAGATACAAAAAATAACCAAATAAAAACCAATCACAAGATAAAAACACCACATATTTGGGAAAAAAATACACCACGTACTTGGAAATACCATATTCCAATTGCCAGAAACAAAAGCAAAGAGGGTATCTTGAAGGTAGCCAGAGGAACATAGACTACATACAGAACAACAAGAATAAGAATTACAATAGGCATTTTTTTTTAGATGCTGGGGACACTAGAAAACAAAATGTCTTAAGACAAAAAAATTGTTAGTGCAGAATTCCCTACGTGGTGGAAAGTATCTTTCAGAAATGAAGGAAATTGAAAGATTTCTTAAACAAAACTAGGCGGGGAGTGTATTGCCAGCAGATCTAGGCTATAAGAAACGCTAAGGGAATTTCTAAAGGGGGAAGGAATATGGTACCGGACATAAAACTTGGATCTACACAAAGAAATGACAAGCACTGGAAATGGAGTTAATGAAGAAGTTTTATTTTTTACTTATTTTTAATTGCCCTGGAAGGTAACCGACTAACGCAAAAATACTCTTCTGCTTTTGTGGTCTATGTTAAAATACTGCAAAGGATTGGGGGAGGCACTGGAAATGTGCTGCTGTGGAGGCCTTACATCAGAAGCAATGTATTATTTGGAGGTAGAAACTGATTTCTAAAAGATGTATGTTGTGAAATTTAGAACAGCTATCAGAACTAGTTTCTTAAAGAAGCAATAAATGTCATTTGACGAGATAAAGTGGAACTTAAAACATTTAAAGCAAAATGAGGCAGAAAAGAAACAAAAACCCAGATGGAACAAGTGGAAAACAGCAAAGTGGTACACTTTAATTCAGCTATATCCATAATCACATGAAATGTGAATGGTCTCAATATACCAGCTAGAAGACTGACATTGTCAGTGGGTGAAAAAACGAGAGGCATCTGCGTAGTATCTACAAGAACCCATTTTGCAAATAAAAATATAGGTTAAGAGCAAAAGGTTACAAAAGATTCACATGCTAACAGGAATAAAAAGAAAGCCGGAAAGCTGTATTAATATCAACTAAGGTTGAGGGAGGTGGTCTCCGGAGGCAGAGCTCTTCCTGACTGACGCTGCCGACATCCTGTGGTTTGTGGATAATTACTTCTGTCTTTGGGACAGCGTCTCAGTTTTTAGGGAATTGGGCTGTGTGTTTAAGTTGCGAGAAACAGCGGCTATGGCAGAATGGAAAAAGGAACGCGTTGACTTTGGAGTCAGGCATGTCGACTGGAACCCTGACTACCGCTTCTGCGTCAGGTGACTCGGCAAGGGTCCAGACCTCTCTGGCGTCATGATGATTCCTGCTTTGTAGGGTTTGGAGGACTCAGGAGATACATGCCTGACTCAGTAGATCGTATCAGTGGTACCTTAGTTACTCAGGTACCAAGAGGCAGTACGCCACTGTAGCAAACGTGCACTCTGGAGCCCAGGCTCTGGTCCCTTTGTGAATACCTGCTTAGACTTCACCAGCTAGGTGACCTCGGGCAAGTTTTCAACTCTGGTGAAGGACGTAATACTTGCTAGAGCATCTGGAACGGTGCCTGGCGCGTTGGAAGGGCTTAGAAAATGTTATTCTTGCTGTGTGTTATAAAAGATACATAGAAGTCAGTTCCTGCATAGAAGTCAGTTCCTTCCCTTCTTCGCGATGATTTCTGCTGGCATTTCTGCCCCTGGCTATGTTCAGGTAGTAGTTTTAAAAGGCTCTAGTATAAACAAGACTAAGGGTACCATGACAGCCACGTTTTCACCAATAGGTGGGTGGCAGAACCATCTTTATAACATAACTGAAGTGCTTGGGTACGTTAAACATTAAATGTTGTTTGGCAGACCTAGGGTCTTAAAATTCCTAGCATAGGTTATTCAGTTAATGTTGAATTTTGAAACCAGTAGCTGGTGAAGATACTTTGGTAGGTAGAGAGGTTACTCGTCACTGATTTTAGGTTTCTACAAATTCAGTGCTGACACAATTGTGGAAAGAAAGATTAGAGCTCTAGACAAGCCAGAGAAGCCTCTTAATGTCTCATTTGTTTCTTAGTATTTTCTCTGCCTCCATAAATGGAATTTTAGCTTTATATTTTCTGTTTGAAGTCAGAGAGTTGCTTTGTGTAAGTATAGATTTATTATTTGAACATTCTGTTTAAAGGTCACCTTAGACATGGGGTGCCTGGGTAGCTTAGTTGGTTGAGTATCCAGCTTCTGCTCAGGTCATGATCTCACGGTTCGTGGGTTCGAGCCCCACATTGGGCTCTGTGCTGACAGCTCAGAGCCTGGAGCCTGCTTCCATTCTGTCTCCCTCTCTCTCTGCCCCTGAAAACGTTAAAAAATTTTTCTTAATTTTAAAAATTAAAAAAAAATCACCTTAGACTTTATTGTAAATTCATTTTGAATTGCTTGACTCCATCTTTCACTTGGCAGCTTGTAGGAGTCCGCTGAATGAGGATGTTTTCGTGACCCAAATAAAAAAGATGAACCATAATGACAAAGATGTAACAGAATTGCAAGAACAAATTCACAAACTTCTCTTACAGGTAAAGTGAGATTTTAGAAAGCAAACACAAAATTTCCATAGTCGTGTTTTATTTTAACATTTGCTCATAGTGAAGTCACTTCACAAAGGTACACCGCAAGGGGAGAAAAATCTTTACCGTCTGCGTTCCAGGAGTTTTTGTTTTCCTGGTTGTTTTTTAAATTCAGTTTTATTAATCTTGTTCCTGACTGAAACGCACAGAACATTCCTTTAAGATCCCATTCTAAGCAAATCAAGTCATAGTAGGCAGGTAAGACAAGGAAGCTATTTCTAAATGAGAACATCCTTCTTGTATTTCCAACACTAGCCATGTGCTCAACTTCTGGGATCTGCCGTATTTTTGGGGCATCAGGGTGGCTCAGTCTGTTAAGGTGGGACTTCGGCTCAGGTCATGATCTCACAGTTTGTGAGTTGGGAGCCCTGCTTCCGGCTCTGTGCTCACAGCTCAGATCCCGAAGCTTGCTTCCCAGTTTCTTGGTCTCCCTTTCTCTGCCCCTCCCCCACTTGCGCTGTTTCTCTCCCCCCCCAAAAAAAAATTTAAAAAATTTTAATTAACTTTTTTGACTTATAGATATCTTATTCGGAAGAATCTATGAATCTGCTGGTGTTACCAAAAACATTAATTCTTTAGTGGAAATACACGGAAATACACTCTAATACCATTGAGCTTCCCGAGCAGTATTTGGCTGCTGCCATTATCATTATTGCTCTCGTCACCCGGGCAAGGAAAGGTGAAAGGTGACAGCACCGGCCTGTGGCTTTCTGCTCACACGCCCACGTCACCCCAGTAGAGGGCAGAGCCGTGGGAGGAGGTCTGGGCGCTGCCCCGCTGACTCACCGCCAAGCCGTCCTGTGCGCATCGCCGTCACTTGCTTATCTGGTGACTTGGCCATTGACTCAATGTAGAGCTGCTGACCGAGATTCTTAATTTTGTTTAGACTGGCGGAGACCTGCTGCAAAGTCAGCTGAGGTAAAAGAATGAGAGAAGGTGCTTCAGAAATTATAAACATGTACATTAAAAGATACACGAACAAAACACACGTAACTTCCGGTTCTCTGAGGACATGGCGGCTGAGAACAACACAGTGACCACGTTAACTCACTTTCCTCCCCGAGCCTCGGCACGGCCAATACAAATGAGACTTTACACACGTCTATTCGCAATACGGTAATCTTCAGAAATCGTACAATAATCCCAAATATCACCTTCCAAAGCTGGTATTTTAACAGCCATTGTTTCAAACCAAGATGGGGTAAGCAGGCTGTCTGCGATCGAGTAAAGTCCAGAATCTCTAACAGGAAGTCACAGGCGCCGAGGTGCAGGAGCGGCGCGCACGCGGCTCCGAGGACGCAGAGGGTGGAGGGCGCGCCTGCGCAGACGCGACGTGGCTCACGTACCGGCTCCCCGTGCGCGTGCGCGGCGCGGGGCCCACCGGCCTCACCAGACGACTTGCTCCCGACGCGCTGCTCCTGCGAGGTGGTGCCGCCCGGGGCTCCCCTAGCTGTCGGAGGCGCTCGTGTGAATCCGCTGAAAGGAAAAGGGGGCCGGGTGTCAGCGTTACGGGGTGCGGGGCCGCCAGGGGACAGGCACAGCGGCTGGCACCCGAGAGTGTGTCTGAGATCACCGAACGCGAAGGTGAATGCTTCCGAAATCCTACGTGCGGTGTGTGAAGCTCCAAGCTGCGGGCCCAAGGCTGACAAAAAAGACATTCCTCTCTCGTTTGGTAATTCTCAAGGGCAAAGTCTAGTTCTCTAGCCCGGTGGACATTTCTAGAACAACAAGTCTTTAGAAAGCCACATGGTTATAAGAGAGGTCACAAAATAGGACAGTGAACTCTAGTAGTTCTTTATGCTGAGTTTGGAACAGACGGAACAAATTAAATACCATACTTTTTTCCACGAACTTCCTTCATGAACCCTAGAGACTTTACAAAAGACGGTTTGGAAGCTACGGGGCGCACGGTTTTCTGTGTGACACCATCAGTCATCGCTTCACAAGCTTATTAGTTGGGTCTCCAGTAGAAATCATTTTTGGCATCTGCTTTCAAGTAGTTTTTGCCACGTTTGTTTTGGAGTAACCAGAGATGCTGAGACCTGCCATCCCTCTGCCCCCATCCTTTACAATTAGAATTATTGTTTAAAAAAATACGGCAGATCCCAGAAGTTGAGCACATGGCTAGTGTTGGAAATACAAGAAGGATGTTCTCATTTAGAAATAGCTTCCTTGTCTTACCTGCCTACTATGACTTGATTTGCTTAGAATGGGATCTTAAAGGAATGTTCTGTGCGTTTCAGTCAGGAACAAGATTAATAAAACTGAATTTAAAAAACAACCAGGAAAACAAAAACTCCTGGAACGCAGACGGTAAAGATTTTTCTCCCCTTGCGGTGTACCTTTGTGAAGTGACTTCACTATGAGCAAATGTTAAAATAAAACACGACTATGGAAATTTTGTGTTTGCTTTCTAAAATCTCACTTTACCTGTAAGAGAAGTTTGTGAATTTGTTCTTGCAATTCTGTTACATCTTTGTCATTATGGTTCATCTTTTTTATTTGGGTCGCGAAAACATCCTCATTCAGCGGACTCCTACAAGCTGCCAAGTGAAAGATGGAGTCAAGCAATTCAAAATGAATTTACAATAAAGTCTAAGGTGATTTTTTTTTAATTTTTAAAATTAAGAAAAATTTTTTAACGTTTTCAGGGGCAGAGAGAGAGGGAGACAGAATGGAAACAGGCTCCAGGCTCTGAGCTGTCAGCACAGAGCCCAATGTGGGGCTCGAACCCACGAACCGTGAGATCATGACCTGAGCAGAAGCTGGATACTCAACCAACTAAGCTACCCAGGCACCCCATGTCTAAGGTGACCTTTAAACAGAATGTTCAAATAATAAATCTATACTTACACAAAGCAACTCTCTGACTTCAAACAGAAAATATAAAGCTAAAATTCCATTTATGGAGGCAGAGAAAATACTAAGAAACAAATGAGACATTAAGAGGCTTCTCTGGCTTGTCTAGAGCTCTAATCTTTCTTTCCACAATTGTGTCAGCACTGAATTTGTAGAAACCTAAAATCAGTGACGAGTAACCTCTCTACCTACCAAAGTATCTTCACCAGCTACTGGTTTCAAAATTCAACATTAACTGAATAACCTATGCTAGGAATTTTAAGACCCTAGGTCTGCCAAACAACATTTAATGTTTAACGTACCCAAGCACTTCAGTTATGTTATAAAGATGGTTCTGCCACCCACCTATTGGTGAAAACGTGGCTGTCATGGTACCCTTAGTCTTGTTTATACTAGAGCCTTTTAAAACTACTACCTGAACATAGCCAGGGGCAGAAATGCCAGCAGAAATCATCGCGAAGAAGGGAAGGAACTGACTTCTATGCAGGAACTGACTTCTATGTATCTTTTATAACACACAGCAAGAATAACATTTTCTAAGCCCTTCCAACGCGCCAGGCACCGTTCCAGATGCTCTAGCAAGTATTACGTCCTTCACCAGAGTTGAAAACTTGCCCGAGGTCACCTAGCTGGTGAAGTCTAAGCAGGTATTCACAAAGGGACCAGAGCCTGGGCTCCAGAGTGCACGTTTGCTACAGTGGCGTACTGCCTCTTGGTACCTGAGTAACTAAGGTACCACTGATACGATCTACTGAGTCAGGCATGTATCTCCTGAGTCCTCCAAACCCTACAAAGCAGGAATCATCATGACGCCAGAGAGGTCTGGACCCTTGCCGAGTCACCTGACGCAGAAGCGGTAGTCAGGGTTCCAGTCGACATGCCTGACTCCAAAGTCAACGCGTTCCTTTTTCCATTCTGCCATAGCCGCTGTTTCTCGCAACTTAAACACACAGCCCAATTCCCTAAAAACTGAGACGCTGTCCCAAAGACAGAAGTAATTATCCACAAACCACAGGATGTCGGCAGCGTCAGTCAGGAAGAGCTCTGCCTCCGGAGACCACCTCCCTCTTTGTCCAGACCCGCCCCCCCCTCCCGGCAACGTCGACTCCCTCGGTGCACAGACCGTGGATGGTGCCAACCAATGCCTATCAGCACAGCATCGCGCATGTGGTACGTAAATGGCAAACCGTACTGGAACGCACAGCCTGGCGCACTGTATGCGACACTCCATTGGTCTGTTGCCTGTGCCTCCCACTGCCACACGAGCACTGTGGGGTGAGGCTCTCTGGTCGATTTTGTGCACCTCTCCAGTGCCTCCAACAGTGCCTGGCACGTACAAGCAGGAATATGTCAGTGAAGGGGCAGGCTGGTTGAATAAAGTACATCTGATTTGTGATCAACGCATCCGTCCACTATGAGCTTGAATACCTTCCAAAAATGTTTGGGTTTTATTTTTCAAGTGAAATTCCGAAATGGAAATAGGGCAGACTGCTTTGTATTATGAGATTTACGTATTCCTGTTGGTGAAACTTTCTACAAAGGGAAGTTGTATGTTCAATCACTAATCATGTAACTCAAGACGATTAATGTGGAGGCTGCAGAGACAGGGCCTTTGTGGGCAGCGGCAAATGCCGGGCAGCACCAGGGACGGAAGGAAGGTGCACGAGGAGTCAGGGAGAAAACCTGGTTCTCGTCTGCACTTTGCAACTTCCTCCCCTCAGTGACCTCTGCCAGGGTTACTCTTTCACCGAACACGGATTTTAAGTGTAGAATGAGAGGAAACAGCACATAACCTGCCTGCCCACAGACAGTTAGGGTCCCTGCTAACTATCTACTTCCTGCTTCAACTGCCACACTCTCCAAAGCTCTGCTCACAGGTGACCGTGCCACCTCCATATCCTGGCTCTCCTGCTACGCTAGGGGCCCTGTGATGGTAGAGGGGACGTCTGTCTGGTTTACCATCTCGTTCTCAGGGTCTAGCATGATGCCTGACATAGCCAGGGATCCCTAAGCACTTGTTAAAATCATTTTATAAACACTATGGACAATTACCTTACAATTATATTACAAGATTAATACTTACTAGACTCTGAATACTTCCCTTACATAATTCTGAAAACTGAGATGCAGACACAGGTATAATTTTTTTTTAATCTGCAGACGTGGGGAGCACTTGGGTATCAGTTAATAATAAAAAAACTGAAAGGACACTTGGGGCATCTGGGACGTGGCTCTGGCACTGACAGGGAGGGTACGCAGACCAGTAGACAGACAGATGTCTCATGAAAGCAATCATACCTGCCCTGGGGTTTCTCACAGTCATACTAAGCAACCACCTGCTTATTTTCATTTCCCCACAGGTTTTCCTACCGGAAAAAAAATGTCCTTTCTGACCAACGTGAAGAACACTTACTGGGCAGTCATATTTCTTATCCTAATTATTACACTAGCTCCCTAGCACAAATTTGGTCTCATGAGTTAGGGCGGCATGGAGCCCACTTCTCTGCTTAGGGTTCCAGATCTGCTCCGCTGAGGGCCGAATCCAGACATACACCGACGCAGGAGGACCTTGGGACCTCTTCCTGCCATGGCTAGGTGCCCTCTATTACAGTATGAAGACATGCCAAAGTAAGTCTTACCGGCAGACCTACTGCTCCCAGTTTTGCGCTCATGTGCACAAAGCTGTACAACAAAACACAGAAGATGGAATTAATTTCTCAATCTCAGCAGGATCCTGAAGTTAAGTATAATTTCCGTGCTTCAAAAACAAAGACTTCACAGTCTTTGTGAAGAGCCTACGGCCCAGCTGAGAAACTTGCAGGTCAGTTTTAAATTTTAAACCAAAAAGTCAAGAGGCTCGGAGTATTTTAGGGGACAGGAATGGCGGGCCTGGTTGTTTCAGGTCCATTTCACAAGGTCCTGTCACACGGACGAGCGGCAGCCATCAAAGAGGCTTGAGTCAGCCGTGCTGGGCAGGAAAATAAAAACTAAAAAGCATCGAATTTTTAAAAAAATAAAGATTTGAGGGGCGCCAGGGTGGCTCAGTGGGTTAAGCGTCTGACTCTTGATTTAGGCTCAAGTCATGATCTCGTGGTTCGTGAGTTCAAGCCCCACATCAGGCTCTGTGCTGACAGTGCAGAGCCTGCTTGGGATCCTCTGTCTCCCTCTCTCTCTCTCTGCCCCTCCCACACACACACTCTCTCTCTTAAAATAAATAAACTAAAAAAAAAAAAAAGATTTGATAAAATGGACACAAATAAGTGGAATTTGACAGCAGAAGCTGATACAAAAAGTTTTACACACTCAGTAAAGAGAACTTTAAAATTCAGAAGAGAAAAAAAAAAAAAAAACCCTTATCTCCCCATTACCTTACACATAGCCAAAATCTGTATTTTAATGTATTACCTTTCTTCTTCTTTTTCCTGTTTTACAATGTTTGTGTGTCTTTTGAACATGTTATGACCATATGGCATCAGCAATTTTGTATGCTGCTTTTTAAGTCTAATCTATTATCAATTTCTCATGTTATATAATCTTTGCAAAAATTTGTATTGACCAATAATACAACATGTCAAATATTCCAGAACTTTCTTAATGATGGGCATATAAGCTGCTCTAAGTCTGTCATTATGATTGAACAATGGTGCAAAAGATGTCTTTTCTTTGTAAAGCTTTTCTGTATTTAGGCATGTTCCCTTAGACTGTTCCCATAAGGGAATCATGAGGTCAAAGTGGTAGAAATCTTTTAAGGCTCTTGACGCGTACTGCCACACTGTATTCCAAAAGCACTTTAAAAACATTCTGTGCTTTACTCGGTTTATGTGTCAATTGATTCAAAGGGTGTCAGTGGGTGGAAGAATATTATTTGGTAAAAAAAAGTCCTTCTATAAAACACCAACACTGACGGACTTACGTTCAAACTTTATGCCGACCGATGATGAAAGAAACCTTCTGGCTCCACGGGTTCACGAAGCTGGACCAGCTGGAGTCCAATACGACGTAATCTCCATTTTGGGTACGGAATCGAATGGGTGAGTGTTCAAAGGGAGGGTGGCCTGCATACTTCAAGACTAAATAAGAGAATACGACGAGATTAGAATTTATTTAATGCAGGTATTTATTGCAAATGGCTGTTCCCAGGCATTTAGTAAGGTTTTCAGAAATGTCCAAATAGAGAAGAAACTGTTTTGGCAGCTTCAACACACTGCTTACCTGTTGAAGGGTGAGCTGTAGTGATTAGACCTTAAGAGGAGCTCTAACATGAAATGAAATGGGGAGTCGGAGCAGATGAGCGGTTGCTCCTGTAAAGAAGCAGGCCCTCACCTTTTTGGTGTATGGCAACCATGAGAGAACGGTCTTCGGGGTGCACGTACGCCAAGATGGATGTCCCCAGCAGATCCTGAGGTAGGTAACCCAGCAGAGACACCGCTCTGGGGACATACACAGCACGGGCAGCATGTTACACGCAGCAGGCAATTTTCATACTTTATACACTTTTAAAAATACTTTTTTACTTAATTCTAAATACGAAAGAAAAAACAGGTACGCGGAAGATGTCATTACCGCATTTATAAGAGCAAACCACCCGAGTGCCCACACTGGGGAAATGGTTACACAATCTAAGAAATGCTGGTCATCGGACAGAGTGCATCAAAATCACCCGCGGAACTTGCTACAAGACGATTCACAGGCTCACCACAGGCTAAGTCAGGGCTGCTGGGGTAAGACCAGGAATCCGCATTTTTAGCAAGTTCCTCGGGGGTCTCTGATGCCCCCCCACTTAAAAAAAGTTTACAAAGATCACACCATAACGCAGACAAATGTTTATGATGTCAAATGAATGGGGGGGGGCTACAAATTTACACGGCATGGTTAAGACTGTACATAAGCAATGTCGCCTAGAAGGTGATGACAGACAGACAACCGGCACGCAGAAACGTGGGCGGGATGCAGGTTCATGGGAAAGCTGTGAATTCAAAGTCTTCAGGATGACTTAGGAAGACCCGACCCCATAAATGTTTTCTGTGTGTACAAATGCACAAATACTTTCTCATGCAATAAATGTAAACTGTTAAATATCTCCAGCTAAATGTTCTTACTTTCTATAGATGACATTATACGGAGTATTTCACTGTTATTGTTTAGTTTCAGGCTGTCTACTATTAAATAAGCCTATTTTCAGATGTTAAGATTTTTTAAAAATCAAAACGAATAACTATCATAACCGTGCCAGCTTTTCTGACTCTTTTGCTCTACACTTACGTGTGCCGTGGTGCACCAATCCCCAGATTTTCACATTTCATGAATAAGTAAAATTTAAAAATAAATGTGGGGGAAAACAGAGGGTACTCATCAGGGGATAACAATGTTTCTTTTTCCAAATCAATTTGTTTAAAAAACAATAATAAGGAACAACTACTATCTACTATCACTCTTCTTTAAGACTCTTTTAATACCAAAAAAGTAGAAAGGACGTAAGTTCAAAATAAGTAATAATGTTTTAAATTAAATAAACTTACTTTTACCAAAAAAAAAAAAAAAACAAAACCTGTTTTTATTTTTCCCTTGTTTCCCCCCTCACTTCAGACTAATAAACATTTCATCAAAGCCTGGTTGGGGAAGCCCTTGTCTGGTGGAAATCACTTTGGCACAGGAAGTAGGAGGCCAGAGTTTTGGTCCCATTTCAAACACATCACATACTATGTGGCCAGGTTCATTGTCCTCTTGTGTGAAATAGAACAATAATTAAGTCCTGACTTACCTAAAGCAGACTATTGTGAAATCAAACATAAATCTGAAATCAAATTTAAATCTGAGAAGTAGAATATGCAAACTACTATATTAAAAATAAACTGCAAACTAACAGAAATCAAATGGGCAAATGGATAGATGTCTGTTACATAATGTAGAAGTATGTAAACATAATGTAAACGTTCTCACATTTTTCTCTATTTTCTGAAACAAATGTCTTTCAGGCTTAAAGAGGTACTTACCTTTCGTCTATTTCAAGAAAAACACACCCTGGGGTGTGTGTTGTGGTAAAAATTCTTTTATCCATCGGGATTTGAGGAGCTATGAAAAACAGAAAGACTCACCTAAAGGCAAATATCTAATTAGTCATTTACTTAACTAACTACTTACGTTAAAAAGGAAACAATATCTCTATATGAAATGATAGAAATGTCACTTAGGGCGCCTGGCTTTCAAGTAGCCACAGCTATGGTTAAATTATAATTTTCATTAACTCCATTTTAATTAAGTCAAAATGCAATGCCTAATAAAGTTAATTTCATTTTCTTTCTTTCTTTATTTTTTTTTTTTTAAGGCTTCCAACCCAGTGCAGAGCCCAATGCAGGGCTCAAACTCACGACCCTGAGATCAAAACCTGAGCTGAGATCAAGAATCAGAAGCTTAACTGACTGAGCCACTCAGGTGCCCCTAAAGTTAATTTAATTTTTTATTGTTTTTTAATGTTTATTCATTTTTGAGAGACAGAGCATGAGTGGGGGAGGGGCAGAGAGCGAGGGAGACACAGAATCCGAAGCAGGCTCCAGGCTCTGAGCTGTCAGCACAGAGCCTGACGCGGGGCTTAAACGCACAAACCGTGAGATCAGGATCTGAGCCCAAGTTGAATGCTCAACTGACTGAGCCACCCAGGCGCCCTCCTAAAGTTAATTCCAAGTAATTTGTGTACAAGAAAAGCTTACTCACCACAAAGAATCCAACAGTCAAAGCAAGGGGAAATTATAGGTCAGGACTAGAAAGCGTGGCTGTATTTGGTGGTTGTGTGTAACTGAGCACCCTGGATTCGGTGTCGGCGTGATTCAGAGATTTCAAATCTGTGTAATATAATTGGTGTGGCCAATTCTGCTGTAATTCATTTTGCAAGTGGAGTGATTTGAAATCACGCACAATTTCATTTGCAAGACACGAGAGGTGAACGGAGTCACCCACGAATACACAAACACACGCACACCCCTCAAACACCTATGGCTACCTCTGTGCGCTGCGTGTTATGAGCCATGCCCGTCCACGTCTGACTTCAGACAACCTTCCTTCCACCCCCCTCCTTCCACAGTAACTCAGGAGCCGCGGCAGGTGCCAACACCCACAGCCACAAGCCACCGCAGGGCCTTTTCAAGGTGAGGTGCCGTATTTACTGCAGCGACTGTGTATTTCTTAACCATTTAATGTGTAAAACCGTTACTGTTTTTATTAGATTCGTGTCTTATTTTTAATGTGCAGTTAAGTGTTTTGAGTGTTGTGCCCCTAAAACCCATTTTTCCCATAAGCCCTGTGGTTTTGTGCGTGTGTGTTTGGGGTTTATTTTGCACAGGACAGTAATTTTTAAGGAAGCAGAAGTCAGGTTACAGCAGAACGGACTGTAATTGCAAATAATAAATGTAAGCTACTTCCATACTAATGCATGAATTTAGAAATGTAGTTCTGCCATCAGAAGATATAAACTATAGTTTTTACTCAAGGGATTTCAAAACACTTAAAAAACACAAATTCGTTTTTGTGATGTTTCTGTGCCACACTTTCTATGCTATTTCACACAGGGCAGAAGCAAAAGGCCATAGGACAGTCCCCAGTACAGAAAGGGTCAGAGGATCACATATCTGTGGCCAAGTCTGTGCTTAGACCCTTGGGCCGTGCTGCTGCCTTGAAGGAGACAAGCACGCAAGAAGTCAAGGGTAGTAAATACACATCAGGGAAGATCTGCTGTATGCTACAGATGCCCACAGAGTTCGGGGCCAAGCTGAAGCCTTGAGAGCTCTTTTCTGGTTCCACGGCTCAGTAAACAGGCTTTCATGTGTTCCCACCTGATGTGCTGACAGGTTATGTCTGATCTAAAAGCAGACACTCCGGACTCACCTTCATAACCAGAGCAAACTTTCTCCACCAGGGTGAGACAGCACGACTCAGGTTCCCGCTGGGTAGAGACATGTACGCGCATCAAATAGGGAATAATCCGGAATGGGCAGTAACGCTTCTCTTGCTCTCTGACTTTGCCTCCACTGAAAAGAATAAAAAAGATGAGTGCCTGTCCTCACGCACTCAATTAGCCCAACGTGAAACCAGGCAGGAGAAATGTCTTATTGGCAATTTCTGAGACAGACAGATCGTCTAAAATGTTTAAACGTGTTTATTTGAAAGAGAAGAGAAACATTAGTTTATATTTTCAATACCCAAAGGCAATTATACTTATTCATTATTCAGAGATAAAGAGGTCTTATGGGAAGCTGCCCGCCTGGGTGGCTCAGTGGGTTAAGCATCGACTTTCGGTTTTAGCTCAGGTCATGATCTCATGGTTTGTTGAGTTCGAGCCCCACATCAGGTTCTGCGCTGACAGTGTGGCACCTCTGTCTCTCTCTCTCTCTCTTCTCTCTCTGCCCCTCCCCAGCTCTCTTTCTCTCAAAATAAAATAAACTTATAAAAAAAAAAAAGAGGCTTTATGGAGAACCAGCTTAGTGAGTTAAAACTGGAACCAGCCATCCTTTGACTTTCCTTCTGACTGCCAAACGCTAACTTCCCAATGTGACTTTCCGCTTCTTCCAAGAGGGACAGGTGTAACTACCTATCTTACGTCATGCGTCTAAACCAAGTACCACATGACAGAAAACGGGGCTCCTTGTGATCGTGCCCCCAAAGCCAGTTCTTCACCGTCCCTTCCTCTATCTCTCAGGGGACTGACTCAGTCTTACTGCTTCAGCCACACCTGATGGGCGCTGGGCCCTGTGTGCGGTTGAACACTCCTTACGTGCCTGCCTGAGCCGGAAAGCAGGGCTGGAACCTGCTGGCCAAGCCCCAGCCCCCACTACGGGGCGCCTCCCTGGGTCGGGGCGGCTCGACTCCAAGACTGTCACCCTGTTTCACGGCTCCAGCTGCCCAGAGGACACTTCTCCTTGGATACGACGGTCCCCTTAGTGTCCACGTGCCCACAACTGAATTCATACTCCCTTGTTTCTACCAGTCACATCCCCTCTCCCACCGTCGTTTACATAGGTGTCAAATAGTCTGTAGTGGCCTAGAAGCTCCACGTCCGTCTGTGGCCACGTGCACACGCACTCCCACCCCCACCTCGCTCATTCGCCTCTCTGCAGACTCCGGCACCTCCACCGGCGCCCCCACTCTCCACCATGAGCCCGCTTCCGCCACTGAGAAGAGGGTGGCCTTCCCCGGACCCTGAGCCACGAGCTGAGCCTGTGTCTCCCGCTCCCTCCGACTTCTGTGGGTGCATCTCCCAGGCCCACCCCGCCATGGGGTTTGCGATGCCCTGTGTGCGCAGGCGACCCGAGTCCCTGTCTCTAGCCCGGAATTCTCCTGCAACTCCAGACTCACGGACCCACGCGTGCTCAACACCACGGGTAGATTCCCAACAGGTAAGGCGAACCTAACTTGTACTCTTGCCCTCTGCTCCAGGAAGCTGCCTTCCTAGTCTCCTTTGCCCCCGCACACGGCGACTGGAGCCAAAGACTCTTGCGCCACCTTGATTCAGCCTCTATTTCACACCCCAACCTCGTCCGTGGATAAACTCCAGTAACTCTCCCATACAAATCTATCCACGATATCCAAGACACTTCCGCATCCCCTCCCCCCGTGCACCTGCTGCCTGTCGCGCCCACGCCATCCCCACCACAGCGCCCAACGCGGTCCTTTTTTAACACCAATTACCAATTACCATCCTTCTGGAAGATGAAACTGAGAATGCCTAGAAGCCATGATAAGCCTAGCAACCTCCCCGCCCCCCACCATGCAGAGTTGGTCTCCGGATGGTGATGCCACTTCCCAGCACGAGGAGTGAGGGATCCTTGGAGAAACAACTGACTCCATGTCTGAGGCAGGAAATGTCTTGGAAGAGGCTGGGTGGGACATCATCCCTGAAGCCAAGGAGGCTGTCACCGACCACAGGGGCGCCCTCACACGGCCCCAGAGCTAACCCGAAGGGGCTCCGGCTGGCCACAGATGGGACAATCTGAGCACCACAGACATTAATGGGAACCTTATCTTTTAGATCCCATTCTGAGATGCCAATGGAGGAAATGATGCACGATCTGAGACTCTGCTTCAGAATCATGGGGAGGGCGGGCTGAGGAGCAGGAGGTGGCAGAGATGACAGACCACTGGCCGTGGGTTAAAGTTATCGAGGCAGAATGGTAAGTGCGTACCAGTCCGCTGGCCTTTCTCCTCTACTTCCCTTTATTTTGCAAATTCCAAAACTAAAGTTTTCAAATAAATGATAGACCTGAACAAAACGTTTCCTTCAGAAGTCAAAAGCTCCCTGTTTCTTCCTGTCCTTCCTGCTCACCCCCTCCTGTGCTCCAGCAGCATTAGCTTCCTTGTCACTCCGCTCACAGGCCAAGCATGCTCCGCCCCAGGGCCTTTGCACTTATCTGGAACACCCTTCTCTCAGAGAGGTGTGGCTCACTCTCTCACCTCCTTCAGACTCTGGCTCCAATCAGGCTTCTCGTTAGAGAAGATTCCTTGACCCCCCTGAGAACACTAGTAATCTCTGCACTGCCCAGAATTCCCTTACTCTCTTGCACTGTTCTACACGGAACTTACCGCCAGCTGACACATACACAGGTTCCTGTTTATTATTGGTCCCCCTACACCCAGAATGTAAGGTCCATGAGGGCAACAACTTCGTACCTGTAGCCTCGCCTGGCTCAGAGAAGGCACACAGGTACGTTTACTAACAAAACAAACACAAACAGCACTTACTACGTGGTAAGCACTGTTCTAAGCTCTTCATAAGAACCCCTCTGTAAAGGACTGAATGAACCAACACAGCCCTCCCTCCTGCACACCTTCCCCGGGGTATCGCTCCCCCAAGTACTGGAATACGATTAGTTCAAGATCCCCCAACCCCACGGAGCAGCCGACTAATCCATTACAAGGCGTGTTCTCTTTAGTTTTCCACACGTCTGGAGCATTTAGGAACTTTAGTACTAATACTGGGGATCATAACGTCGTTGAAACACATTTTCTTTTTATTGACAAAGTAACATGAACAAATTATAGTAAAAGTCACCAATGACTCCTACCAGAAATCAACTACTATTAAAATTTTGGTCTGTTTTCTGGTTCACTATGTCTGGACCTTTTAAATCCTTCCCTTGAACAGATCTCTCTTACTTCCTTTAAAGTTACTGAAAATTTCAAAAATTTGGGACGCCCGACTGGCTCAGTCGGTAGAGCATGTGACTCCTGATCCCAGGGTTGTGAGTTCAAGCCCCACATGAGGCACAGAAATTTCAAAAATTAATTTTAAATGTGACCAAAGGACAAAAAGCAAAAAAAAAAAACAAAAAAAAACCAAAACAAAACCAAAACCAAAAACCAAAAACAAAAGGACCTAAAACAATGGCCATTTGACAGTTAACTTACCATCCAGTGGTTCAGAGAGAGAGAGAGACAATGCCCCTCCCTGCATCACTGGCTAACAAGAATCTCTTTGCCCTTTTTCCTGATTGCATTTTTATGTAAGTAGGCATTTTGTGAATGTATGTCTCTTCCCAATCAAAATACAAACTTCTTGGGGTGCCTGGATAGCTCAGCTGGTTAAGCATCTGACTCTTGATTTTGGCTCCGGTCATGATCTCAGGGTTGTGAGATCGAGCCCCGTGTTGAGTTCTGTGCTCGGTATGGAGCCTGCTGAGTTAGGATTCTCTCTCTCTCCCTCTCCCCCACTTGCTCTCTCTCTCTCACACTAAAAAAATAAACAAAATACAAACTTCTGATGGCAAGATCGGAGTCCTAGATGAATCCGGAAGAATCTAAAAAGTACCAAATAAAATCAGAACATAACCCACCGTTCCCGGCCCCCACAAGCCCCGAGACTTACCGGATCCTGCAGAAAAAGGATTTCACCGGAGCGAATTCGTACTGAGATGCTGCGGGAAATAAAGACAAAGTGTTACTCACCCCCTCCCAGAGCAACAGGGCAGAGCAGCCCCTCCTCGGTGAGACAAACTTGAACTATCCCCAGACAATAAACGATTCTTTCAAAGGAGATACTCTTGGGGCTCCTGGTGGCTCAGTTGATTGAGTGTCCGACTTCGGCTGAGGTTGTGATTTCAGAGTTTGTGAGTTCGAGCCCCGCATCCGGCTCACTGCTCTCAGTGCAGAGCCTGCTTTGGATCCTCTGTCCCCCTCTCCCTCTGCCCCTCCCATGTTCACGCACGCTCTTTCCCTCTCTCAAAAATAAGTAAACATTATAAAAAAAAAACAAAGGAGGAGATACTCTTGAGATGTAGTCACATCCAGGATCTTCCAGGGGCTTTCCTATTCTAGCAGTGGCTCTCAGACTGAGGGCACTGGACTGAGGTCTGTCCCTTACTGCTTCCCGTGGTCCATCCTCTATCGCTGAAACTGCCCGTGCTCATCTCTCCGATATCATTGCGATAATCCCGTGACACATTTACTTTGGTGATAAAACTCTATTTCACTGTAACAGTCTGGGCACACCTCACGGATTGTCGACGTCGACAACTTACGGCATTTAGGTATAGGACACATACATGTCTTTCACTTGTTTCTTGCCTGGAATAAAGTCCCCGAAGTCGGGGCCCTGGGCCAAGTGGTACGATCCTCTGCGTCTCACTGTGTACTGTCCCACTGATCTACACAAGTTGGTCCAGTGTCTCTAAGGGCATTTTCTCACAATCCTCACGCCTGCCGAGGATCGCACCAATTTTATTGCTCTCTGCATGAATTTTATTGGTTTGTGAGGTGGCAGTGCGGCAGCGTCTAAGTTTGCCTCGATCGAGGGGCTGAACCTTCTCCCCGGTGTTTGCTGACTATTTACGTCTCCTCTGCTTCCAGCTCCTTGAATTTATCTTTTGGACATTCGCTCACTGGGGTGAAAAGTCCTTACTCATAGGAACAGAGGAAATGCTTAAAACCAAGATGTTTTAAAAAGATGCACTGCAGGGGCACACACAGTGAGAGCTCTAAAGAACCAAAATACTGGGACTTCTGGGTGGCTCCGTCGGTTGAGCATTCGACTCTTGATTTCGGCTCAGGTTGTGATCCCGGGGTCACGGGTTCGAGCCCTGCGCTGGGCTCCGTGCTGAGTGTAGAGCCTGCTTAGGATTCTCTCTCTTTCCCTCTCCCTCTTCTCCCCTTGTGCTCCTTCTCTCTTCTCTAAAAAAGAGAGAGAGAGGAAACCAAAATACTGAAAATGGTCCAGATCTTTGCACTTCTGAGCAGAAGAATATAGGAAGAGTCAGAAAATGGGCTTTTGAATGATCAATGAAAATGTACTTGATTAAAAATACACACACACAAGGGGCGCCTGGGTGGCGCAGTCGGTTAAGCGTCCGACTTCAGCCAGGTCACGATCTCGCGGTCCGGGAGTTCGAGCCCCGCGTCGGGCTCTGGGCTGATGGCTCAGAGCCTGGAGCCTGTTTCCGATTCTGTGCCTCCCTCTCTCTCTGCCCCTCCCCCGTTCATGCTCTGTCTCTCTCTGTCCCGAAAATAAATAAACGTTGAAAAAAAAAAAAAAGTGAAAAAAAAAATACACACACACGCACAAACTCCTTTTAAAAAGGCACAGATGAGGGGCGCCTGGGTGGCTCAGTCGGTTAAGCGTCGACTTCAGCTCAGGTCATGATCTTACACTCCGTGAGTTCAAGCCCCGTGTCGGGCTCTGTGCTGACAGCTCGGAGCCTGGAGCCTGCTTCGGATTCTGTGACTCCTCTCTCTGCCCCTCTGCCTCGCACTCTTGTCTCTCTTTCAAAAATAAATAAACATTAACAAAAATAAAAAAATAAAATAAAAATAAAAAGGCACAGATGATCAAAGTATTAGAATTCAGAAAACTATTAAAGTTCCAGTCCTGGAATTCTGAAACCAGAACACTGTTCTCACAGCACGTCTGTGAGAAAGATCGAGAGCGGGGGCTGACCGGGTAGGCTTACTGAATTAATTCCTCTGAGACATGTTAACGGTCCTACCACAGAAACTACCTCAGCAAAGGCTCGAGTGAACTTATGGAGAAATTACAGCAAGATAAGCATGTTTCAAAAGTATCCTCAATTTTTTTTTAGATGATTTCTATGAACAGGACTCATTCCTTAATGCCACTTTCGAATGCCCATTTTTGTGTGATTACAGATCTCATTTTATTTTTAATGTTTTATTTATTTGACAGAGATGGAGTGCAAGGGTGGGGGGGCAGAGAGAGGGAGAGTGGGGGCAGATAGAGAGAGAGAGAGAGAGAGAGAGAGAATCCCAAGCAGGCTCCACACTGTCAGCCTGGAGCCTGATGTGGGGGCTCAATCTAACGACCACGACCTGGACCGAAATCAGGAGTCGGGACACTTAACTGACTGAGCCACCTAGGCACACGCCCAGACCTCCTGTTTTAAAGTTACAGTCACAGGGACTCGGCAGTCAGGAGGGGCAGTGGTTCAGAGCACGGACTCTGGATTCACACCGCCAAGGAGAAATGTGGCCCCACGCTCACTGGCAGGGTGACCTCAGGTGAGTCACTTAGCTCTGTGCCTCAATGACTGTAGTGGCCAAGAAGGGGAGCGGCTCCCGGCGTCAGGGGACAGAACTGACCACAGGCCACGGCTGCTGTCCCCGGGGCCCCGTATCCGATGTCCGCTCCCAGCCAGCGAGACGGAGAGCGAGACAGAGGCAGGACCAGTCCACGGAGACGCACGGCTCCTCCGGCGTGTGCCTGTGCCTTGGACTTGCCTTTGACTGCCTGGCCAAGCCTCCTCCTCCCCAGTCCTTGTTCCCGCTCTTCCCACGGGTGTCAGACGAGCTCTGTGGGCTGAGGGCAGCGCTCCCCTCCTCCCATGCCCTCCCCCAGCGAGTCTCTTACACAGCTGACCCCGCCCTGACGTTTGCTTTCCAGCAGACCCAAACTAACACAGTTAGCTTACCTGTCAAGTGAGGACAATGACCGTGTCTACACCTCATAAGGTTTTTGTGGAGATTAAATTAGTTAACCCACTGAAACATGAAGAAGAGTCCCTTTCCATAGATGGTAGCAATGAGGATGATCCCCTCATGCTGCGGAACATTCCAAATACCTGCTGACTTCCCCACCATGGGCGAGCTCGTGTCTCCCGGCAGCCCTGTGTCAGTTAACAGGCTGCCAGGAAACTAGCATTTCACGGGGAGAAGCTAGCCGGCCTCCACAGTTCACGAAGGGACAGGACTCGATTTAAAGCTCAGACCTTCTGATTCTTTGCTTAAAATTCTTTACACACGGGAAATACTGGAACTCTACCGGAGGGCAGACTCGTTTGCACTACATATATGGAACACCAGGCACCTGAATGTAACTGCATTCTCTAGGGATCACGCAGGACACAGAGCCCGACTGTAGGATCTCAGGTAGTAGATGTGAGCCCGTTATCACTTCCACACCTCGGCTGTCCCAGTGAATTCTTGCTTTTGGAAGCGTGCGCTGAAGGAACAGCGGTCAGAGCCTTCTGTGAGGGCCGCGCGACAAACCAAAGTGGGTATGTGCTCAGAGGCCAGGCCAAAAGCGGACGACGGCTGAGTTGATAGCTTCCTCTGTCCCCTTAACGTTGCAGGAGATCAGAGGAGGGGACAGGAGGCGGCAACACAGGCCCAGCCCAGAAATGGCTCAAGAAGGGTCGGAATCGCTTGGGTGTGTCGTGTGGCTAGTCACTGAGATGGGCACCGTCTCTTCATGGAGGAAGCCAACTTTTAGATCCAAAAGACGATTTCAGGGCACATTTATGTTTTCACACAGAGGGGAAATATCACAGCAGCAAGTATTATGCAAAGATAACATGGTTGAAAAGAACAGAGACGGGACAGGCCAGTTGGAGGAGCGGCATCGGGTAAGTGGGAGGACTGGCACACGGTGCCCTACACCCGCTCTGTTCACAGCTGTGTGTCAACACCCTGCATCCTCCCGGCCCACAGTGTTTGTTGAATACATGTTCGCGGAGTGGGTGAATGACCAATAAAAGCAGAGAAACAAAGGTGGACAATTAAAGGTTGAAAATACGTGTTCACGAAAGAGGAACAGAAATGAAATCCACATTTTCGAGTGACAGGAAATGAGGAAGACAGGTGTGCGTCCTGAAGCTTATACAAACTGTACACAAAAGATGGGGCAAAGGTCTGTCACTGGAAAAAGGAGCCTGTAAGTGCAAGACTGTTCTCCACTAGACCACGTATGCACTAAAAAATCGGAATGGGCACAGAGTCCTAGATTTGCAAGATGAGAACGTTCTGGATGTGTGTTTCACAACCATGCCAACGTACATAATGCTATGAAACTGCACACTTAAAAATGGTAAGATGGTAAATTTTGCTATTTTTTTTTTTTTTACCATGATAAATCAGATTTAAATAAAAAAAAAAGGGAGAAAAAGGCTTGGAATCAAGAGGAAAAAGTTGATCTATACACCACGCTCTTTGAGATACACTAACAAAGGATATGAAATAAGTAATAACGGGTGGCTGTAAAAAGAAGTAACGACTTATTTTAAAAAGCACACAGGACCGAATGCCACAGAGGAAACTGAACAGGCATCCCAGGTTCAGGAAAACAAGCATTTCAGAAGGAAAACAAAGCAATGAGATTTGTGAACTTTTAGGGGGAAGCAAAACTAGAATGGGAGCCGACCATGAGAAGTTTATCTCCAAACAAAGCAAAGAAATAATGAAGTCAATTTAAGAGAAAAAAACATTTAGTTTTATTAACTTAGAGGGAACAGAGTCTTCATAACAATTAACCTGCTATTGAGTTACGCAGGCTATCACACCATGTGTATGATATATAACCTACGTAGTTAATCAACTTGACTAAATGACAGCGTATTGATTGGAACTTTTTGTCATGAGAAGCATTTAAAGTGCTGTTTTCGTCACATTGACTTTTTATTTACTTTTTAATTTTTTTTTAAGTTTTACTTATTTTTAGTAATCCCTATGCCTAACGTGGGCCTTGAACTCACGACCCTGAGATTAAGAGTTGTGTGCTCCTCTGACAGAGTCAGCCAGGCACTCCACATTCTGACTTTTTAAAATAAAGAGGTAAGAAAAACCATACAGTTTGCAGATTCAAAATAATGTGTCAATTTTGGTCCTATCTCTCAAAGAATGAAACTGATCTTTACGAGGCAAGATAAACATCTGAGCATCGGTCCCGTTACCTCTTTGGGTCCAGCTGTTCCAGAAGGGAAGCTGAGCATGGCCAGTGTGTGCACAGAACACTCTCACATCTTGAGGGGCGAGCAGTTCAACAAAGTGCGAGGACTCCAAGAAATCCTTCTTACAGTTCAGGATCGAAGTGGCCTGTTCAGAAACGTGCACTAACCTTCCAGACAGAAATGAAAACACTGCCACAAAGGTATCCTATAAAAAACATTGGAGATGAATGCCAACACTGAGATCCTTACAGCAATATTCCCTGAAAGCTAAACTTCTAGACTTCTAACGTGATCAAAAGCTTAAAACACGCACACATGTCCCATAATGGCCGTGTAATTCTCCAATATACAGCTTAGCCATCACCGTAGAACCTGCATTTTACCTCCTGAAGGTCTGATTTCTATACCAAAGGATACACCAGCTCCTCCTATATCTACTAAGCGTGCATGTGGCGCGTCTGCTTCTGATTCCTTCTCGTTTGCAAACCAGGGGGACTGTCCTCTCTTCACCAACACAGAACTCTAGGCTTTAGGACCAGGCTCGAGATGCCCCTCCCTCAAGACACCGTCAGTAGAGAAGAATAACTTCTCTGATTTGTCCCATCGGACATCTGGAACGTTTATAACGGGCCACGGTTTGTGTCTGCAATTCTAGCATCGGCATGCCTTCCTGTCTGGCTTTATTTTGGAGATCTTAAAGGGGAAA
Source organism: Leopardus geoffroyi (assembly GCF_018350155.1). Taxonomy (NCBI): domain Eukaryota; kingdom Metazoa; phylum Chordata; class Mammalia; order Carnivora; family Felidae; genus Leopardus; species Leopardus geoffroyi. The sequence continues at coordinate 5,384,116 of NC_059328.1, read as the reverse complement.
TGTTTTCTTAAACTTTTCAGTGTGTATCACATCTCGGCCACACCCGCAGAAGTACCATAAACACCTTGGTCAGTGAAACAAAAGCTACCGTGGTTTTAACACAGCTCATGTTCTGACAGGACAAAATCGTTACGTTACAATCGCGCTGAAGTCTAAACATGACTTGAATTAAAAATTAAGTAATCTCCATCACGTCAGTAAAGGATGCGGTTGAATTATTCAGTCAACATGAAGAGATACACATTCAAAACAGATACACTAAATGTCTCTTCCAAACGTTACCCAAAAAAATGACAGCATCTCAACTGACCTATAAAATCCAGCTGTTACAACTTAAAGTAGTAGGTATTGGAACTAAAAATGTTATAAATACAAATTAACAATTCGGGGCTTAGAATAAAATGAGGGCAACCGCTCTGCAGTTTATTTTTTTCCTCTTAATCCCAGAAAACTCAGGGAAGCTCAGGATGTTGGGGCACCTGAGAACCAAAGCACAGAGAACCACCGCTCGCATGCTGCCTCCTGGTTTTAGGTCCACGCTCTGGCGAGGGCCGTATACTACACAACACCTCCATGGTAATCTGCTTTCTAGCCTCAAATTGTGGTTTCTGCAACTCCAAATTATTAGGTTTAAAAATCTACATCTAGATAAAGTCGTTAGGAAAAATCACCCTGGTTGATACGGCAAAACTTGGGAATCCTTACTGTGTTTTTGGAAGCGTGTTCTGAAGCAACCGTGCTCAGTTCCTCAAGGCTGTACGTGGTCACACCTGCTCGAGGTGCTCCATCTGGATGGAGAATCTGGAAAAACTCAATGTTTGCTAAGAAACACAAGAAAATAAAGAGGCAGTCCAGTGACAACAGTATCTGCAGGAAGGAAGTTTCACTACCGTTCAAGTTGGCTCGTTTTTCAGGATGAGGACACCTCAGCGTGTTTTCCTCAAAACCACAGCATCATCTGCACCTAAAATACTGACAGTTGTACAAACCTAAGCCTTGGAGTTTCAGGATTTTTTGATGTTCCACATTGCGAGGAGCAGGACCCATTGAAGGTACTAAAACCAAAAATTTCGAACACATACATGTGACATGTTTATGGCAGAAACATTACGTCAGTACTCAAGAACTGTGTGTCCTACACGAAGTCGCAGAGATTTATGCTAATGAAAATGTGTACTTTATGAAATCCCTGCAAACGAAAAGTCAGAGATAAAAAGGAAAAGGTGTTTGTAATTGTTCATTTTTAATTTGGTAGATTCCTGATATATCGTGAAGGCACCGGAACAGTATGTGGATGACAGCGAATGGGGAATTGCATTTTCTCAAATGTATTTTTTCCCCAATAACCTTAGAAGACAATGATTTTTTTTTTAATGTTTCACAGAAAGTAGTTTTAACTTTTATTTATTATTGAGAGACAGAGAGAGAGCATGAGCATGGGAGGGGCAGAAAGAGGGGGGGAGACACAGAATCTGAAGCAGGCTCCAGGCTCCGAGCTATCAGCACAGACAGAGCCTGACGCGGGGCTCAAACCCACAAACCGTGAGAGCATGACCTGAGCCGAAGTCAGATGCTGGACCGACTGAGCCACCCAGGCACCCCAGAAGACAATGATTCTTTAAAAAGTGAGTCTTCAGGGGCGCCTGGGTGGCTCAGTCGGTTCAGCGTCCGACTTCGGCTCAAGTCATGGTTTCACGGTTTGAGGGTTCGAGCCCCACATCAGGCTCTGTGCTGACAGCTCGGAGCCTGGAGCTGGCTTCCGATTCTGTGTGTCTCCCTCTCTGCCCCTCCCCTGCTCATGCTCTGTCTCTCTCATTCTGTCAAAAATAAATTAACATTAAAAAACATCTTTTTCAAAGTGAGTCTTTAAAATGTGCCCAAGTGTACTCTCCGGCAGCAAATCACAAAATATGGCACGGGCACTAAACAGCAGTTCCTAAACCATTACACAAAAAAGGTTCCTTCTCCTGATGTTCCTAATTTGCACACCTACCACGCTACTAGAATCAGTGTAGACTTCCTCCTCACCCATCCAGCACCATAAAAAGCTCAAAACATTCCAGGGACTAGAACCACACTGAACTCTTCCTGCTCGGCTGAGGTTTATGAGCAAAACGATGTGCTTGCACCACTGGACTTTCCCTCCGGCTCGTTTTACCTTGCACACTGTGTACACAACGAAGGGCATAGTTGAGGGCATCTAGAGTGCTCGGCTTATTGGGTCTCTCTGATGGGAAATATTTTTTCATTTCTTGGACAACCATCATAAGCTCTTCGGAAACTCTGTTTCGATTTTGCCATTCACCGGAAGACTAAAAAACAAAACTCAACTCACGCTTTGGATGACAAGAACAGCCAAAGTCAGTTCACTGCACGGCATGCGAGGTGCCCAGCAACATTCGAAGTGCTCACTACGGATCAACTCATTTAGTTCATGGGTCTGTTTCTGGTTTGACAGGTGTGGGATCCCGGCCCAAGAAACAAGGGGGTGATCCTCAAATATTCTCTGTTCTTTCTCATTCCCACTTGAGCCCCCACTCCAGCTAAATCCTTAACCACTCCTGGTATAGGTGTGGTTCTCTTCGGGAATTCTTCAGTTTCCCAACGTGTTTCATCCGGAGTCGTCCAGTATCCCCCTAAACTTTCTCCTAGGCTCACAAACAAAGGAATACAAGGGTTTCAGCCCTCCTTCCCCGAGGAACAACGACGCAAGAATCACGGTGTGTCACCTCTTGCTGCTCTCCGCGCGTGGGCTCTGCAGGTGGTACTTCTGGCTCCACATCTCCTCGTGTCCTTTCCCCCAGGGCCTCAGGGTCGCAGGCCCGTGGTCCTTCAAGTTCCGGAGGCCCGGTCTCCCTGGAGTCCAGAGACTTATGGCTGGACCTTTCTAGATCTTCACAGGGGTCCATCTTTTGCGGGGCAGCCCTCAGTCCGTTGCCTGCCGCTCACTCTGCGGGCAGCGGCAGACCTGGATTCCCCATCTCGGCTCGTGCGGTCGCCGCAGGGAAAGCTCCAAGTCACCGGGAGCCGGCACCCACCGACCCCCGCTCACCTGGAGGAAGTCTTCTCGGCGGGGTCTCCATGCAGTCTGCGACGGCCCCGCTCCAGGAGGCAGCCTGGGGGCGACACAGGGCACGAGTGTCCAGGGAAACGGGCGGCCTGCTGCGGGAGCCGGACTGCAGGAGGCCCCTCGGCGCCGACGGCTCCGCAGAAACCGGACCCGGGCAGGGAAACTTCCCGCGCAAAGTTGCGGACCCCCAGGTTCCCGGCCCGGCACCGCCCGGCCGCCGGCCCAACGGCACAGGGCGGCCTCGGGGAAGACTTCCCGGCCCCGGCAGAGCACTCACCTGCTGCCGCAGCCGCTGCCGCCACCGCTCGCCCGGCGCGGGGCCGGGCAGCAAACCTTCCCAAGGCCCGCCGCGTGCGGGGCGGCCGCCGGCGCCGACGCCCCCTGCGCGCCACGTGAAGCGGCCCCGCCCCCCAGCCGCGCGATTGGCCGCCGCGGCCAGCTGTGCGGGCCTCCATTGGCCCGGGGGCGGGGCCTCGGCCGGGGCGCTCCGGTTACATAACCCGAGGCGAGTGGGCGGGGAAAAGGCGCCGACGCCCTTTACGTAACGCCGGTGTTCGGGTGGTGGGCGGTGCTCGGCCAATCCGGAAGGCGGGCGCGTAGGCAGCGGAGGAGGAGCCCTCAGAGGGTGGAGCCCGGGCCGGGAGAGTCGAGCGCTCCGCCCCTTTCACGGCACCGGGGCGGGGAGGTGGGGTGGGAGGGAAAGAACAGCGGGGCGGCTGGAGCCAGCGCGGCAGGGATAGGGCGCTCGAGCCGCCAATCACGAGAGGGCGGGATCCGGGTGGGGTGGGCCGGCCTCCACGTGAGGGCCGGGTGTTCCGGCAGGCGGTCGGGCGCGCAGGTGGCCGAGGCGGCGCGGGCCCGGGTCGGGGACAGTCCTGGGGGGCGGGGCGGGGCGGGGCGGGCCCCACCCCCGGGCCCCACCCCCACCCCCACCCTCACCCCCACCCCGACCCGGGCGCGGGTAGAAGGCTCTCGTCGTCCGAGCCTTTTTCGCGCCTTCTCGGGTTCCCTTATTTGCGTTTTGCTCAGCCTTCCTGCTTTCTCGCCCTTCAGCTCTTGAGGCTCGGAGGACCCGGGCGGTAAAGCAGCCCTCCGGAAGATCAAAGCCGTTTTTCAGAAACGGAATTTTGACGACGGACTTCACACGTTGCCCCGGTCTTCTTTAGGTGACAGGTTGATTTGGCAACTGGGGGAGGACAAGTGTATGTAAAAAACACTGTCAGAAAAGGAAGGTGCAGAGAAACCCTTTTTAAAAATACCAGTCTGATGGTTTTTTTAGAATGTGTGTTAACTCAGCCCAAGGGCAGAGCTCCGCCCCTCTCCAGTGCCTGGCACATCAAAAATCTTCAGTGTTTATTGGATGAATGAAAGGAATTGTATAGAAACGGGGGCGGGGAGTGAAGTGTGGCAATTGTTTATATCATGTATTGGATAATCCACCTCATTTTCCCAGATGATGGCAGATCTCACTGTCCTCTCGTGTTTTTGTCAAACTGCTTTCGAAAGCACATTTATTGAGTGGATTATTTAGGCGGGGATGATCCCGGTCCCTGAGAACGCCTGGTGGCACAAGTCCCTGCCATTCAGGGTGCCTACATTTTATGAAGGCGTAAAACAGGAGCAAGTCCATGGGGGTCAGAAAGTGGAAAGTACTGTGTAGAACAGGAAACGAGCTAATGGGATGAAGTGTGGCTGGGACAGGGATGGAGGGTGAAGGAGGCAAGAGACACATTATCCTGGTGACTAGGGAAGCCTCTCTGAGAAGGTGAACTGAAACCTGAGTTTGTGTATGGGGGAGGGGGAGGGAGCAGAATGCACCTGCTGAAGCCCTGACAGCACGCGTGCTGTTAAGGAACAGAAAGGCAATATAATTTGCCTGGAGAATAGACAGAGGGAGGAGGAATGGTGTGAGGGGAGGTCAGCAAGTTAGGAAGAGCCGGATTATAGTTCGGGAACACAACTTGGATTTTCTTCTAATGGTAGTGGGAAGGGGAGGAGTTTAAGCAAAATAGTGATCTGTATCAACCAGAATGCCACACAGGAAGCAGGTAACAGGAAGCTGTTAATTACGAGAAGAGGCTGAGGACGGCTCAGACTAGGGTGGCACCAGTAGGGATGGTGACAGGAGCCATCGGACGTGGGGTGCGTTTAGGGCACAGAAACTTGCCAAGGAGTTGAATGTATGTTGTGAGAAGAGAGCGTGATCCAGGGTGACTCCTGGGTCTTTGGTTTAAGCACTGCTCTATTTCATGGGTCATCAACTTAGATGGACAAGTCTGGGGATGGCAAGTTTTGATGAAGGGAGAATGGAGACTCGTTTCCCACATGTTATGTCTGAGATGTACATGACACAGGCAGGTGGGATTGTCAGATGGACGAGTGGATCTCCCAGCCTGGAACTTAAGGGAAAAGCGAGGATGGAGATTTGGGAGAGGCAAGAGCCCTATGGTGCTTACAGTCATGTGGGAAATGGTGCAGACAGCAAGAAAAGGGCCAGTGGCCAAGACCGGGGGCACATGGAGATCAGAGGCCGAGCAGAACACCAAGTGAAGGGACGTCTGGGTGGCTCAGTCGGTTGAGCGTCTGGCTCTGACTCTTGATTTCGGCTCAGGTCATGATCTCATGGTTTGTGAGTTGGAGCCCCGTGTCAGGCTCTGCGCTGACAGTGCAAAGCCTGCTTGGGATTCTCTCTGTGTGTCTCTCTCTCGAAAATAAACAAACTTAAAAAAAAAAGTTAAAAAAAAGAGAGAGAGCCAAGCGAAGAACAAGGAACCATAGATGGGGTTGGAAGAAAAGCAGAAGAATGTTGGGTCGTGGACACTAGATAAACTATTTCAGGGAGAGAGCTAGCAACTGTATCAAATGCTCGTGACTCGGTAAGACAAGGGCTGAGGCTTTCCTGTTGTGTTTCACCAAGTCGGTGACCTTGGTTAAAGATGTCTCAGTAGTGTTGGCTGGAGGAAAAGGACAGTGTGAGGCAGTGACAACAGGGAGCCGTTGGGGAGGGATTTTGCTGTGTGGGGCTATAGGCAAGTGTTGTTCGAAGGGAGGGATGTGGGGATCACGATTAGGGGCTGACAGGGCTATTCGGTTAGGAGCAAGAAGGGGAGAAGCAGGAGAAAGCTGCAGACAACAGGGAGTTGCTGGAGGGGAGGCTTCCTTTAGGCTCGGAATCCACAGGCAGGCACCTGCGTTAAGGGGATTGTCCATGGTCTTGTGGGCATAAAGACAAGTAGATTTTGAAATGCACTTAGCTTGCTATTTAAAGGATGAGAACAAACTGAGGGTTGAGGGAGGGTGGTGGAGAGGGGAAAGTGGGCGATGGGTACTGAGGAGGGCACCTGTTGGGATGAGCACTGGGTATTGTGTGGAAACCAATTTGTCAATAAATTATATTTTAAAAAAAGGATGAGAAAAAAAATCAGTTATTTTCCAATAACTATGCCATAATTGGTTTATCTAGTGCATTGTAGTTTCACAGATTGAATTTTCTGCTTGCCTGAAAAGCAGCTCAGTTGCAAATAAGGATGCTATTTTTTCATTGTTAAATTTTTTTTAAAGTAATCTCTACACCCATTGTGGGGCTTGACCTCACAACCCCGAGATCAAGTCACACGCTCCACCGACTGAGCCAGCCAGGCGCCCCAAGGATGCTATTTTTAAATGCACAACAGTTTGGTTAATTTTAAAGCAACAATCCTCACTCAAAACCAATTAAAAAAAAAAAGTCACCATACTTTAAGAAACATTTTGTTAGTGATGCAATACAGACTTTATCATGTAGGATTCATCACTCATTAGAAAATAGTTATGAGGGGCGCCTGGGTGGCGCAGTCGGTTGAGCGTCCGACTTCAGCCAGGTCACGATCTCGCGGTCCGTGAGTTCGAGCCCCGCGTCGGGCTCTGGGCTGATGGCTCAGAGCCTGGAGCCTGTTTCCGATTCTGTGTCTCCCTCTCTCTCTGCCCCTCCCCTGTTCATGCTCTGTCTCTCTCTGTCCCAAAAATAAATAAATGTTGAAAAAAAAAAAAAAAAAGAAAATAGTTATGAGACAAGAGGAGTTTGCTCCATTCTTTGACTGAAATCAATTGCCACCAGGAAGGCAAATGTTCATAAACACGTTGCATTTATCCTTCCGGTGACACGTGTTCTCTGCCCCCTCTGAGGTTAGGCATGGTCATGTGACCTGCTCCGGCCAGTAAAACGTGAGCAGAGCTGTCAGCCCCACTTCCAGACAGAGGCTTGGAGAGCCAGTGCGCAATCCCTGATGTTCCCTTCCTGCCGCAGCGATACACAGTGAACCAGAAACGAATGTTTACAGGAAGCCCCTCCCCGAGCCGCTGATGATAGGGGCTTCCTGCTGCCTGGCATTGGACGTGTACCCTGAGTGAGGAAAGAACTCTAAGCCGTTGAGATTTTTATCTATAATGTTTGTTATACAGCACACCTGCAGCACATTCTGAGTGACCTGTGTGGTGATCGAAAATATCAGCAAGTCCAGGGGCACCTGGGTGGCTCAGTCAGTTGAGCGCCTGACTTCGGCTCATGTCGTGATCTCCCAGTTCGTGAGTTCGAGGTCCCGCGTTGGGCTTTAAGCTGTCAGCACGGAGCTTGCTTGGGATCCTCTGTCCCCCATTCTCTCTGCTCTTCCCCTGCTCACGCTCTCTCTCTCAAATATATATATACATATACATATATGTATATATATATTTATATATATCAGCAAGTCCAGTGGACTTGTCTAGTGTGGACCCTGGAAGGACGGTGGTGCCATTCTCTGGAACAGACACTGTTAATGGCAAGAGGAGGGGCGTGAGGCAGGGGAATGCTTGATTCTGTCTGGTCCACCTTGAGTTTGAGAGGCCTGTGTGTACCAGGCCGGGAATCATCAGGACACTAATGGATAGAGATGTGGGAATAGGTAAGATTGCCCAGGGAGAGAAGTAGGATGGAGAGAGAAGTTGGCTGAGGGGGATCCAGCTGGCTAAGGAATCCTGACATTAAGGAGGGGTAGAGAAGGGCCCATTGATGGTAGATTTTCCTTCAAAATCTTGAAAATGGCACCCAAATTCATACAGATTTCATTATATAAAGGTCCTGAACAAACAGCACAATTCTACTGTTAGTGCTTTCCTGGGACATAATAGTAGGTCAGACAAGAAAAGCAGTGACCATCTATCCAAGGCATTGGGAAGAAGTCAATGTCTTCTCTTGCAATAGGATTTCATCGGAAACTGGCATTTTATTGTAAACATAAGCAAAGGCTACTTCCACCCATTTTATATTGTTCCCTAGGGATTGTAGATTAAGAGTGAAAGTGTTTTCAAGGGGAAGGATATGCAGAGTCAAAACGAGCCACGTGTTTGGAGAAGTCTGTCACCCATCTGCGTACTAGCTACCCCTGTGTCCTATAGGTGGCTATCTATTCTCCCATATACACGGCCAGCCTGGATACCACTATTTTTTTTTTAAGTTTATTTATTTATTTTTGAAAGAGAGAGAGCATGCATGCAGGAAGGATAGAGAGAGTGGGAGAGACAGAATCCCAAGCAGGCTCTGAGCTGCCAGGGTGGAGGCTGACTCGGGGCTCGAACTCACGAACCGTGAGATCGTGACCTGAGCTGAAATCAAGAGTCAGATGCTGGGGGCGCCTGGGTGGCGCAGTCGGTTAAGCGTCCGACTTCAGCCAGGTCACGATCTCGCGGTCCGTGAGTTCGAGCCCCGCGTCAGGCTCTGGGCTGATGGCTCAGAGCCTGGAGCCTGTTTCCGATTCTGTGTCTCCCTCTCTCTCTGACCCTCCCCCGTTCATGCTCTGTCTCTCTCTGTCCCAAAAATAAATAAACGTTGAAAAAAAAAAAAAAAAAAGAGTCAGATGCTTAACCGACCGAGCCACCCAGGCGCCCTGCACATCACTCTTTAAAGATGACAGATTTAAGAAAGTCAAAAGCCGGATCCTGACCATTTCGGTAACCGTGGAAAAGTCAGTTCCTCACTCGCGTCCTATACTGCTCACGAGAGGAGGGGTTCGCTTCTGTGCACTAGGGGACGGGGAAGGGCTGGGGACCAGGAGGTGAGAGGTGGGGGCGGCAGCAAGGAACGCCGCTGGGAAGACCTGGACCAGGGCGCAGCTATCCTACAAGCACACAGGTACCAGAATCAAGTTTATAAACAGTTTATTCAGCTCATAATAGTGGGCAAGTTCCCAGCCAAATGCACAGATACAAGCGAGGCGCCCCTGGGTTAATGCAGGAGCCGGCGGGTTACATGGGACTGGGCATCAGGCAAGGAGGGAGCACCAAGGTTTCAGAGTCAGACACGGCCAGGGACCCTGAGCCGAGGGCGAGCCAATGTCCCGACGCTGACCGCTGCTTCCTTCTCCCAGCCGGGGTGTCCTCAACACTGCATCACTTCAGTGATGTCAGGGGAACAGATCTTAAAGAAATGGAGCCCGTGTTCCTGCACACCTCAACTGTTGTTGCTTTGCAAGTCACACGCTAGCACGTGAACAGGAATTTTAGAATCCTCCGTAACAGCGGGCCAGAGTGTTGATCCCTCTGTATTTCTCCCTCAGCCCCTCCTTGCCTGTTGTCATTCCTACCTAAATTCCCATCCTTAAGCCACACACCCTGATGACGAGAGTCTCACATACACAAGTCTCTCAGATGACAACGCTATTTCCAAAGCCGCATCTTGTGCAGTCTATGACATCGAAAAAAGAAAGTGTCTCTGGTTAGCTATTCTCCGTGAGAAGAGTCATCCACCCTTGACCGATGCCTCACTGAAAGCATAATTTAGAAGACAGATTTAGGAAGTGGAATATGGATAAAAATAGGAAACAAACTCCAAAAAGCCATCGTCTATGGGCACGGGGCCACCTAATGACCAGTTCACAGATGGGTCTCACTCGAAGGCTATAAAGTTGCTGCTCACGTAATTATTAGAAACCTACTGGAGTCCAGAGCCGACAATCTGCAAACCTCTGGGTAGACAGAGATCGGCGTCTGGGTAGGAGATGGTTGGAGTCTAGCTTAAACCTTCTCTAACCTCTGGGAGAAATGCTCAATCAGGGCGGGGGCGCGGGGTGCAGGCGGGAGCCGCACCACATACAGCATCTCAAAGGCAAGAAAGGCCTGATAGGATGTAGAAGGTTCACTGTGATGTTATCATTTTAATTCTGAAGGGCACCTTAAGTTCCATTTGTCACTTTTCTGAATTTATCTGTCGGGAACAGACGTGAGGACGCTGTACTGGCATTTAACTTTTTGGCAAAATAGAAACTTTGGTCATGGCCTCAGCTCCGTAAAAATGTTTTCGAGAGGCGATTATTTCTGATGAAAATAACATTTTTAGCAAGTGATACAAAACAGTAACAGGAAAGTAAACATCTTCGTATCTACGGTAAGAGCAAAAACTCTTGGTCAGAATCTTATTTTTAAATACGGCGCAAGGGTCAGTAGTGCTTATAAACAGTACAGAGTTCTCTTACAGAGGATCAGAAAAATAGCAAAGTAAGGCACAACCTGTTACGGTTACAGATTTGTGTTAGGCAGTAGTGTTCTTTCTGGAAGGCACAAACTGGAATTCTGATTACCTGAAGGTTTAAAATGTGGTTCTGAAGATGCCGTGGGACAGGGGGAGCCTCTGGGAACGAATCCCCTTAACTGAAATTAATGGCAATTAATCACACAGCGGGACTTCCAGGTTACGACACTCTGGAACTCAAGTCCGCTTCCTCAGCCACGCGGCAGTCTGAAGGCGCCGGGCCAAGTGTGGGCCGGGTGGCCGCACTTCAAGTTTGGAGTGCTTACGATAACAAAGGCACGTTTCCCAGAAATGAAACTTGACAGTAACAAACAGAAAATATTCACTTTAGACAGAACAGTAGGCGAGCTCGAGAGTATAGCAGGTTCTAAGTCAAACGTCTTGAAGAGGTTTCTCGAACAGCAGGCCGCAGCTTCACTGTTTCTTCATGGGGACACGTTCCACACTAACAAGCAGGGGAGACGGAAAAAGAGCAGAGGAAACAGCAGTTTAGTGTTTCGGGGCGAACCCAGAACTGACCCTGCATGTCGCGGTCTAAACGCGAAAATCAATCTGGCCGATTTCGCACCGGGGGCTCCTCCACAACTGTGCCGAGGGCCCGAGGCCACTGGGAAAAGGAAGGATGGGAGGAATTGCTTTTGCAGATGGTTCCCACGGATGGGGCTAAAAACCCCGACGGCTTGTTCCAGGATGAGATACAACAGTAGCAACAGCAATGCCAGTTAGTAATACTTCTGTGGGCACGTGGGTGTGTCTACGGATTTCTTTACTTACACAGCTGGCACCACTAAACGCCAGACGCCATCCTATTCGCTTTTTACGTATCAGCCAGTTGTGTCCTCGTAACAGACATATGGGGTAGGTACTATTATCATCCCCACTTTACAAACGAGGAGACGGCGGTTCAGAGACGTTCAGCGATTTGTCTAAGGCCGCACAGCTGATAGTAGTGGAGCCATGGCGGGGAACAGGCAGTCATGCTTTTCATCAGCAGACCACACTGTTTCTTGTAAAAGGAAGGATCAGACGAAAAGGTAGTCGGTGAGGGCCCCTGGGGGGGCTCAGGCGGCCCAGCGTTCGACTTCAGCTCAGGTCACCATCTCAGCTCGCTGCTGCCAGCGCGGGACCCGCTTGGGATCCTGTCCCCTCTCTCTCGGTCCCTCCCCTGCTCATGCGTGCACGCGCGCGTGCTCTCTCTCAAAAATAAATAAAGCATTAAAAAAAGAAAATGTACTCAGAGGTACAGGATACCACTGACCTACAGGGTGGGTCAGTGACAATGAATGCATTTTCTCTAACTTCAAAGGATCAACTTTTTTTTTTTTTTTAATTTTTTTTTTTCAACGTTTATTTATTTTTGGGACAGAGAGAGACAGAGCATGAACAGGGGAGGGGCAGAGAGAGAGGGAGACACAGAATCGGAAGCAGGCTCCAGGCTCTGAGCCATCAGCCCAGAGCCCGACGCGGGGCTCGAACTCACGGACCGCGAGATCGTGACCTGGCTGAAGTCGGACGCTTAACCGACTGCGCCACCCAGGCGCCCCAAAGGATCAACGTTTATATAAGAAATCTTGGACTTTGACGAAACAACACTCAAGTATCTAAAACGTTTACTGAAGAAAACGAAAATCTCTGGAGTACACTACCAGCTCTGAGGGAACTTTTACTCTGAGTTCTGGTACGTGAGGTCAGCTGTGAACATAGAGAGAAGACCCGAACGAGGAGCTGAGGCCAGAGAACTCACCGATGATGATGATGATGATGACGACCACGACGACAATCCCTATCGCCCACATCTGTGAAACAGACCAGTTCACATTTCAAACACAGAGGTCAACGTGCTCACTGAGGAGCATCACATTCTAGTCACTGGCAGAGGAATTAAGGTGCACTACAATTTGAAATCATTTACAGTTTTTAAAGCCTAAACTTCCTGTTCTCACTCGGGGCATGAAGGTATTTATCTGCTTTTTGTAAGACGGTCAGATGGCCTGCGGTCCCTAGAAAGGCATCTATTTTGTGCACACAAGTTCTTCACGTAAGGAAGGGCTGCTAACTTGTCCTGTGTGTCCGGAAGCGTCGCTTTTGTCCCAGGAAGGGGGCGGGGTCCACCCGGGCCCTGGTAGCTGCAGAACATCTGCTCTGGGCTACGCTCCTTGCGGGGCTGCTCTCCGCGCTCCTGCGGGGCACACTGGCTCGCCAGCTGCCCTTTCTCGTCACGCTGGAGCCATGCACTCAACCACATGCCAACTGACCACCGACCCCAGCCCTCTCTGGCCAGTCTGTGTTCAGGGCGATGCAGGGGTGGGGGGTTGAAAGCGGCTTCCGTTTACGATTGGTTTTGGACATTTCCGTTCTACGTGCTTCTTAAGGTCAGCCACAGAACCTGAAGAATTCCTAGCTGAGGGGCTAGGGAAAGGGCAGGCAGTCAGTGCCTTAGACTCAGACTCAATCCAAATTTCCATGTACGGGACGTCCAACTCACCTCCAACATTCACAGAAGTCCCATACTTGGAGCCTTAGTTGCCCCTCTGAGACTGCAGAGGGTGACTTAATGCAAAAACCAGTGAAAAGAAAGTTACCTTGCAATTCTTCCACCAGTATTTTCTCTTCAGCTTGGCGGCACTTGTTTCAAATTGGGAAGCTCCAGCCTGCAGTGCGTCTGCACGATCATCTAATTCCGAGAGCTTCTGATCTCTTTCCAATACCTTATCCACGTTGACTCTCATGATGTCCACCACCTGAACGAACGTGACCACACCGAGTTACACACAGAGGAAGGGAAGAACAAACACAAGGCTCAGTGAAGTAAACAGCGCGTTTTCCTTCAGGTCAGCACTTTATTACTTTGGGCCAAACTTCCATTTATAAATGGGAGGGGGGCGGTGCTCACTCTTTCACGACAAAAACACTCAGCAAACTAGGAACAGAAGGGAACTTCCCTAACAAGAGAAAGGGCATTTATGGAAAAACCCACAATGAATACCCATGCTCAACACGAAAGTGAAAGACAGAGCTTGTCCCTAAGATCGAAACAAGATAAGGATGCCCACTTTCACTAATGCTGTTCAACACCGTACTGGAAGTTTTGGCCAGAGTAATTAGGCAAGAAAAGAAAAAAAAGACATCCAAATTGGAAAGAAATAAATAAAATCTGTATTTGCAGACGATTCCACATACAGAAAATCCCAAAGCATCCACACACTGCTAGAGTTAATAAACACATTCGGTAAGTGTTCAGGTTACAAGATCAACACCCAGAAATCAGAATGTGTCCATCTACTAGAAAGAAAAAGGAAATTAAAAAAATAATTCCATAAACAATAGCATCCAAAAGAATAAAATACCTAGGGGATAAATCAAACCGAGGAGGCAAAAGATCTGCTGAAAGAAATTAAAGACCTACTTATAAGGGAAGACATTCCATGTTCATAGACAGGAACACTTAATATTGTTAAGATGGCAAGATGCCTCAAAGCAATGTACAGGCAGACAGATTCAACACAATCTGTGTGAAAATTCCACTGTCCTTCTCCCCCCTACAACCTCCTCCCAGAAATGGAAAAGCCGATCCTTAAATTTTTATGGAATTGCAAGGGACCGGAATAGCTGAAAACAATACTGAAAAAGAAAATGTTAGAGGACTCCAACTTTCCAATTTCAAAACCTTACAACAAAGTTACAGTAATCAAGGTGTGTGCCTCTGGCATAAAGACAGACATGCACACCAATGGAACAGAACTGAGAATCCAGAAATCAACCCAAACATCTACAGCTGATTGATTTTTGACAAGGCTGTCAAGAGCATTCAGTGAGGAAAAGGACAGTCTCTTCAGCAAATGGTACTAGGATAATGGGACAGCCACAGGCAAAACAATGAGGTTGGACCCCTATACCTCGCCCTATATGTAAAAATTAACTCAAAATGGATGAATGACCTACATATGAGAGCTAAAAACTATAAAGCTTTTAGAAGAAAACCTAAGAGCAAATCGTCATAACTTTATTATTTTTTAAAAATGTTTATTTGGGGCGCCTGGGTGGCGCAGTCGGTTAAGCGCCCGACTTCAGCCAGGTCACGATCTCGCGGTCCGTGAGTTCGAGCCCCGCATCGGGCTCTGGGCTGATGGCTCGGAGCCTGGAGCCTGTTTCCGATTCTGTGTCTCCCTCTCTCTCTCTGCCCCTCCCCCGTTCATGCTCTGTCTCTCTCTGTCCCAAAAATAAATAAACGTTGAAAAAAAATTAAAAAAAAAAAAAAATTTATTTATTTTTGAGAGAGAGAGACAGAGACAGAGACAAAGAGTGGAGGGGTGGGGGCAGACAGAGGAGGAGATACACCTGAAGGAGGCTCCAGGCTCTGAGCTGTCAGCAGAGCCCGACGCGGGGCTTGAACTCACAGACCGCGAGATCACGACCTGAGCCGAAGTCAGACGCTCAACCGACTGAGCCACCCAGGCGCCCCCGTCATAACTTTAGATTCAGCTATAGATTTGACACCCAGTCAAGAACGACAACAAAAATAAATAAATTGAACTTAATAAAAATTAAAACCTTTTATGCATCAAAAGACATTATCAAGGCTGTGAAAAGACAATCTACAGAATGGAAGAAAATATTTGCAAATCATTTAACCCTAAAATGATTTTTAACCTAAAGAGGGTGTAATATCCAGAATATATGAAGAGCGCTTACCACCCAGCGACAAAACGAGAAACTACCCAATCAAAAAACAGGCCAATAGACTTGAATAGACATTTCTACAAAGAATGTGTACAAATGGCCAACGAGCACATAAAAAGATATTCAACATCATTGGTCATTAAGGAAATGAAAACCAAAATCACAATGCAATACTTCCATATTCACTAACTAGCACAGCTACACTCCAGGAAAACAGAAAACAACAAGTGTTGGTGAGGATGTGGAGAAGCAGGAACCCCTGGATGTTGCTGTTGAGAATGCAAAATGGTACAGCCACTGTGGAAAGTTTGGTAGTTCCTCAAAAAGCTAAATACAGGGGCGCCTGGGTGGCTCAGTCGGTAAAGCGGCCGACTTCGGCTCAGGTCACGATTTCGCGGTCCGTGAGCTCGAGCCCCGCGTCGGGCTCTGTGCTGACGGCTCAGAGCCTGGAGCCTGTTTCCGATTCTGTGTCTCCCTCTCTCTCTCACTCTCCCCCGTTCATGCTCTGTCTCTCTCTGTCTCAAAAATAAATAAACGTTAAAAAAATTTTTTTTTTAAAAAAGCTAAATACAGAATTGCCACATAAATACTAGTCTGAATCTCACACAGTCTTCCATTGTGGGTCTGCAAACGCAGAGCAGAACAAAAGATGCTCTGAGGGTCCTCTGCCTTGAGAAGCCCACAAATACAGATTTGTCGGGCTAGAGCAGGTTGCTAGCACCTGCCTTCTGTACACGAATGGGTGACAACCAGAACTGAATTTGAGGCTTGCTCAAGCTTGGGAACGAATTAGGCTACCGTAAGAAGCATTTTGATGAAAAATCTGCTAAGAGGGATTGGTCTTGGCTTGAACAATCTAAAACTCTATTACCCTATTTTATAAAGTAGTTCTTTTTTTTCCTTTTTTTTTTTTTTTTTTTTTTAATGGCAGCAAAATATATCTTTAAGGTGGATCCTGGAGGAATGTTCTCAGGAGGAGTGTCTGTGGTTTAGATATGTGGTTCAGTCACAGGGAAACCAGCATGACATCTGGAGACTAACTTCTCAGAAGCTTAGCTCAGAGCTTTCAGAATAGGAGGGGACACATTTTTGTTACATTTATGAAACGGTCGAAGTTTCCTTTACATTCATGCTTTTCTGATACTTTTTCTTTTTTTTTCCTTTAAATTTTTTTTTCAACGTTTATTTATTTTTGGGACAGAGAGAGACAGAGCATGAACGGGGGAGGGGCAGAGAGAGAGGGAGACACAGAATCGGAAACAGGCTCCAGGCTCTGAGCCATCAGCCCAGAGCCCGACGCGGGGCTCGAACTCACGGACCGCGAGATCGTGACCTGGCTGAAGTCGGACGCTTAACCGACTGCGCCACCCAGGCGCCCCTCTGATACTTTTTCTAAACAGAATTATTTCCAGTGTTCCCATGCTGGTTTAAAAGTCACTGTGGGCAACATTTTAGAACAATACCTCATCCACTTGATTTTGTGTCTGCTGAAGTCTTCGGTTACTGCCAGAGGCAGCACTCGAACCTGCAGGTGCACCTGTAGACCTGAAATGTGTAAAGGCACAGCGTGAGTAAATTTTTATTCCAAATATTACACTGTTGTATGTACGGAGACATTACTCCAAGACCCTCACTGGTAGAACTAAAGCAGAAAGAGAAATCCTTCCTACAGTAATAAACAAAGGTTTAAATGGCATATCTTCTAATTCCCCTATAAACTTCAAGATTCATCCATATATTAAAAGTGACCGGGGTCTAAAGTGCAGGTTTAATAAGATCTACTCTGCATCACTGAAGCACCTGATCTTAAGATCAGGGATCCTACAATAGGGAAACTCAACCTTCCAATTTTTTTTTTTTTTTTTTTTTTTATAATTGTTTAAAGGCACACATCCACTTAAATGCAGCCGGTACTCGTCTGCTCTCTCACTGCGGTAAGAATGGTTTTCAAAGTTCTAAACAGTTACAGAATGCCACTTTAAAATGTATTTACACAAACAGGGTCAGGAACAGCGAGGTGCAGGTAGGAGGGGTGGCGCGAGTGGGAAAGATGAGGTGAAGTGGTGCTTCCTCTCTTAAAAGGTACTCCTCTCTTAAAATCCTTGCTGAAGGCCTTACTTCTCCCCAGCCAGATCTTTCTTGACCACTGTGGCTTTGAAGTTCCTCATTGCTTCCGTTATTAGGTTGGTCACACTTTGATTTCTCTCTCTCTCTCACACACACACACATACACACACACACACACACGCACACACACACGGTTGACCCTTGAACAAGGTGGGGGTAAGGGACGCCGACCTCTTCTGCCCCCTCCACAGTTGAAAATCTGCATGCAACTTTTGACTCCTCCAAACGTTTAACTACTAACAGCCTGCTGTTGACCGGGGGCCTTACCAGAAACATAAACGGTTGATTAATACATATTGTTTGTTAGGTGTCTCATATACTGTATTCTTATAATAAAGTCAGCTAGAGAAAAAATGTTAAGAAACTCATAAGAGAAAATACATTTACAGCCCGTACTGTATTTATCAGAGAAAAATCTACCTGTAAGTGGACCTGTATAGTTCAAACCCATGTTGTTCAAAGGTGATCAGTAATGTCTTGCTCTCCTAATAGATCACGGACTCCTGTGCCTTAGAGGTCTCGTCCCTGTGTCCAAGACAGCACCTGGCACATGTCTCGCATACAAGAGCTACTGATGCATCCATTGATTCAAGTTATTTATACCTACCAGGTGTCAAAGACCAGGGATGCAGTAGATGCCGTGCCTGCCCTTACAGTTTATTTATTTATGGTTTCGTCTGATAGATAATCGCAAAGGGCCATGTACTGGTACGTTTTCTCCAAGAGTTTTCTCATTTAATTCTCACGAATCTTTGAGGGAGGTACTACTATTAACCCCATTTTACAGATGCATAAAGCGGGGTTACGAAAGTCAACGCAGCTGGCTGCGGTGGAGTCCGTCTTTAGACCAGGTTCCACAGAATTCTATGGATCTAGATCTTCACCACTGTAATTTACTGGCCCAGCAGCCTCAGCCAGGTACACTCCTGTGGTGATCCTTAGTTCCTACAAGGAACCCAGGGAAAGCACCCATTCCTTGCTCCTCTGTAGGTGAGCAATGAACAGGTTGGAGGGGGACAGGGCGTCCTCGTGACTCTTGACGGTTTTCTCTCAGTGTTACCACGGTAAACTTCACGTTTTCAAGGGCCACTACAACAAGACAGCTTCTGCTTAAACAGAGAAGGTCCACAGGTCTGCCCCTGAGTCCATTCTGATCATAGGTGCCTCTAGACAGGGCCGAGGTCTCTTCCCTTGCAACTTCCGGAGCCCAGCCCAGCACCAGGCAGCGAGCAGGCGCTCCAGGTGTAAGGCAGTGGCCACCGATCCCCTCTGGGACCTTAGGCCGGGGGGTGAGGCAAAAGGAGAAGGGGTGGGGTTGCGGTAGGGGCGGGGGTGGGGGCGTTTCCTACCTCCGGGAAGCCCCTGGCTTCCCCACCCCGCCCTGTCCCTTCCGCGATCGCCCGACGGCCGCGAGGCTGTCGGCCCGCCGGCAGCCAGCACCCCAGGGGCCGCCGCCCACCCCTAGGCCTCGGGAGCTTCCGCGAGAGCTCACGCCCGAGCGGCGGCCGGCGGGAACCGTGCCGGGGGAGGGTCCCAGCCGCGGGCCGCCGCCCTCCGGGACCCGAGGCCGCCCCGCGTCCCGCCGCGTCACTCACATTTTGGCGGCGGCGGGCGACGGTCGGCAGAGCGGCGCAGCGGGACGGGAGGCCGGGGAGCCGGGCGGGGCGGAGGCGCGGGGCCGATGACGTCACCGGCCGCGGCCGCGAAGGGGCGCGCCGGAAGGGGGCGGGGCGTCACGGGGGCGGGGCCACCCGAAAGGGCTGGGCGGCCGGCGCGGGGTGACCACGCGGCGTGATGCGCTGGGCTCTGTCGCGCTGCAAGCTCTCTGCCCGCCGCCAACCTTGTGACGCCGCAGGACGCTGAAAGGGACTGTGTAGGTGAATAAGAGCCGTGGCGTGGTACGTTATTTTGGGCCCGGGTACGTTATTCTTCGGCCTTGACAGTCCTGGGGGTGACTGCGCGCTTCTGCGTGACGTCTCACGTTAACCCAGTGGTCCTGGAGACACCACGCTTCCCCCCGAAGATTTGTTAACATGAGACAGGGAGTCCGTTTGGGGTATTTATCATGGGCGTTGATTGGGTTAGACTCCTTTCTCCGTGTTCATTTGTGACTCAAATATTTGTCACCGCACAGACCATGACGGGAGCCTGGGCATCAGGCACTGTTTAGTGTCTACGTTTCTGTATTCCCCGGGCCCTGGCAGAGAAGATCCTCAGCTTTTGATAGGCTGCAGGTGGAGAGTTACTCTGCAATGAACTTAAAGCGGTTATTGAAAATATTCCTACCAACGTAGACGACGCCTCCCTTAAACAAACAAAAGTCTGAAAAACACTGCCAGGTCGCCTGGAGATCAGATGAGAAAGGAAAAATAAAACACTGAAATACTGAACTGTCTTTTCTGTCAGTGTAATAATTTGAAAAGGGAAATGCTAGTGTGTATTAGGATAAAGAAGAGTGTCCCAGAGGAGGTGCGATTTGAGTTGGGTAAGTAGCTAAGAAGAGAATTCCCAGGCAAGGGATGAACAAACATGAACAAAGACAACCGTGGAAATGGAAATGGTTTGCACCAACCAACCAGAAGGGGCAGGTTGGGTCACAGGTGAAATAAGACAATAAAAGAGTGAGCCTGGGGGAGCTGGGAGATAACCCTGCAGACCTGGTCTGGCAGGAGCACCGCAATGGACTCCGTGGGAGAGGGACTACCAGGGAGACAAGGTGACACTCTGCAGTGAAAGGGAAGGGGAGAGGATGGCAGAATTCTCAGAAAAGAAGACAGATAGTAGTAGTCAGTTGGAAAATGCCTTTTGAAAACCGCAGAGCATTTTGGCTGCAGAGGTGAATTTAAATTGGTGTCTTTATGTTTCAGGTAACCGGTATGCCAGTTGAGAGGCACCTGAGAAAACAGTTGGAAAGCAAGGGTTCTAGGGACCGTGGCTTACAGTGAAATTTTTCTTTTAGGGACACCTGGGTGGCTCAGTCGGTTAAACGTCCTACTCGATTTCAGCTCAGGTCAGGATCTCATGGTTCGGGAGTTCGAGCCCCACATCGGGCTCTATGCTGACAGTGTGGAGCCTGCTTGGGATTCTTTGTCTCCCTCTCTCTCTGCCCTTACCCCACTCGTGCTGTCCCTCTCTAAATAAATAAATATTAATTTTTGTTTTCTTTTTCACGGACATGTCCCAAACTATGTAATAGTCGACGCCACAACACTGTCTCTGGATCTAAGGAAACACGTGAAACGTATGGTTTGAAACATACTGGGTCACCCTGGATCTCAATAGCAGGTAAAGTTAAAGCAAAGCACACACATAGTATGGGGAAATTTTCTTCATTTTTAATTTACAGCAGAAAGAATATAAAGCATTCAGAAAACATTTTCCATATTTTAAGGGCAATTCAAAACATTTTGCATGGTTTCCAGCAGCTGAGTTCTTCAACAGATCCATTGATTCAATGATGCTTTACATGCACAATTACAAAAATAAAACTTACAAAAAAGAAGACATCTAGACTAGTTTTACATGCAAGTCTCAGGGACCCCCCATTGGGCGCCAACTACTGTGTGGAACTGCCATAAGCGACCCGTGCAGCCAGAGAGGGGTTCGAGTTATTGTCTTTATTTCGTTCACACAGTACAGCTGATTTCAAATGGGTAACAAGAATAGCAATTAAATCTTCAGGAGACAGAATAAGATTAGCTATTAATTTTATAATGAAATCCTACTCCTGGCACTTGGGAATTCAGATTATCCAAGAAAGCTGCGCTTACCTATCATCTTATAGTCAAAATTAAGATTCACAACCAAGAAAAAGCGGTCAGAAATGCTTCGTTTCAGTGGAAGTGCATTTGTACCTCACCCAGGATTCACAGTTGTACTGGTAGGCTACACTGGTAGGCTTTGAACCTACTTCCTATCCCCTCCAGAAGAACCCTCCTAATTCTATGTAAGTCCTTATCTTCCAGAAGTTTCTAACTTACTCAGCTAATAATGTAGCATGGGAGACATTAAAAAAAAAAAATAAATGAATACATAAATGTGAGGATTAAAGCAAATCCACTGAGGTCATTACTCTTGTCAAAAGATCACTTATTTGTACCGTAAGAAATGGAAGAAACCGATCTCAATTCAGTACTAACATAGGATATTCTGAAAGAGCTGGCTTTCACCTTCTGTTCCCATTTATGAATACAATTGTGTGTTTGTAAATTACTCAGTGTCCTCCTGTAGATCAAATCGTGTAAAATAATAGGTATCTGGGGGTTGGGGGGGGGGCGTGTGTGCAACAGCTGCAACATAACCCACACATTTAAAAACAAAATGGAGCCAGGTCAGTTTACAAATGTACAGGTGGCTACTAGTTGTGGGGCTGAAACTGTTGTCAAAGCTGATCACAAGCGGTAAGACATATACTTTACAGTAATCCGAGGTTGGCAGTGAAAGGAAGTAATTAAAAAACAAGTACAATTATAGAAAAGGCACCAAGAGCACTGACCCCAGTTTTTACCACAATCTGTTTGTATCTATCTTCCTTCTAAAGACGCCAGTTTAAAAGCTTATTTGTGAATATTTTTAGGCTTCACAACAAGCCTTGAGTTTTAACGTACAGTTGGCAGCCAGAACCAAGAAGAAGAAGAAAAAAAACAAAACTATTTAATCTCAGCTTTACACCAACTGATCCTGAAACTTAACCTGGGAGTTTTAAACTGGCATCAGCAAATGCGAACTTTATTCTCTCGATTTAACGTTAGTAGTTTAATTTTTAAAAGCATCAGATTTCTTTGGCTCCTCATTATATAGAAAGAGTAATAGACCATGACAACCTTGCAAGACCAGTTTGCCTCTTTTAAATTTTTAGTCATTTTTTTGTGCAATTTTTGTTACATTTTCTGATTTCCAGCAGGAGATATGAAAACGTGAGACATTTTTCAACCTTTCGTACTATTTCTTTTGTCAGGTTTTGATCGTTCTAAGTGTTCTTTGTTGGAGTGAGTGGATGGTGTTAAGCTATATACGGATTCATCTTATGATTATCTGTTTAGCGAAAGTAACTTAATTTTCTTAAGCAATATTAGCATTCACATTACTTGGCACCATTGGCAAAAAAATTTTAAATTAAATAAAATAAACTCCTGGTAGCCAAAATTAAATGTAAACATATCCTTTTTTTTTTTTTTTTTTAAGTAATGTTACTCTGCCTTTTATCCTAAGTCTAAATACAGTAGCTCTTTTTTTTTCCAGTTTAGTCATGCTTTAGCAAAATGTTCTTCTAAAGAACATTTAAAATAAAGTACTCTTATAGTGAAATAAAGTTTTTTTTTTGTTTCATTTTACAGACCATAGCCACTAATGCTTTGCTTTTGTTCATTTCTTTTTTCTTGATTTCATGCACATATCTCTTTGTTTTAATATATACAATATATACAAACAATACATCCACATTTTTCTCGCTCATTCAGACAAAACTATACAAATAATTTTATCTCGCCAGGTTATCGACCTTTGTGAATAAAATATTTAGCAATTAATATAATCCCTTTCAAATATTTTCTCGCTTTCCGTTTCTACCTTCTATATATACACAGAAACTGCTCAGTTTGGATGAGATTATAGCCAAAAATATGGAATTTACTGGCCAGAACGCAGCACCACACTGATCTTTTAGGTGGCAAATGTCCAGGCAAGGCTTATGATTCCTTAGAATGACTACAGTTTCCAAGGTTACTAAGAAAAGCTACATGCTGTACCAATTCTCTAAGTAAATCTCATTGCACATGAAAGTAAGGCCCACAAATGAAAGTGCTGAGCATGACAAAAGGGACGAGATGGTCACTACACTCGCAGGTTCCTGGGAGGTGGTGGGGACAAGAAAATAAAGTTAAACTCTGTGAGCTGTTTCTCATTAATTCCCATGCATTCCCCGTTTACCACACACCCGCCCCTCTGCAAATTTCCACAAGACATTAAAAACCTGCAGATTTTAAAAGTTGCATTAAGTGTGCTGTAGAGATTAAAACAAACACGAATTCAAAGAAAATAAAACCAGTGAAGGAAATGCGAACACACGGACCCAATGAAGATTTGTATGGTCTAAGCCCTCCACTGAGAGTCAATCCCAAAGATTCAGCTTCTTGGAAGTAACTGACAGGTGCAGGAGCAGCATTCTCTTTTGTTGCTAGCGCATCCCCACCTTTGCTTATCTATATTTTTGGTATAAATATTTGTACAGTTCCACACGATGTTTGAATACAGCCCTATATGAGAAGGAAACCGGCTGCTTCCTAAGGAAAGGAAGCCTCTTTCGATTCCTCGTGGTGTCTTGTTTTTCCCATGATCCAACAGAAGATTGAGTTCCAAGATGTCTTGCTGATCAAATTAAAAGTTGTCCATGAAAGTGCAAATGCAATGACCAACACATTCCTGTTAAAATCCTGCAGCTGATCTCCCCAAAACTGCAGAGGGATTGTGTGCGTGTGTGTGCGTGTGTGCGTGCGTGTGTGTGTCGTAGTTTTGCATGTCTCTGCTAAAAACAGAAATGAAAACAGTCTGAAAAGCAATGTCACATTGCTAAGGGATGCTGCTGTATGTCTTCAAGTTCCTTGGCCTTTCTCAACTCTTTCACTCTGGAAGAGAAACAGAACAGAACACCAGGTGATAGCTGTTTAGTGAAACTGTGGCCAAACGGAGGGAAGGGCATTACCGATCCCTCTGAAGCAAAAACAAAAAAAAAAAACAAAAAAACAAAAAAAAAAACCCCAAAAAACAAAACAAAAAACAACAACAACAACAACAAAAAACCAAGACAAAAACCCTTTGGAGGACTGATGGCAAAAGAAACTCCTGCTAAACTGCTGGGGGAGATATTCAAGGAGGAAGACACAGCCCTTCCTGAAACTGCTCAGTATCAAGTGCTCTCAACACAAAGCAAAACCGAAGTCGGCTGCATTCAGTCCCGTGTGACAGGAACGTGCTCAATCTTAGAAAGGGTTGACTCTTCACATAGCTTTCTTCGAAGCCTGTTGGGACCATCAGTGACGCCCTGCAATTAGTTCCACATGAGGCAAGTTAGGGAAACTGCACACGCCTCTACTTAGCTTCGGATACACCCAGGGACTGAACTGCTGTGCTCACAGACTCCAGATTGTTGGATATCTTGAAGCCGACCTTGCACCTGCACAGCCGGGCTACTGCGCTCACGTATCGTGGAGTCTTTCTGATTTTCGTTAATTCCTTACCTTCCTCCCATTCCACACTGTAACTTTAAAAGATGCTCAGGTCACTTCCCCCAGTGCTCCCAGATGGACAGCAACAGCTCCCAGATGCATACCAGTAAGGTACTCTGTTCTATTTATCAAACGTGTTGCAGTCAACAAATTTCAATGAAATGGTTATCAACAGTCATGGAAAGTCCGCATCGGATTATTTGTTTGCCGTGGGGTTTGAATACGACCCCCCGATGTGGATGGGGTGCCGGGGAGCAGGTTGTAAGTTGGAAGGTTATTTGTTTTATTGAAAAAGAATTCAGATCTTGCCTTAAGAGCAAAAAGATCCAACGCCAAGTGTCACTTCAGGGTCTACTAGTAAAGTCAGCATGTGCTGTATCTGGCACCCAGTTTGCAGCTCTACGTACCACATCATGACCTGTGTTTCCCAAAAATGGGGGCGGGAGAAGGAGTTTAGCCGAACAGAAGCGGCCGTTTTTCAGGATGCGTATGCCCTATGACTCAGCAGCACGACAAGGAAAAGTCTGATTGGCTTTTTCTCATATGGGCCTCTATCTACAGAGGGAATTCCCAAACGCGCTTTTCTGATTCTCTAAGAATAAAGCGTCTCCTATTAAGTGATACCAGTGTGTTTATATTCTATTTTAAAACGAATGCCAGTTTACTTTCTAAATAGATTCTTGTTAACACTCAGGGGGAAGAAAACATTTTGAAAACCAGTAGTGAGTTACTGCTGTATCACACAGGCTAGGATTCAGTGGCCTGCACGCACGCTATTACAGCAATTTAAGAAAACAGGGTATTTACCACCTCCAAGCAGAATCATTTCTGAATATTCTGCCAAGTTGATGCAATCTCTTCACAGAGAAGTTGCTCTCTCTCAGAAAAAAAGCTTTATTACCATCATCAATACTAAAAAGAATTACCATGTTCGGAAACCTGCTGATTTGTCTGATATATTTACTAACTACGCCAGGTCCAGCTTGATCAAACGGTCTCTTCAGAACGGTTAGCTTTCTTTCTTAACAGGCACGTTTAGAACGCATTGCTGTGTTCCTAACTGGATCTCGGTATCAGTTTTCAATTTTATAATTAAATATACCATGGATTATTAAATTTTAGGGTAATTTGGATCATATCACAGTACAGAATTGTGCATCATCATAGGTCCCTAATTTTGGACATGCATACTTGATAAAGAAATGGCTTTTTAAAAATTGAAACATGCCGTATCGTGTGTTCAATTTTTAAACATGCAGTATCTATACTAACAGCCCTTTGGCTGGAAAAATGCCAGGCATGCACTGATGCCCCCTTTGCTCCGGGCATGCAAAGTGTCTGTACTTGTGCAGACCTAGTGGCTGAGTCACCGCAAAGTGTGCGTGCTGCTTCACATGCGACATCTTGTTTCTGCACTAGTACAGAACTCATTCACAAATATGCAACAGTGACTCCATCACTGATGAGCTTTCTAGAATCTGAAGAACTCCGAACTCAAAATCTGACAGCATAAACACAGATATCCATCCACAGTTCTTCTAGAGTGAAGAGGAATGCTATAAAAATATCACGTTCATCACTGGGAGAAAAAGGAGGGTGAACTATAAACCAGAAACGTTTTCTACAGTCTCATACCGAAGAAGCTGTAATCAGCTGGTCATGGGGCCTGTACCTTAAACGTTTTTCTTTTCATGATAACGGTCACGTTTGTTTTTGTAGGATTTTTTTTTTTTTTTCAATTTCTCTTGAAATTAATGAGAGAGTCTACTAAATTCCCATAAGGTTTTAAGGTCACCATGTAAATGCTCTGCTATGAAGTGGCGGTAGCCTCGCGCGGCTCTGGGTGAAGGAGAGAGACACGTCCATACACACAGAGGTGACGACGATCATCTGTACTGGAAAAATGAGACGCCCCGATCTCAAGATACGTCTTCTAGGCTTGCATCGCTTCTGAGCTACAGTGGAGAGCTTAGTTCTTAGTTTCATGATGAAGGTGTTACAGAATGTTAGCATTATAAATGATACCAGAATGGCTTCAACGGCATAGGCTTTTTTTTTTTTTTTTTTTTTTTTTTTTACAGAAAGTCGCTCAAGGAGGATTTAGGGAAAGAGGAAGAGAGGCCTTCTGTTTCAACAGCTGTACAGGCTACTTAGTATTTGTTACCTTGTTTAGGCCTCCAGACACTTCACCATCATCTCCAGTTTGTAAACGCAGAACCTGAGATTTACATCAATGAAGCGACCTGCCCCAAACAATACAGGTAACGAGAGGGGATTTGGGCCCAGGCCTGTCTGCCTTTCACCTCTCCACCCTGCTGCCTCCGATATACCTCAGGACAACAAAACAATTAAAAAAACAATTGTTGGGGGCGCCTGGGTGGCTCAGTCGGTTAAGCGTCCGACTCGGTTTTGGCTCAGGCAGGTCATGATCTCAAGGTTCGGTTCATGGGATCGAGCTTCTTGCCGGGTTCCATGCTGACAGTGTAGGGCCTGCTTGGGATTCTCTCTCTCTCTCTCTCTCTCTCTTTTTCCTCCTCCTCCCCTGCTGGTGCTCTCTCTCAAAATAAATAAATCAACAACAACAAAAAAACCAACAATTACTGTATTGGTTTCCCCAAAGGCCTCTGGAAACATCTCCATGGTGCGAGACGAGTGTATTGTTGAAACCTGGTAACAATTAACAACTGTATTTCTAACAACTGTATTTCCTCAGCTCTGAGATGCTGTCCCTTATAAGACCTTATGTTGCTTTCATTACAGTGTTCTGCAGAACAAAATTTCCTCCGTATAAAATGTACCTACCCACTTTATAAAATAGATCTGAGAAGTGAAAAGAAGTGGGAATAAGAATCAAGGAAGTGGGAGATTTTTAGCCTCCTCCAATTTCCAACTGGCAGACTATGTGGATGTTAATTAACCTCTCAAAGTTGAGCTGAAATTGGGAGACTTTCACAATCTGCCCCACTGAAGCCGTAAATCAAGTTCTAGGTCACTTGAGGGCAGATTATTAGGATGCTCTAAGGGTACCTAATTTTCTTTTTGTTTTACGTCAAACGTCAAATTGGACAAAAAGTAACGTTTGAATGTCATACTGCCTCTAGAGAAGCGCAAAACAATTCACTGTATCACCAAAGTAGTTTTCAAGCATTTGACACTAGAATTTTTGTTAGCCAATTCTAAAAAACCAGACGTTTCAGATCAGAGTTTCAACAGTTACAGAAATTTGTTGTTGCCTTGTCTTAGGACATGAACAGCCACCAACAGGCACATGTCAACACACATCTAGCACGAGAGGGGTCACAATGAAAGTTCAGTCGTTATTACCTCTGGGTTTTTCTCCTTGCTTATTTCTATTTCCAAAATGTGCTACAAGGAGTGTACTTCTCTCATAATAATTATTTCTGCTCATCATTCTCCAGGTTGAAAAAAAAGTTTATGTTTTCCCCTCCATCCGTTATGACTACATCCCGCCATCCGTTATGGCTAGCAATATTGTATTCGCATGACACAAAAAACCAAGTGAAAAATTCAGCGGAGAAAGAAAGAAACTGATTCTATAGTCCAAAACCAACATCAACTGTTTGAACTGGTGTCACTGGCATTACCTGTGTTTTAAGCCTATTTTTTCGGCACACGAACTTGGCAAATGTGGGCCGGGTTTGTTTGAAGTTGGAATTACGTTGGAAAATCCAGTGGTGGTATTTGCGGAACTTAGAATACAGACAGGCGTTCCATCAACTCTCGTTGCATTGTACGTGCTGTCCCAACTCAGCTACTGGTTCTCTAAAGGGATTACACCTGCTGGATTCACTCAGGGCCAAGAAACAGCCTAACCTGAGGATGTCCTGGTCCCCTAAAAACAAACCCCGTATACAGTGTGTATGCTTGCTTCTGAATTCCACTGCACAGAAGACAGGCAAAGCAGTCTTCCTTGGGGCTCTGAAGACCATTGACCCGGGGCAGAAACCACAGCTTCTGTGGCTACGAGGTTGTCGCGGCCGCAAGGAGAGCCGCCGGGAGCACGTTTCTGAGCTGCGTGCGTCAGTCCAGTCGGTACCTCGGGAAAGGGCCCTCCAGGGACTGGCTGGGAGGGGAGGCAATCAGGGCAGCGCGACTTTCCCCTGCAGCCATTCCGCTATGAAAATGGAAGACAACCCCGGGATTTGCCCAAGCGTTCTAGGCTGAAGATAATCCCCACTTTGGGGTATTGCTGCGGTCTCCACGACAACAACAACAACAACAAAAAAAAAAAAAAAAAAAAAAGAAAGAAAAGAAAGAAAGAAGGAAAGAAAAAAAAGAAACGAGAAAACATAAAAACGAATGTTGCATTCTAATGTACTGAAGTGATGTAGGAAAGCAACAGCACTGAAAGCCAGCAGAAGCCCACACAGGGTTTATTTCCATCAGACGTCCAATGAGAATTCACGAATAAATGAGGTAGGCCTGCTTCCGAAACTTGTAGCAAACAATGGCTCCATGGGTAAAGCATAAGGCAAAGCCGCTTCATTACATCTACTTGGTAACGCTCAGCCAGAGAAATGTTTCATGAGTCAGTGGATTTCAGCAGATATATTCTTGCAATGCTGGACGTCAAAAATATACAGGGCAGCCAGATGCGGCTTTCTGATTAGTTACCTGTTGCTCTGAGAGCTGCAATAGCTTGTGGGGAATTTAGGAAAAGAGAGATCTTGCCATTTTCCAGAAATCTCATTTGGATTGCAAAACAAAAAAGACAGAGAGGCCCAATAAGAATGACACAGAGCATGTTGTCTGCAATTTAACACACACCACTGTGTGCCAAAAATATTCATTTCCTAAAAGAGGCAAGTAAGACAAAATTACTTTGGATATTTGAATTACATCCATGATGACACATCCCACACATTCATTTCCTACTCCTCACCAAGTGTATCAGGCCACCTGGGAATTACACCTCGTGTCAAATTTAACTAAAGTGTGACGGCACCGTTGTTGACCTAGAGCACCGTCCACTCTTCTCAATCAAGCAACATACTTTCGGGCATCGTTAGAGAACTGTCCCTCGGATTAAAGTATATACAACAGAACACAAAGTATGAACGGAACCCGCAGAACTTGACAACGACCCCCTGAAGGTGTCTCACAGGACTGCTGTCCAGAGTCAGTGCTGAAATCGCTACTTACCAAGAAAACTGGCAGCATCTGGTAAAGTTCAGTGTTTAGAAACCCAGTTGTCAGTCAGAGAGAAAATCTGTTGCTTAAACATTTGTCACCAGAAAGAGTTACCTCTTCTTCCCCCCCCAATTAGGGTT
The DNA here is from genome assembly GCF_018350155.1 of Leopardus geoffroyi. NCBI lineage: Eukaryota > Metazoa > Chordata > Mammalia > Carnivora > Felidae > Leopardus > Leopardus geoffroyi. The sequence goes on along the minus strand of NC_059328.1, from coordinate 5,354,185 downwards.
CTTTCATGCCAGGAGGATAGCTTCACCCACCTTTACTGAACACAGGGACTAGGCCAACAACTTCCAAATATAGGTTATTTGAAAACCAGAATTCCCACTGTTTCTGATAATACCTGTAGTGACTGTTACAGGTCATAATGCCCCGTCACAGAAATAACACCTCAGGGGAAAAAAGGACTTGTCCAGGAATCACTCTTCAGAGAATAGTCTCTCCAATCTATGAGAACGCTTCCTGATACCCACAAAACCCCAAATATCTTGAAGAGGGAAATGGAAAAACCATTTTCTAACTGGAGAAAGAGGCATTGTCCTCTTTAGCCTCAATACCCGGAGGATGAAACTGTCACGTAATTTCAGTTATTTGTTATTTCTTTACGTACGAGGTATCTTGGGTTTCTGCTAGGACACTACGTTACATCCTGGTCAATTTAATCGGAACCCAGCTGGAGAGGCATGTTTTCAGTACATGCCCTTCAAAAACCTCTTCAACCTCAGCAATCCTCACTGTTTGGAAAGTAGTGTAACACCTAAGTTAACTCAGAGAAATAATTAAGATTGACGATTTAAATATCTCTCTGTGCACAACAAAAGTTTTCTCCTAAAAGGGCAGTAGTTGTGCCCAAGACAAATCAAATCCCTAGGAGAAGCTGAGGATTTGGAAACTCCACTTTAAGAGCCTCTGGATGAATTAGGGCTAAGCCTGGAGGGAAGGCTGCATGAAGACACGAGGACTCTCGGCCGAGAGCACCGGGGGGCTTTTCCTTAGCCAACCCCAAGTGAAGACCGGTGTACTGTGCCTTAGTTCCGATGACTGACCTCGTCTGCCTTTCTACATACCCTTCCGCTTCACCCATCGAGGACGTGCGGCTGAATGGTGTTTGACAAACTGCGCCACGAAATTGAGTTCCTTAAGTTATCAAATATCATCTTTTGATGCAGAAAGCTTAAATGTCTTAAGTATGGTATGTACATTAATAAAAAAAAAAGTATGCTAAGTCGTTTGACACAAATTCCACCAGTAAGAACTCTCCTCAGAGAATGCCCTCCCTCCCCACGAGTCATTTCAACTTGGGGACTGTTGGAGGAAGTGCCACCGTGACGTCTCTGCTCTGGTCTCTTGACCGAACCAAGAGGGGGCAAGATCTTACCGGTAACTAGACAAAGCCACAGATAAGCTAGCCCTCCATCCACACAGGGAGAGAGACAGGACCATACTAGAAGGAATCTGAGCTTCTCAGCTGCTCTCTCTCAAAGTCCCTGAAGCCCGGGAGGCCCAGGGGTGTCAGGAAATTCCAACTTTCCGTGCCCGAGGAGGAGTTTTAGGAGCCTATGATGACGGATGCAGCAGGTGCTAAAGAAGTTATGGTAGGGACTCTCACATTGAAAAGCACCTTTGGAAAACGTTCTCTTAAAAACGATCACTGACGTACCAGAAGCTAACAAGCTTCCGAAGTGCGTAGGCAACCACTTTTACTAAATGTTGGCTCCTTGCAGGGATCGTGTTAATTGCACGTCACATGCAAGATACTACAACTGTCTTGTTAAACGGACTCTTGGGGCCTGCATTTGCTCTTTTGCAGGTTTTTTTTTTTTTTTTTAAGTGGAAACAAATATTGTTTATGTATGCAGAGAGTGAAAGGGAATGGAAAGAGAAAGAAGTGGAGATTTTTGTCCCCTTTTTTAAATTTCAAACACAGAGGGGCGCCTGGGTGGCGCAGTCGGTTAAGCGTCCGACTTCAGCCAGGTCACGATCTCGCGGTCCGTGAGTTCGAGCCCCGCGTCGGGCTCTGGGCTGACGGCTCAGAGCCTGGAGCCTGTTTCCGATTCTGTGTCTCCCTCTCTCTCTGCCCCTCCCCCGTTCATGCTCTGTCTCTCTCTGTCCCAAAAATAAATAAACGTTGAAAAAAAAAAAATTTCAAACACAGACATCTCTGAGCCAGTTCCACCACATGGGACAACTGTGAACAACTGCTTAATTCTCAAGAGGACTAGCTAGTAAATGTACAGACCAGCAGAACTGCTTTATTCTGTTTTACATACATTTTCTTTCAGTAACCACCCATGGTTTTAACCATGTGAGACTTTAAATCTTATATAGGGGCTGGGTCTTATTTTAGGAAGAACTTAGAAAAACTCAATTCTCCTATCATCATAAGTCAGCAAACTGCAGTCCAGGGGCCACATCTAGCCCAATGAATATCTGTGTAAATAAAGTTTTATTGGAACACAGCCATAACCATTCATTTATATATTACCTACTATTGTTCGCATGCTGCAATGGCAGAGCTGAATAGGTGTGACAGACACTGTGTGGCCCACAAAGCCTAAGATATTTACTATCTTTGGAAAGCCTTTTAAGAAGTTAGACGATCTTTGACTTAAAATACAATGAATAAATACCAGCATCGACATAAAGGCACTTAGATGAAAAATACTAGCTTCAGAAACATTAGAAGTTTTAGAATTTTTGAATTACAATCTCTTCTCAGAAATCTTACAAATGACTCAAGTCGGGGTTAAGAAGGGAGGGTGTCGAATGGAGTGGAGTTGACGGGTGGGGGCTCCCCTGCTCCCCTGTTATTTGCTTAAGGGGATCTTCTCTTAAGTCCATCGGACAAAAGGTGTCAAATTAATCTACATTCGAATCTGCTTTGGGTGAATTATATCCCTGTCTTTTAAATCAATTTCCTGGGGCCCCTGGGTGGCTCAGTCGGTTAAGCGTCCGACTTCGGCTCAGGTCACGATCTCGCGGTCCGTGAGTTCGAGCCCCGTGTCAGGCTCTGGGCTGATGGCTCAGAGCCTGGAGCCTGCTTCCGATTCTGTGTCTCCCTCTCTCTCTGCCCCTCCCCCGTTCATGCTCTGTCTCTCTCTGTCTCGAAAATAAATAAATGCTAAAAAAAAAAAAAAAATTAAAAAATAAATCAATTTCCTGACACTAAATCCTTTCCTCTACCTTCACGCATGTGGCAGTCGCCTCTGACAGAGACTTCTGCCCCTTGTGTATACCTACAAACCAGCATCATAGTCTAAAACCTCAAGGACACCAACAGTGTCCATCGGCTACCCTACCTCTTCATCATCATTTCTTTAAAATACAAATTCTATTGGAATGTCCACTCTTAACTGCTATATAGAATATGCAGATTTAACACACCTTGCACCCCATCGTCTTTATTCAGCATTGCCATTAAATTCTGGAAGTTGGGTTTGCTCGCTCTTTAATAATGAATGCGCTGCATTGGTTCTGAAAGGGCAGCTTCATGTGCTGACTTACCTCGTGGCACCAGGGAAAGGGAGATTTACAAAATGAAACTACAGGAACAGGGTGATGGGGGAAATAGTAACTCTAAACAAGAAATCGATTCGTTAAAAAAAAAAAAAAAAAAAAAAAAAAAAAAAAAGCCAGTATCACCTGGTGAGCTTTTTTGCTTTAGAAATTTGGACACAGCAGTAGTTGAGAGAATTGCATTGTGGCCAATGATCTGAGTCACAAATAACCACCTGCTTGACGTTTTCTTCCAGTGCAGCCTTGTTCCAACTCCACCGAGTTCTAAGCATGCCCTGTGGCGGCTTCAGAAGGGCCTCCCTTTCGCTTACTCATGCATTTGTACATCTGCTGTATGTGACTGTGTTTCATGTTGTATAAAGTAGCAGTGTTAGTAATTAGGGTTAGTTTTCATTTTGTCTTATTTCATTCAAAATGGATGTGAAACTTACTGGCATACCTAGGCTGCAGCCCCATGCAAGCAAGCAAAAAGCAAAATATTGAAAATGGAAGGTAAAGGTAAACACTGGCTAGCAGGCAGCTAAACTCACCCTTTTGTACAGCCTATGGTCCACCAGGGGGCTTTAGACAGTAAAACAACACCAAAGAGCTATTAGCACGTGAGGGTCACAACAGAAACCTTATACACAGCTTTATTTCAACAACAAAAAAAGAGTAAAAAGTGGTTCCCCCTTTTTTTTTTTTTTCTTTTTTGGAAAGAAAGAAAAGGAGAGTGGTGATGGGGTATGTGAAATGAGCAGGTAGAAAATTCACCAATTCGTCGCGAGGTCTAATAATGTTGGCGTCACATGACTTGGCAAAATCCTTAAGAGACAGGACCCTTATTGATTCCTGAAGCCATTACCTACCTACCTTTTCTGAGAGGGTGTTATATGAGGTTTTCTATTTTAATACTTCGCAGGGACAAGACACATGACAGTTTCTCTTAAAATAAGCCTCAATACCCCAGCGTGGAAAGAGGGTTACGTTCATCCGAGGGAAAACATGAGCTTTCAGCTCTACCGATTTTCAGGATACAGGGATGGGAAGAGAATACAGTCGGTCTGCAAAAGTTATGAAAATTTGCCTGCTCATTTTTTTCTAACGTCTAAACCATTATGGGGCAAGTCAGGAAAAGAGCCACTAGGGGTCTTTATTTTATCCCAAAGAATGAATAGGAATTCCAAGTCCATAATCTGATGTTCTCCTCACAACAAACCTTCTTGCCACCCTCAGGAGGTTATTACTTGTTAAAACACGAACTTAAGAAAGGTGAAATCCTCATGAAATTCTTCTCAACTAGCTTATAAAGAGAGAGCTTTGAAAACAAGAATGAGAGTGTTCCTTTGTTCAGCTTACTCTGGGAGCCGGCCTTTTAGGCACGGATGTTTTGCCTAACTGTCTTAACCTCTCAACTCACTCGATGCAGACACAGGGCATGGCTTTGGACGAGAAAAACAGAGAAGGAGCATGGGACTTGATGTGAGTTTGCTCATAATGACCAAGGTCGCATTACCCGCACGTATTTTCAAAGTTTGAGGTGAAGACTAGGAGAAACAAGGAAAATTCAACTTCCAAACATTCTGGCTCCAAAGAAGAGCCCCGTAAAGCTAATTTCCTTGAAAAGAAAATCTGTTGTGAGAGTGTTAACCACAGTCTCAGCGGGGCTGGGGGAGACAAACTGGAGGGGAGAAAGGAAGGAGGGAGTGCGAGCACAGGTGAGCACGTCCAGAAAAGGGCGGAGGGAAGTCCCTGATCATGTCGACCAAACAAAGAGAATCTCACGTTGCCAAAGGTACGGGCCAGGGGGGAGAGAAGAGAGACCGACCTCAGCAGGGATTCTAGAACTAACGTAATTATGTCACAGGCACTTCATGTTTTGATATGCATTTCCTAACAAGACTTCCCATTTGAGTATCGATACGGGTATCTCATTGGCCAGCTGGTCACGGGGAAGGAGACCCCAGTTGCTGCAGGGTAGAGGGCAGATGGGCTGCGGAGGTCTAGTAAGTGTGCACCAGCCTCTTTCCAATAGCATCGCAGCTAGAGAATGCCAAATACAGCCTAAAGGATGTTCTCTTTAAAATTTTTATCACGATGAACGTGTGGCTCTGAGCACACTTCCTCTCAACGTGCTAGAAAAGAATTCTTTTGTTAGCAGAAGGAAAAGCGCAGATGGCCGTTGACCCCTATCAAGTCTCCAAGTCGCAAACATTCTTGAAGTTGGCAAGTTTTAGGAGTAAGAAAAACTGAAGTGAAAGGAACCGTCTGAGGAATCGAACTGAACCTAGACGCTCGGGGTTTTGGTGCAGTGAAAGAAGAAGAGGCAGGAAGACACTAGAGAGCTAGTTTCTGGCTGGAGATCACAGCTCCTGATGCACAGGGAAGCAACAAAACCACACAGGGTCACCGAAACGCAGCCCCGAAGGCCACCGTCACAGATGTCAGCCCAGAACCCTAACCTCATCAGGAAAACAAAACAATCTCCCCGGCTGTCCCCAAATCTAAGGAAAGAGCCTGCTGTCCACAAAGGAACCTCAGATTTGAAGGAACAAAGAGGAACCCCTCTAGCTGGTCTGGTGGGAAGCTGCCCTTTGTCTCCGGGGGCCCGTTTTTCTCCCGATGGAAAACGCACGTCTCCGCGCAGATGGCTTCCCTCGGCTGCACACGTCCAGCAGGGGGCGCCCGCGACGCGGCAGAAAGTCTCCGTGGGAAACCCTGCCCAGAGTCGGTGGTTTTCTACCTCTTCCCTGAGAACAGGAACTCTGTTTGTTCTCTGGACACAAGCTGGCACAGGAGGGGCTCGGAGTGGAAAGCACGCTGCAGGGTGGCGTGCAAGTAAGAGGTTGAAGAGAAAACAGGCAGCAACAGCCAGTCCCACTAGGCTGTCCTCACACCCAAACTGAGACAGGAGACCCGGCAGGAATCTCTGCCGCTCAACATTACAACGTGCAGTGAGGCAGTTCCCGGTGCTCCCAGTGCAGCAACTCGGTCCCTAGTTAGAGATCCGCTCTCCTACTGCAACTTGGGACGTTTACTCTGATGAATTTCGGGGAACTGGCTTTACGCAGGAGTTCATGAGTGGTTAGGAGGGTCAGGGTCGTTTCATTGCTCTCGATGAGTAAACCGTCTAGATGAGGCTTAATGTTACCTGTGGCGGCAGCGGCGTAGAAACCTCATTATTTTTCGAGCAGCTTGGTCCTGCTTTTTGGTTAGCAAACTGCTCCTGAAAAAGCCGGAACATCACTGTCACGGGAAGGGTACCGCCACGCTTAAGGCGCAAAAGCTGAAAACGGGTGAGCGGGGACAGAGGACGTGGCGAACCCGACCGCACCCGCAGTACGGCCTTCGGCACACGGGGTGTGGGCATCGCCGGCAGAGAAGCGGGGAGGCCACGGATGGCACTCCGGCCGGCCGTAAAGGGGGGGGGGGCGGGGAGCAGGGCCGAGATGGAAAATACGGTGACATCGGGCTGTTCTTTCACGAGTCTTCACGAGCTCATTTTGCGGAAGAAGACCTTCTGGCCCTAGACAGGCTTAGTTTAGAGGCTGGTTTGCCCGAGTCTGCTACTCTTCTGGGCTCTTGGGTTCTGAACTTCCATCGGCAGATTTTACTGTGTTCCGTCTTCATTACTCTAAGACGGACTATAGCTCACCCCTAGCTAGCCTCCCCAGGTCTCCCCTGCAGCGACGCCACACTTTGGGTGGGGGGCGCCCCTCTCCTGAGTAGGAAACTCCGGTCCTGCCAAATTCTCACCCAAGGATCACGATAACTGGGTGGGGGTGGGGGCGGGGTGGAGAGAGGGGCTAAAGAGATACAAAGGTCGGTGAACGGCTCCAGTATCGCTACATAGAGTCACAGCATCTAGAATGGCCCCTAAAGAAAGTCACTGCAACGCGCGCGTCCGGCCCCCGACGTCCAGGCAGGGCCGTTCTTGGGGCGACGCCGAAAGCTTCTCTTCCCCAGACAGCTTCGCCTCCACGAAATCTCAACCCACCTGAGTTTCTGTTGTACAATTACAGCTGTTCGGCGAGCCTGCCGTCTTTTGCCACATTTCTTATAACTCCGGTAATACTTCTGGATCAGCACAGCGGCACGCCGGCTCTGCTGAAATTTTTTTTGTTCGTAGTAACTTCGGAATTTACTCTGGATTAGGATGGCAGCCTGTGTCATCTTTTTATAAAGTGCATACTGCAGGGAGACAAGAAGAAGCAGAAGAGTAACAGTAGCCACCGAGTCTATGTGTCCTTTGGGTTTGCTGGGGAAGGGAGAGCAGGAAAATGCTTTGACCCTTTATTATGGTTATTACTGTTATTATTATTGTTATTATTACTATTCTCTGGTTTGGGTTCAATTATGAAGGACACAAACTAGGAACCTCTTCACCTACCTTTCCCAAATGCAAAATATTAGTTTAAGGGTTGCCTTCAGACAATGTATTGCTTCAAATGTGCTTTTCCTCCCCAGTATCAAATATTTTGCCCTACTTGGAAACACATTTGATAGCGATACACTTAGACATTTAGGAATAATGAGAACACATTTAGAAGGTATAATTTACATGCTTAAGATTAATATTTACTGTCCCATTTTAAGAGAACCTTTTCACGCATCCCAATCACCACCATACACACGCCCACTTGGAGCGGTCAGCCTCCGATTCCTGACTATCGTTCCATACGACACATGTCTGAGTTGCAAGGTCCCAAATACAAGGCTTATCATGAAACGCTGACACCTTTAAGACATTTAACCTGCAAGAGATTGACACTCATAGGACCGACACAGGGGTAATGCCATGGAACCTGGAAAAGTGTCACGGAACCAGGGACTTCCCCAGAAGCCAGGAGCGGTGACCCTCCGCCCAGCCGGCTGCAGAACTACACACAGGAGGGGGAGTTCTCTTCCATTTCGGTCTCTAGGCACTAAAAACCCAGAGCTCTCCATACTTCAAAAATGCGACGTTCGAGCTTCTAACGAGACATAGAAGAGGAGGGCTCTGGGGTCAAGAAGTCACAAGGAAGCACTTTGCTTACAAGAAGGCAACTTACCATCCTGGGGGAAAATACTCCTGAGAAAAATCCCTGTGCCCGAGGACATCCCTGCCTGTACGAGCTGGACTGAGGGCCGGGAACGGACCGACCTCTCAGGAATGTTCAAGACACAGGACCCTTGTGCAGGAATCCTCTCAGGTCTTGTCTGACCTGCTTTCCGCTTTCATTTGCCCCAAAATCTCCTAAGACAAGAACGCTGCATGCTGCAGGGCGCCTGTGGCTTTCGTCCACTCGGCCTGTGCATACCGCACGTGCAGAAATTACTGGAACCCAGGGGAGCACGCTGGGCAGCAGGGTGGTGCATTTTGGGGCTCGCGGGGCTCACGGTAATTGGCTCGGATGGATTCTCTAGACGGACATGGCCAAGAAAGTGTCCAATGACTGTTTGTTAATGCCAAAACCCACTGCAACGGAACAGCCACGTGGTCCCCAGAGATGCACCGTACTTCGGCGGCCTGGCAAGGGGAGTATGCCTATTTCAAGACCCTGCCGTCTTAATGGCCCCTTCTTATCGCTGGTGATGGGTGTGGCGTTTGTGACTCTGGTGAAATGGTTTGTGAGAGGGACTTGGGTGTCATTACCTTCAAGGCTATCCATGTCAGCTTGGGGAGAAACAGAAAATACAAGATTAATGTTAGACTGCTGAATAGAATGAAATTAAAAACCAGAACCAATAAAACTCCCAACCGGAAAAAAAAAAAAAAAAAAAAAAAAAGAAAAAAGAAAAAGGCAATCTGGCTATCTTAATGCCTTCTGTCTTCCAAAATATTTGTCTTCTACTTGCCAGTATTTCAAAAAATATTGCCTTCTGTCTTCCTGGTTGTAGACAATACTTCTTTGGGAGGGTTTTTTGTTTGTTTGGTTTGGTTTTTGTTTTGTTTTTAACTTATTTTTGAAAAAGAGAGGGCGTGAGCAGGGGAGGGGCAGAGAGAGAGGAAGACACAGAATCCGAAGCGGGCTCCAGGCTCCGAGCTGTCAGCACAGAGCCCGACGCAGGGCTCGAGCCCATGAACTGTGAGATAGTGACCTGAGCCAAAGTCGGATGCTCAACCGACTGAGCCACCCAGGCGCCCCTGGGACGGCGTTTTAAAAAACAAAAACAGAACTCATGTTTTGGAATAAACGCCTGTTTTAATCACAGACCTGACACGTGGATTCTGTGTGGCATCTGTTCTAATGTGAGCGTGGCTCCCTGCTGCAGAGCTCCAGGGACTGTGGTGTCAGCGTTTACACAATAAACCTTCATTTTCTGGGATCATGAACTCAATTGGCTATAAGTCGAGGACTCCTCCCAGCCCACCCCCTTTCACTAATCCTAGAGAAACTCAAGAAAATGGCAACCCATATCAGAAATCAAAGTGAACCCTGGATCGGAGCAAGAGAACCTAGTACCACACTTCCACTTCTCAGCATTCACTATTCCTGACATAAGCATTTAAAACCTCCGTATGGCATAGTCTCATAGAAGGTTCTAGAACCTACTGACAGGCCTGAACTTTATCCTATGGACCAGTCAAAACTGAATTAGGCCAGTTTGTATGGTTTCCAACCACCCAGGTGGTTAGGAAAGTCTGATATTTACTTAGTTTCTCTGAGCCTCAGCTTCTTTGTTGAAAAACAGAAATAAAAGTTATTTACTTCCAATCATTGTAGAGAGCACACGTGATGGGATGATGTGCCCAAGAGATCTCGTATATCCTAGGGTCCCTGTACACATTAGTTAGTTCCCTTTCCCAAGGGATGGCAGTTAGGTAAGCTTACAGGTTGTTCTGGAAACAGCAACCCTGTGTAAAGAACACTTAGAAATTCTTCCTGCACGTCTTAACTGAGGAATACGAAAGCAGTTTAAGATGTTCTGAGCTTCTTCAGAATTTTACAAGTCTTCGTGTGAAAACGGATGGGAGGAAGTGGAAAAGAAAAGTGGCTGGACAGTATATAATTTATACAACTCAAGGTCAAAGATAACTGCCACCGTTCACCTTCTCTGACCACCACATCGAACTCCCTAGTGGAGTTAATGGCTACGGAGGCTGTAGGCAAAATTATTAGAACACAGATCCTCCCTTCAGATGCAGATAACTTCCTTTGTGCCAGATCAACGTCTCAGCTGGGTGATCATACCGGAAGGCCAACCATCTGAACAAAAATTACCCTGTGGGATAAGTTTAACTGCAAATGTTTTTTGGGGGTAGTTTTTTCCTTCCCCCTCTGGAATATTTTCCTTTGTTTTTTGTTTTGTTTTGTTTTTTTGGTCAACATAATTCAAAGTTGGTCTTTGAATCGGGCCCTGGACATAGTACTCTTAGGCCAAACCACATGCTAACATCCTCAGGGGCCTGTTGTTTGGACAAGGTGCACTTCCTACTGTGACCCAGAGCCGTGGTTTACCTGTTTGTATTTCCTGTAACAACGCTGAATGACGGCAGCAGCCACTTCTTGCTGTTCTCGCAAGGGTCGGCCCTTAAGGGTAAAGTGAAGCAAAACCATGATTTAGTGTAAGAAATTTCAACTTTTTTAAGACTTACACAGAACTGTTACTCACATATAACTTTCTCCGAGACCCCAGGTTTACCAAAATACAGTGATAATCAGTTATAAGCAGAAATCAGGAAAAAAATGAATTTACAGAATAGATCTCCCATTCCTGCTTCTAAATAGAACTCTAATAGTTGGATGTTAGGAGGCCTAAAAGTCTTCATTTGCCAGGTATTTCACGAGTCAGGTATTGCACTATTTGTCCTTATGCGCTCTGCCAGATCTCCATCGTCGTTCCTAACCTAACCCGGGCTGCTCTACTGTGGGATCAATGAAGATTGGCTTTTAACACCTATTCAGGGCGGTCAAAGGCTCCTTTGAGAATAGGGAAGGCCACAGACCCTGTCCCACCAAAAATGCACGCACACAAGCTTCACCATAAAATTTTAGGAGTTCATGGGCCACCTAAGGTCAGTCCCAGGCCTCCACCCAGTTAGAAATCCCTGCTTTGGGTCATAAATTCCTTGCGGTGGAGGTGTCAACTTACTCAATGTTAACTAAAGGATAAATATCCATTATCACTGCCAAGAATAAACTGAGATGCTGACATCGCACTACTGATCGGTTTTATTTCACTGAGGCTTCTGAAAATTATTAATAATTTCCTGTGACATAATAAGTCCAAATAACGATTCTATAGAATATACAGTGGGAGAAAAAAATGGCATCAGGTTTTAGTTTGGATGGTTCTGACTTTCGTCTATTCTGCCCCATCTTACGAAACGTCACAACATCAGAGCTCTCTTCTACTCTACCTTGTATTTCCGGAAAGCGGTCTGGACAAGCCTGGCAGCTTCATAGAGTTCTCTCTGCTCGTGATCAGACAGAGTCAGCTGAGCAAATTCATTCTCTACCTTCTCACTGGTAGACGCGCTCAGGAATTCAGACCAATCTGCTGCTGAGGGAAGGCTGGGTTTCTCGAAAGCTATTTCACTGACTGGGGAGCCGACAGGGCTCAAGCTGGTATTAGAAGAAGGGGTTAGAGGCTCGTTATATGCACTTCTGAAACAAGAGGAGACACAAGGGAGAGACTGGTGACTGATCTGCACGACCCATTACATACTGAGTAAAGAGACAAGAGCCACTGCACACCAGCAAGAATATGCCTTCCTTCAGTGCAGTGAGTTGCTAAACATCCTCTGTACTTGTAACTGTCCTTCAGTGAGTGAGTTCCTACTGACTACCTGCTACGAGTTTAGCACGATGCTAAATACTAAGCCCACTAAAGACATTTTCCTGCCCTTGACGAAACTTCAATTGAACTGGGGGGAGAGAAACATCGTGGGACATGATCTCACATGCATGAGGGGAGAGAAGTCACAGAAGAGGTGGGGAAGAGGGACCTGAAAGTTTCCTTCCTTCCATCAGGAGGTCTCGTATCACACAGCATCCATCAGACTGAATGAGCCTCCCATGCCCTTCTCTGAGCCCGCGAGTTCATGCTGGTCAGTGGCCCACGGACTTCCACGGACCTGATCTGGGCAGCGCTTGGCAGACGATCGACATCGGCCAGGTAACTGGCCAGCCAGCTCATGGTACTGCTGATGGTGGCAGTGTCTGTTCTTTCCAAAGCCGAGGGCTCCGTGGGCACAAAACTCTCCTGCTTGATTCGATCAGGCGTGGCTTCGATGATGTGCTCTGCCAAGGTCATCATGTTCACCTGGAATCCGGAAGTCACAGAAACACTCATGTTAAAAGGGAACCGCAGATGTTATCCAGCCCCCCCACCGCCCCGACCCTGCCCACCCATGGGAAGAGAAACGAAGGGAGGGCGGCCCTCCACCTCCATCCACTGGACCCCCGGTATCACTGTAAGGTTGTACACAACTCACCCGAGTGTGCGGACGCCTGATTCTCTCCAAATCATAGTTTGGCCTGAAACCTTTAGTCAAATCTTAGGGGACTTCTGCCTTGTGCCTACTCTCCGCTCGCGTCTAGGATCAACCACTTAATGGAACTGTCCCTGGGTACATGTTATCTGGTGACTCTATGGGTAACCTAAGGGATGCCCCCCCCGCCCCCCCCACCTCCCAGCAAGGCCTTGCCTAGAGACCCCCAGTCCTCTAGAGGGCAGTACCGAGCCAACCCGAGGGGACAGTTCATGGTTGACCTAAGCCAGATAGATGATCGTCTTCTTGGTTTCCCACCTTCCTGTGAACGGAAGGGAGGATATGGGACCCGCTTCTGGACAACGAGCCTCTCCAGACATCTGCTGCGGGGTTTGGGGCAAAGCTTCTGCTTTCCTGATGAACAGTATCAACGCCCTGGGCTCGTCCCCTCCTCTTCCTGCCTTGACTACAGACAAGCTCCAGCACCCACGTCGTAACCGTGAAACAACATGCGCCAGGAGGAATTTCGCCAAAAAGGACAGAGCACTCAGGGGAAAATCTCGGTCCCTGATGGCGTCACCGAGCAAATGAACCTGTGCATTTCTTGTCATGTGAGAAAAATAAATCATTAGGCTGCTGATACTCGCACCCCAAATACATTCCTAATAGATACAATTAGGGCTCCTCACTGAGAGTCTGCGTTGCCACGTATCTGATCAGACTCGGAGATATGGCCTTGTTTTTAAAAATTTCCTTGCACGTCTCTTGAGAATGGAAATCGAAGACAGCCGTTTACGGTTTTAAGCGATTTTAAGGTGTTCTCCAGGGACCCATACAAAGGTGATAAAATGCTTATCTGACAACCTGAATGAACCTCAAAATCAGTACGCTAAGTGCAAGAAGCCACACACAGAAGCCTGCATATTTTATGATGCCATTGACATGAGATTTCCAGAAAAAGCAAAGCTCTGGGGATAGAAATCAGATCAATGGTTGCTTGGGGCTGGGAGGGGAGCAGAGGTGACCGCCAATGGGCACGGGAAACTTTCTGGGTGTGACGGAGGTACTCTACATGGGGCCGGATTCGCCACACGGGGCACTTAGAGGGGGCGGATTTTATGGGATGTTGAGTTAAAAACATGTGGGTAATTTCCTAAATTTTCAATAAACAAGAATGATTCTTGTGATAGGAATAAAAAGGAAAAACTATCACTGCCTTTCCTTTCCTTCCATGTTGGCCTTTCATTTGTGACTTGAGCAGCAGAAGTCCTACCTTGATTCGTTTTCCGTGAAAGTATTCGAGTATTTTATTACGAGCAAAGTGGAATTTCTGGAGACTCAAAGTTATAACTTTACATGTAGTCACCGCCCCCAACAATCCTTCATTTTATAAACACGTGTCAGTGTAAGAACATCTTCGCATCACCACGGCTGCCACGCTCTGGGATGCCACATGACACGTTTTTTTTTTATCGTGAGGGCTGCAAAAAGCAAGGAAACTTAAATAACTTTAAGCAAAATAATAATGTTCTAAGCAGCGGGACCCAAAAAGTCATGTCATCCAATTCCACATTTCTCGTACTATGGTCAAAGATAGCCTTTAAATGTGCAGCTTTGGGTTTTTGCTCAAATTCTCGCTGTGGTCTAGCGTATGAGCCATTTTCACAAATGTGTCCGGGATATGTAAAAAGAGCAATTATATATATATATATATATGTTTCCTATATTTATTAATTACATACATCTGCAGAATTACATGCATGCATATCCTGCATGAAATCTATCATGTATATTAAATCTATATATGAAAGCCAGCTTTCTAATTGTGTCGTTCCGTGTTTTTACATCATTTCTGTACCTACTTAATCTGACACATTCTGAGGCAAAGGTCAGTGGCACCTTATGATTACGGCTAGGCTTCCACATTTCTTTGTATTTACTGGTTTTGGTTTTAACATCTAGAAGCTGTGTGCTTAGTTACACAGCAGTCCACTACCGTAAGGGTTTTATCTTCTCCAACAAAAGGTACCTCCATACTATGGACCTTGAATTGTGCTTTGTGTCTTTTTTCCTTTTATACTCATTTGTCTTTTATATCTTTGTCAGTGGCTTCTGGGCTTCATGGCTTTGTTTTCATGATCTTCCTGTGCGATTTCATTGTAGCTCTGTCTTTTACAAACAGCATACAGTAGAGTATATTCTGCCGCCGCCTTCTTTTTTTTTTAACCCAAACTGAGAATCTTTTAATAGAATTGTCAGTTGGCAAAGTGAGGAATGAATCGCGTTTGAAAATACTCCTGTAATTTTCTGTTTTCTGCTTATTTCTGTTGTTGCAGTTTTTCCTGAACTTTTCCCCAAGTGGGTCACAATTTCCTTTGTTCCCCCTTCCAATAACTTAGAAATCCTGTCACTTGTTTTTATGCAGTCTAGCTGACGTTAGGAAGCTGACGTTCCTAACAAGCGTATTTCAGCCTCCACTTACCCATCAATAACACGAGTGGAACGAAATCTGTGATCCTCCCTAAACAAGACAGCTGCTACAACACCCTTCACCCCACCTCTCTGGTGTTGTTAAAATAATCAGAGTAGTAGTTATAGGTTAGTTTTAAAATATGACTCCTCCTCTATGTAAAGAATCCCTTCTTAACAAGTACCTTGTACACACAGTCACGTTATTGCTAAGTACTCAGGCGGATCAGTTTTAACTGGGTTTATTTTTCAGTCCTCCGTGAACTCCGCCTTGCCATTTCTTGAATTACTTATTTTTCAATGGTATTTTTTCATTTGGTCGGAATACTTCTTGAGGCTGTTGCTTTTTCGTAGATACATGCTCTTGATTTAGCAGAATATTATTCTCTCAAGACTCAGTGAAAACGTAAAGTAGAATTTCTCGGGTTATTTTGTATTTCCTGCATCAATTCTGTTTTAGCAAAGGCCAGCTGCCACAAGGAGCTCTGGTACCCAAAGGCTATTAAACTTAAGTTCATTAAAATGATGTAAAATCAGAAATCCAGTTCCTGAGTCACACCAGCTACATTTTCAGCACTAGATACCACACCGGCCAGGGGCTACCGTAACGGGGCATACAGACACAGAACGTTTCATTACCGCAGAAAGTTCCAGTGAACAGCACTGTTCTAGACGCTCAACACGGTTGAGCTGCCAAGTTTCACTGTCTGCTGATTTATTATTATGTTTACATTTATGTTTATAAATACTATCCTAGACTGCTTAGTACTGATACGCGGTATAGCCAAAGCCAGCAGCTGGTTGTATAAATAAAGTTTTATTGGCACATAGCCACACTGACTCTTATTTGTTTAAAGTTTATTTATTTATTTTGCGGGGGTGGAGGAAAGGGGGCAGAACCAGAGGGAGAGAGCGAGAGAATCCCAAGCAGGCTCTGCACCATCAGCACAGAGCCCAAGGCGGGCCTGGAACTCAGGAGCCGTGAGATCATGACCTGAGCAGAAGAGTCAGACGCTCAACTGACTGAGCCACCCAGGCGCCCAACACTCTGATATTATCTAAGGCTGCCTTGGTGCTCTAAAAGCAGATTAAATAGTCACGACAGTCTAGAGGGTCCACGAAGCCTAGAATATTTACCATTTGGCCCCTTACAGGAAAACTCTGCCAACCCCTTACCTAAAAAATTCTTTGATTTCTCAGGCAGCCTCCCACGCCTGCAGGGGTCGGCAGGTCGGTGGTGGAACCCCCGGCCCACCCATGAGGAATGGGAGCACATGGGCTCTTCGCTGTGTTCAAAGCGGGACAGAGGGGAGCTGCTCAGCAGCCAGACGTCTCCCCAGGAACGCTGGCCAGGACGGGGGACCTCCAGGCCCCTCCCTCCTGTGGCATTTCGACAGGCCTGGTGCCCTATTGAATTTCTCATGGGGGTTTTTCCCTGTGACATTTGTTTCGGGTTCTAGAGGAACTTGGAAAGAGAGGAGGCCAAGCTCCCACTCAGGCTGCTCATTTGGTCCTCCCCTAAAATACAGAAAGAATACTTTATTTAGGGGCATTAGCTTGCTTAATAGCTTAACCTCAAGTATACTTCACTAAATATTCTCTTAATCTATTGCAAGCTTAATGCCCCAAGAGGATTCTGGAGGTGCTGTTTTTTTTTTGTTTGTTTGTTTATTTATTTTTGAGGGGGCGGTGGGCAGAGAGAGAGGGAAACAGAGGATCCGAAGCGGGCTCTGTGCTGATGGCAGAGAGCCCGACGCAGGGCTTGAACTCACGAACTGTGAGATCACGACAGGAGCCGAAGTCGGACGCTTAACCGACTGAGCCACCCAGGTGCCCCAGGGATCCTGGCGTTTCTAGGCTTATCACAAGGACGGCCAATTATTGGCTCTAGGCCTATTTTGCTGCACCTCACGCCACATATGCTTTTACCACAGCCAGATGACAACTGTGCTCATGTCACTTAGGTCACTTAAAAATCCTATCCACAGGCCTCCTGTTCTAGACGTTCCTGGGCTGTGACTCTATTAAACCGGTACTTAAATAGGAAACCAGTCTCCCCGGATGCAGAGGGAAGCGGAAGATGACTGGAGGGCCCCGGGTGAGCTCTGAGGAGCTGGCGGGAGGAGGGGAGGGCTCTGCTGAGAGCCAGGTCCCTGGCGTTCAGGCCCCATTTACGACGTTGGATCCTCTGAATGAAAACGTGGCCCGAGCAGAGGAGACACCCCAACACTCTCATGAGTCAGAACACACTTCCAAACGTCTGCTGGTGAGCAAATCACACGACCTGCGGGAACCGGCTGTAAAGACGTGGGGGGCGCTCTGACGGCCACCCCGGCCTCTGCGGGCTTACCTGGTCCGTGCTTACCTGGATGTCATCCATGGGCTGTGTGCACTCCTCGCTCTCTGCACTATCACGGTAGGGCCCCATGTCTGTATTCACCACCTCTCTGTTAGCCATCATCAGGACACTCATTGGTTCCCGTGGACGCACCTGTGAAGGTGCGGCATCCTTTCCTACACTGGTCCCCTTCGGATTTCCAGTCACCTGTACTGTAGACACACCAATGTAAAGATCTTTGGGACTCCACTTTACTACGGGCTGAGATCCAGAGGCTTGGAGTCGTGCAGTCTCTGGAACGGGAGGGGAGGTTTCCCGGACGCGGTCCCTCACTCCTTCACTGGGGCTGATTGTCTCAGGGACACACTGCTTAGAACTAGGGCTCTGCTTCCTGATATTTGGCTGTTCCAGACTCAGTGCAGTGGAGAGCAGTTTCTGCTGCCTTGCCTGGAAGGACTCAGGGTTCAATTTATGCTTTTTGGGAGCTGGATAATCTTTGTGGCTCTCACTGCTGTAGTAATTAGAGGGTTCAGAACGAGGTCTTCTCAGCTCTGAAAAGTACAGTAGAAAGGACAGTCAGGACAGGCGATAAAGTTAGGAACCCTAAAGAATTAACACTTTCTCTATTGCCTGAGAGACACAAAGTGCAAAGCGGGAACTCAAGATGCGTCCCTAACATTTAAATATTCCCCAGCAGCATATACTGTATTCAGTCAGTCCTCCAAAATCTGTGTTTCTTTCTTAAATGGACACAGATTTTTTTTTTTCTACTTTCTGCATTTATTTCTGGGAGGGGTAGGGGGGAAGCAGTAGGCATTCTTACAGCTAAAAGAAAAATCGGAAACATAAAAAAAAAACAAAAAACAAAAAACCCCCAAAACCAAACCCTTAAACGTATGTGAATATCCTGTGGACTTTTCTGAGGGTTGCTGCACGAAAGCAAATGGGAAATGTGCCAAGTTCCGAGATGTGATCATTTTGCATTTTTACCTGGATTGGTACTTGCAATGACGGTGACTCCTTTGGGTACTTCCGGTGAGTGGATGGCTTCACTGTGCCACTGGGTCATCCAGCTATCTGTACTGGGCTCTTCGCTCGGAGGACAGTGGATTCTGGGGTTCTGTCCAAGCTGAGCCTGCTCATCTCTCTGCAAGTGCTCCAGACACTCCGCTAATTTCACATGACCCCTCGACCTGGCGATCCCCAAAGGCAGCCTTCCTAGAGAGTCCGGAATGGAGATGGCCCGACGGTCCCACTTGTACAGCACGACAGCAGCCTCTAAGTGCCCGAGAGCACACGCCCACATCTAAAACAAGGGAAACAGCAAGCTGTCTCAGTACAAGTTAAAAAAACATCCTCCGCTTTTGCTATTCCCGCCAATGGACAAGTTGGTCCTTGCTGACGATCTCCATGGGGCCATAAGACCTTACCACCTCCCCATGCCAGTTTAGAAAAACGGCTCAGGGATTAAATGAACCCATGCCTTACCAGAGGAGTACAGGAGAAGTGGTCCACATTCAAGGGGTCAACTTCCAGTTCCAAATCGATGCTATCTGCGTGCTTTGTGCTGTAAGGGATGGTACCAGAAATTACCGCACAATTAATCAACGTCCAAGAAATACTAGAATGTTATCAAACCCACAAAGATGAAACCAAAGTGGGCATCCAACATCCCTGATGTGAAGAAGATAGAGTCCCTAATTTCACAGGGCGGTTCGGATTATGAGCCCCGAGGAAAGCAGAGAGTGCAACGTCTCGCTCGCCATTCCTTGGGCAGAAGTTCGTGTCAGATTCCCTTGGGAACTGTCCTCCGAGAAAGCCCTTTGCTCACAGGCTGTCAAGCTCACTGAATGGCCAGATTCCTCTCCACCAGTGGAATCGCCCAAGAGGAAGGTGCGAGCTGACGGGCAAGGGTGCCCACCAGCCGTCCGCACCCCGGCCTTACCGCCATTTGATGAGGGTCTGGATGAGGGTGGCGTAGCCCTGGGCAGCAGCCAGGTGCAAGAGGGTCATTCCCCGGAAAGTCTTTGAGTGGATCAAGTGCTTGGACTTGGCCCAGCAGGCGCGGCTCATCATCTTCTCACACACGACAACCACACGGCTCTCGAAGCAGCTGCCCAGCGTCCCGGGGCCAGAGGCACACTAGGAGGAGGAAGTGTGTGTTACCACCGCGGACCCAGGGCCCTCCGCCAAGTCAACCTTTTCATGTAGGAGAAACAAAATGCTTTACGATTAGCTGCTCAGAACAGGAAACACAAAACCGTGCACAAAGGGGCATCGCGAAACAGACTAGAATGCGCGAGGTTCAGCCCGGCGGCACGCATCCACGCGTGTGGCACGGGGTGACCTTCCGTAATGCTGAGAACACCGGAGTCCACTAGAGCTGACACGCGGATTATGAACGTCACGCTGATCCGTTTCGGGGAAAGCATACACCGCTAAAAAAGTGCCACTAGCCTCCAGCTGAAGTACACGTTGTGGACCGTAGACTACTAGGAGAGAAAAGCAGGGTGGCTGTCCCAATTCTTGCATCTGGGGACACACCCAGACCTCTGCCTCCCTGCTCCTCCCGAAGGAGAATTAAGTCACTTAGATGGGGATCTTTTCTCCCCCCCCCCCCCCCCCCCCCCCCCGCAAAGAAGCACTTTAAAAAGTCTAGTGACAATCCCATCCTTTGGGGAAAGCTTTAGGGATCTTCAAATCTAAGTGATATTAATAACGATAGAGGCACACAGGGAAGAGAAATTCACTAATTTTAACTATGGCTTTCTTCTCTCGATTCAGTTGTAAGGCAAGAAACATAAAATCGAATGTAGTAACCTCAACAGTTAATCTGAGTCTCTGTGATGGCAGTTCTATGTTGAACATCCTCCCCAAATAAAGGATACTTCTAGCCTGATTCTTATTTCTGGTATTATTTAAAAAGTCTTTTTTTCCAGCAACAAAGTCCACAAAATTCAATTACTATGGAAGTACTGTTGTTCCTTCTTTTAAGTCTGGAAAAACACCTTGCAAAAATCAGAAGGTGGGTGACCGATACAATGTCATCCTTGCTAGAGCTGTCAAAACATCTTAAAGGTGGGTGATCCCAACATGCGGAAGGACGACCTTGACTCGGAAAGGATAGGCAAGAGCTGCTCCCGACGCATCAGACAGACACATTCATGAGCACGTGAAAGTTACGGGTTAGTGAGCAGGGAGGGAAATTTTTTTGCATTCACAAAAAGAGCTGCATTTTTATCACGAAAGGTGGACCCAGATATGTATCGAGGCCACCTTAAATTGACAGAAGAGTCTTCAATAGCAGTTAACATGGGATCAGGTTGTAGTAGGCCAGTTACCAAATGGTTGAGCTGTAAAATGACAGTATATTCCATTCCCTTGATGCAAACTCTGTCTGGTGACAGAAGGTTTTCGTGGGAATCCCTGATTTGAGCCATGAGATACAACAAACGACGATTACTTCTTTTCTAAAATGTAGGAGTCTAGGTGAAAAAGAAGCTTGTTGTGGCCTTAATAATATTTTACTGTGCACCAAGTTTTCCCTTGGACTTCTGAAGGCAGGTAAGAAATAAGAACATTCGGGGAAGAAGGGGTTGTTTGGTTTTGGGGTGTGGTCCATAAAATGCTTCGGTTTCAAAATATTAAAATTTGGTATTAAAACATTATTAACACTTGATATTTACAAGGAACATAAAACTCAAACGTTTCACTTAAAAATGTAATTGTTCGCAGGAAAGCATCATTCATCTTGAAGAAAGAGGGGAAAGTGCTTGGGGTTTGCAGGGAATAATAACTCAGTAGGAGAGAGAGAGAGGGGGATGCTATCCATCCTTTGAAAATTTGTCTCTAGGGTCTCCTGAAAAATAATTTCTGCCCAGGCCATTTCTCAAAATGAGACCCGTAAATAAAACTTCTGTAAAGCCTTCAAGACTAATGGGACTCTAAAAAAATATTTAGTGACGTCCCTGCATTTGGCCAGTTCTTCCTGGAATTTATGAGAAAGCAGATGTGAAACAGGATAGCAGGGCTAATGTTGTCCGACACCAAATAATTCCAGAGACAGCTTCTCTGGGAGCTTCTGATATTGATCTTCTTGACTTTATAAAAGGCTTTATGAATGGCCGAGTTGGATCATGCTTTATATTTATATTTAAAATAGATATGGAATCCACAATACAAAATAGAGTCCAACTGAACTCTGAGTCACCACTGGGCCTGTTTTCTAAGCGGATGTCCTTGAGCCACACCGCCAGGCAGCAGCATTGAATTCTGGGATCGGCAGCAATGATTTAAGGCTCAGGGAGGTCAACAACCGAGAAGCCCCACCGTTCAAGGCTTCTGTTATTACACAGATTTCAAAATTTAGGGGCACGGGATTATAAAGCACTCCCTGGGACTAATCCAGGAATGACACCAGCACCAGACAAGGGACTTGTGATCAATAAAGCACAGAGTGAAAGGTGATGGTCAGTGCACGCCCGTACCTGAGCCTGGCTTCCTCCGTTCCCGCTCCCGTTTCCCCCTCCGCTGCTGCCTCCTCCGCTCCCCTGTTTGTGCTGCTGGGACCCCGTCATCTCCGCCATCCTCCTCTCCATCTGCTCCAGACGTTCTAGGATGGACATCCTGAACTGGTTATCTAGGGCAGAACAGGTGATAGTGAGGTTGTGTTCCAGAAGAGCAGTTAACACGTGGCCTCGTCAAGCTGCAGGACCGGCATCCGAAACACCATCATCAGCCTAACCAAACCACACAGGTCCGTCCAGGCCAGATTTCTCCAACCTGGCAGTGAATCTCACACCTCACCCAAGACCTGCGGCATCTACGGTAGCCCAAAGCTCTCAGCTAAAGGAACAGAAAATCCCTTTTTGTCAAAGTCCTGGTTTCCGGTTCCTGGCACCCCATCTCTTTGCCAAATTCCCCAACGGAAGCCTTGGAGAGATCTGATAGGGAGGCCCCTAGAACAAATAAATGAAATGAATACGATTTAAATCAGTGGAAGAGAGGGAGATGTGTGTGTATAAAAGATACATGTACGTAAATATATATACTTTTTAGAGTAGTATCTGTTTTACCCAAATTAAAAAAAAAAAAAAGATTTCATCTGTCGATCACTTGCTGGCTGAGACCCTTACACATGTCCTTTAATGCGTGACAGCATTTTCAGAGCCCAGTGCAACTAGGTGCTTCACCCCTAAGAAAAACATCAGGCCGTCACCGTCGGAGCTAGGACTGTAACTCAGAGAGGCCTGTGATTCTGTACCACAGTACTGAGATTAGAATCTCTCTCTCCCTCCCCATTCACGCATTTATACCCACCTGTGTGCACACACGCAGACACACGATTTGGGCTGCATGCAAACACGCGAGAAGGAGCTAATAAGACCATTATGAAACTCATTAGCACCGAAATTTATTCAACAAATTTTAAATAATGCTGTGCCAGACAGTAGTAAACCGGTCAGAAAAAGGCCTCTTCCTGCTCTAGCAGGGGAAGCAAACAGGATAACGTGAAGAGGAACGATAGGGCGGGACTACAATTTATATGAGTCGGGAAAGGGGACACTTGAGTTTCACCAGAATAGAAGGAGCCAGGTCTGCAAGAACTGGAGTGGGTTACCAGCAAATGCAAAGGCCCCGAGGCGGGGCATTCAAGGAACCGAAGCCAGTGGCTGGACCACCACAGAGAGGAGAGCAGAAGGTGAGGTCGAAGAGGGGGGCCAGGACCAGACAGTATGTACTTAAGAACCCTGACAGAGGAAGTGTACAACTTTGAGCAAGACCTTAAGTGCCTCAGTTTCCTCACCTCTCAACTGGGGATGGTGACCGTACTTACCTGAAGGCTTGTCGTGAGGATGAAATGAATATTTGCCAATGCTCAGAACATGTAAGTTCCAGATACATGTGTTAGCCATCATCATCATCATCATCATCTTCGGGCAAATGAATTCTCTAGGAATTGACTGAGCATCTGTGACAACCTATTTGTCCCCCAAATTGTTAAAGGCGTAACCGTTTTCCAAAATACAACCATCCGAATCGTGAAAAGGAAGAATCCAGAAGTGTTCGGTCAGCGTGCCTGGCCGTCCTCACTCTACAACCCGACGCCAGTGAATGATGCTTACTGATCCTACAAGAAATAAAACAGCGGGCGGGCTAACACTTACAGAGTGCCAGCCTCCGTTTCCATCACTCTACAAATATTAACCCATTTACTCTCCACAGTAATCGTGAGGTCGGTACTGTTCTTACCCTCTTTTCACAGAGGGGAAAACTGAGGCGGCGGGGAGGGGGGCTCTCCGGCTCAGGGGCCTGGAGCTTAACCACTATACGACGTGAGTATGAGACCTTGTGGGAAGAGAAGATACACAGGAGTCAGGTTCACCCCTGGGAAGAGAACATTTTCTTGCAGTAACAAGGCAGTAAATACGTGTTTCACAGGAAAATTTTCAGGACCGGGTGTCAACCTGGTTCCACTTTACTAAACCACAAAGCCAGAAGGGAAAGACTGCTTTTCAAAAAATCGTGACATTATTTTTTAATAAAGCTATTTCCAGGAACAACACTAAAGGAAAAATCCTTCGCCTTTAAAAGTGACAGACGTCTTTGTGCCAAGTGTGCACTCACACACACGCACACACACACACACACACACACACACACGATCCACAAACACCCAGGCCCCTGCTGCTGAGCATCTCGGTGGCCCAGTCACCAACAGGCAGGGACCCCAAGTGGGCACGGCATGCGCTTGCACAGTTGTTGCCATCCTGTGACCCTAACGGAAGACACGAGATGCCTTCAGGGGTGGGACTGAGTCCTAACAGCCTGCCCTCTCCGTTAGAAGAGGGACACTTTGCAGAATGAGGGACTCTCTTATTTGAAGCCCTTCCAAATGAAGGGAATGAGGAATCTTGCCCTTCAATTAGCTGGACTCCAAGGAGAACAGCGCATTTTACTTGTGGAGCTCGCATCAACTCTCCCTGCACATTCCCCGCCGTGCCGTCCATTCAACCACCTGCAGATCCTTCGGCGTCCCGCCGAAACGGCGGAAGCGTCTATAGCTGCCTCCCAACAGTTTCTTCTGCATGCCCACATAACTTGCACCTGTTAAAGGCGTGTTCAGAATCCATTTCACTTGTTTCGAGCACTTGTTTGGAGCCTGGTGGCCAACAACAACCTGCCATGTCACGCAGAGGGGCAGAAGGGCACAGGGAGCAGCGCCCAGCTGTGGGCCGCCCTGGTGGGGTGCTCGCCCGGCCACCTGGCCCCATGGAGGCGGCTCTGTTGTGGTGGCCGCAGTGCCACAGTGAGGTCAGCCTCTCATGCCCGCCCGTCTCCTGCCCAGCACGGAGCCTGCAGAGACAGACCCTCCCTGAGGTCACGGAACACAGACCACGGCGTCTCCAGATCAAAACACTAACAGTCACCGTGACTCTGTGACCGCCACCAAGGTTCCTGTGTGCTTTTGTCCTGGGCTGTTCTCAGCGCCATCCCCATGCAGTTAGCTTGTTCACGTTATTAAGCTGCTCCAAGAAGCACTTGGTGAAGATACTCAGAAGCAATTATTTGCCTCTTAACAAAATTATATCATACATAATGGCATCTCTGAGCCTCTCAACTCCAAAGGGGGAAGGTAGTGATAATTCATAATAAGAAACAGCCTCGAATGGAAATGACTGATTGAGCCGGCAGCCCGTAGAGCACAGACCTGATTGTACTGTGTTGACCGAGACTCAGAAGAGACCTTCTGATCACACTTCCTTTCCTCTGAGCAGGGCCAGCGCCCAGCTCCATCCACAGAGCTTACCCGGTGGATGAAGTGATGGCCTTCGCGGGTCCATTACTGGCAAGTCAAAAGCAACGACTTTGTGCTTGCTTTGGTGTCACAGTTTTGGGGTGGTGTGGAAACCGTATTGTAAGATACTTGGCAAATGCAGAGCTATACGTATGGCCTGGAGTGTATATTATGATTGATCACAGCAGAAAGGGAATAGAATTACTTAGAGGCAAAAAAAAAAAAAAAAAAAAAAAGTTCGATTACGTTAGAATAAAAAAGTAGATTTGGGATTCACTTACGCGCACGAACATTTACTGAGCACCTACCACGTACCAAGCACTGGGGGTGACGTGAACATTAGTGAACACATCCCTGCCCTCGTTTGTTGGCTAATGAGTAATTTCCGCAATCTGAATAGACTGGATTTTTAAACGAACGTGTGGGAGGGAGGGGTGAGGAGAGAGAAAACAAAAAATGTGTAGCTCTAGCGGGCTGATGAAGCTGGCCTCAGCTCTCTCCCATGAAGTTTCGAACAAAGCCAGCAGTGACTCAGCTTTGAGGGATTCCAGGCCCCTCGTCCTTAGGACAGTTTGAGCGAAGCGACCCCACTAGTCCTCCGTGAGCCCAAGGCTGCGGGGACAGCACGCCAAGAGCACCTGTTTCCCGAGCACCGTGGACTCTGGGGGTCCCGGTGAGGAAAGCCGGCTGTTCCGCGAGCTCCCGCCTGGTCGGCCCCCGGCTCTGAGTTCTTGTCTAGAAGTGCCAGGGCTCTGTCTGCCTCGCCCAAAGAACAAGCTGCTGCTTACACAGAAGGCTCTCCCACTCTTCCCCCTACCCCTTGCAGAAGTGTGGACAAGTCACGTTACAACCCGTGCCTCTGAAGACTGGGGCAAGGCGAGGTCCGCACAGCAGCTCCCTCCTCCCTGGGGGGAGAAGCTCCGGGTGGCGCGGGCGTCCCCTCCGTGGGGGAGGGTGTGTGCGCTGCCCACGGTGCTGGTCCCTTGCTGTGGATGTCGCCCCACAGGAGGCTTCCACCCATCCAGCGGTTCCCACACCCGAGGTGCCATCAGAATCCCCAGGAGGGCTTCTTCAAACAGAAGGGTGGGCCCTGTTCCCAGAGTCTGTTTTACTTCGAAGGCCGGGCTGTGCGTCTAGCACGTTCCCAGGTGACGCTGAGGCTTCTGGTCCAGGGCCACCCTCGGGAGCCGCCGCTCTGAGCCCCCACCTCCTTCCTTGAGAACGAGCCCTCCGTGCACCTGCGTGCCCGGCCGCACGAGACATTAGCTCCTGCGAACGACGCCAGGCCTGGCCGCACGAGCTGTGTCGGCAACCCCGGGCCGCACGCTCCCTTCTCACGCGCACAGCCGAGTCCGACCCGGCTGAACTTGAAAACTATTCAAAATCTGCCCACCTGCGCCGCTCTCTGCAACGAATCAGACACCACTTTGTCGCGCCTGTCGAATCTTACCTCCTCGCTGCCTTCCTCTTCTCCCGGCTGACGAGCTGGGGTGTCTTCCCACGGGTCTGCCTCTGCGCCCTGCGGGTCTCTAAAGCGGCCCGTTGACCTGCATGGTTTCGGGGAACGAGGACTCTGCAGCGCCACGCAGGTCCTTCCCACGACATTCAAGGCACACGCACACGCATGCCTGCGCCCCAGACAGGAAGTAAAGAGTTCCGATGGCTCTGCAGCGACAGTCTGGCTCGTGATTCATTCAGCCTCTTCACGAGCCCGTCCCGCACCCCTTTTAGCAGAAGCGGCATTTTTAGACCGGGCAGCTGTGACAGGCTGCAAGGAACACGGGACAGAGCCGAGAGCTGCAGGGTTAGTCCTGTGGCCGCGTGACTTTCAAATAATGACCACTCTGCACCTCAATTTTCTCTCGTGGAAAGAGGAGATATCATTATCCTTTTGTTCCTCGTGGGGATGGGATAAACTACTATAGGACATTTTTTAAAGTGGTAAGGCTTTCTCTACCCAGTTATACCAACGGGACCCCCCCCTTTTTTTTAAAGGCGTCTTAAAGATTTTTAAGTAACCTCCACACCCAACGTGGGACTTGAAATCACACCCCCAAGATCAAGAGTTGCATGCTCCACTGGCCAAGCCTGCCAGGAGCCCCTAAAAAATGCATTTTTGAGAATTTTGGATACTTTTAGATTTACAGATGAGTTGCAGTAGTAGGCCTCCCATAAACCCTTTGTCTGGTTTCCCTTAACACCGACATCTCACGGATCCACAGTGAACCCGTCAAAACTCAGACACTCACTGGTACGTCACGACTAACTCAGCTACAGACTTGAAACACACTTGCCGTGACAGTTAACGTCCCTTTTCAGCTCTGGGATACAGCTGCAGGCGCCACGCCACCTCTGGCTGTTCCACGCCCTTCCTCTCCTCGGGTGTGGCGATCTTCTCCACGGCCCTTATTTTCACAGCGTCCGTGGTTTTGAGGAACACCGGACACGTGCTTTGTAGATGTCCTTCTTTTCAGGTAGTCTGATGTGTTTTCTAATGATCGGACGGGAGTCATGAGTTTTCAGGAAGAATATCACAGAGGCAAGGGCTCATCATATGACACGGGTAGTGTCTGACGTCCTGCTGATGCGGACCCTGATCTTTGGGGAAGGTAGGGTCTGCCAGGTTTGCTCTGATAAAGTCACAATTCTTCTGTTTCCATACTCTATTGTTTGGAAGTACGTCAGTGAGTCCAGCCCACACTCAAGGAAAAGGGAATAAAGCTCTCCCTTGTGGATGTGGGAGTATCCACATACATTATTTGGAGTGCTCCTATAAGGAAGATCTGTCTTTCTGAGTTTGTTTGTATCCATATAAGCAATTTATTTATATCCACAAACACTTTACGCTTTGGTCACAATCCAATACTAGGTTAGCTCATTGCTCAAACTGTCCCGGCTTTGGCCGCTGGGAGATCTTTCAGGCTGGCTTCTGTGTCCCTCTGACATACCCCCAGCCTCTTCCCTTCTTTTTCGAGTACTTCCTTACTTTCTGGCATTATAAGAGGCCCGGACTCCTCTTTTATTGTCCCTGTCCCAGCCCTAGAATCAGCAATCTCTCTAAGGAGCCCTGGTTTCTTTTATTGGAGGATGGCATTTAGAGGCCAAGGTCTGGCTGCTGGGTGTGCTCGCTGCTCCTGGGGCGTCTCACCGCTGCTAGGCCCTCCCGGCGGACAGAGCAAGGAAACACACGTAAGTACAACCCATGTATGCACACACATCTACAATTGTTCTGAATCTATCTATAATACGCTGGAATAAAATAAATGTGAGTCCATACGGACATCCCTACCTCTAACGGAGCACTGCGGTGCCCATTCTAGCCTTCCGGGGGGTACTTTAAATGTAGGTAAGATAACTAGGGGTTCCTTAGATATAATAAACCCGTGTATTAAATACTGAAATCTTTACCGATGTATTAAACTACAAAAAAGAAACCTGTAGGCCTGATTTCTGCAACTCAAAAATACAGGTTCAGAACCTATCACAGTAGTTTATTCAATGACTGCTGTTACACTCCAGTTCTTAGAGCTTCCCCACAATATTACAAAACATACAGAAAAAATACTCATAATCCCAGAACAGCTCTGAGTATTACAAAGGTCAAGATGAAGGAACATTTCCAGCCAGTCACTGGCCCGAGGGTCACTGAATGGTTTGCTGAGGCTTCATATCCCCTTTTCCTATGCTGGGTTCACCGTGTCCCAGCCTCCCCTTAGGGGCGGTTAAGCAATGTGTCACACGGCACAGCAGCAGTCACGGGTCATCTTTTCATCTTTCTTTGACAGGGATTCCCAACCCTCAAAGGGACCCGTTTTAAAATGTCCCAAATTAATATTTCCCTAAGAATGAAATGTTCCGAAACAATACCGAAATTTTAAAGACAGAGAAACTTTGATGAAGTCAGACTTCCCACAGTGTGTTCTAAGTTTAGAAGGTTTGGCACTTGCTTCTGTAAAAGTGGAGGATCCCAAGTATTTGAGGATCTGATGTAAGAACGTGTCTACTTCAGGAAAGCAGCTACTGGCCAGACTTCCCAGGCTCTTAGCACTCAGCTGTACCTACCGCTTCCTCTAGATGACCTCTCTCTAAGTCTTGGAAGCTAACAAATTTTCTGGGCCGCATTGAGCAATACGCCCTAGGGCAAGTTTCTGACATGAGGTCGATAATCTAGTTTTAAAAACTTAAATCCCGCCCCTTCGACCTACAAAATAAGACTGAAGATCTTTGGCACGGCAAAGAATACTCTTTACCAACTGTCTCGGGTTACTTTTCAGGGACTCTCTCATCACTCACTCTTCTTCAGTCCACCGTGAGTTTGACCTTTGGACCTTTGGGCATGCCGACTTCTTCCCGTGTCCACCTGGTGAGTTGTCTGTTCTTCAGGGTGTGGCTTACACATCACTTCAGTATTATTACTGAACATCCGCAGTGGGCCGTTGCAAATGTATTGTTTCTAGTCCTCAAAAAAAAAAAAAAAAAAAAGAAAAATCTTTTCCTCTTCATTCTACAGACGAGGAAGCTGAAGCTCGGCCATGTGTTGCTTGCCCAAGGTCATGTTGCTTGTAAGTATCAGGGCAGGGATTTGAACACAGGCAGGACTCCAGATCCATGTTCTTTCCACTGTGCCCGGTGAACCTTCCTCTCTTGCCCTGGGTCCTAATGGTACTTAGCAAACGAATGCCGAGTTGTTTTCCTGTATGGGCCATTTCTACCAGAGGGAGCTTTCTGAAAGCAGGGAGCTTGCTTGGATCCCTGGCACCAGATATAGAGTGGGTGCTCCGTCAGTGGATAAGAATTGTTATTTTCTAACGCAAGCTTCTTCTGGAAGCTGACTTACTGACGTCATCCAAACTCTGGGGCAAGGGCTCTGAGCCACCTCTGTCAGCCCCAGTGGACTCCAGGTGGCTGTGGACCCATCAGTAGTCTACCACTTGGTCCGGTGGACAGACTGGTCAGAATGATCACAACCCAACGGAACTGACTTGAAAGCACGCGAGAAAGTTCTAGGAGTCTCCTTGGCTGGCTGCCGCTTCCTTTCGGCTCAGGTGAGGAAGTGACGTCACTGCAGTGTGTTGGTGCGAGACTCTGGCAGAAGAGCTGAGACACAGCTGACTTCTTTACAGACACAAACTGGGATTTCATAGCAACGTCACTCGTTATCCACTGAGCTTCACGTTAAAAATACAGACCCTCCCCCCCCTTCTTTCATATGTGCCTACCTTCCCCTGGCCAAACGGGATCTCTGGGACACAAAGGGCTGGGTGTGCATCTTGTGGAAGGAGTGCCTGTAGTTTGTTACAAAAGCGCTTCCCAAGTTTGTCAGGTTGGGTTGTTGTATAAACAGGACATTTTTAGTGTCTTAAAAAAAAAAAAAACACTTTCTAGAACAGCCTCGTGAGGTATGCATGGACCTGAACACCTGAAAATCAGCTAACAGATAATACCTGCAAACACGAGAACCTGTTGCCACAATTGCTTGATCGGAGTCACCCAGGGCCTTGTTGCCAGAGCAGAAGAGAAAGTTTTGCCTTGGCAGGTAAATGAATGAAGGAGCAATCATCAAATACCACCTGCTATTTTAAAACGCGTTATTTGTAGCTCAAGTGCACATGTGCCCTCCTGTTGCTATTTGGATTGGGAACGAGAGACTGTCTCTCATTCCATTTGCAGCTCTTGGCCACGCTGGCAGGAGAAGCTCATGAAGCAAAAGGAGGTATGACTTGAACTATTTCTGTAGGGACTGCTGCTTAGGAAGTCTCCTAAATTTTTCAGGAAGCTCGGAAAGGCAGGGAAAATGAAGTCACTTAATTCCTTCCCAGAATAAATGGGGCCACCAGAGCACATTAAGCTGTCCTCTCCAGCAAGCCATTTAAGATGTCCAAGTGCAGAGGGAAGGGTGAGGGCCGGACAGAGATAAGGCACAGGCTGTACCACTCTGATTTTCCAAAGCAATGGCTAAATTTAGCCTTAGGGGAAAAAAAAACACCACCCTGCGTACTCCACTTTTTAAAAACTCCCCCACTCTATATGCCAAGACAAAGGGAAATTAGCAATTCTTCTTAGACTTTCTTCATTTGCACTGACTTTGGATTCGTCGTTCCTCTCCACGGTCTGTGTTTCGCGCTATTCAGTCGTGGAAGCGCCAAGGAAAACGGTTTAGGATGCTGCTAAAACCACAGTGATTAGGAAACGGAATGTTACAAGGGGGGCATAGCAAACCCATCATGATTTCTCCCTTGAACTCTTTCGATGCCAGAGCTTGAGGCGCAGGAGGGCAGAGATGTCAAACCTATTCTCCAAGGACGCTAAGGCTGAGCGGAATACCCTAGGAGCTCAGCTATATCACGACACGTGGGAAGCACGCGAGAGCACCCCAAATCACGCAGGAGCCGACTGCGTGGTCAGTAAAGCAGCAAATCCAGCTGCAGTTCGACGTGGTAAGATTGCAGCTGGTTGGTGCCAGAGCAAAGGAAATCAGGACCTCTGACACAGATTCTATACCTACCTTCACAGCCTACGAAAGAGAAGAACATTTTAGGCTTGCGGACTTCAAAAAGCCACAAACTTGGAGGACACTGCCTCAACGGTTTCAGCACACAGTGGAAAGAAGAAATCTCGCAAGCACAGACGGAGATGTTCTAAAGTAGTAAGAGGAGAGTGGATGGAGACCTGGGGAGCGTGTCACCACTAAGACTAAGGAGGTTTTTAAAGAAAAAGTGCCGTAACGAGACTCGGGGACAAGCGACAATGTCCCTCACCTGGACGCGAAAAAGGTGCGACAGTGGAATGGCATTTAAGTGCATACGGGAAAATGGGAAATGACAACCCTAACACCTAAGAGCTGACAGCGCAGAAAATGCACAGGAAGTGTCAGGAGGCAAGAATACTTTAATTAACCACCAGCAGTTTGGTCTGTGGTGCTCGGCTTTAGCGACAAAAACTCCCCAACACCTAAAATCCTTTGGGAAGAGCTACGGAACAGCAGAGTCGTTCGCAAAGGTCTACTCGCCAAGGCTCCACTATGGCACGGGTCTGCTACGGTTCTGCAGAGGTAACAGCGAACAAGAAAACTCAAGACGTTGTGGCGGCCGCCGGGGACACAAAAACCAGTAAGGTGTGAGCCTCTACCTCCAGAAGCTCAGTCGGATAGAAAAGTAAGGAGAAATCGTGTGAGCTCTATGAAGCTACACTCGTTCTGTTCACCGCGATGCTCCCGAGGCCTAGCGGGACGGCCGGCACACACGAGGTTCTCAACGTGGATTTACTGAATAAGTGACTTAATTTCATCTGTTCGAAATATGGAATGTGAGTTTTAAGAAGGACAAGGCGAAGGGCAGCATGCAGAGCAAACTATGTTTCCATTAGTCATTTCTATGATGCACTTTTCTCCAGCCAAGTTATTAAAAGTGGTCCTTTCCCTTCTCACGGGGCTACCTTTTACCTAATCAATCCCATCAAATGTATCAGGGACCAGGCAATCGAAAACAGGCAAAATATCTAATTGAGACTGGTATACAGCAATAACTCTTACATTTGGCGGTTTCACCTCAGAAGTAGCATCCCAGAACGAGGTCAGGTGGAGACATTGTTGGTGGCGGGGGTGGGATGGGGGGGCGGGGGAGGAGGGAGAAGGGGGAAAGGAGGGGAATTGAAAACTCCATAAAAAAGAAAACTTTGGGGGGGGGGCACCTGGCTGGCTCAGTTGGTAGAGCATGTAACTCTTGATCTTGGGATCATGAGTTCGAGCCCCACACTGGGGGTGTAGAGATGACTTAAAAAAAATTAAAATCCTAAAAAAAAAAAAAAAAAAGAAAAAAAAAAAAGAAAAATTTTGCTAGTAAGATGTGCTACCTGGTACCTAGAGAAAAGAAGAAACAATCCTGGCTGTTTCTAGCTAATACTACTAATCATAATAGATGTTATTTGCCCTGAGTTCCTGGTAGTTTTCAATATGTGAAAAGCCATGAATTTGGGATTCTAGCTGGAAGAGTCCTTCTCTGTTTCCAGCTCCTCCATACATTATTTAGACGCCTGCTGCTGGCGATGCTTTGCTCTCAGAACTGCAGGAATGCCGTCTGCACAGACGTTCCCAACTGTCTTGCCTACTCGTGACAGTTCAAGCCCAAGATGTTCCAAACATATGTATTTTTTTGTAAACACTGGATTCTCCATAGAGACTTCAGTTCTAGAACTTGAAAGTTTATTAACTCCAATAACACTTTTTCATAATGCCGTGAGATTTTGTAAAAATCTGGAACAAATACAGGTGAAGACATCCTTTCCAGATTACTAGACGGGAATGTATATATTTTAAAGGAAATGTATATACTTTATGCATATATTTTAAGTATGCATGTATTTTAAAATTTAAAGGAAACGTATATATTTTAAAGGAAATAGCTGTATTACCTTAAAATACTGGACACGTTACAAAGTAGGTCTTGATAGACAAAATGATTTAAGAATACTGTTTTGCAATTTATCATAGGCCTGACAATAGAGAATAAAACATTTTTTTTCTACATTTATTTATTTTTGGGACAGAGAGAGACAGAGCATGA
This sequence comes from Leopardus geoffroyi, assembly GCF_018350155.1. Lineage (NCBI taxonomy): Eukaryota > Metazoa > Chordata > Mammalia > Carnivora > Felidae > Leopardus > Leopardus geoffroyi. Next base: position 5,320,336 of record NC_059328.1, on the reverse strand, counting down.
ACGGGGGAGGGGCAGAGAGAGAGGGAGACACAGAATGGGAAACAGGCTCCAGGCTCTGAGCCATCAGCCCAGAGTCTGATGCGGGGCTCGAACTCACGGACCGCGAGATCGTGACCTGGCTGAAGTCGGACGCTTAACCGACTGCGCCACCCAGGCGCCCCGAGAATAAAACATTTTAAAAAATTCAAGTTACAGTATTTTAAACATCTTATTCAGAAATAAAAGTATTTCTCTGAGGGAGGAAACCTAAGGGTTGGAAAAATTTTAACCAGTAAGCTCCTCTTTGGAAGCGTCATGATCCCTGCAGGGTCGTCTGGCTACACGTCACACAAGGATGTGCCACCGTCTGCTCTCCCGTGTCTGTATTATGCCACTCACTCGTGACGTTGTGAGTTTGGGAGATGGTAACTTGTGCGCTACACCTCCTGTTAACACTCTACCCCTGGACCAGAGGAACCTTCACATTTCTGCAAATTCCCAATCAGTGAGGCCTAAATGAATGTATTATCGAGGCCAGTATTCAAACACCCCTTGGATTAGGTGGGAAGGCTGACGAGGTATGGTGCTTTCCACGAAATGGGGATGCAACATGATTTCACAGAGCTGAGGGGGTTGCCTTGCCTGACTGTCCTCATGGAAGCCCCAAAGCAGGCTTCTTCAATCACCCCACTCAGAGCATAGTTGGTTGAAAGATTCAGGGAGCAGTTAAATAATGGAAGAAAGATTAATAACCAACTCGAAGGACAGCAGGTGCTAAACGTGGGGAGCATCCCTCACAAACCCCTAACACATCCCTACAATCTCCTGGTCTCCCCCTTCCTTATTTTCTGGATCTCCCTTCCGTCTCAATCCGTTCCTCCTCAACGTCTTTTTTTTTTTTTTTTTAATTTTTTTTTTCAACGTTTTTATTTTATTTTTGGGACAGAGAGAGACAGAGCATGAACGGGGGAGGGGCAGAGAGAGAGGGAGACACAGAGTCGGAAACAGGCTCCAGGCTCTGAGCCATCAGCCCAGAGCCCGACGCGGGGCTCGAACTCACGGACCGCGAGATCGTGACCTGGCTGAAGTCGGACGCTTAACCGACTGTGCCACCCAGGCGCCCCCCTCCTCAACGTCTTTATTTCCTCCCCTGTTCTCCCCTAACTGCTATCAATCCTGGATCCAGGTGTGCCTGTTTGAGGTGGCTGACAAAAATACTTACGATTAATAACAGATCAAGATCAAGGTTCACAAAAAGTAAAACTCACACAAAGCTATTGTACAGAAAACACATATGAGATTCTCCGAAATGCTTAATTGTGAGTCCCAAATTTGGCTGAATGAGGCAAATGAAACAAGACAGGAGGCAGTTTCGAGATCCCTGTCAGTCGTTTTGGATAGCAGGTGATGGGACAGACTTCAACATCCTTGTAATAAAGTCAACTGGGTTTGACAGGATTGTTTATTGCCATTTAGTATTAACAGACACCAAAACACTATTTCACAGAAGCACTTCTGCAAAGATCCAATGTGGTCTGACTTCACAGCTCTCTTATGATTTAAGTCAAGGGGAAATTCCATCAACTATTCCGTGCATGTCTCTTACTTACTGCTCACTCTTCCCTGAACAGTATTTTATGATCCTGATTTTTACATCTAAAAGTAGGTGAGTTGATGGTTTTCAATTTCCTGAAGGAAAAGCTTTCTGCATTTATTTGGTTTTTAGTAGTTTATCATTAAGGAGCTCTAAACGGATTTCTCTCCTACAGGTCAGTGGCTCTTAACTTAAAAAACAAAAAACAAAAAACAAAAAAAAAAACCTTTTTACTCTAATGAAATAATACGTCGTCTCGTTTGGGAATAATCCGGAGTGTAACGATAAGGCTGTGCTCTGCGAAAGTAATTTCTTTCCACAATTCTCGTTGGAAAGGGAGTAGCTGCCAGTGTTTAAACCTACTCGACAATAAGCCTAATAATTGACTAGTCAGCCGCCTGCTTACCAGTCGACACCCTCCGCGTCCCTGAGCCACCTCTGAGTGCCCACCGTGCCTGCTGAGCAATGTCCCTAGGCTGACATGAAATGTACAGAAGCTGGACCTCCCTTGTTAGAAAAGAACCCGAAACAATGGTTCCTACCCTTGTTCACGGGCTCTCAGTGATGAAAGCTACAAACCCTTTCCTAGAAAAGTAAGTACACATGCACAAAAGTGTACATCCAGTATCAGGGGACTCCCAGACCCACGGGGCGGGGGGCGTGGGTTCCAGGCTCAGGACGGTGCTGTGGGGATGGTCCGCTGAAGCGTTTCCCAAACTGCGTGCTGTGGAACATTTTCCACGAGAGGTCACTCAGGAGACCACAGCGACAAAATGCCGTGTCAGGATGTTTTGGGATTCCTAGGTTAAACACAACTGAATACATGTGCATTTCGTTAATGTAGGACTTTTTCTGAACCCTAACATGCTTACAAGAGCTAGAAATTGCTGGCGGAGAGCCAGTAGGCATGCTTCCTAAACGTATCTGAACCTTCTGGCATGGGGCGAGGAGAGCTTGTTATAAGCATTTCCTGTAACTCATGTTCCCACAGAAGACGTTAGGGACTGACACTAGTCCTAAAGAGCACCCCGATACAGTCGGTCCCTGGTGAGGAAGTCCCTGGACCACACTCTTCATCTTCCTTCTTCACTCACCAGGCAGGGCACAGGCGCCACGCCAACCGGCCACGGACCTGGATAAAGTTATGTGGGTCAAGGGTGAGCGTCACCCAGGAACTGGTCTGATGGTTCCTCTGACGGTTCGTTCTGTCACACACAACCACCTCCCCAACCCACACCGTCCATCCCTCCCGCTGTTCCAGCCTTCAAGATACCTCAGAAGGGCTCCTCTCAACTCTCTCTTCTCTTTGTGCCATTTGAGAGTAAAAATAAGATTTCAATTACAATTGATAATAAGAATAACGTTAAGGTTATGTTATCAAGAAACTTAAATTTCTTTCTTCCAAAAAGTTGGAGACCTAGTCTTTGTAATTTCAGAGGACCACTCTGAGTTCTACCCTATGAATTAAGAATCTTCATTGGGGTGCCTGGGTGGCTTAGTCAGCTGGGCGGCCGACTTCGGCTCAGGTCATGATCTCGCAGTCTGTGGGTTCGAGCCCCGCGTCAGGCTCTGTGCTGGCAGCTCGGAGCCTGGAGCCTGCTTCAGAGTCTGTGTCTCCCTCCCTCTCGCTCCTTCCCTGCTTGCTCTCTGTCTCTTTCTCAAATAATAAATATTAAAAAAAAATTAAGAATATTCACCAAAGGGGAGCCTGGGTGGCTCAGTCGGTTAAGCATCGATGCTTGATTTCGGCTCAGGTCATGATCTCACGGTTTGTGAGTTCAAGCCCTATGTCAGGCTCTGTGCTGACAGAGCGGAGCCTGCTTGGGATTCCCTCTCTCCCTCTCTCTCTGCCCCCTCCCTGTTCACACGCTCTCTCAAAATACGTACATAAACTTGAAAAATTAAGAAAAAAAACTTCGCAAAAAAGTTCTATTTACTGAAGTTATTTTACATGTATATTTGAGTGACATCATTTAATATGAAAATATCAAGTTCATTCATCTATTTTGGAACATGTAAGTGTAGGCTATATATTATGTAGATTATACAGTTCAGTGTTTTACAGTATATAATGTGATACATACGTGCCCGTGTATTATTTTAATATTTTTCTCCTATAAATGCTGAGTATCTATCATGGGTTCAAAAGGTTTCCCTTCTCAGGCAAGCCTGGGAACATACTTACCATTTGTTGTACTGTTTATCCGGGAAATATTATTCAATTGACTTGTAAGTTTTTAGAACACCATCAGTTTCAGGCTGGGCACTTCCTATTTTTTTACACTATTAGATAAAACATCTTTCACACACACACACACACACACACACACACACACACACGCCAGGGGATGGATTCTGGCTGGAGGAGAATGAATGGTTTCTTTCATCAGAAAAAACAACAGGATATTTAAATGAATTCTTTGTGGATTAATCCAAACCACAGTGTATAGTATATTAAGGACTTGAATCACATTTTCTGAAAATGGTTCTAGGAACTGTTAGTCAGCACCTAATAAAAGGTGAGGGTTCTGTGTCTTCTCCTTTAAGATGAGACCATGAGGATAAAATCACGGACTCCGCCTGATGACGAGTTTCTGTGGTTTCAGGATGAATGGTGCTTTCTTTAGGAACGTGACCATCAAGGCTGAACATCAGAAAGCACGGCTTCCTCCCAGATGCCTGGCTAGCCTCCCTTGTTTCTCCTTTGGGAGATGCTCCCGTCCTCTGCAGAGTTCAGGTGGTGCTGACCCCAACGCTTGTTCCCAGGGAGGGAGAGTCAGGCCTTGCTAACGAGAGTACGGCCTCCTCTTATTCCGGTGATTGGACACATGAGTCCAGCTGAGCCAAGAACAGAACATTTCCTGGAACAACGGACAGAGATGCGCTGTTTTCCCGGATACATTTGCTAAATTGGCAAAATATAAACCTGGAGCTTTGAGGAGTCCATCCCGCTACGCTGTGGAAATGAGAGTCAAATCAACATAGAAGAGAGTAGAGTCAACAGAGGGGGAGATGGGTCCCTGATGATATCACTTGAGCATCTGGAACCAGTTGTACCTGAAGATAACGCCAAAACCAGATCTCATAAAAGTCAGTAAATTCCCTTTTATACTTTAGCCCGTCTGAGTTGGAGTTCTGTTACTTGCAGCTAACAGAGGACTGTAAGGTGACTCTACTAATTGAAATGTGGATCCTTTCACTAAATGAATACTGGGAAAGTCTGCTCCCATTTACAGACAAAAAACAGTCAAACATTAATCACCTGTACTTCAGTAGTGCAAAAGCATCATTGGAATCTCTCTGTAAAACAGGGGGAAAGTTGTGATGGAAATAAGCTGTCATGCTTACTTGAAACATTTTGATTAGCTGAAGAAATCAGAAAAAGACAATTCTGCACTCCAGTCTCGCTGGAGACCATCTGCCGTTGAATTCTGTACCCACGGCGGTTATCTACGCTCGCGCAGCCCTAGGTTACTGCCAAATCAACTGTTGTAACAGACACATCCCATGGAAGAGAATCGCTGTAGAACACTAAGATTTAAAGAGAACTCAGGAACTCTCTGGTCCAGGGGCTTTCAGTAGTTTTTGACTGTGTCCCAGAGGAAGAATCAGAACCCAGTACACACATACATACACACACACACACACACACACACACACACACACACACCCATACACGCATGTGTGCATGTGCCCCGAAACAAAAACTTCCCAAATTCCATACCAGGTACTCTGATTTTAAAAAGTGAGGATGCTGACCACTACATTAATTTCCTGAATCACTCCTCATACGTTTAGAAAACAGGTAAGGCCCTGATGCAGAGATCCAAGGTGACTTCCCTGAGATTTCTCACTTACTGAGTGGTAGAGCTGGAAAAAACAAAACAAAACAAAACACCCTGGTACTCCTCCTACTGTGTTATGTTAAAGCAAACAGCTGTTACCGATACCCATTCCTAGATGGCAAGCTTCTGGCCAATCGTAAGAAAGCCGGAAAGATGATGCAGGTGTCAGACCTAGCTATTTTACACGGGTACAGGCCAGGACTCTCCAAGACCCCTTACATGAAAACCCCAGTCCCCTAGGGACTTTGAACGGCTCTGCACGGGAGACCCTGTGGCATCTGTGTCCAAATGACTAGCAGACAAGACTAAACTGGTGCAAGAAGCAGGGTGACAGTCAGGTTTGCTCTCGGCCTGAGGAAACACACCCTCATCACATCCCCCCTGCCGTATCCAATAAGTCACACTACACGTGTCAGCTTGTCAGCGGGCAATGGTTACGCAACTCCAGCTCCCAGGCTTCGTTACGCTAGGTGGAGCAGGGAAGGGAAGAGTTTACGTGCCTCCCTGCCCCCACAAGGAGCCGATAATCTAAGCTGGGAGGTGAGGGAAAAGGCGTCTGATGAGATAAGACTTGAGTTAGGCTCAGAGAATTTAGAATATTGAGTTGTTGTCAGGGCACACGGGAAGGCTGGCTAAGAGAGTGGGACCAGATTCGGAGGCTGGTCAATGGCAGGCAGAAGAAAGGGGACAGATATGGAGAGGCTAGTTAGTCCTGGCAGCTGATGAATGTTAATTTAATGTATTTGGAAGAACTTAGGTTATTTCCCATTACTTTCAATATTACAAAAATGTTACAGAAGTTTAGCATCACTAGCTTAACTCCTATGAACATTTACTCTGATTAAATTCCTTCCATACTTTACCTTCTTCAAAGTAATAACAACGTTATAATTTGCTTAACAGTTGACATACAACTGGTACTTTAAAAAAATGTGTTCACTGATCGATCTTCCTATATGTCATACGTCTAAAGCTATGCTCTACGTTCGGTGCTTGACAAGACAATGTAAAATTAAACCATTTATAGGAATCATGATATTTTCAAAAGTGAAACGTGTTAGCACATGAAAGGCACTTTCCTGAAATAAAGCATCAAGGAAAATCATATAGGCATTGTTAACGCACTCACTCCCAATGGTTTAAAAAAAAAAAAAAGGGCAAAGACACTATTTACAAAGTATGGTGCCATGGTTATAACAAGCCTCTGTGCTACACTGCTTGGGGCGGGGGTGGGGGTGGGGGGAGCGTAACTATTTCCTGACGGTAAAGGCATCTCCTTGCCTGCCTGCTGTGCGTTAACCCCTGCCCAGACAGTGTCAGAGAAAAGCAAAGGAAGATCGTCATTTGACTTTGACTTCAGGGCAATCCACGCAGGATGGGGACAAGACCGTCTGTAATGGTCTTCACGATCATGAGCTATCTCCAATCTTCATGCTATTAGGGGCTGACACCCACAGCAGGCTCCCCGGCACTTGTTAAATGTGACTAATAGGGACACGCGGCCTTCAATGTCATTCAGTGCATCCCGTCTGGGCTTCTCCCGTCACCACAGAAAAGTCTTGGTGGGCTGTCAGATCTTACATAGAATTTAAGAAAATCCATGTCAGGTGTGAGAAAGACAAAGTGAGCCCTACATCATGTCTGTGCTTGTCAGAAAGCCCAAAATGCACTTTACGGCCTGCCTCCAGAAAGTACATGAGATTTGATGCAATGAATGTTACTAACCTCATTAGAACCCCCATTTCACATTTCGCTTTCCTGAAGCCTCGCTTTCTTTTTGCCTCATCCTTCTTTATTTCATCCATTTTTATCCTGCTTCACTGTGTAATATAGACAGCCATACCTTGGAGGTATTGTGGGTCTGGTTCTAGACCATCACAATAAAGTGAATATCGCCATCAAACGAGTCAGATAAACTCACTGCACACAGAAGTTATTTTCACACTATAGTCTATTAAGTGTGCAATAGCATTACGTCTAAAAAAACTACATACCTTAATTAAAAATCGCTGCTAAAAAATGGTAACCATCAGTTAAGCGTTCAGCCAGTCATAATCACTGATCACAGGTCACCATTAACAAATAGAATAATGATTAAAAAAAAAAAAAGTTTTAATTGCAAGAATTACCAAAACGTGACAGAGACATGAAGGGACCAAATGCTGTTGGGAAAATGGTGCTGACGACTTCCTCCTTCCTGAGCAGGGTGGCCGCAAACCTTCACTTTGTAAAATGTGCCTGATCAGTGACGTGTAACACAGAGCAGCACCACAGAGCGAGGTATGCCTGCGTCTCTGTAAGCTCCCTTAAATCACTTAAAAGAAAAAAAAAAAAACAGGTGAGGTTTACACAAACTGCATCACATGTTGGCAAAGCGATATACAACTGAAATAAGTTCCCAAGTCGTCGGCTTATATACCGCGACAGGATACCGTGGTTGGTATTTAACAATGAAAACTTGGCACCACTAAGAGAGTCTTTTTGAAAAGATCGATGGTGTACAAATATTAAGCCACTGGAAGCCAGAGAAAGCAATGCCCTTTAAATGTGAGAAGACATGACAGATACACAATGAACAGTTGGAAGAGGGGCGGGAAATAAGAATAAAGGACTTCCAGAAACCACCGCACCAGCTAGAGCACTGTGCCAAGTTTAACAAAATGGTCTTTACTGACCTTTCTGGGTGATTCCTAAAGTTGTGTTTTAAATAAACGTACTAACCATTCTGCTTTAAACGTTTAAAAACGGTGGCCTACAAGCACAACTTCTGCAGCTTCAGAAGTTCCCAACAGCAATGATGAAGACAGCAGCAAAATTATGATGGTGCCCAGAGTTAACTCTAGATCCCCCAAAGGCACATTCCCTGCACTGCCAGATGAGGGCTTTGAGAGAGCACCCGAACCTTAGCCATCACAATGGGCTTCACATCTTTCACTGGGGTGGAGGGCGGGGGGAGGTGCTCAACGTCAACGGATTCTTTAACATCACTATCTGACACGAAGTAAAAAAAAATCCTCAGTTCCACCTGCTCTCTATGCCTATGCTCTCTAGAACAGTCCAACATGAATACACTGCAGCAGCGACAGCTGCTAATATGGACAAGATGGCCCAGCAGAGTCCTAGAGAAAACAACCATGTATCTATGTGTGTGCCTGGCACAAGCAGAAAGTTGATTTAAACAACTCTTTAAATAGTACACTGTTGTTATTCACTACTGCATTAAATACTGTGTTTCCACTATGATTGTTTGCAAGGGAATTAGTAATTAATCAGGATGACTGAACAGAGGCCCCTTAGATATTCACACCAGTGCTCCCTCCCTTTTTCACTCCTGGGCTAAATTTATTTGGGAAACACATATCCTGTAAATAAGTGTTATTTTCTAGAACATTAAACATTATTACTCCCTAAATCTATACAAGGAAAAGAATACACATAAGCTTATTTGCTATTGTCTAATGTTGGTCTTAAAATATTTTCCCATAAACACACACCACGAAAAATGCTACCGCTTAATGCATTTCTATCACGTTCCCAGGCAGTAGTTTCTCCATACAACACAGTTTCTCTAGGAAAACTCTGTAAAATTCCTTCATGCAGAAAGAAAAAAGAAATCCTTTACACACAGCGAGCCACCTGACCACATATGACAAAATTTGGGGGGGAGCACAATTTTAAAATTTCAGGGTTTGGCTTCACCGGTGAAAGAAACAGAATGCACACAACCAAACAAATACGTGAGGCTCTTCTGTGATATTTAAGAGCACTTCTCACGTTCACTGAATCTGCTTTGCTAATTAGACACTTCAGGTTAATCAGCAGAAATCATACCAAGCAATAGTGGACAAAATATAAAATAGACTAAAATTGTCATCATTCCCTGGTGAACGAGTTGATTTAAGAAGACGCTTTGCAAGAGCACTGCAGTTTCGGAAATTTGTTTTGATGCCTACAGAGACCTATGGAGATTGAAAAAGTCTCAACATTTGAATGCCATCACAGCCACCTCTTAAAGTTGTGCACTACCGAAATCAAACCACGGGAGATCCTCTAAGTGCAAGAAGGCCACACGGGGTCTGTATTCCAGCCCATCTGAGAGTGGCTGGTGGAAGCAAGGGTCACTGTGCCTCTCCTGTCCTGGTCTGCAGGTTAAGCCAAATTCGCGAGTTCTTCCAAACCTCTTAGTCTCTGAACTCAACCAACTTTCCCCGCCGGTTCTACGCACAGATTAATAAGACGTTCATTCACTCCATTGGCTTGCTTAGGAAAGGCAGCCTCCAACCGCCTAGTCCCGCAGAGGCGCCTGGGGCCGAGCTCGGTGCTGTCCCGGCCCCTTTCCCAGCGCCCCGCGGAAGGGCCACACGTCCCGACCCTTCTCTCCTCTCCCCGCGAAAGGGGCTCCTTTCCGGATCTTCTCTTCCCGCGGAGGGGACACCAGTCTTGGGCCCTCTCCCTCCCCCCCCCCCCCCCCCCCCCCCGCAGAAACGGAACCTATCCCGTCCCCTTTCCCCGCCTCTCTCCCTGCCGAGGGGGCACCTGCCCCAACTCTCCCCGCCGAGGGGTACCAGTGCCCCACAGTCCCCGCCAAGGAGCACCTGTTCTCCGCCTTCTCCCCGCGCCCCGCTGAGTGGGCACCTGTCTCCCCCTCCTCCCCGCCGAGGGGCAGAGCACCTGTCCCCGCTACTCGCAGACGGGGCACCTCCCCTCCCCCGCCGCCAAGGGGCACCTGTCCCCCGCCCTCTCCCCGCCGAGGGGCACCTGTCTGCCCCCCCAACTTCCCGCCCAGGGGCCCCTATCCCCCGCCCTCTCCCCGCGACCAGCCGCGGGAGAGGGCTCTGGATCCGAAAAGCCCGCCGCCAAGCTGCGCCTCGCAGACAAAAACCAGTCGGCGGCCCCGTGGGCGCCCGCGCGGCTCGCGCCCCGCCGCCCCCGCCCGCCGCGGCCACTCCCCGCACGCGCGCCCCCAGGCCGCCACTCACCCAAACACTCCACTCCCTCGCGCACACACGCGTGTCCTCACACCCGCTCCCGCCCTCGCTGCCTCGCATCGACACGCGCGCGCTCGGCCTCGCTCCTCACGTTCCCCCACACCCCCACGCGCCCCAGGAACACGCGTGATCTCACGCCCACTCCCCAACCCACCTCCTCACGGACACGCTCGCTCCCACGCCGGCCCCGCGCACTCACGCGTCCAAACACGCCCGGTCCCCTCGCGCTCTCCATCCCCACGAGCGCTTCCTCCCCACTCGCTCCGCAGACGCGCGTGTTCGCACACCCGCTCCATCAACACGCGCCGCTCACGCTCGGCCAAACACCCCCGCCCTCGCACCCGCGCCGTAAACACACGCGGGACCCACGCACACTCACGCGCCAAAACACTGCCCGCTCGCGTGAGCTCGCGCGCCCCTCGCGCTCCCTCCCCCTCCGCCGCCGCGCGTGTCCTCGCACCCGCTGCCCGCACACGCCCCGCGCCCCCTCACGCGAACACGCGCGCCCCCCACGCCCCGGCCGCCGCGCGCGCCCGCCCCCGGCCCCGCCCCCGCGCGCCCCCGCCGCCCCGCGCGCCCCCGCCGGCCGCCGCCCTCGCCCCGCACGCGCCCGGCCGACTCTCCCCTCGGCCGCACGCACACTCACTCGGACTTGGAGAGCACGGCCACCGCTCGGTCGCGCTGGCGCCGAGCCGCCTCTGCGTTCCTCCTCCTCTCCCGCGCGGCCCCGCCCGGCCCGGCCCCGACAGCCTAGCCCGGCCCCGACCCGCTCAGCTCCACACGCCGCAGCTGGAACGACTCGGGCTCCGGGTACCGCTGTCTCCCCGCCACAGCCCGAGTGCGCCGCCCGGGCCAATGGCGGGGCGCGGCGGTGAGCTCACCGGCCGCGGCCCCGCCCTCCAGGCCGCGCGCGCCAATCGGAGGGCGCTACGTCACCCGGAGCCGGGCAGAGGCAGGTGTGGGGCGCGGAGCCGCTCGGCGCGGGGACTGCGCCGGAACTGCGCCGGAGCCGCGCGGCGCCGCGCTGGACGGCGGGCGGCCGGGCCCGGAGGGTGCGGGCGGAGCGCGGCCCCGCGGCCCCGGGCGCCCGCACTCGGGGCCCTGGCGGGCCACGGCCCCTCGCGACGCCGCCGCCTGCCCCGCGCCCTGAGTCGGGGAGGTCCGCTAGGGGGTGGGCCGCGGTCCCCTCGAAGGCAGGGACGGCCCCGAGCCCGACGGCCGCGCCCGCTCCCCCGGGCCCACGGCCCCGAGAGGCTTCCTCCGGGACCCGCGCGGCGGGGGCGATCGGGCCGCGCTTGCAAGGCCCGGCGGAGCCGCCGCGCGGCCGGCCCGCCGACTCCCGGCCGCGCGGCGCCGTCGGGTCCGCGCGCGGGACCCGCGCGCAGGGGCCCAGCTCACCCGGGCTCGGCTCCCGGCGCGGCCCCGGCGCGCCCTGCGGCGGCGGCGTCTGCAATGCAGCCGCGGGAGGAGCCGGCGCTGCGCTGAGCGGCGAGCGGGGGAGCGCGGAAGGCTGGGCGGGAAGGAGGGGCGCGGGGCGCGGCGAGCCCGCCCAGGCCGCGAGGGCGCGGGGCAAGTCCTCGGGCGGCAGTGCAGAGGTGCACGGGCGTCGGCCAGGGCGCGGCCGAGGATGTCTGCTAGGGATGGTGGATGGCGGGTCCCCTGGGAGTTCAGGAGCGTCCGGGACTCCCTCGCCGGCGGCGCAGGGCCCCACCTCCTTAGCTGGAGTTCCAGGGCCTCCGCCCACTCCTCAGGGTCTAACCCTGGTGTCCAAAAGTTCTGGCTGCGGCTTGGCTTTCTCACTTGGATACTTCTGCCTAACGACCTCGCGCCTCGCCTCCTGCCCCGTGTCCGAGTCACACCTCTCTATCAAGGCTCACCGTCTCCTAGCAGCCTTCCTAGGCATCCCAAGTGGACACCACCACCCCTTCTCCTTTCCCTACATTCGTCGCCCTGCTGCTGCTATTCGAGTGCTGCTGCCCCCGCACCCACCTACGGTCTTGCACATAGAAAGCGCTTGACCCACGCAGACTTTCCGTGAGGCTATCTTCTCTTTTTATCCTCCATGTTGTCAATTATCTTTGAGATTGATTATTTCCCTTTCGTGACATCTGGGTTAAAAAGAATCTCAAAACGTGGGAACGGACTTTTTTCTTTTTTTTTTTTTTTTAATCCTATCCAAACACGCGCGAAAACAACCTCAATATTATGCATAGCCCTTAAGCTTCTACAATCAAAAATGCATAACTGGCTAGAGGCCAAGCCCAGGACGCTCCTGGTGAGTCTGGGTCCTATTCTGCGCCACGCTTCTGAGCCAGGGAAGCAAGCAGGTCATGTGCAGCCCGACTCCTGGGGGCTGACCCTGTCTGCAGCAAGTCCCTCCCTGCCCTGGCAAAGTCACAACACCCGATGCTGTTCAGAATCCTGCTCCAACAAGCCTTTCGTGTGCCCGCCCTCACCTGCCTCCATTCACCCTGCTTTCACCGCACAGGACCCCTGCACTTCCTGACTCTGCTTCCCTACTCCCTTTATCTGCTAGGGGCACCCCTATGCATTCCTTAAGGCCTGGCTCCAGCCCCCTCATCCCCAGCATTGCTATCGCAGCGCTTCCTGGGTGGGATCTACTTGCTTCCAGGAGAGGCAATGTCAGGGCCAGTAGTCAAGGAAGAGGGCTCTGGAGACAAACCATCTGGGTTCAAAGTTAGACTCTCCCAACTGCTAGCTGTGTGCTCTACTTGTGGTCCCTTCGTATCTATGGGTGAGAGTTAAATGAGCCAGTCGATGTGCGTATACCAGCGCCTGGTGCATAAGGCACACTCAATACTATTTGGCTGCTACTAGAAGTCAGGTTATCTTAGGGTGGTGAGTAGTGAGTGACTGGAAAGGGGAGGGGAGGGCTTCTGGGCTTCTGATAACGTTCTATTCTTGACGTGGGCACTAGTTTTGGTTTGAAAACTGGATGAGCTGAGTTTCACATATTTAGGATAATGTGTACTTTTCCATATGTATATTATACATGAATAAGCTTATTTATTTTTGAGAGAGAGAGACGGAGAATACAAGCAGGGGAGGGGCAGAGAGAGGGAGAGAGACTCTCTGGCTGTCAATACTGTCAGGAAGGAGCCCGACGCGGGGCTCCAAACCACGAGCCGTGAAATCATGACCTGAGCTGAAACCAAAAGTCCTCCACCTAACAGACTGAGCCACCCAGGCACCCATATTATAAGTTAATAAGAAGTGCTTTAAAAAGCTGGTTGTTACTAGCTGAGACCGAGACAGTTCTAATCTCCTGGAGACCAGGAACAAAGTCTTAAGCTTATCCTGGCACCTTATGCAATGCCAGGCACACTGTAAGTAGTCAGGTGATAGTCGCTGAATTGCTCTGAATGGACTGTGAGCAAGAGAATAGGGAGGTGGGACCACGAGGGGCAATGCCTGCCCTTCAACTCTACAATGCCCGGTGACCCCAGGGTAATCAGGATCCAGGCTCAGGCACTTGGACCCTGCTAAAGAGAAGATGCCTCCAGTCTTCTCTGTCTTTCAGGCAGGGGTATTTTTTTCTTGGGTTTGTTTCAAAAAGGCAGAGGTTCGACCCTAGACATCCCAGTTGCCTGAGGAGGGGCCTCGGTGGAACCCATGACCCTTCACCCTTCCTCCAGGAGCCCCAAGTCCTGACTACCTGACGTAGTCATCGATGCTTCAGCACATTGGCTGTGCCCTGGTGATACAGCTGGGGTCAGCAGCCTGGAGCTCTCCTTTCAGGCAGCCCGAAGTGACATTTCCGCAGTAGCAAAGTCCCTTCCCTGTTCCTCTGCTGGGCCCATTACTCTCCTGGAAGATCTGTCACTCTCACTCCTCACAGCACTTCTGTCTCAGGATGGAGGCCACAAGAGCAAGTGCCCTCTTTGGGCCCATTCGTGGAAAGTCAGACGGCGCTGGGTGGGGTATGCTGGATGCTTCTGAAACAAGTCCAGACCTCTGATAGCATGCTAGAACCAAGTACCCACAGGCAGTCTTCCCTTGTGGGTATTCATGTTCCTTTCTAGCAGGTTAGGAAATGACAGGGTAAGGCATGCGTGTGCTTAAGGCAAAATATTACACTAGATTTTTATGGGGCTTTGAGTACATCTGGGTTGTCTTTGAAAATAGGGAAAAAGAAAACTTTGCTCAGGGATGTGGTCCCTTGGCAGGGACCAAGTGCAATCATTGCTCCTTGAAGCAGGGATCTCAGCCCTAACCTCTGCGGAGGATCTCATGATGAACCAAGGGGGTGCATCCGGGTGCAGATGAGGAAGAAAGGAACTACAGTTTGTTGGATCCCTGTTATCAGCCTGCCATTATGCTGGCCACTCACATGCACTGCCATTTTTTCTCCTGCAAGTTGGCTATTGTATAGAGGTAAAAATAAAGGCCTTAAGCAGTCCGATACATTGCTTAAAGGCATACAGATGGTAAGCGGCAGATCAGAGTTTTAGGTTCTGAGCCTGTGTTGATTTTGCTTCTCTCTGATAGTTCTCCACATACCTAAAATCTCTTGCTGCCATTTAGGTACCATTTGTTTAAGAAGCAGCCTGGGAGATTTCTAAGAACCACCACATTCTTCTCCCCAGCCCTGGCAACTGTGAAAGCCTGTTTATGTAGAGATGTAGACTCTACCCAGCCAGGTCCCTGAGTGACTGTGATGATGAGACCTTGCCCTACCAACTGACATTGGACTTGGGCACAAGTGAGAAATAAAGCACTAAAATTGGGTAGTTTCTTAGTGCAGCATAACTGTGTCTCGACTATCTCCTAAGACAGAAAATCTGTTTCTAAATATAGCAGATGTATTTATTTCCAATAAAAAATAGCCAAATGGGAGTCTTCTCAAACTAGATGACAATTTAAAAATAAGTGTAAGACGCATATTCAGTGTATCTTTAAGGCACTAAGACATGATGGAGAAAGAAGAGTCTTTTCAACAAATAAGGCTAGGACAACTGGATATCCCCATGCAAAAGAATGAAGTTGGACCCCTACCTCACACCATATATAAACATTAACTCGAAATGGATCGAAGACCTAAATGTAAGAGCTAAAACTACAAAATGCATAGAAGAAAACACAGAGGTGAATCTTCATGTCCTTGGATTTGGCAATGGTTTCTTAGATCTGACATCAGAAGCAGAAGCAACCAAGGTGTGTGTGTGTGTGTGTGTGTGTGTGTGTGTGTGTGACACAAGGGGGGTGGTGATAGATACATTGGGCTTCATCAGATTTAAAATTTCTGTGCTTCAAAGGACACCATCAAGAAAGTGAAAAATATAGTTCACTGAATGCAACTCATGTATGTCATAAGGGACTTGTATCTAGAGCATAAAAAGAATAATTACAAATATATACTTTTTAATAGCCTACTTTTGTGGTGCCTGGGTGGCTCAGTTAAGCATCCAACTTTGGCTCAGTTCACGATCTTGCGGTTTGTGGGTTTAAGCCCCGCGTTGGGCTTTCTGCTGTCAGTGCAGAGCCCGCCTTGGATCCTCTGTCTCCTTCTCCCTCTGCCCCTGCTCCTCTCATGCTCTCTCAAAAATAAATAAATGTTAAAAGAATAATAAAAAAAAATATAGCCTACTTTTTAAGAAGTGGGCAAAGGATCTGAATAGATAGTTCTCCCAAGAAGATAAACAAATAGCCAATAGCATATGAAAGGACGCTCAACATCATTAGGCATTGGGCAAATGAAAATCAAAACCCCAGTGAAACACTACCTCACACCCACTGGGACGGATGTAATGAGCAGGATGGATAATAACAAGTGCTGGTGAAGATGTGAAGCACTTGAAACCCTCATCCCCTGTTGACGGGCATGGAACATAGAGCTGCTTTAGTAAACAGTCTGGCAATTCTTCAAAAGGTTAATCATAGAGTTACTACATGACCCCACAGTTCCAGTCCTAGGTATGTCCATGAGAAATGAAAACATATGTCCGTACACATGGACATTCATTTGGCAATAAGAACGGAATGGAGCACTGACACATGTTATACTATGGATGGATCTCGAAGACATGCTAAATGAAAGAAGCCAGCCCCGAAAGACCCCATATTATATGATTCCATTTATATGAAACGTCCAGAATAGGCAAAATGATAGAGATTGGAAGGAGATGAAGAGTTGCCTTGAGCTTGCTGGGGAGAATGGGGCATGACTGCTAATGGGTATGGGCTTTCTTTTTTGGAGGAATGAACATGTTCAAAAATTAGACTGTAGTGATGTCTGCACAACGCTGTGAGTCTACTAAAACACTTTTGAATTGTACACTTCAAATAGATGAATTGTATGGTGTGTTAATCATGGTTGTAAAACACCCGCAATAAGAGGAGAAAAAGAATGAAATATAGAAAAGGATCAATGGATTAGCTTTGGAAAAGAAGTTAACAGATACGAAGGGGAAGACCAAGGTCAGGGGGCCGGATGGCCTATCCTCAGAGACAGTCCGTCCACCCTTGCTCACCAAGCCTTCTGTGTCCAGCCCAGTGTGGGACACATGTAGGTAGGGAATCCACACAGAGAGGCCCTGCCAGGTGACTGCTCAGTGAGGAGACAAGACAGACAAAGGGGAGGCACTGAATCAGTGATGGTGACACCCAGGAGCAAAAGGAGGTCAGAAGAGGGACCATTTCTAATTGTGCTTCTGAAGGGCTGTAAAAGAGCCAGGGCTGAGTCTGTCAAATTCTTGCCTGCTGTGATTGCCTCCTTACCAGCTCAGGATCCTGGAGAGAATAGCGTCCTGAACTTGGGGTTCCCTTTGAAGAACTCCCTGGTGTGTTGGGGTTCTCCATCACAATGGTTGGCTGATTCAGGGGTGAAGGTAAGCTTTGCAGAGAGCCTCCAACATCTCCAGCTGAACTATAAATGTCCTTGTCAGGGCCCCTGAGCCTTCCATATGAGGGAAATGCTGAGGGTAGGGGGAAGGGCTCAGGCCTGGGGTCAGCAGCCTGGGCTCTGGTTCCACCTGCACCACTAACTTCTTGTGTGGCAAACTCTTTTCTCTTCCTGTGCCTTGATTTCCTATTTTGCAAAATGAGGTCAAAGACCATGTAGATGTGGTGCTGGTGTATGCCCAGCTTGACCTGACCCGACACAGCAATCTCCCGTGCTCCAGCTGGAGGGATTCTGGATTTGAAACCACCAGTCCTATGAATGCGGCTGCACTCATGAGCCCAGGCAACCCACAGCATCATGAGAACTAATTCACGCTGGTTGTTTTCAGCCACTAAGCTTTGGGGTGGTTTGTTATGCAGTAGTAGATAACTGTAGGGGACGGTGCGGAGAAAAGGTGTTTTCTGCTAGGGTAAACCATGCTACCACGATTTAAATCAGCCTGGGAAGTCTGTCAGATCTAATCCGGAAAGTGGAGGAGACGCATTAACCATCAGCCTGAGAACTTGGGGATTTCTCTTAAAGGACATAATCCAGAAAGAGAATCCAAAGAATCTGGGTGAAAACACCAACTCCTTCTCCCTAGAGGCTTATACAGGTCCATCTGTTCCCTCCCTTCCCCCCTGTATACTATACGCATGCCAGATGATGAAATACATGGCTAGTCTCTCCGTGAGGGTGGGGCACGGCAGAGACATGCTTTGCTCTAAGGGGCACAGAGTGTCAAAAAGGTGGATAATCCAACATGCATTCAGGAAGTGGGAGTGTGTGGTGATAAAGCACTCAACATGCTTTAGTGTCTGACAGCCCAGAGTCTGAATCCCTAGCTGTGTGCCATCGGAGAAGTCACCTGACCCCTCTGAGGTTCAGGTTCCTCTTCAGTACAATGGGGATAGGAACACCTCCTGAAAGCACGGAGAGGATGAAATTGGGTAATTAATGGAAAGTGGATAACCTGGAGCCTGGTGGGCACCCAAGGAGAGCTCGGGGACTAGGACTGTCTTCGCGATACATTCTAGGATCTTTTGAAATGGTGGATTCTTTCCCACTGTGATTTACTCCCTCTGCTGTTAAAATGAGCTTGCCTTCCTAAGCACACGGTAGCTGGGTGAGGGAGCTGGCCTGGATGCCTTAGGCATGGCCAGTAGTCACACACAGAGGGAGAAGAGAGATTCTCGCCCAGTCCTATTTCGTAGTCATTCAGGAGGAACTAAGACAAGATGATCCAGACCCCTCAGCACATGCCAGCGTAGCTGGAGGGTCCTTCCCAGGCCATCCTGAGTATGCACCTCCTTTCGCTTCAGCAGAGTCCCACCTGTTCTAGGTCTCTGGGCAACATGGTCTTTATGGAAAAGCGGCACAGCGCTGTGAGTCTGAAGGGTGATGGGAGCCCAGTGAGCAGATGCCACCCAGGGAGTGGAGAGGCTTACTCTTCCTCTTGGGGCAGAAGCTGCCATTGTCACCATCACCATCATCGTCATAGTCATCATCATGGTCGTCATGGTCACAGTCATTGTCGTTGTCATCATCGACATCATCATCATCATCGTCGTCATCATTGTCATGATCATCATTGTTATTATTGTCGTCACCATCATCATTGTCATGGTCATCATCGTCATCGTCTTCGTCATCCTCTTCATCATCTTCGTCATTGTTATCGTCTTCATCATTGTCACCGTCATCATCTTCATCATCATCATCTTCATCATCGTCATCATCATCGTCTTCATCGTCATCGTCATCGTCGTCTTCATCATCGTCATCGTCTTCATCATCATCATCATCGTCTTCATCATCATCGTCGTCGTCGTCATCATCAGGATGACAGTCACTGAGCCCCAACTGCACTCCTTACCCACATTCATTCTTCCCATGTTTATACCAAGCCTGGGAAGTAGGTGCTACTATTATCACAGCTTACACAGGAGGAAACTGAGGCACAGCAGGGTTATGTAAACTGCCCCAGACTGTGCACTAGTGAGGAGCAGAGCCCCCTGAAATCCCACACTCTGGAGCTGGAGCTCTTAGCTGCTTCTCTGTTGGGCCTCACAGGGAGCCAGAGGGACAGCAATAGGGACAGGTACAACCAGGTGGAACAAGGAGGCAAGGACAGGGAGTGACGGCCCCTCCTTGATCAAAAGACAGCCTTGGCCGCTTGGCTGACGGAGCTGCTGCACCCCCAACCCCCCAGCACCCTTCCTGAAGCCATGCCAGTCAACTCAACGGCCACCTTTTGGTACTGGTGGTGGGGTGGGATGCTCAGAGAGGCAGGGTCACATCTGAGCTGTGAGCCCTCTAAGCTGGGCCAGTCAGGCCAGTCTGGGCCTGGGCTTTATTTGAACCAGAAGCCTAAAACCCCTAGAAGGCAGAGCTTCCAAGCAGTGAGTGCTCCATTCAGGAGTCAGAAGGGCCTGGGCACGCCTATTTGCCAGCTCTGACACCTTGGAAAGGGTCTGTTCTCTAGACCTCAGTGTGCTCATCTATAAAATGGGGATGATAACAGTGGGTCACAGGGTCATCATAAGGACTCAGTGAGATATCTGTGAAGCTCATAGCCTGGTGCCCAAAAGGTGTTGTCATTTTGTCTTAGCTAAACAATAGAGCAAGGTAACCAGTCCAAGCCCTGGCCAACATAGTCAGAAAACTCCAGCATGAGCCCTGGGGTCTGAGTCACTGGCCCCCTGTGAGGTCTCAGAGGGTGGGTCTGGGGCCTTAGAAGAGCCCTCACGGCAGTGATGAAATCCCCTTCAGGCAGAACTTCCCATTTTGGAGAATAACTCTGTAAGGGGCTGAATCGTGTCACCCTCAAATTCACTTGTTGACGCCCTGACCCCCGATACCTCAGAACGTGACTGCATTTGGAGACAGAGCCTTTAAAGAGGTGGTTAAGTTAAGATGAGGCTGTTAGGGTAGGCTCTCATCTAATCCATCCGGAGTCCTTTCCTTAACAGAGGAAATTAGGATACAGAAAGATACCAGGGATGCAAACATGTACGGGAAAGAGCCTGTGAGGATGCAGTGAGAAAGCGGCCATCCTCAAGCCAAGGAGAGAGCCCTCAGCAGAGACCAAACCCTCCGACAGCCTGAGCTCAGACTTCCAGCCTCCAGAACCGTGAGGAGATACATTTCTGTGCTTTAAGCCGCCCGGTCTGTGGTATTATGTTATGGCTGCCTGAGCTGATACAAGCGCTCTCTTCTACGCACAGTCCTCCCCCCCTCCCTGCATCTCTTTGCCTGCCTGAGGGCTTACAGACCCTCAAGTGCAGAGTTCGTGGTCCCCTTCAAGGCCGCTCTTGCCAAATCGGGGCCCAAGCCCCCAGGATCCTTGCGGAGAGGAGCTCAGGAAGCTCGAGTCCTCAGAGTCTGAGAGAGCTCCACAGGTGCCCCCCTGGGCTGCTGCCGCTGGCCTCTCCTCGAGGCAGGAGAACTAGAGACCCTCCAGAAGAGGCTTCCGGGTACCCACCACCCAGTGGCGTCACGTGTGTGAAAGGCGCTGTTTCCCCTAAAGCTACACTCAGAATGCACTTATTAAAACTGCCACAGTGTGCTTTCTCCCGAAGTCAACACTGTGCTTTTTTAACGTGGAAATCTGATTAAAGAGAGAAGAATATTCTCTTACAGGCAACAATTGAGTCAGAAGACCCATACAGTGTATGTATGGTGACAACCACTTTGACATCGGCATCCTGACGGTTGCTGCCTACCCAAACCCGAAGCTCAGGCACCAGTGAAGACAAGAGCTAGAAAGTTCTCCTTTTAAGGAAGCAACTAGTTACTGCCTGGGAATACTAATTACTGAGGTCAGGATGGCACAGGTGATGCTGTCGCGTCACGACGTGTTCTGAGTTACCAAAAGAAGAAAAAAGGCAGTCAAAAGGGAAGGCACGATTAGAGGCAAGTGCGTTTTAAATCTGGTGCATCTCAGGGAAGTGGAACTGACACATTGATTCGGGGAGAGTTTTCGATCCCTTAGGTGTTAAAGCGAGAGAAACAAAAACAAAAAGGTGACCGGGGACAAGCACAGAGGTGTACCCCCACGCACACATGTGTACCCCCACCCCTAGCCCATCTCTCTTTGACACCCCGGGTCACGCTTCTGCTGTGGCTCCTCGTGGTGCGGCCACCACCCCACACAGTCCGGCCGCTCACAGCTCCTTCAGGATCAGCAAGGTGGGTCAGTCCCTTGCTTGGCCCTGCTACCCACGGGCCTGAGGAGCACCGTCTACCCGTTTCCGAAGAGAAATGCCCTGAATGCCTGCAGCCCCCCTCAGTGATCGTCCTGGCTTTAACTCACTTTTAAGTAATGTAGGAAATGAACAACGTGCACCCACTCACTTTCTTACTGGGTGTCAAACACAGGAATGTCAGGGGGAGGAATGATGTCTTTAGGTGCAGTCAGGCCCTGGAGTCAGACTTCCTGCCACACATCTGCTTTCTGCTCACAGCTTGTTCTCTCCTGCTGCTTTTCAAGTGAGGAGCCCAAAGACTCGTGATGAATGCGTTAGCCATTTGCACGTTCCAGAGAACAGGGGGCTTCGAATGCATGGGGCCCAGCCTCATGGGGCTGTGCTTGCAAGGGTTCTGGGTTGGCCCCATAGCGCCTCCGTGCGGGACCTCCCGTGTTGGGACTACTTGAGGGAGGTCCACGGGCATTTACTGCTCCCCAATGACCCAGGCCAGGCCTTCCCAGGTCATAATCACTGAGCTTATAAAATTAGAGCATTGATGCATTTCTTATGCCTTAAGAATCACACTGAATTGTTAATATCCTAGCGGGTGGCCGAAGGCTGAACCTGTGTCTTCCCTTTCTCTCAGAGGTGTATTACTGAACAGGAATGCTCTTGCCTAGGTCCCCGCCCTGGCTCTGGAGTCCCCATCTGCACCCAGCGGGTCCCCATTTGCAAGGTCAGATGTATTTCCATCAGTGTTGGCAGAAGGAAAAGGAGCAGTGTGGGAAGAGGGGTGCTGGTTCTGTGGCTCCCAGGTCCCATCACGGCGGCGGGGGGGGGGGGGGGGAGGGGAGGTCAGGCGGCTCCAAATGGAGCTGCTCATAACCCTGCAGCAACAAATGGAGCCATCTGGAGAATACTTGAGCGAGAAGAGAACACGGCTAGGGCCGGGCTGCCGTCTGCAGGATGGAAATGGGCTGCGGGTTCATTTACAGGGCAGCACAGGTTGTGGCACAAGTGAGTAATTTAAAGAGGTCATTGAAATAATATGTCAGAATAATAAGCTTAGCCATCAGAGGCTCCTAGAATTTCTCACTTAATCCACAAGTAGGTGGACTGATCTGCGATCTACTTACTTCCGCATCTTCGGCCCAGGCCACCTGGAACCTTGGGCAACCCTCTCTGCAGAAGACAAAGTCTCCACCCAAACCATTTTGTCCTAATAAAATGCGTTCTTCAGTCCCAAAGGATGGCTGAGGACTCCCCAGGATCTGTGTGGGGGCACCGCTTTAAAAACAGCAGCAGCAGAAACTACCGAAAACACACTGGACGCTCACCGTTTCCTCTCTCAGCAAAGACACAAAGAAACTGGGGGGAGGCGCAGGGGAGGCAGGGGAGGGCAGGTGGGAACAGAGGAGGAGGAGGTGTTGTTCTGCTCAGTAACATAATCTAACCTTGGTCAAAAAGAAGTCTGGCCTTCATCCTCGCCTTTGAAAGGTGGTCTGTAAGCCCTTGGGATGTTATGCCTCGTGGGAGTGTCTTTGTCATTGGATAGACTAAAAATATGATTTAAGGCAAGTGTGGGTCATGGGACGTTTGTAGGGTGGGGTTGGCCACACTGAACACTAAAGGGACCAACAGTGTGATTTAGGATGGAGGCCTGTGGTCACACAGTATCAGCCAACTCTAGAGAGGCAGGGGACAGGTCAGCTGGGTGGGCAACTGCTCATGTCCACGTGATGGAGCCCGAATAAAAGCTCTGGGCACCAAGGCTCCAGTGAGCATCCCTGGTTGGTGATACTCCATGAGTACGGTCACACATTGATGCCGGGCGAGTAGCAATGTCCACAAGTCTACAAGGAGAAGACAACAGAAGCCGGTTGTTTGGTGGCCTCCTCGTCTCTGTCCTTTGCATTTCTTCTCTTGGCTGGTTTTAATATGTATCCTTTTTTCCAAGTGGGCTCCATGCTGGTGTGAACCCATGACCCCGAGATCAAGACCTGAGCCGAGATCAAGAGTCAGATGCTTAACATGCTGAGCCACCCAAGAGCCCCATTCATCTGTATCCTTTTGACGTAATAAGCTGTAGCTGAGTATAACGGCTTTTGTGGGTTCTGTGAATCCTTAAGGTGCATTAGCGAACCTGAGCATGGACTTGGGAACCCCCGAACTTGCAGTTAGTATCAGAGCTGAGGGTGGTCTTGTATGGATTGTGCGCCCTCTGACCTCATGGTTGGTTAATACTCTCCCATTCTTTCTGCGTACGAAGAAGACTGCTGCAGACAAATATTACGGTTTTCATACAGGATCCGCCTCTGTCAAACACATTCCCTTCCTGATGGGGGCACAGAGGGATACCCCTGGCTCTGTCATATGCTCCCGTAACACTCAGAACCGACCTCTATGGAGCACTCATCACACCGACTGTGTTCTCTGGTTTGCCTTGTCTTGGGCCATGAGCCCCCAGAGGCAGGCGCATGCACAATCGACTTGTAAAACCCTGCGTCCAGCAGAGTGCCTCTCAGGAGGCGATGGCGCCTGGTCAGTCCTGTACCCCCTCCCCAGCCTGGCTCTGACATCAGGGAGGACATCAGGGATGCTACAGCCTAGAGCTAAGGTTAATCGGCAGTGAGGATGATGCTCACAAAACACTACTGGCTGTCCATCCGTCCATGTATCTGCTCATCCAACCATGCACCCGTCCATCTGTCCGTTCCTTCGAAGAAACATTTATTGAGCACCTACTGTGTTCCCAGCCTCTTGGGGCATGATGATAATTAAGACAAAAAGTCCTTGGCTATTCTCACCTTTGTCAATGTCATCCAAACCCCTTGGCCCACCTCCATGCAGACATGTCACAGACTTCTCTCTCTTGCCCATCTGCTTCTTTGAGCTCTGGAGCCAACATCCACTCACTCGCGATTGATTTTTCACATGATGTCCCAAAGGCCCTTCAAACTCAGCCCAACTTGTGACTGGTCCTCTCCAGGCTAAATGACACAGAGTCCTCATATCCAAGCCACCTGCAGTTCATACTGATGCCACCTCCCGAATGTCTCTTGACTGTGTCCCTTCTCTCCAGAACCACCAAGTCCAGCATGGTCTCCAGACTGGAGGAGTAACTAGTCTACCCTCACCAGCTCTGACCCTCCTTCCATCGTACTCCAAACAGCAGCCAAGAGCCCTTCTTGAAATGCACACCTGCTCATGTCACTGCCTCTCAAACCCTCAGTGCCTG
This sequence comes from Leopardus geoffroyi, assembly GCF_018350155.1. Lineage (NCBI taxonomy): Eukaryota > Metazoa > Chordata > Mammalia > Carnivora > Felidae > Leopardus > Leopardus geoffroyi. Next base: position 5,295,601 of record NC_059328.1, on the reverse strand, counting down.
CCCTCTCCTTGGGGATAAAGTAAGCTCTCCTCAGCCTGGCCCACACAGCCCTGTACTTGAGTACCTCGCTGGCCTTTCTGGCCTGATCCTTGCTTCCCTTTCCACCTCATCAGCCTTCACATGCTCCCTTACACCATGAGGCTCCTTCCCACTGCACAGCTCTCTGTACATGCTGTCCCCTCTGCCTGGAATATCTTTGCCTCCCCTCTTCATGGAGTTGTTAACCTCTCCTTCTTCCAACCTCAACTCAAGGCTCATTTCTTGGAGCAGAAATCCCTCCCAGACCTTGTGAGGAGGTGTCCCCCACCCCTCTTACAAGTTCCCCAAGCTCTTGTTTGTGAGAAGGCATGGTGGTCGGGTCTGATTTTTCCTGCACTCGATGGTAAGCTGAGTGAGCGCAGGAACCTCATCTAGTTTTGTCCAGTTGTTTGGATTCCAGCACTCGGCCCAGTGCCTGGCGCCGAACAGTCAGTGAATAAATGATTCCAAAGAGTGGCCAATGGAGGAATTTGTAAGTGCGACGGGAAGGTGAAGTAAAAAGGCGTCCGGCATGGGGGGGGGGGGGTGGTAAAGGGACGAGGTGCGGAATTGACTTTTATAGCAGAAGGGGGTTAGAATAGAAGTTTTCAATAGAGCGGGCATTCTCCACACTGACCACAGGGAAAGACCCGCGAGATCAGACAGAAAGCACGCGGGAAGATCCAGAGGCGGGAAATAGCACACCATGTGTGTGGAAATCTGAGTATTGCAGTAGAGCCGTGCAGGGGTGAAGCATGACGCAGGGGAGAGGGAGGGCTGATGAGCTGAGAAGCCAGGCTGGGGTCAGCTCACAAAGGGTTTGTGTCCCATGCTGGAGAGTGAGTTTATCCAGACCTTCCTAAGGAGCAGATGACCACACCCTCCCAACAGGTGCCCCCCGCCCCCAGCCCCGTGCCTGTCTCCCTAACAGATCTCACTACAGGGGGTTATGTTTGCCGGTTTTCTTGTCTGTCTCCCAGGGGACAGCACCTCGCACGGTGCCAGGCGCACAGAGGGTGCTCCGTCTGTCCCTTCTGAATGTAATGGTGGCACGTAGCATGGATGGGAAGGGAAGGAAGCGGAGGGCTGCTGGGAGGCCCTGCCCTACGTATGGGATGGGGAAAACCTAAGATAGGAGAGTGATAGATCCAGGGGGAGGAAGCCCTGTGGGTTTGAAGGTCCTAAGTTGTCAACGGCTTGGCTGGCGGGGGAGAGGATTCTGGGAAGGGAGGAGCAGGGACAAGGGATACTTCTAGCTCTGGACGCCAGGTCAGAAGCAGCAGGACTGAAGTAGGAAGAGACTCGGAGGAAGGCTGTCGCTGTAGGGAAGTCAAGAGCAGGTGGGTGGAGTCAGATCACCTGTGGATGATTCTCTCTGCATCACTGGCCTGCTGCTGTGTCTGTGTCTCCGAGGCTGCGGGCAAGTTCGGTGAGTAACATGTAAACCCTTCCTGGGCAGGCCTGGCAGGTGGTGGCCACTCAGATGTCACTGCTGTAACCCCTGGGAGGGCAGCTCTGTGCTGAAAGGCAGGTTTTGCAGAAAGAGCCGGCTCTCCCAGGTGTGTCCGGACCAATGGATGCAGCTTCATGTCATTGAAGTGACACAAGTTGTCACCAGCTCTTCTAAACACGGGTGCTGCTGAATGGGGCAGCAGGGGTGGGGGCGAGTTCTCTGCTCCCATCTCCAGCGCATCTCGCACTTGGGCGGGAGAAAGGACACTTGGGGGACCCCCCTCGTGTGCTGATGTCAGAAGCAGTCCCTCAGCAGGAGGGGCTTGGAGCAGACGGTGGGTGCAGGGGGCTAGTCCCTCTCTCTTGTCGGTGCGAATCATGGGAAAGAGCACCAGCCCGTTCAGCCGGGACACCTGAGCAAACACTGACCAAGGCAAAGATACCGCAATCCGCCACGCCCCCCATGGCTTCGGGCCAGCTCATTTCCCCTCCGACCTCGCATCCTGGCTCCCAGAGCCTGGGTGGGTCTGGCTGTGCAGGGTCTGGTCCTGCTTCAGCAAGGGTTTGGGGCAAATCACAGCTCTTCTCTGGGCCCAGATTCCTTCCAGAAAGACGAGCAGGTTGGACCACGTGGTTGGCCGGGCTTCCTTCAGGTTCTAACTCTCGAAGATTCTAAGTTTGTTTCTCCGCTCCGCCACTGATTTTTAAAACGTCTCCTGTGATTCTCATTAAGGATAGAACATCAGACACATCCTTGCCTGTCACTTTTTGTTCTCAAACAAAGGACTTCGGGTTCACAAGTGTGGAGCGTCAGCAGGTTACTGCAGGGGAGGAAGCTGGTCTTCGGCCTGTCAGACTGTTCTCAATGGCTTGTTGTCACAGGCGGGGGACAAGGTCGGCCGGGCTGCTCAGACGGATCAGAAGTGTGTGTATTTTTAGGAGCTTTTCAAAGGAGAGGCCTTGCTCTCAGCCCCAGCCAGAGGCTGTTTTGCCTTCTCAGTCTTGTGCGGGGGACTGGAGTGGAGGGAGGTGTCTCCCCTCACCCTGCTCTGGGACCTGCAGGACTCAGTTCCTCCAGGAGGCCACAGCAGCTCCTGTGCTGCCCTTGCCCTCTTTCTCCTTGCTGATGACGCTCTGAGTGTCAAAGTCTTAGGATCACTGCTCCCCACTGCTGGCTAAATAGATCCACGTCTTCGTTCTTTTCCAGGGAGATGGATTCTGGAAGCCAGTTGCTAGGAAAGGCCGAGGAAGCCGCGAAATGCTGCCTTGACCATCTGTATCCCCAGGCTTGCCGGTCTCTTTGGGGTCCCAGGTTTGCCAAGAGGGCTTGCTTTCTTTGAGGCTACGGCTTCTGGAGCACAGCTGACCCACACTCTAATGATGTGGTAGGATAATGGGAGCCCAATACAATCAACTGAGGAGCTGGGGGGACAGTTGCCTGAGCGGGCCTGCCAGGCAGTCTTTGGAATCTAGAGGATTCCTGCGTTCTGGCAACAACCAGGGGTCAGGGCTGAGAAACCCACTTCCACAAGCCTTTTGATGGCAAGTCACAGTTTGTGCATTGAGGCTTGCCCCCAGCCCCTGTACCCCAATAGACAAACAAGCGGGAGAGAGTTTGTCCCAGGGACTCAGAGTGGGTTCAGGATGTCTTCCTGGGCCCAGGGTCAGCGAAGCTGAGTTCCTGAGGGCCCGTAGGCCTGTGGGTGGAGGTGTGGGAGGTGTGGGAGGTGTGGAAAGCGCAAGATCTCCTAGGCCAGGTAGGAGTCTGAGAGGCTCCTGGGCCTTCCTCTTTTGCCCTGGACTGGGGAAGGCCATGGCTCTGAGCTCAGAGACAGGTTTGACACCATCTTATCCAGAACTTTCAGCCCCTTGTCTGGGTTCTTTAAACTCACGCTGTTCCCCCTCGCCTGAGGGTCTTCCTACCTGAGGCTTCCTCTGCCCGGAATGCTCTGCCCCACCTTTCACCTGGCAGGTGACACGGCGGCCCATGTCCTTTTCCTTGAGAGGATCACCTCCTCTCAACTTCTTCCTGACTCCCTGGCTGCTTCCTCCCAGCCTCTTTGCCAGCTCCTTTCTGTTTGACATCCGGATGTCTGGGGGAGCCTATGGTGGACCCTGCACCTCCCCCCCCTCCTCCCTTATCTACACTTTTTCATGGAACAGTGGCATTTAGACCCATGACTTTCAATTCCATCTATGAGCCCATGATGCCTAAATGTTATCTCCGTTCTGGGTCTCTCCTTGGCCTGCAGACTTTCAAGTGCACACTGGGCAACTCTAACAAGGCAGTAACAAGTCATAACGTGACCGAGGCCAAACTCTCACTCCCCATCTCCCACACCTGCTGCTGCTTCTTCAAACCCTTCCATCTCAGGGAACGATGCACAGTACCCCGGTTGTTCAAGCCCCAAGCCTGGGGACGACCTGTCATTCTCTCTCATCCTCACGTTCAAATCATCCGCAGAAGCCTTGACTCTACTCCAAACCCCAACCTGTGTCTCCTGGGCTGCATCGTTACCAGCCCTGTCTGGGCCCCCATCATCTCTTGACTGCACTGATGCAAGTGTCAGGTGGTGTCCTTGCAAGTGGAGACATGGTCCAGTCTCCATGCGGCAGCTGGGGGTGTCTCAAAACATAAACCCGAGGGCGTCGACTCACCTGCATAAAACCCTCCCGTGGCCCCCACTGTCCTCAGGATAAAACTCCAGCTCTCTGCCTTGGCTGACGGGCTGCACGTGGCCTGGCCCCTCCTGACCTCCCTGGACCCATCTCGTTCCCTTGCACCTTCCCTTACTCTGCTCAACCACAGAAATCTCCTCGGCTCCCCCGACACGCCAGGCTTGTTTGTTCTTTCTCTGAGGATCTTGTTCTTGATATTCCCTCAGTCTGGAAGGTTCTTCCCCTGCGCTTACTGTGGCTGGCTCCTTTCCTGTCATACTGTCTTCCCATAGAGGCCTCCTCTGACCCCCCAGCCTACAGTAGCCACCCTGGCACCCTCTACCAGGCCACCCCTTTTAAGTGTCCTGATGTGTCCCCTTGTGATCTGTTCCTTGTCTTTCTCTCCCACTGGAATATAAACTCCATGAGCCTAGAGCAGTATTTGGTGCCCAGCAAATGAAGAACCAACGGTCCTGGGGGAAGGAGGCAAGAGAAGAGGCGGGAAGACTGGTTTGCACGTGTGAGGTCATGCTGGGCTGCATGAAGGTGGTGGGCAGGGGATGCGGGGAAGCGAGAAAAACCAGGGGGAGAAAAGCACTAGGTTTTTGGTGACGGGGTGCGGGGAGGGGGTGAGCGGGAGGTCTCGGGGTGACTCCTGGCTTCCTGTGGTTGGACTGCCCACTAGGATGGGGGATGTTATAGGAGATGGAGGTGCGGGTGGGGCAACAAAAGAACAGTAGTGAGTAACTTTTGTGACGTGCTGACTTTGCCCAAGAGAAATCTGAGCAGAGCTGTCCGGGGGTGGGGGTGGGGCAGTTAATGGATGGTTCTGGATCTGAGAAGGGGCACAAAGGAGGAGACACTGCACCTTTACCTTCATATACCATAAAGGGCGCCCTGGGTAAGGACAAACCCTCAGGGAGAAGAGAGTGGCCCAGGAGAGAGCACCCCATCGTCTGCTGTCATTCAACTTGTGGGTCCTTGGCAACTCTGCCCCATTGACTGCCCCACCCTCCTGTGAAGCCCTCTAGACTCTAGGCTCTAAGACTCCATCCTCTCCTGGTTCCGCCAGCTCCCCTGACTGCTCCTTCTCAGTCTCTATCATGGGCTCCTTCTGGAACCTTCTGTTAATGTCCGTGTAGCCTGCTTTATCCTGGGGCACTCTCTTCTCCCTCTGTCTCAGAATATGACCTTATTTGGAAATAAAGTCTTTGTAATTCGTTAATTAAAGAGATAAGCAGTTATAATGAATTTATACTGGGTGAGCAGGCCCTAATCCAATGATTGGCACCCTTCTAAGAAGAGAAAATGGGGACACAGAGATACACACAGAGACAAAGTGCCATGTGACAACGGAGGCAGAGATTGGAGTCATGTTACCACTAGCCAAGGAACGTCAAGGATTGTCAGCAGCCATTAGAAGTTAAAAGAGGCAAAAAGGATGCTCCTCTATTGCTTTCAGAGGGAGAACGGCCCTGCTGACACTTTGATTTTGAACTTCCCGCCTCTAGAACTGCAAGAGAATACGTTTCTGTTTTTTAAAGAAATTTTTTGAATATCCATTTATTTTTGAGAGAGAGAGAGAGAAAGACAGAGAGGGAGACACAGAATCCGAAGCAGGCTCCAGGCTCTGAGCCGTCAGCACAGAGCCCGACGTGGGGCTCGCATTCACGAAACGCAAGATCATGACCTGAGCTGAAGTCAGACGCCTAACCGACTGAGCCACCCAGGCATCCCAAGAATACATTTCTGTTCTAAGCCTCTGCGTCTACGTCGTTTGTTACGTTGGGCCAAGGAAACTAATGCAATGGTCAAGGACGACCGGGTTGATACTGACCACCGGACGGCCTGGGAAGCTGATGCTTGGAAGCTCTGCCCAAGCCCTGGAGCCTCCCGGCCCCCCACCATGGATTTAACTTTGTTTCCTACCCCAACAGCCAGGATGAACTTGCCGAGGCTGCCTCCTTGGCCTCGGCAGAGGCTGGGCTCCTCAGTGCCATTTCTCTGCTGGGCCCCATTTGTCACTGCCGCACGGAGGTGGTGAGGCCCAGCTCCAAGGTGACCCATTCCCTGCCACACAGAGGAGCTCTACACTCATTTATATGGTGACACGGTGTGGCCCCAGCTGCTAACACCAGGAGATCACTTCTCCAGGAGGCATCTGAGGACCAGGCCCCTTGGCCCCTGAATAAGGAGGGCTAAGGACCGACACCCATCCCCAGTCTGTAATGACACGGACCCTGCAGAGACCGATTATGGGAAGGGCCCTCATGCTTTGATGCAAGGCACAGGCTGGGCAGGCTGCAGCTCAGAGAAGGGGGTATCCCTGCCACTCAGCTTCAAGTCCCAAGTAGAAGACTGGGTCAAACCAGCTTTGTCTACAGTCACCTTGTCTCTGGAGTGGAGCCTGGGGCACACGAAGCAGGTTAGCTCCGGCAAAGAAGCACCAGAGAACCATGAGCTAACCCATGCCAGAAGAATGCCAGAGTCTCCTGGTAGCACCCACTGTTACTTGTGGGGAGGACCCCTATGTCCGAGCTCCTCAAGCTTCTCCTCCCAAGTCCTCCCAGAGGCAGGTGCGGGTGGGCCCTCGGGCGCTGGCTATGGATGGAATTCAAGGCAGCTCTCCCAGCTTAAGACAATTCACTTTCGCTCTACGTCATAGCTTAAAAACGCACGTGAATTTTGTATCCTACTCCATAAAATTTTTAGTAAAACTTACTTTTAGTAAAACTGTGACATTTTCAATTATTTACACCCAAATTACTGATTTAAATAATGGTTTGGCTCTGGGCATGTTCTCTCTTGTGGACAGTTCAGCGTCACACAATTGGCACAGGAGAGGGTGACTGGGAGGTGGGCTGTGAGTCTCCAGGAGGGAGGGAGTGGGGCCAGGAGCAGCTGACACCCTGGAGTATCACTAGGGGAGGGAAAAAAACATCCAGAGGCTTGAGGGGGGGCAGTCTCGCAGCTGGAATGGCCGGCCTGTTGCCACTGGGCTACTCCCCGTGGTCTCTAGGTCAGTGTATGGCCTCTGGCTCCTGGTGGGGGAGGCTGCCTTTAGAAACCGGCTCTCAGGGGAAAGGCTGGCAGGACGACGGCCACAGGCAGCCTAGAGGTGGGAGGCGGGGCTTGGGACCACCCCAGCCACGAGTCTTCCTTCTTCCGTCTGTTAGCATAGAGGGTTTGGTCAGAGCAGAAAGCCAAACCCCAAGATCAAATCTCACTTTTCCTTCTCTCCACCTCCTCAGTAGGGAGGACCTCTCCCTACTGCTCTCAGTCGTCCCAGACATCTGACCCGATGCAGGCTGCCCTGGGGGTCGGCCTCCTGGATGGCCCCCTGGGCCCTGGGGAGTGTCCACTTTGCCCCGAGTCTTCCTATGCAGGAAGATGATAAAGACAGCTCTAGCCCCTGCTCCCCACCCTGCTGGAGAGGACAGGGTCCCTCTCCTGCCCCCGAGGGTCAGCAGGAGGCCTGCCCAGATGGCCAGCTGATGAGCCCCAGAAAGCTGCATCCGGGCCTCCCCCCCAATCCTCTTGCCCAGGCAGAGGCTCAGCTGCCTGAGGAGCAACTGAAAATAGAGTCTACGTATAAGCGGCTTAGTGGGCTTCCAAGAAGGGGGCCTCTGGGGTTGCCGTGGGGCCGGAGGGACCACGGGGGCTTCTCGACCTGGCCTTGGGGAGGAAGAACAGGGCAAGAGAAAGAACAGGGCACCCAGAAGTTCTACTCATTTCCTCTTCCAGGGACAGGAGTCACTTAAAGGTGTTCCAGTGCCCTTGGTTAGATGTGAGCCCCACCCCCCCAGCTCCAGAGCCGCAGTGTCAAGTGGCCTGGGTTTATTCTCTTCGCAAACACAAGCACAGGCCAGACCATCTAAACGGACTGCACATCCTCCCCGGGCACGGCAGAGCCCTGGCTGTGTGTATCTCCAGGACCCGCAGCGGGCAGAAGAGACATTTCCCAGAGCCCCTCCCAAAATGTCTCCAGGGTAAACTCACTGCCTCACTGTCTCTAGCCTGGAAGAGGTGCCATTGTCTTCCCAAATACACAGCTGGCTTGCCCCAGACCATTCTGGGGTCTCCTGGCAAACGGCCTGGGGTCAGGCATGGGGAAACCTGTTCTGGATTTGCACCTTTGGCGTGAAATGGTGAAAATGGTAGCTCCCAGAGTAGCCTGGCCGGAGGCAGCCACGGTGTCATTCATCCCCTCAGCGCTCGCTGCGCCCCGCCCCGAGATACTCCTTTTCATCCCTCTCGGCTTAGCGGATGCCTGCTCAGATTTGATGTCTTAGGTCTGGGAAGCCTTCCTGACCACTGGGCTGGATTAAACTCTTTTGATGTGTCCGGTGGGCACTCATTTACTCACACATGAGTTTATAGCACAATTACATACTGCGGCCTGCAACCTGCCAGCCCGCGCTAGGCAGTGGGGGTCCAGGCAGACCCGGCTGGGGGGGTGGGTAAGGGAGGAGAAGCCCCCTAGATCTGGGGGAGGAGCTGCAGCTCCTGGGACCCACGTGATGCGCTTCCTAAAGTCTGCCCCGAGCCAGCTAAGTGGCGACGACAGCGCGCACCCCCCCCCCCTTCTCCCTCCTTCCGCGATCTCCGCGTCGGGTGAGGGCTGCGCTCAGCTGGGATTTTGGGGACTAGGTGCCCAAGCACCTCGTCGGAGACGATCGCCCCCGACCCGGGCCGGGCGGCTCAGACAAAGGCTGCGCCACCGCCGCCGCCCGCGCGTGCGGGTTCGCTGCGCTCCACGCTCGGGCCCCCACGCGGCCTTTCGTCTGGCAAAACAAATCCATTTTAAAAATGAAATGAAGGGGCGCCTGGGTGGCGCAGTCGGTTAAGCGTCCGACTTCAGCCAGGTCACGATCTCGCGGTCCGTGAGTTCGAGCCCCGCGTCGGGCTCTGGGCTGACGGCTCAGAGCCTGGAGCCTGTTTCCTATTCTGTGTCTCCCTCTCTCTCTGCCCCTCGCCCGTTCATGCTCTGTCTCTCTCTGTCCCAAAAATAAATAAACGTTGAAAAAAAAAATTAAAAAAAAAAATGAAATGAAGGCACAAATCCTCTTCCCAAACATTTCTCCCCCACTGGGATGGGGGAGGGGGCAAAGCGCGCCCCCACGATCGGGAGCAGGGCGACGGGTGCGGAGAAAACAACCGCGCGCGGGCAGCCGCGGGACTCCCCGCGCCTCGCGGGTCCCGCAGGGCTGGGGAGAGGCGCGGGGCCTTGCCGCAGTCCCGGCGGGCGCGAGGGGAGGCGAGGGCGGCCGGCCGGCGAAGCGCCCCTGCATTGCGGAGGGCCGGCGGGGCGGGCGGGCGGACAGGCGTGCGCGCGTGTGCGTGCGTGGGCGTGCGCGCGTGTGTGTGCACGCGCGCCGCCCGGCCGCCGCGCCCCAGTTTGCTCGGCGCTGCGGTCCTTCGCCCCCTCCCCTTTGCACCGCCTCTCCTCCCCCTCGCCGCCGCGGCGCGCGCGTCCCCACCTCCCAGCAGCTCCCGGGGCGAATCTGCCCGGTAACCGCGGGGGCGGGAGGGGAGGGGCGCGGAGGGGAAGGCTTCCGCCAGCCTGGCCCCTGCAGCATCTTCCCCCACACCAAGTTCTCTGCCAGGCCGCGGGGTCGGCTAGAGGCCCCGCAGACCGCTACCCTCGGGGCTGTCCCAGCTGTCCCCTTTGCACTGGGCAGATTAAGCCCTCGCGCTGCGGCTGCGGTTCTGCTTCCCCCCCCCACCTCCCGGCACGGTTATTATTTATCAGGCTGGCGAAATGCTGGGAACATTTTCCTTCCGTGGATAAGGCACTTGTACTCGTTTAGGGAAGGGGTCTTACGGTTCCTCTGCAGTGGCCACCCCTCCCTTCCTATTACTTGAAAGGACACCTGGTCGAGACCAAAGGGAGAGGGATTCCTGAGGTCTTGCGGGGGCCCTGATCTGTTCTCTGGGCCGGGGTGGGCCTGCCACGTCCTTCCCCCAACTCCTGTTCTCTCCAGGGCCTGAAGGATGCTTATCTCAACTGGAGGCCTGTGGAGGTCAGAGCTCCAGGTCCCCTCTGGAGGGGGCTGCTGGGGAGCAGGTGTCCAGCTTGGTAGCAGGCTCATCGCCCAAGGGACCTGGTGTGGCGGAGGGCTCAGAAGTGTGTCTGTAATGAGACAAAGATGATTCTCCTTGCCCATGGTCTGCCTCACAAGCCTCCCTGCTACAGCTTGCTCTCTGGCTTCCGGGGGGCTGGCTGATGTTTCCTGGGCTCCGAGGTACCGCCTGGCTGAGACTTGGCTCTCTGAAGGGCTCCAGCTCCCAGGCAGGACCTGCGCTGGTCCCAGTATCCTTCGGCCTGTCCTGGCGAGGTGACCTGGTCACTCAGGGAGAGCCAGGACTCTGCAGACTAGCCTGTTCCATTTCCCATTTGTTCTGCAAGGCTGAAACCGGATTTCCTGAACGGGAGCCCCTGGTCACCCTGCCCTTCTCTGTTACATCCTGCAGGACATCGTCACAGCTCTGGCTGGCTCCAGTCTTGCCCAGGGTGGCTGCCAAGGCCAGCCCGGTGCTCCCACACAGCTACTGCCAGGGTGCAGATGCCTGCTGACCCAAGGCCACCTCTGGGAACAGCTCTGAGGGTTCGGCGGCCAGGGTGGCCGCCAGGCACCCTGTCATTGCTGGAGCCGGGCTGGGATGAGGCTGATATTTGCACACTGGGTTCAGGAAAGCTGCCCAGGGCACATGCCCAAGCCCAGAAATCCCCCGGCAGCCAGCAGCAAGGGGAAGTCTGGGAGGTGAGAAGGCCAAGGGCTGCTGTGCACAGGAGAGAGGTGCTTACAGAGGGCCCAGGATCAGCTTGGGCAAGGCCCACACCGCAGGCTGATGGAGGTCTTTGGCCAGCACCCCACGGACAGGTCCTTCCGCCAGCCGCCCTGATACTGATGCGTGTGCAGCCATTCCTCCCACTCCGTCTGGGGGCAGAGAGCAGACTGCCAGTTCGGCTCCCCACGCCACTTCCGGGGCTTCTGCTGGGCATGCCCAGGCTGGGAAGGGCAGCCTCTGACCTTAGCACCCCCCACCTGTCTTTGGCAGCTCTTCTCTGCAGAGGCTCCGGTACCAGCACTCACTCATGTTCAAGGCCGGTGGCTCTCAGAGAGCCGTGCTTGGACAGCAGGTCCTGTCTCCTCCATTTGAGCCTTTTGGGGCTCTCTGGCCCTCCACCCTCAGCCATGAGGATGATCCTGGGCTTGTTTCAGATGCTCTACAGGGCACAGGCTAAAGTAAAAACAGCCTAGAAGCAGGGGGTGACAGGTGTTTGAGGGCTTTCCTTGAGGTTTGGTTTGTTACCCATAAAAAGCAAAAGCACTTAATACGCAGCACCCTCCCCCGCCCCTGCCCCCGCAAAGCCGTCCTGTCCAGGCCTTAGATCACGAAAGGAGCCAAGCCAGAGCTCCCTCCACCCAGCTTCCCACATTGCTTTCATCTCTTAGAGGCTCGGGGCTTGGTGACGGCCTCTGGGGGCTCTCTCTTCAAGGACATCCTAGAATTTGGCTTGGGGGGGGGGGCGGCGGCAGAGGATGGACAGACCCCGCTGCTCGAGGTCTGTCCAGAGAGGAACCTCTTAGCAACTCGGGGGCTTGTCTGGCCACTCAGATCCCCTGGCAGGAGTGACAGCCGAAGGCCCAAACTCACAAACTTCATTCTGTGCCAGGGGAGAAATCAAGGTTAAGGGCAGGGACTCAGTGGATCCTTCCGTGGTGGAGACTTTCACTCCAAGCAAAAGTAAGGGAATCCAAATGCTTCCTTCTTTTTCACACCCTGTGCACAGCGTCCCCAAGTGCCCCTCTTCCTCAGCACCTGGCAAGGTGACCCGAGCGCTGTTCTTACCGTCCAATGACAGCCAGTCATGCTGGGAGGAAGGGAGCGTGGGCAGGGCCCGGGCTTTGTACTCAAACACCACTGAGTTGGAGATGATCTGGTTGTTGAAGGCAACTTGTAGGGTCACAAGACCAGTGTCATGGGCTGAAAGCAAAAGAAAGAGCGGTCAGGGCGAGGGGTGGGGATGGGCACCCTTCAACTTGACGTACCACACAAGAACCTGGAGTGCCCCCTCCCCACTCCCCTTCACGGGGTAACCCCAGCCTCCGCCTGCTCATTCCTCAAGGCCTAGATGTAGTGCTTCTTCTTCCAGGAACCTTCTCTAGATCCCAGACTCAGCCAGGAGCCCCGCGATCACTCCAGCACCCGGCGAGGGCAGGTACCGGGAACTCAGTGCAGATTTGCTGAGTGAATGGATGAATGGTCCCCAACCCTGTCCCATGGCTGCCTGACTTCTCCCCCATCTCATCCATCCTAGATGGGATCCTGGGAAAGCATTTGCTTTGGAGTCTTTGTGTTTTTATTTCCCCCTTTCATCTTATTCTACAAGCTTGTCCTGAGGCACTTATCATGGCCTTCCAAGTATTTTCAGAACTTCCTCTGCCTCCCTGATGAGAGCAGGAGGTTCATCTGTGCCTGTAACTCTGGGCCCACGGGTGCCAAGCTGGGAGTGCCAGCCTGAAGCCTGCACCTCCCCTCCAATGCCTAGACAGTGGCCTTTGGGAAGACAGGCCCCTGTGGGGCTCATTCACTGCTCTGTCCCCAACACAGGGCTCAATGTATTTATTGGATGTATAACGACTGGGACATTTGTACCGTCAGCAAGAAGAGAGCCCACCCCTGAAAGAAACCTGCTTCATGTCTGGGGTTAAGGCTTTGTGTGGCTCCTGTTGAAACATGGGGGGCTGTGGCCCACCGAGATGGCCCCGGGGGTCAGAGTAGGTATGCAGTCTGCTCTACCCCGCCAGGTCTCGTCCCCCGGTAGACATCAGGGTTGTGTGCTCCCTGCCCTGCTTTTTTGGAACACCGGATACCAGTGCCCAGGGCCTCCCCGGGACAGATTTCCAGGGAGGACGCACATAGGGATCGTGTTACTGTTTGGGCTCTTGGCTTTCAGAAGCTTACAGACTCGAGAAAGCTGTCCAAGTCAGCTGCTCCCCAGGGCAGAGTAGATGCAGACCTTACTTCCCAGGGGAAAACCAAGTCATTGACCTGTGGCCTCTGTTCATCCCAGGTTTGTATTATGCCACTGTCCCCAGAGCGAGGGTCTTCAGGAAGTCACTGCCCAAGGGTGACAAGTGGGTTTTTCCCCTCTGCTTCCACCCTGGGGTGGTCTCTCAGCTCCAGACTACAAGCTGAGCCAACTGGCTCCATGGAGGGTGGGGGTTCCAGGGGACCTCCTGTGGTGTCTCTCTGGACAAGGGGTTCCCAGCCAAGTCCGGAACCTCCTGAGGCCTTGATAGTGTCCCCAGGCCGACTTCCAAGTTCACGGTCACTCATCTTCCCTAGAGATTTGCCTTCTTTACCAACAGGAAGAAAGGACAGCACACACCCCATCTGAGCCCGCTCAGCTCTGCGCTCGGTCGCAGGCCACCTGGCCTCGGCTGGCGCTGGGGAGCCCAAGGCTGCTCCGTGACACGTGTTCTGGGCCGAGGGTGCCCCTCTCGTCCAGCACCTCCCAGCATTTGTACAGCCTGCAGTGATGCTGGAATGTGGCTGATTGAAAGCATCCCATCCTTCCCCAGAGAGACAGACAGAGAGGACCTCGCACAGTCTCCTGGGTCCCAGACCAGCAGCGTGGTGCACACAGGGACACTTCCTTGGCCTTCTCCCTCCCCCTCCTTGAGTCCATCGGCAAGCGAGTCCCGGTCCCTCCACTACTCTGTCTCCACTGCCACCACTGTGGTCCAAGCTGCCATCATCTCTCGCCTAGACTCCTGCATTAGCCACCTGCTGAGGGCAAGCACAGTATCCTGGAGACCTACCTGTTTCCTGCTGGGATGGGGTTGGGGGGCCACATTCCAAAGCTCCTACGTGAAACTGACGGGAATATGTTGCCCAGGGAGCTCTCCTCCTTAAGTCAGGAAAGATCACCCCTCTGCCCGCTTCTTCCGGTTTCCCGGTTTCTGTTCTTCCTCCCTACAATCTGTTCTCCCACACCCAGAATCATCTTTGAAAGACATAATTTAGATCACTTCGCTTCCCTCCTTAAAACTAATGGCTTCCTATTGCAAATAAAACCAAATCAAACGCCTTCCCATGACTCAGAAGGACGGACATGGTTGGTCCCTGCCATCTTCTCCAACCCTGCCATGTTCAGTTCTCCCACCCCACCCATATCCCCCCCAACTTGCCCCGCTATTTCTTTGCCTCCTTGTTTCCTTCTGTCTCCGGCAGTAAAATGTAAGCTCCGTGAGAGTGGGGCACAGGTCTGTCCTGATCACGTCTTCATGCCCGGGGCCAAGGTCAGTACCTGGCATGCATGGGGTGGCCACTCAACCATTTGTTGAATGAATTGCTTCAAATCTCAGTGCCCTTGCCCACCTCATTTTGAATTTCACCCTTTGCCTTTGGTGACTGCCCAGGAACCCGGGGTGGGGCTGTGGCCAAAACAAGTCTTCTGGTTGGTGGCTACTGCTGTCTCCTCCTGAGCCCAAGGTGGGGGGGGGAGGAGCTTTCCTGAGGTCCCCTTCACCACCCCTTCACCCTGGGCTCAGTGCCCTGACTTGGTTGTCTCTCTCCCGCTCTTGGAGCACGACTGCCATCTTGTAGGAGACAGACTCCGTGCTGTGTGTCATCTGTGGCCAGTGACAGTGGGGGACCGTGCTCCTGGTCAGGGTCCAGTCTCCTCGTCGGGTGTCAGGCTGGTGACTAGTGGCCACATGCACTCCCTGTGTCCCTTCTTCCCATGTCATTCCCAGCTCCTGAGGTCGCTTGGCTTGTGCTCACAGGCCTCTGGGCCCTTGTTTTGGGCGAGGCCAGCTTGGCTCTGCCTTTAGGTGTCCCTTCTTCCAGATCAGCTCATTTCCCTGCTCCCTTGAAGACTCAGGGAAGAGGTCTCCGAGCAGCCAGTATCACCCCCCCAGGGCAGTGGCTTGTTCGTGTGACTGACTCCACCCTGGACTGATTGCCCCTTGGGGACGGAGTTGGGCCAAGGGGCTGAGTCTTGAGCTTTGCTCCGTTCTAGATGTGTACCAGTGCCTGGTGAACGATTCGGTGCGTACATCCAGCACCGTCTTACAGGGTGACGGGTTTTAATTTGGGCCTTAAAGCAGACATGTCCAAAGGGGACCCTCTCTTTGCGGTCAGCTGCAGAACAAGTCGGTGCTCTAGCAGCGAGGCCTTGGCTCCCAGTCTCTGCCTGAACCTGTGGCTTCTCACCCCTGGGTCCAAGATGTGCTATGTTAGAGGATCCTGAACCACTGGGAGACACGGTGGCTGCCAGCTTTTGGGACCCAGGAATGCTCAGGGACCAGGACAGCCGCCTGCTGAGAGATGGAACAGAGTGGATCCCCTCTTCCCCTCGAAGCAGAAAGAGCTAAGGCTTCGCTAGTGGAGCCCCTACGAATTGAGCCTGTGAACCAAGTGCTTTACGGACCGTCCTTCAACTCTGCTCTTACCCATCTGGCAGCTGGTTTTTCAGATGTAGAAGCCGAGGCCCAGAGAGGTCAAGGACTGAGAGTTAAAGTCACCAAGTGGTAACTGGCTGATCCGGGATGTGCTGTGGTGTGACGGATCCAGCACCCGGGATTCGCCAGGTCGTGGCCTGGGACAGTAGCCAGAGGGCGTGCAAAGGCCAGCCTTTTCTGTGGAGGGGTCAGATAACCCAGGACAGGCAAGGTCTGGGTCCTCAGCCAGGCAAGAGCCAGGTACAGGAAATGGCTTCTATTTAGAGGCCGGGCAAGTCCTGTTCCAGCAGCAGGTGGTAAGTGGACAGTGTAATAACACGCTGCCCTGTCCCCCTACCCACCCCCACCCCGGGGTAGAGGTTGGGGGGAGGGCGGGGAGTGATGGCTGCATTAGCCGTGCAGCACTGAGCTGTCATAGGCTGACCCAGTCTGGGCTGGCATCCTGATGGCTGTGCTCCAGAACAAGCAAGGCTGCTGGGAGCAAAGGGGGCTGAATGGGTCCCCTGGAGCAGGGCCAACATGGGGAGGCCAACTTGGGCAGCATCCCTGGCTCCCTGGGATATTTGTAGTGAAGGAGGTGCTGGGTTCAGGGAGTGGGGTAGGGGAGGGCTGAGCATGTGAACCCAGTCCTGGAGCATTCTGCCCTGGCTGGCTGCACAGGGAATGGAGAGAGAGAAGAAAGAATGTTCCATGTGGACTCAGAAGCTCCAGGCTGGGGGGATGGTGTCGGGGAGACAGACAGCTGGGATGGCCCAAGGTCCCTGTCCTCACTTCTCTCTCTAACCTTGGGCCTCCACAGGGAGCACTCTGTCCTTCTGTAGATCCCTTGGCTTCAGATAGCATGGTCTCTCTCTCCATTCACTGCCTGAGCAACCTGGACAGGCCATCCCCGAGCTCATGTCAGCCAACGGGTCTTCCCAGAACCAGCACAGAGGTCAGAAAACAGAAGCTCTAGAAACGGATTCCTTTACAAATACTGATCTCCTTCTTGTGACATGTCAGACACTTGTAGGCCCTGGGGCCACACGGTGACCAGGAAAGACACAGACCCTGACAAATGGAGCTGGCGGGCCAGCGGGGAGATAGCAATGGCCAGGGGCCAAGAAGTTGACCAGACAGGGACGTCAAGCCCAGTAGATGACGATGAAGCCCTGAGTGAGGACGGAGAAGGTCAGAGCCACAGGGAGGGCAGAGGCGCTCCTGCCCCTGAAACCGGAAGAAAATTCTGTGCCTGCACCTTTTTCCGGGGGCAGGGCAGGTGGCTTCACTTTCTCAAGGGAGTCCGTGCAGATTATTATCAGTTTGACAGGTCCTCCCCTGCTGCCCGCCAGGCCTTCTCCATCCCTCTCTGATCTGCTCAGTGCCCTGCGGGACTGGCCGTGTGGACCACACAGCCTGGGCTCTCTCATTCTTGTGGCTTCTGGTTGGCGGGAGCTGCGAGAGGCACGGGCCAGAGGAGAGAGAGCTGCCTGGCTGCTCTGACCTCGGGGGTGGCCCCCGTCAGGCGCCTCCACCTGCCCGGCTCTTACCACCAGCTCCTGGAAACTTTCAGGCTGAGGGTGGCTCTGGTCTCCTGCTGTGCCCAGTCCTGGGTGTGTCAACCCAGCTCATTGGTTGTCCCAACAACCCCCATCATGTTCATGAACTTCAAAATCCCAGCTGAGCAGGCTTCATACCCCTTTGATCCTCAACCGATGACATTAGACTAGTGGATCCGGGACCCCTTCATCACGGCAGAGGAAAGCGAGGCCCAGAGTAGTGACGTGACTTGTCCAGCGTCGCTCCCAGGCTGCCCCTGCACCCGGCGCTCGGGGGGGCCCACCCCCTCGGTAGGGGCACCGCCTCCTCACCTGGGCAGTAGCAGCGTAGGACCCCGGGCTGAATCAAGGACGCAGGCACTGAGATCTGGTCAAACAGGCAGCTGTAGCTATTGCTGGCTTCTTGCCATGGGCCTGTGATGAGAACCTTCACTCCTCCCTGAGGGAACAGAGAGGAGCAGAAAGGAACGTCAGCCGGAGGAAGGGACGGGGACGGGACGGGACGGGACGCAGGCCTTCTAGGCTGCACTGCTCCTGGGGGCAGAGGGTGGTCTGCGCCCCTGCCCCACGTGTTTGGTGAACATGCAGATTCTGGATTCCGGCATGCCCGGCTTTTGGGAACCACTGTGTCAGGATGGCAGCGGGAGGAGGAAGCCTCTCGGGGCGGGGGCGGAAGGGACCCCCGGATGCTCCTTGCCTTCCTCAGCTGGCATCCAGCATGGGGGCCAGCAGTTCTGACCCCTGACCCTCTCCCATGTGACCTTCTGTTCTAGGCAGAAGGGAGCACAGAGTTTTTCAAACATTTTCAGTGTAGGATGCATCTGAGAAGTGGCCAGGCAGGCCGGGAGCCCCGGAGGGCAGCGGAGGGGAGGGCTTTTTCTGTCATTCACTTGTGGACAGGTTTCTGGAGCCCCGAGTTACGAAAACAGGCCTGAGCATGTTAGTGTCACCCCAGGGACAGGGAGTTCTGGTGGGGAAACAAGGAAATCTCAGGATCCCCAGGGATGGGGGGGCGGGGCAGGGATGGGAGGTCGGGGACATGAATGAGAATGGCTGCAGAGACAGAAAAATGGGGGAGGAGGGCTCAGAGTTGGAGGAGCTCAGAGACTGCCCTGAGGCAGAGAGGGGCTTAGCGCTGGAGGCTGGGGATGCTGGCCTCTCTGGCTCTCCCTGGGTGGGCCTCCCCAGGCTTTGGCCACTTTTCCCAGCAGGGGGCCGGGAACGTGGCAGGACAGGGTTGAGAGCGCCACCTGGTGTCCAGGCTGCAGAAGACTGAGCAGCATACCTACTTGAGACTGGCAGTGGAGGGGCTGCTGGGTGCAGGCCTGAGGCCCCCATTTCCCCCACCTCTCCAGGTCAAAGAGGCCAGATCCCAGCTCTCCCACTTCTGGCCCCTGCCAATGAGACACTCTGCCACGCAGTCACCAGTTCTTGCGTGGACTCTCCTGGGCACTGGCCCATCCCTGCCCCGGAGGGACCCCCAGCATCAACACAAGGCTTCCCCGTGGGCTACCCACAATGCTCCTGGAACCCAGACCTGGCCCAGGGCTGGCCTTGGGCATCAGCAGCAGGAGGGGGTGTTTCCAGGGATGAGGTGAGGGTGTCTCTCCCTCAGCCCAGCACAGAAGGGGCTGTCCTGGATGGGCAGGTATTCCACCTGTGCTCTGGGATGGGCTGGGATGGTTTTGGAGAAGTCACATTAACGCTGGTCCACCAAAGGCTGGGGGCAGTGGAGATAGCTCAGGCCCGGAGCCCAAAAGCAGGAGGCCTGCCCCTGCCCCTCAGTAGCTGTGTGTCCTCAGCCAAGTGGCCCAACCTCTCTGGTGGCCCTTCTGGCCTTAACATTCCTCGGTTCTGATATATGGCTCCAAAGGGAGATCTGGAGCTGTCAGGTGGCATTCTCGGGCTCACGGGCTGGGGGCTGGGTGCCAGGTGGGAGGTGTGCCACACGGCACAGGTAGAACCGCGGGCCAGCCCAGGGCAGGATCCTCCTTGGATCCTAGGAAGCGGAAGAGCAGTGGCTTCAAAAAGCCACAGACAGTTACCATGTGAGAAAAAAGGGGGAAAAAAAATAACCCCAATCAATAGCTCCTGGCGTGAAGCTAGGGCCGCTGTGAGGAACAAAGAACTGTCGAAATTACTGGAGAACATCGGGACCTTCTCCATGGAAACCGCTGTAGGATGGGCTCTGCGTCCATCAGTTCAGGGGGTGGTTCCCATGGCAACGCTCGCCTGGCTGCACTCGATCTGCCGTGACGCAGGCACCTGATTGCTCTAATTGCAGCTTCCTCTGCCTGGTGCAGCCAATGGAGGAACGTGACGCAGAGGGCTTGGGGGAGGGGCGGGCAGCAAATGCCATCTGAGGTCTCTGTGCCCTGGGAGTCCGGAGATAAAGGACCCAGACTTCAGATGCACCCAGGGCAGATCCTGGGGCCGAGGGGCACCTCCAGTCTGTGTGTGTGTGTGTGTGTGTGTGTGTGTGTGTGTGTGTGTGTTGGTGACCAGCTGTGGCTGCAGGTGGATCTGGGAGGTGGGAGGGAGGAGCACTCCCGGAAGAGAGTGCAAGGTGGCCTGGCCTTAGCCTTCCTGCAGAGTGGATTTTAGAGCTGGGCCAGGGTGCCCAGAGGCCGTTGAGCTCAAGCTCACACAGCCTAGGAAGCGCGCCCGAGCCGACAGCCACTGGGGCCTCTGCAGAGGCCTCGCCGTGCGGCCACTGGGTTCCAAAGGGACCAGCTGGGGGGCATCTGTGCATTTTCCAAATCAAATTGAATTTGAGTTGCTTTTGTTTCCTGGAAGCCTCGAGGGCTTCTGGAAAACCAGGGCTGGACGCTCCTTCTCGGAGGTGACCAGACCCACATTCTTTCCCGCTCCCGTGCTGCCCTCGCGTGGCAGGCTGCTGAACTGATTTTCCCTGAGGTACAATGTGGGCACCTGCCGGTACTGGGGTGCAGAACAGGGGACCAGGTCTGCTAAGAGCCCCTCACTAGTGCCCCCAGGTCCATGGAGGCCAGACTGCGGGCCTGCACACATGCTGGGGGCCGGCGTGCACAGGTCGAGGCTGGGGAAAGAGGGTTCCTCTCCCCTTCCGACAGGTCCCTGTAGGACTCGGGCTCCAGGCAGCCTTTCAGGGTCCTGAGGGCCAAACCTCCCAGGCCTAAGACCTGCAGGGCCTCCAGACTACCCTTCTCGGCCATTTGCAGAAGAGGAAACTGAGGCCCGGGCAGCCAGGTCGCCCAGCTGACCCCTTGTGACATCCCCTCCCTGTCCCCCGAGTCGCTTTCTTAAGCCCTGTGGGGGGCAGGCTGCTGGGCAGAGCTGATCTTTCACCCGGGGTGGGGCTGACACGTGGTGCCACTGAGCTCAGCATTGCTGACAGGGTCAAACTGAGCCAAACTAAGAGGAGGCCTGGTCAGACTCTTCCCGATTCTCCTTGGGCGAGGGGCAAATGGAGGTGGACGGAAGAGGCAGGTGCTGCCTGAGTCTTTTACTCGGTCCTTAACAACAACCCAGTGAGGTAAGAGCCGCCATGGCCCGGTTCAGAGACAAGAAAGGCAGCCACCTTGCCCAAGGCCACTGGCTAGTAAGCGTGGGGCACATGCCATCTGGACCCGGACCCAGGAACCCCTTAGTCTGGTCCTGCCTCAGGCATCACCCCGGGGAGCCCCTCAAGCACGTGGGTCTGTAACGTGC
Organism: Leopardus geoffroyi; assembly: GCF_018350155.1. NCBI lineage: Eukaryota > Metazoa > Chordata > Mammalia > Carnivora > Felidae > Leopardus > Leopardus geoffroyi. The sequence goes on along the minus strand of NC_059328.1, from coordinate 5,274,768 downwards.
ACAGGTTCTGGCCAGCGTCCCTGCACCGCTCATACCTGGAGAACTTTCTGTGGCCTCTGTATTCCTGCCTTGACGCCCCATGACAGTCATGGTCTTTCAGGAGCGCCCTTCTCTCGGTGTAGTGGACAGCAGCCCCTGACCCTGGTGCCCAGGGGATGTGGCAGTGGGACTAAGGAGCTGTGGGCAGCCCCCTTCCGGGGAGAAAGTGCCGACCTGGGCCCCGTGGTGACTGGGCCGCTCCCCAAGCACCTGGCAGGCGGGCTGGGAGGAGTCAGGGAGTGTGCCCCAGTGTGCAGCAGGGCATTCGGGAAAGCTCAGGCCACTCTCTGTCCCCTTCCTATGCCATTCTATCTCAGAGAGAAAGCCAAGGTTTCTTCCTTAAACACTGTGTCACTGTGGGAAGACCTGGGTTTTCTGGGGGGGGGCGGGTTTCCGGCGGTCCTGGGCTTTGGAGCAGTGATGCTCAATGTCAGAGGTCAGACTGAAGGAACTGAGGTGGGGGGGGGGGCAGTAGGCCGGGGCTGAGAGGGGGAGGCCACAGGTGGTGGGAGATCCCGGGTCACGTAACATGCCTTTGATGTCGGAGAGGCCCGATTTACCCGAGAACGTTTCACGGCTGGCTTTACGGGACCATACCCTTCTCCTCAATTTGATGGGGATTTGTTTATGTTTTGTTTTGCTTAGCGAAGCAAATCGGGAGTAATGGACATGGATGATCTAGGGTGGTGCTTTCTGAATTTGCTTTGCTTTGTTTTTGCAGCCCTAGGACATTTTTTCAAAACAGTCATAAAGCAAAGCAAAACTGTCAGTGGAATCCTAATCCGCAAGCCAGGTTAACAGCAGACTCTTATTCTGGCGGGAGCGGGAGGGCCACCTGGCCCCCAGGAGACCCTTGGCCTTCAAGTGGAGTCTGAGAGCCGGTGCTGGACAAAGGCCACGGGGACAGAGGAAGGGGACAGCTTTGTATGGTCCACAGCTTCCTCCAAAGGGCAGCCGCATGCAAATGAGCCTCCCTGAGCCGAGCGAGGGCGCCGGTGGGCGGGTGGGGGAGGCCACGGGCGGCCCCAGCTTACCTCTGGGTAAGACCACTCCGGGGAGTAGTCGGTCACCATGAACACCCGTCCGCTGTGCTGCAGCATCCCCAGGGTGCCCTGCGCTGGGGTGGTGGAGACCACCTCAGCCACGTGCATGTAGGCCATGGTGCCAGCCCCGCCCTCGGCACTGGTCAGCTGCAGGCTCCCCTGCTGGGGGCTACAGCAGGGCATGCACATCTCCGCCTGGGCGAAGGGGGCGCGGGCCCCGTCTTCCGACTGGGAGAGCGCCGCGCCGTCCCCCGACACCAGCTGGTGCCCATAGATGGTGCCGCCGCCCCCCTCCACGGAGATGAAGTCGTTGATCAGGTCGGAGAACTGGCCGCTGAAGGAGATGTCAAAGTGGTCCAGGCTGAGCTCCATGCTGGAGGCGTTGGCGAGGCCCGGCTGCGCCACCGGGTAGAGTCCCTGCACCACGCCGCCCGGGAGCATGGGGACCCCGCCGGCGCTGCGGATCACCCCGGTGGTCTCGGGCTGCAGGTAGTGTTCGGAGCTACAGGCCTGCAGCTCCCCAGACTTGATGAGGCCCTCGCCCCCTTCGGCCACCTGCGAGGTCTCCATGGTGACCTCCCCTTCCGCAGCCATGGCCTGGAAGTTGGCCTGGAACTGCATGAGGTGGAGGGAGGAAGCCGACTCTATCCGTGTCTCCACGTGGCCGCTGCAGGAGCTGGTTTGTGACGAGGCCTCCGTTTTCACCGTGGGCATCACAAAAGTGCCCCCGGACTCGCTCAGGCTGCTGTGGGCGTTCTGCTCGATGGGGAGGGGCTTGCTGGCGTCCTGCAGGAAGAAGCTCGGGGAAGGGGTCTGGTGGACGTGGGGGCTGCGGCCCGTCTGGCTGAAGCCGGACGCGTAGTCCTTGTTGGAGTCTATTGCACTGAAATCCATCTGCTCCAGGGTGGTGCTGGGACTCAGGCCGCCGCCCGACGGCAGGAGGCTGGAGCCGGCGCTCAGGGTGAGGGAGCTGGAGGCCGCGGCTGCCGCCGAGGAGGAGTACGCTTCTTTGGCCATCTGCTGCTCGAAGGACGTGTCCTCGGTCTTAATCTCCTTGGCGAGGACGGTGGTGAAGCTGAAGCCCCTCTCCACTGGTGGCGAGTGCCGCACGTTGGTGCTGACCATCTCCGCTTTCAGGCCTCCGCCCCCGTACGTCTGGCCCTGCTTTGGGTTATTGAGGAAGCAGTCAGGGTCGAAGTTCATGGTGGTTTCTGGGATCTTCCGGCCACCGTCGAGGGTGGTGGAGAGGACCAGCTCTTCGGACACGTTGGTGGGCAGCATCGACAGGCTTTCCGAGCCGCCCGTGGTGGGGAAGGCGAACTTGTGGCCGTCGGAGCTCACGGCCAGGACGAGGCCCTGAGAGGCGTCGGGCGAGAGGAGGTGGTGGTTGGGGCCGGTGGTGGGGGACATGGTGTACACGGCCTCGTTGGTGACCTCGGACATGAACACCGTGGCGCTCTGGGACAAGCTCCCCATCACGGAGGCCACGGCCATGCTGGACACGCCCGTGACCGCAGGGCTGTCCACCATGTCCGGGTCGCTGTTGAGCCCACTGCTGATGGACACGGGGGAGCTCTGGGTGGTGTCGGGGACCTCCACCTGGTTGGTGGACGAGACCTCCGTGCTGTTTTGGTGCAGCAGCACGGGCTTGGCCACCTTGCCGTTCCTCTTCTCGCGGCTCGGGCCCTTGCTGTGGCTGTGCTCGTGCTTGCCCTCGGACACGTCATTGTGCTGCACCTCCGAGTGGCTCCCGTACCCCCCTGTCCGCGGCTCTACCTTCGGCGAGATGATCCGGTGTTTGGCACTGTTGCACTTGTGGTGAGCGCTGCTGCCCGCTCCTGCGGAACGAGAGGCACACGACACACGCATGCGCGCGCACACGCACACACACGTCCACGCACGCACGTGCAAACAGAGAGTCAGAGCCGGGGCCCCCTGTCGATCGTGCCCCTGAGCGGCTGGGGGCCCAGGCAGGCCACTGACCCCTGGGGCTGGCGCGTCACCCACGCGCAGGGTCTCGGGGTCTCTCACGCGCCCTATGGAACCGCCCTCCAGACCGGGGGGGGGGGGGGGGGGGGGACTGGCGGGGGGGCGGGGCTTTTTCCTTGATGCGCTTTTCCAATGCTAGCGATAGCGCCTCAGGACATAGGCGGTTGGGAAGGACAAGGGGGAGAGTCTGTCATCCTCCAGGAAAACCCTTGCCGCCTTCAGAGACAGACACCATTTACTGAAACAGCTCTTGCCGGCCAGGGTGGGCGGTTCAGCCCAGAACGGAGGCCGCGTCCCTCTCCCCTGCCCCAAACCGGGCATGCCTGTTCAGGCTGCGCAGTGTTTCTTTGCAGAGAGCAAATGCACTCTCTCTGCATTCGCTCTCGGGACCCAGGACCAAAGAGGGTTCTAGACTTTGCTCCAGAGGCAGAAAGGTATCTGCCCCCCTGCCCCATTTGGCCAGCCTGGGTTGTGTCCTCAGCTCTTCGTGGGTCAAAATCCCTCTAAGACCCAAGCAAAGGCAATGCCTTAACCCCCCCCCCCCCCATCCCAGCTCAGTGGCAGAGAGGGAGAAGCTCTAGGCCGAGGGTCTCTGGACTCTGGCCAGTCTCCCCAGGGCTCTGCACGCAGTGGCCAGGTCGGCTCTTCTCTCTTCTCTCCCCTCTGCCATTATTTTCATTCCAGCTGATAAGGGTCACCTCGCTTTTGATAAAAGGGTGACTTCTCCCCTGCGCCTATTACAGCCTCACCACCATTATTCCTAAGTGCCCAAAGACTTCTCAGGGAAGTGACGTGACCCTCTAATGGAAATATCTAATTAAGGCAGAGAAGGAAATGGAGAATGCACGTTCCTAAGAGCAAATATCATTATCAGAAAAACAGGCACATTAGGACAGGGAGTGCGGGCCGCTTTATATCCTTGGAGGGGACAGAGGTTAAGGAAAGAGGTTCAGCTCGAGTGGTCCCATTGACTCAGGGCTGACCTCCCGGAAAAGCCCGTCTCAGCCCTGTGCCCGGGCCCCTGGGCTTCCTGACGACGATACCCAAGATGGTGGGGCCCGGAGGGTACCTGCTGTGTGTCCGTGAGGCCTGGAGCCCCAAAGCCTTGCACTCCCCAACTCTGCTGCCCCCATTCCTAGAGGGACCTGCCTGTCTGGAAACTGCTCTCTCCTGCCCCAAGTGGGCAGGACGAGGGTGAGTCAGTCCTGGGTGCCGTCCTGCGCTGTCCCCTGGCTCCGGGCTGACCCCGCCCCACCCACTGGACCTCCAGGCCACCCCTGAGGAGGAGAGCCTCACCCGCTGCCTGCAGAGCCCCCCCTGCCCAGCTGCCCCTGGGAGCCCCGCTCACCCAAGCTGCCGGTGCAGAGGCAGTTGTGGGTCCGAGGCTGCGGCTTGGTCTGGTGACTGTCGAGAATCTGTTGTACCAGCTGCTCCACGGAGAAGCCTGAGCTGCTGTTTCCGTTGCTGCAGGTCCACTTGATGCCGTGGACTGTGGACAGAGAGGGGCAGGGGGGCGGTCAGAGGTCACGGGGTGCAGGGGCAGGGCCTGGGAGGGGTGGGACCTGGGCCCTCCCAGAGCAGAGCCCCCTCTCTGCTGGGAGGCTGGCTCTAGGGGCGAAGTGATACACATGGGGGGGAGGAGGGAGGGCGGAGGCGGGAGGCGGGAGGGCCAGGCTGCCCCATGAGACCCCCACTCCCACTGGGAGCTCTGTGCTCCTCCTCTGCCTCCCCTCCTCCCTTCCCTACGGTGCACCCTGGGGAGCGGACGACCTAGAGATTTGCTTCTGTTTTCCCGAAGTCCAAGTGCACCAAAGCGGTTCTTCAAGGGAGGGAGGGCTGGGCCTCTGAGGGCCCTCCCCCACCCCCACCCGCGGGTAGTGTAGATTTGCGGAGGATACGGAGGCTACGTGCTGGGCTGGATACCCCACCCCCCCGGAGGGGTGCTTCTGATTCTTCTCACAGGACTTCTCGGCCTCAGGGGCTGCAGGCCAGGCTGTGGGGGCACAGGGGGCAGGACTGAAGGGCCCACATGACCCGGACAGTGGATGCCCACCGACGACCAGCCACCTGGATGGCCAGCCCTGGAACTCTGTTGTCCCTGCCATCGGGGTGGGTCCACAGGATGACTGAGGGTAGAGCCCACCCTGAGCACGCCTGCCTGGCAGGATAGGGGCCGACAGTCTACAATAAACTGACTTGCCAGCTGGGCCTGCGGACTGATGGATTTCACACCCACTGCTCCGTGGTCTCAGCAGGAGCAGACCCGGCCGAGAGGTGGTGTGTCGGGTACGGGGCACAGCCCGGCCCTCTCTGGTGGCTGCTGGTGGGCCAGGTTCCAGAGGCAGGGAATCCATAGCCCTGGGGTTGGAGCCAGTGCCCAGGGCTCTCAGAGGGACCCGGCTCGCTGTGAAATGGGGCGAGTGGGAGCGGGTGGTCCGGGAAGAGGAGCAGGGCAGGGTCATGCTAGGCAGAGGCCAGTGGCTTTGCCAACGCAAAGACAACTTCCTTTCTCCCCTGGCGGAGCTCCTCTCACACGGAGTCCAGGGGAAGAACGGTCACAATGCCCAGTGTCTGCCCTGGCTCTGTGAGGCTCCAGGAGGCAGAGGGTCTACACAGCGAGTGGGGGCTGGGTCAGATTCAGATCTGGGTTTGAGTCCGGGTTGCAGTCTTGCTGTGTGAATTTGGGCAAGTCTCTAAACCTGTCTGATCCTCAGTTTCCTCACCTGTAAAATGGGAATAGGCTAGCGTGTGCCTCATGGGGCGGCCAGGAGGAAAGTGCATCCACCTGCCCGGTACTGTTGTGCTGACCGTTAATGACGACGATAATGCCGGCCTCGTTCCACGGCCTGGCTGATGCCCGTGGGAACTGGGCTTGGGGGAGGAAGCTGCTTGCTGTGACAGCCGCCGGTGGCTCTGCCTTGGGACACCCTGCAGAGAGCTCCATGGCTGCCGTTCCTTGTCAGCACCTGTATGTAGGGCTCCAGTCGTTTTTCGGAGAAAACCCCTCGTGTGTGGGTTCTGATGTGCTGGGAATCCCGCCAGGTGCTGCTTTCCTTGTCCGTGCACCTGACCCAGGTATTTGTCTGGTTCTGCTGAGGCCCGTGGCCCTGCTCCCAGAGGGCCCTGGATTCTGGTGGGTCATCACGAGGGGATGGGGGCTTGCTGAGTGGCTTCTGTCCCTGAGCCAGCTGAGCTGCCTGGAGTTGCGGTCCTGGGTGCCTGTTCAGAGTGCTGTGTGATGGGCTTGTGCAGCCGGGGGCAGTGCTGGGGTTTCCGGCCTACTTTTCGCTGCCTTGGGATCCCTTGGGGAGCTCTTCGGCAGCCCCAGGAGGTCTGTGATCCTGCTGGCTCAGGCCCCAGTTTGTCCCCCCGGCAGCCGAAAGGGAAGGTCCAGGCCAGGGCTTTGCAGACCTCATTACAGCTGTGGGACCCTTTTCTCAAATAAACCTCTGCCTGGAAATCCAATATGGAAGACAGATAATAGCAGAAGGAGCCTGGTCAAGGCAGGAGTGAAGGCCAGGGTCCACTGGCCTGGCCTCGTGCCCGGGACCTCTTGGCTGAGGATCTTTTCTAGACTCCTCATTTTATAGAGAGGAAAGCAGAGGCTGGGGTGGGGGGTGGGCAGAGCATGTCCCGACCCCTGCCCCAGCCCAGAGATTATGATATCCTTGGTCTGGGGTGGTGCCAGGCTTTTTTTTTTTTTTTTCATTAAAAAATTTTTTTTAACATTTTTAAATTTATTTTTGAGAGAGAGAGAGAGACAGAGAGACAGAGTGCAAGCAGGGGAGGGGCAGAGGAAGGGAGACACAGCATCCGAAGCAAGCTCCAGGCTCCGAGCTGTCAGCATAGAGCCCGACGCAGAACTCGAACCCACGGACCTTGAGGTCATGACCTGAGCCGAAGTTGGACACTTAACTAATTGAGCCACCCAGGTGCCCTGCCAGGTTTTTGTTTTGTTTTGTTTTGTTTTTTTTAAAGCTCCCAGGAGTTCCTCACGGGCAGTCAGGATGGTGAACACACAGCTCTGTCCTCAGCCTGAATTTTTACCTGCAAGTCTGGGAGAGAGCAGAAGACCTTCCAGAAACAGCATGGCCTCTCCTACCTCTGGGAAGGACTCAGAGCAGATGCTCACTGCAAAGGCAGACCAAGGTGTTCTCAGGAAAAACCCCACCTGGGTCTGAGCTTGGCTCTCTGGAGAGAGGAACTGTAGGGCATCCTACAGGCAGCCCAGTTGTGGGTCTGGGGGTGGGGGTGGGGTGGGCTGTTTTATCCCTCGAGTGAGTGGCAGGCACCCCTGCTGGAGTCTTCTGGCATTTCTGAGCCCCGCTCTGCGCTGACAGCGGCTGGCTTGTCCCAGGCTTCCTCTCCAGCCCTGCCATGCGGGCACACTTACAGCGTTCTTTCTGCCTCTTGCTCTCCTCCTTCTGTTGTTAAGGTTATAAAATGAAAACCCAGTGAAGGGTGACAGATTGCAAGCGGAGAATTTCTGGATGCTTAATGCAAATTGCCTACTGTCTTGGCACATTCAATATGCAGATTGCGTCCCTCCCCCTCCAGTGGGGGCTGGGAGAGAAGCCCCCTCCTCGGAGCTGGTGAGTTGTTAGTACTGAATATCAAATACTATCAAGACGGCTTTTAACATGTCATATGCTCTGCTTCCCGACACGTAATGAATCAGTGGGAAAGGAGATTTCTATGGGAAAAGAGCGTTTTATGGAGGGAAGGTTAATGAACACGTGCGCTGGCCTTCTGTCTCCAGCCCTTCCCTCTTTGCAAAAGCAGCAAAATGGAAACTGCATTAAAAACACACTTGATTAAATGTAAGGTCATGACCTGGGGGGGCGGGGAGGGAGGCGGGCAGGGGAGAAAAGGGAATTCCCAGCAAAATAACCCCCTGGTGGCTCTGGGTCACGTTTGTCCCCTCTGCTTGCTAAGTCTTGGTGGAGGGCACCGGGCTCCCAGTTCCCCAGCCATCAGCCCCCCATCCATCTGCGGCCACCTCAAGTGGGAGGAGTGCAGCTTGTACAGAATCCCAGGGAGGGGGGTCTCCCATGCACAACCCTGGGGGGTGGCCCCTGGAAGGCTGGGCGGGGGAGGGTACCACTGGGGGAGAAGGCAGGTATGGCTGGGCCAAGCCTGGAGTGGCCAGGAGGGCCCCACTTTCCACCGGAAACTGGGGTATTCGGGGTGCTCCTGTGCCACCCCCCTCCCCCCGCAGGGGTCCCGCTGCTGCCCTGGGACCAGCCATGGCTCTGGCCGGGCTGCCCGCAGCATATCCTGCACGAAGACTGGCCTGCAGAACAGGGGCCGGGGCGGCTGTCACAGGAACCCCCAGCCCACTCTGGTGCCGACCTGGCCTGTATTCAACACTTACCCTAATTACCACCCATGGCTAGGCAGCTACAATCCCACTAATATGAATAATCAAAATGAAATCAATGACAGCAGCATGTGGCCATGCTTTGGAGAGTATCTTCTGATGAACAATTTACCCAAGAGGCGGCCAACCACTGGGAAGAGAGTCATTGGGATCTAGGAGAGGGGGCTGGGGACGGGGAGGGGGCTCACGGCCACGTGGTGCTGGCGGCTAGCCATGGCCTCGTGGGTTACGGTTGCTCCGGTCCAGCCTTGGGGGTGGGGGGTGGGGCGGAGCTTTGGCCAGGCAGGCTAGGCCTGTCACGCTCTGTATGGACAGAATCGCGTGCCCCCAAATTCTTAAGTTGAAGCCCTAACCACAATCCGCCTGTGTTTGGAGATAGGGCCTTTCAGGAGGTCACTGAGGTGAAATGAGGTCATAAGGGTGCGGACCTGACCTGATGAGACTCGTGTCCTTGTAAGAAGAAGAGAGACGCCAGGAATGTGTGTGCATACCGCGGAGGCCACGTGAGGGCACGGTGAGGGACAGCCGTCTGCAAGCCAGGAAGAGAGGCCTCCCCACAAATCAACCCCACTGACACCTTGATCTTGGGCTTTAGCTTCCAAACTGTGAGGAAATTAATTTCCCTGGCCCAAATTCCCCAGTCTGTGGTGTTCTGTTGTGGAAGCCCCAAGAGCTTACTGGCGGGAGCCCTAGAAGCCCCAGGAGAGACCCAATCCTGCCTTGTGCACACTGCACACTTAGTGTGTGTATATGTGTGTGCACGTTCAAGAGGCCCTGAGATCAGGGACTTTCCAGAACCTGGCACTGTGCTAGGCTCTTTATATGTTGACTGCGTTGCAAGAGGACACGAGTAACAATATTATCCGTCCCCTCCGGAGCATTAATGTGGACAGGGCATTGGGCAGCGGGTCTCAGGCTGTGGTCCCAGAAGCAGTCTGACCACCTGGGATCCTGTTAGAAATGCTCATCCCCAGGCCCTGCCCAGACCTATCGAATAAGAAATTCTGCTGATGGGACTCAGGTCTGGGTCTTAACAAGCCCCCCAGGGATTCGACGGTGGCTCAAGTTTGAGACCCACTGGTCTAGAGGTTATGTCTCTAATCCCTCAACAATCCTTTGAGGCAGAATTCTCGTCCCATTTCATTAACATGAAGACCAAGACAGGAAAGTCACATGACTTGTCCGAGGTCACACAGCAGATAAGTGGGGGTGGGGAGCGGTTGCAGTGTCCAGCTCTTCCCATTAAGCCACCTGCCTCCCAGGGCCTCCCGAGCCTGCAACCCTCTGGGGACCAAAGAACGGCAGGAAGGTTAATTAGTGACCAGAGGAGAGAGAGCTACTCCTTAGGAAACTGAACTTCCCTTCCAATCACAGCTGGACTCATTTCTGAGGGACAGGGTGTCCAATTCCCCAGGTGGTGACCATGCAGGAGACCCTGGGACCTGTGGCTGGGCCAGGTGTGGTCCCCCAGCCCGCTGCCCACCCTGACCGTGGAGGGGGCCAGGCGGGCACCCGGGCAGGGCCATCAACCCGGGGCAGGAAGTGGGAGGTGGGACTTGCCATGGACCTGCTCTTGGAATGGATGTCAGCAAGAGAGGGAGGGGGTCCTGTGTGAGGAGCCCATCCCTGCATCTACACCTGGGCTGCCAGGGTCCCCAGAAGCTTGCTTGGCCTGGGTTCTCTTGGCACACTGGGGTGCGCTTAGGGGACGTTTCTACAAAAGACAGGAATTCAAAGAAACACTCCTCCCGGAGAATAAGGTATTTGTGAGGACAGTGATTGGGTCTGAGACAGAGGTTCCTCACCTGGATTTCCAGTCACTGGGGGGGGTGGGGGGGGTGGGAGGGGACTCACTGACCGGGGGTCCCGGGGGTATCTGCAGAAACCACAAACGTCCATTCCTGACATGGCTACCCTAAGCAGCCGTGAAACTTCGGGAAGGGCAGAGTGAACCATTGAGCTCAATGTCCCAGCTAGCTGTATAGAAAGAAGAGCCTGTGGGGACAGGCTGGGACATGCTGGCCTGGGGGCAGGGGCTCCAGCTGCTTTCCTCACATACGTGTGGCCTTGGGAGGATCTTTGATTTCTCATGGCCTCAGTTTCCTCACGTGTAAGAGGTATGCTTTACCTGACTGCCCGTCACTGTCCCCAAGGGACTTCAGAGACAGATACGTGAGACCCACACCCAGGATTCTGATTCGACGGTGTCATTAGAAGCTCTGAGGCGGGCCAGGGCGGAGGGCTCTGAGACCTCCTTTCTGCTCTGAAACATCAAGCCTGGAACACTTCGGAGAGGAGCTGGACAGAGTCAGAAACGAGAACACGGAAAGCCCCGCCCCCCTCCCCCCCCTTAATCCCATAGTGACTCCAGGAGCTGGTGAGAGCTAGCCGCCTGTCCCTGTTTGCTCTGTGGGGCAGAAACTTCTACAGGTGTGACAGGGCACTCTGGCTGGAGCTTGGGTCACTACAGCAACTCCACAGACAGTGCCCGCTGGAGCCGACATTTGGCCTTCTCTGCACGGGAGGAGATTTCTTGGTATATGGCATACGGGTGACAAATGGAATGTTGGTGACAAAGATAACCACACCTGCCCCCCCCTCACCAAACAGAGGCCTGGTGGTGGTGTTGGGGGGGGGGGTTGTTCCTTCCTCCTTCCCCATCAGCCTGGGCTCATCCCCTACTCCTGCCCAGGTACTCAACACTCGGTAAAGACCCATAAATAGGGTGGCCATTTAGCCTGCTGTCCAGACCGGTCACCTTGGAGGCTTGACGGGGTGCTGGGATCATCTGGCTGCACAATGGTATAAACCGGCCTGTTCCCAGGCAACCCTGGACGTATGGTCACCATACTTAGGAACCACGTGATCGAGGCCGGGGCGGGAGGGAGCTGGCCACGGCCACGTGCCTCTTGCGTGAATGAGCCCGTTTGGATTCCTGCAAGTTGTTGACACTAAGGCTGTTTCCATGGCAACAAGGTCAATGGGAACTAGCAGGCTCTGAGAGTTTCGTCTTGACTGTGTTCTTATTGACGGGAATAAAGGCCCTCCTTCTGATTCCCGGGTTCAACTGGATAAAATCTTCATTAGATTTGACGTCTCATATCCAGACACACACATGCTGTTCCCTTGCCCCATTTCACCCTCAACTGTCTTCTCCTACTGGGCCTGAGGACATTTCCAGAATCTCACTGGGAGGAGTGCCGGGGCTGCGCGGGGGCAGGACGGCGTGCACACGCAGGGACGCAAGTGCTGAGTCCCCAGGGAGCTTGTAATTCCTGGTTCTGGAAGTCTGGGGACGTGGGGCTTCAAGCCCCCTCCCCTTTCATCTTCTATGGTGGGGGGCATCTTGTTCCGACCGTAGACACGCCGTGGAGAAGGGCAGGGGGCCTGAGAACGTACCACTTCTTCTGGGTGGGAGGGACCGGGAGCCGGTCTGAGCTGTCCAGGCCACATAGGGACGGGCTCCTGAGCCCTTAGCCTCCTGGGCGACCTCTGATCTCCTGGGGGCCCCCCGTGTCCCAAAAAGCAGCCCGGGCTGAGTGTTTCCTTGCTAAGCGGGTCCAGGAGGTGGCATTGAGGAGCTGGCGGGAGGCTCTCAGACTCCCGATTTGCTAAGTGCCATTGTTGCTGAGGCAGGGAAGTCTGCGCCCCGCTAAGAGGTGAACGTGCCCGCTGCCCTGGTTGAGTAGTGATGTCGAAGCCCAGCTGGCCAGGAGAGAAGCTCCAGCTGTTGTCCCACATCCAGGGAGTCAAGTGGGCTCTGGAACCTTCTCTCCCCCTGTTCAGGGGTAACAGCAGACCATCTCCCAAGGCCCCTCTCAGTGGCAGAGATGGTAGGAGTGACCGGCCCAGCAGTGCCTCCTCCAGGCCACTGGCAGTGGGGGCGGGGACCACGTGGGATTCCAGACAGCTTCCGTCTCGCGGCTTTCGAGACCCTGGGCTTGTAGGAATCCTGGAATCACATGCCTCCTCCTCACGTCCGGTGGTGGTACCTGCTCGCAGGACGGCAGGTGCCGCTAAAAGGCTAGCTGCCTCTTGGCTCCTGACTGGGTGGACCAGAACCTTCGAGATTCAACGAGAAGCTGAAAATCTGGAGATTTTAATATTGGCAGTGAATTCTAAGTTTCACAAGACCAGCCCCCGGCCCTGAGCAAGGCTCTGTCAGCTCAGGGTGGCAGCCAGGCGCGGGATGTGGGTGGGGCTGCTGTGTCCTCAACACGGGCACAGGATACACTCCATCCGCGCACACGGAATTAGGGGATGGTGAGGACAGAGCCAGGATTCTGCAGCAGCAGGGGGTGTGAGGTGCCCAAGCAGCCAGGGAGAGACAGGAAATCAAAAGAAGTATTTCTCTTTCAGTTTTCCTACTTGGGGGCCAGATCAGCTGAACACAATTTAGCCTGAGGGAGAGAGGCACATTTGCAAAACAAGCCCGGATCCTCTGAGCAGAGCAAGGAAAGGAAGCAAACCCAAACCCACTTGCCTTTGATGCCCCCTGTCTGCTCTCCTCTGCCTCGGGGTGGGAGGTGCCAGGAAGGCGCGCTGGCAGGAGCTGGGGACATAAGGGGACCCACTCTGCCCACTCCCCGTGCCAGTGGCTCCTAACCAAAGGGATAGCAAAATGGGCAGGAAAATCTTCTCCAGGCCTTTCTGTACTGTCTTCAGCTCCCCCTGTGACTCCAAATCCTGTGGACACAGGCAGGGAGCAGGGCAGAACCTTCCAGATCTCACAGTTCCATCGACCGATGAGTGTCCCTGCTCTTAGGGACAGAACTGCCATCCTAGGCCCTGGGCCTGCCATGGGGACACAGATGTGCTTCCATTCATGGCATGCCCACGTGTCTCATGAGTTCAAGTCCATGAACGTCTGGCAAGACCCCATTATGTACCTGGCTCCAACATGAAATTCAACCCAAGGAAACTTCTAGGGTAGCATATCTCAACCAAGAGTCTATGGGAAGACTTCACAGGACTACTCATACACCCAATCCTTTGTGCAAGCTCAAGACAGGCACTGTCTCCAGCGCCCGCTTCCCTCCCACAAGGATTGGAGAACCAATTAATGCTCAAAGAGGGCCATGACCCCAGCAGGGGTCTGACCCTGATCTCCACAACAAGGATCCTCGGTGGGCCTCTCGCTGGAGCCTGCTTTAGGATCCCTCAAAAAGCATGAGAATCTTCTCCAGACCTGTGGAATCAGAAAGTCCGAGGGGCTGGGGTGGGGGGTAGGACAGGAGCCTGCCTTTGATCAATCTGCCCAGGTAGTCTCGATGTCGACCGCTGCTCCCGGCACCGAGCCAACACCTCTGCGCAGGCTTTGTGGGCCTTGGAGCATCGGGTGGGGAGCCATGCAGCTCTGGCTCCCCTGAGCCCCAGCGGCGGTCAGCCTGGCCGTGCCCAAGCTCATTCCGGACTCCTGGTCCCTCGCTCCTATCCTGAGAGCGTAACTTTAGAGCAGGGACAAAAGTGCTTCCAAGTGAACATTTCTCACCAGAAAGAAATCCTCCAACCCTTTCTTGCAACAGACCCCCCTCCCCCTGGCTGTTCCCCTGCCCCCCTCCCATCTCGGTGCCCCTGCCTGCAGCTACCTGGGGGCAGCACCTATGTGCCTTACTTTGCTAACTGACTCAACACCCACAGACTCTGGCCAAGACTTGGGGGATGCTTCCCTTGTCAGGGAGAAGCTTCCAGCCCTTTGGTCTTGCTCCAGCTGGTGATGTCTCATCAGGATAGACTGAGTCAGAGAGGAAAGGCAGTCGATGTGCTTCTCCCTGGGGCCCCTTCTGCTCGCTCCAGCCTCATCCAGAGCCCAGCGCTCCTGGATCCAGGAGCAGGCCCCAGATGGCCTCCCATCACATCCCAGACACTAGGTCCACAGGCAGGGCGGCACAGTGCCCCCACGTCCCCAGGCGCCTGACACCTGCTGCGTGCGGGGAGGGGGGTGGGTGGGTCTGGCTACTGCAGAGGACTCACATCTCTGAGCCGCTCTGCTACCATGGGCCACCAGGTGGCGCTAATCGACCAGGAAAGGGGATCCGTGCAGGGCCAGGAAAGGAAAGCCTTTGTTGATTTTACTTCTTGATATTCTATAATCACCAGGATTACAATCTAAGCAAAAAAGCAAAACAAATAAACACCGCCCCTCTTACTGGGTCTTTGGTCTTTGTCTGGAAAATTATGAGAAAACAACAGATGCACTGATTCTGCAACCAAGGCTTGGGTGTTGAAACAGCAGAGCCACTCGGACAGGTGGGGAAAGGGGTGGCGGGGGGGGGGGGTCTGGACATTGAGGGTTCTGTCGGCTTCAAGTGGGGGTGGGGGTGAGGAGTCCCTGGGAGAGGTAGGTGCCTGCTAATGGGCCCACTGCCCTCTAGCCTCTCTTCCGGATCAGCTACTCCTCAGCGGTATGGGGTTCCCTGTGTCTAGCCACTCTTGCCTTCGCTGGGTCCTGGGGACTTGCCGTACACGTCGTGTGGGTGCAGGCCCTGGGGCTATGCAGGCTCCCCAGCTAGCCCTCCTCTTGCCCACCCAGAGGTCTTGGGACCCTGGGAAGGCAGTCCGAGTAGAGCCAGACCCAGACCCAGAGGTGGCCGGTGGAGCCGCCTGATGATCCCTGAGGCCATGGAGGTCTGCAGGAAGGCCCGAGCCTTGCTTGGTGATGCAGGGCCACCTGGCCGGCCAGGGTGCTCGCCTGAACGGGACAGCTGGGGCACGGTCCCTCTTAGGGTAGGGCTGTGAGTGTGGCTTAAAACTCATGCCCTCATCCCTCACTCTGGATGGCATAACCTCATCTACTGCTAGCTGGGAAGTGGCCGGCAGGCCTGTCCCCTCCCAGGCTGCCAAGGAGTGGGACCAGGCAGAGAGCCACCGATGCTCCGAGGAGAGGATCCCTCCAAGGGCCCCATCTGACTCCCTGCAGCTCAAGCAGAGCCGAGAGTGGAAGGTCCAGGGCACAGCGGTTCAGAACCACTGTGGTTCTGGGCGGCCAAGGATCACCGAGCAGGACTGGGTTGGCGGGACTGTGGCACAGAGTGCCCATTCTTCTCCGCTCCAAGTCGATCCGGGAGGACAGACTTCCACCTGCCCGGCCCTTTGCTCACACTGTGGCAGATTGCCGGTCCCAAGCTGGTGCTCCCTCAGACCAGCTGCACTGGAACAGACCCCAGAATTTCCAGGAGGAGACATGCTGAGCTTTAGGTCATGTTCACTAGACGTCTATAAACGCCAACCCTCAGACGGGACCCGAGGCAATCATTCCTGGGCCTTGACCTAAGATGAGCGATTCTCGGTTGAGGCCCTGCAGGGACACCTCAGGCTGAGCTTAGCTCCACTCAGCTCCGAATGACTCACACGCAGAACCCTGTTTCCCAACGTATGTTAGGATGGTAGCGCTTAGCAAGAGGCTACACTTCCCAGACTCCTTTGCAACCAAGGGTAACCGTATGACCGAATTCTGACCCATGACCTATGAGTGGGAGTATTGTGTGCAACCTCTGGGCCCTGTTCTTGAAAGGAAGAAGCTTGCCCTCGACTTTGTCTTCTCTGCTTCCCACTGGTCGGGACGCAGTTGCAATGGCAGGAGCGGGAGCAGCCATCTTGGACCATGAGAAAGAGGGCAACACCTGGTTGGCAGAGCAACTGGCCGTAGGGAGCCCAGGTGGCTGATCCCCAACACTGCATCGTTGCCATACCTACCTTGAACTGCTATGTGCACGTGAAATAGCCTTCTCTTTTGTTTACGCCACCGTTCTTTTGATCTTTGTCATGGCGGCACCCATATTCTAATTGCCACAGATGGGAAACATACTGGGAATTCCTATCGGATACCTTAATTTTCGCCCCCACCCCTGTCTTCTTCTTCTTTTTTTTTTCCCTTTTTCTTTAATTCTGTAAGAGGCATCCCTCATCTGGCAGATGGATGGGAAAAGCCCCCATGCGACCAAACGGCACAATTGCAAGAATCTAGGTAGGGTTCCCAGCATCAGTCTGGCTTAGAGGCCAGCATTTGTGAGGTTCCCGGGGTCCGGGAACAATGAGCCCCCCGTCTCGCAACAGGTGGGGCGAAGGCTGTGGATCAGAGTTTCCCTTCACCACCAAGAAGCACAACATTTTGATTAAACCACTGACAGTTCTGCCGCAGGGCAGAGAAATTTGGAAACATCAGGAAATCAAACTGTGAAGTCTTTGAAGGAATGTGATTTATGTGAAAATGTGATGAAGCTAATGTGTTTGGCTCCAGCGTCGGGTGGCACGCCTGATTTTGGAGCCGAATCTGATGCCTTCTTGGCTCCCCACGCACCACTGCTCCCCCCGAACGCGGTGCCCTACGTGTGTTCCAAGACTCATCGCGTGCAAGGCTTCGGCTGGAGCCTGACTTCCAGGGCTGTGTTTCCAGGCCGTGTGCATCTGTAACCACAGCCACGCACACACATGCACGCTCGGTAATTGCGCGCGGCTCTGCTCCCCGCCCCCAGACACACCAGCGAGCCAAGTGTTATTAGATTTATGGGGAGTTTGTTGTAGTTGTACATAATTTTCTCGATGCACTGCAGACTTCCAAGCAGGCATCCATGGCTCCCTCCAGTTAAGCATCAGAGGCTGACTCGGGTCTGCTTTGCACCCCCTGGAGTTCATGGAGCTTAATCCCTTTGCCCCTAGGGACGTGGTGTTCCTGTCTGACACGGGCAGGCTCCTGTATGGGGGGTGTTGCGGGGCAGGTCGAGGCAATGAGAGAAAAAGGGAGCAGACGGAATAGGAGAAGGGGGACAGTGGCAGTGGGGTGGCTTCCAGGAGAAGGACTGTCTGTGTGTGCTAAGAGGCATTTGGGAGAACCCAGGCCAGAGGTTCTGACTGTGCTGGCCACCTTGAACGGCATCTGCTTCCCCGGGAATGTGCCCTTGGCTGCCCTCTGGCTAAGGTGGTCTCCGGAACCTCCCGGGAACCGGTAGGAAACAGTGGCCCCAGCCTGCAGAGGCCCGGGAGCTGAGCTGGGCCCGGCGGAGCGGGCTGGGTACTGTGGATCTTGGTGCGGAGACTCTGGAATTTTTCTCCCACTTTATGGAAGGGACTGGGGTGCGGAGGGTGACAGGCCTGAGGTCCCATAGTGAAGCCGTCACAGAACCAGGACGTGTCCACCTCCCGGTTCCCCGGCTAGGACCGCACTGCCCTGCCCAGGTGGCACTGGTGCCCACTGTTACCGGAACCTTTGCTCAGGCCCCGCCGATTCTCTGTCAAAGAGGAGGCGTGAGTGGGCCCTGGGAGAGGAAACCCAATGTTAAGTACAAGCACATGTAGACATCGCCTCAGTATTGAATTGGAAGGGGTGGACAGGCCGGTCTGAGGCGAGGACCCCTGGTGCCGTTGCCCTGACTCCCCGGACCCCCAGGCTGGCCTTGGAGGGCATCTGGGAACAGCTCTGGCTCCCCAGGCCTGGACACTGGGGGCCTCTGTCCATTGCTCAGGTCCCTGTGGGGAGTGGCCCAAAGCTGGGCCCAGACGCTTTCCACTCAACCATCCCACAAATATTTACAGGGGGCCTTTCATGTGCCCGGTGCTGTGCAGGGCCCCGAGGGATGGTGAGAACAGGAACGATTCCTGGGGATTAGCTGCTGCATCCTTCAAGTTTCTGGGTGTTGTGCAGAATACTGAAGGGGCTAGAGCGGCCCCTTCTGGTTAAGCGTGGGAGGCTGACTTCAGTCTGATGTCTTCCGGGAGGTCCCGAGGAAGCTGGGTGGTGGGGGTGGGGTGTGAGGCCGGGCCAGTAGTGGGGGGGCAGGGGCTGCAGAAGAGGCGACGTGTATGCTGACTGCATGCGGATAAGGTGGGGTGAGCAGAGGAAGGTGGGGAGAGCCCCCCACCCTGGGGACACCGGGAAGTTTAAACAAGACAGGTGTGTTACACCTGCAGTTCCGGAGGGTTCCATGGGATGCAGCCTGAGCCCTGGAAGCGCCTGGGCCTCCTAGTTCTAGATTCCTGGCAGCAGGGAGCAGGGCCTGGGCGGCTGGGCCATCGGCCTGTTGGGGGGTCTCCCTTCCCTTTATCTCCTGTCTCCGGCACACTTTGAGAATGGGGGGTGACCCCCCAATCTGAGCGCTGAGGGACTCTCAGGGTTAGCTGGTCACTGTGGACGCTATCGTGCCTCGGCTCGGATACTCCTAGTGATGGGACACTCATGGCCCCCCAGCAAAGGACACCTCAGTTGCTCTCTGCGTATGGTGTCCATCGGCTTCTTCCCTGCAGCCCCCCTTCCAAGGGTAGCACAGATTCTGAGGGACCTGGTGACCCCTTCTCTGAGGTTCCGTATGGTGACACATCTTTGCGTTGAGCCTCAGAGGTCGGTGTCCCAGAGCCCTGGGCCCTGTGCTCTGGACGGGCCTTCTCGGGTCTGGCAGACCTGTGTCTGTGCTTCCTGAGTCCAGGCGGCAGGAGAGGCCAGCGAGAGCCCCCAGCGGCTGCCCATGGAAACGAGACAGCAGCCGCTGCCCAGCTCTCCAGACTCGCTTGGTGTTCCGCATTCAGTGATCTGCACCTGACAGATGCTTCAGAGAACATCACTTTGCTGACAAAATGAAACCCAGCTAATTCCGGTCATCTGCATGCCACCGAGTCTGGGAGCTGGGGCCGGAGCCTCGCCGTGTCCAGGAGCAGATGGGCTGGGGGCTGGAGGCAGGCCAGCTCTGGCCAGCCCCTCCTCTGTCTGTCCCTGGACAGCCACTGCTCCCCCGTCTGTGGCCCAAGAGGCTGCAGTGCAGGGCTCTCGTGGCCCTGTTCCTTGCTTCTGGGGCCTTGTGCCTCTGAACCTCGCTTTTGTCATCTGCAACGTGGGGCTGACCTTCCGTGCCCTGGCCACCGTGTAGGGGGCTTAGAGGATCAAGCGAGAGTAGGGTGGGGGTGACGCTTATGAAAAGCTACGTTCGCTGTCGCCCGAGCAGGATGGCCCCCGGGGACCTCTGCCCCACCTGCTGGGTGCTGGCCTGGCCTCCAGCGCAGGGGCCCTGGGCCAGGTGGGCCACAGCTACTCACACATGGGTTTCAGCTGCCCAATGAGCTCCTCTTTCGTCCATTTCGCCCACTCCTTCTTGTCGGTGTTGATGGAGCAGAGGATGGGGCCACACGGCTTCCCGCAGTCCTCGATGGCTGGGACGTTCAGATAGTGCACCAGGACGATGTCGGGGTTCTGCGGGGAGAGCACAGAGACTGGCAGCATGAAGGAGGCATGGAACCCATCCAAGGGTGCCCCCCAGCAGGTGCACACAGGCTGAGCATCCCGACACCAGGCTTTCTCAACCTGGGCACTGCTGACATTTGGAACCGGATCATTCTCTGGGGTGGGGCTGTCCTATGCACTGGCTTCCACCCACTGGATGCTTTTAAACCCTGCCCCCTCTCCAGTTGTGACAACTGCAAGTGCCTCCAGACATGACCCATTGCCCCCTGAGGGACAAAACCACCCCCAATGAGAACCACATGGGCTGATTTGTGTGTAACCAAGGACCACACACAAGGCCACACATATCTCTCGTCTGACATCTGGGACTTTATGCCAACAGCTGCCCAGGAGCACTGACCCCTGTTCTGTGCTTTACACGCATCTCCTCATCACAGCGTGCTGGACGTCCACCCCAACAGGCATCATTACCCCCTTCCTCCTGGGGGAAACAGAGTTCCCAGACGCCCCTGTGCCCTTCAGCCTGTGGGCTTCTCCCTGGACAAGAAGCCCCCTCAGCACATTACTTCTGGGCACCAGGAGAGCCTCTGGAAACTCCTCCTGCGAAGCCTTAAGAACAGAAAGAACTCTGCGTGTGAAGGGCTCACTTTGTCCCCAGATGGTTCTATGGAAATGGGTCAGCCTCTTCCCCTGAGAGTCTATTCAAAACGCCCTCGGTCCCTTTCTGCCCACCACTGACTCCGATGGTGACACACTGAGGAGACTTGGTGGGGACAGCAGCTTCTCTGCAAAGAGCATGTGCCTTCCATGGCTTTCTGTGGCCTTCCAGAAGGCAAGGCCATTTATTTGGGCACATCAGGCCTGACAGGCTTGTTGAAAAGAAGAGAAAAGAAAAGAAAAGAAAAGAAAAAAAGAAAATAAAAGAACAACCCAATCATATCACTTTGTAATGCATCTGGATAAATCCAGAAACTCCTTCTACCCCAATCAGAAAGTATCGCTTAAACCGTAAGGAAATCTATGACAATATATTAAGATGCCCCAGGGAACCAGGGAAAAAGCCACGTGGAAGGTTCCATCCCATGCTTTTCCCCAGACCTGTCTCCTCTGCTCTTTTCCGAGGGATACCCGACCACAAGTCCTGGGACCCCAGGCACGGAGGAGGCTGGGTCTGTGGCTGCCTTTTTGGATATGGTCAGAGAGAGTAATAAATGTGTGACTCAATCAATGCATTCATAAATAAAGACCCAAGACTGCACCATGACCAGGGCAACAGAATAGACTGGCATAATTTAAAAAGATTTTCAATAAGGGTTGAAACATAGAGTTTTTTTCTTGCCAACGCTCAGTTAACCAGGAAATTAAATCAACACGAACAGGAGCCTTCTCGTTAATGGCAGCTTTTCTGGATTGCGGTAATCATGCTCCTTAATAATAATGATAATCCCTGACATCGGCACGGCACTTTATTCTTTTCAGAGCACTTTCCAGCCATTATCTCATTTGGTGCCCGTGCTAGCCGGGGAGGCTGGCCCGCCGGGCTGGGCTGGGCAAGGCTGGGCAGGGCGCCCTCCGTCTACAATGAGCAGACTGGAGCAAAGTTGTGACTTGCCCAAAGCCCTGCGCTTGGCGAGGGACAGAGCCCGGGCTGGAAGCCAGGGCTCTGACTCCAAAATCAGGTCCTGCCAAGACATCTGGTGGCCTCTTTTTTGCCTGGGCTAAGTGCTTTCCCACTTCATATTTCACTTTATGCTTGCCATACGCCCACGAGGTGGGTGGGTTGGGTAGATATGTTATGCTTATCACCGGAATGGGGTAGCCAAGGAGAAACGGGGTGATACACTCAAGTCCCTGCCCTGTGTTCTTCCTATCGACACACTGGCTCCCCACGGTCGTGTCTGGACGAGGGGCTGCTGCCTGAGCCTGTGCCTGGCCAGGTGGCAGCTCCCGCCACTGAGCAAAAGGGGAAGGATCAAAAGTCTGCAGGGGTCGGCAGGCCACCCAGGGCCTCCTCTGATCCCAGCCCTGGAACAGGAGCTGGTCCCCGCGGGAGGGAGCCAGGATGCCAGCCACCTGCGAGATGAAAGGTCCGCGGCTTCCTGCCCCACAGCCCCGCTGAGCTCAGCCCGTGGGGGGCCAAGGCGGTGGGAGGGCAGGCAGGCAGGGGCTTGGGGAACAAAGGGCGGCTCTCACCCTGCATCCAAAGCCCAAGCTTGGGTGCTAGACTGCCTGGGACTCTCCACTTTCAGGAATCTCTGTCTCTTCTTCAGGCCCCAGCTGCCTTTCTGCAAAACCAGCTTCCATCTGTTCTCTGAGGACAGGCACGAGGATCACCTCCTCCTCCAGGAAGCACTCCCTGATACCTTGCCCTCTGTGCCTCTACAGATAGAGGTTTGTGCCTTCATGGTCTGGGTGCCCCTGCCCCCTCCTTCATCTCCCCAACCACACAGATAATATCCGGCAATGACTGGTGTTCATTTAACATTTGTAGAATTGAACACAGTCTGGGACAGTCTTCCCAGACTTGTGTCCCATCGACATCTGGCTCCAGTTTTCTGGGTCTACAAAGGGCAGAGAAGTCTTTCCAAAAATGCATTCCGAGGAGGCTAAGAGGCAAGACTGGTCCTTCCCTGTTCCTGGGTCTGAGGCCTCTTTGAGAATTACAAAAAAGAAAAATTGTTTTCCCCAAAGTTTATTTTTGAGAGAGAGAGAGAGGCAGAGCGCTGGCAGGGGAGGGGCAGGGAGAGAAGGAGACACAGAACATGAAGCAGGCTTCAGACTCCGAGCTGTCAGCACAGAGCCCGACGCAGGGCTCAAACCCATGAACCGTGAGATCATGACCTGAGCCGAAGTCGGACACTCGGCCGACTGAGCCCCCAGGCGCCCCGACCTCTTTGAGAATTTGATGAAGGCTGTGGACATTCCACTTCCAGCTTCAAACACTGCCCAAGGCACATCAGCCCTGCATTTCAGGGGTTCGCAGATCCAGTGGTCCCTGCACCCCACATCTGTAACTACCGGCTTAGGGATTCTAGATCCACCATGGCTCCCGTTGGATCAAGGAATATGCCCAACGTGTAGGTCCCCTTCCTGGGAGCCTTTGCTCTGGGCCTGTGCTTCTCAGTGGCCCTGATACAGCTGGGGAGAAAGTACCAGCCCCTGAAGGTTCAAGGCGTCTGGGTTTGGGAGTAGGGGACGGGAAGCAGGAAGCATTACCGTCTGTGTCTTCAGCACAGATTCCATCCTAGGGCCTGGGGTTCCTGCTGCTGAATCTGCTGCCCTGAATTCTAAGTGACGACTTCCTGGCGTGGGCTGGTTTTAAGACAGAGAGTGATTGAAGTATTTTTGGAAATTTGGGGCACACATCGCTTCTTGGCAACATTGCGATTTTATTCATTAGTTGTACATTTTATTGGGCGTTTTTGGCAGAAAAATATATTAGCCATAGAGTCCCAATGCATCAGCTTCATGGAGTGCTCATAACAGTGTCACATCCTGGCCGAGAGCTGCTCGCTGGCCACGCAGGGTAGGCTGGAGAAGCACTCAGCCATGCCCGGCTCGGGGTGGGGGGCCCGCCGAGGACACACCTTGGCTCTGGGACCCCCCCCCCCCCCCCCCCCCCAGCACTCTGGGCTCTGGACCGATGTGGAGCCAGCCTGCCTTCGTCTTACTGGGCTGCATGCATGTTTCCTTGGGGTTTACCACCCAGGTCAGGTCGTGTGGGTCGGGGGTCCTGTCCAGAGGCTCCTCCCTGGGCTACAGAACTCCCATGAGGGTGCTTGAGGCCGGTCCCCCCCAGAGAGAGCATGACCCTGAAGATGCCCTCCCTTCCCAAATGTCAGACGCCTGGGGAAGGCAGCCCTATGGGTGTGGTCTGTGGCTGTGGAGGGGAAAGCTGAGGATAAGTAAGAGTCTCAGAGAAGTTCCAGAAGCTTTCGGAAAGCGCAGTGGACTAGGTGAGCCCATCCCTTCCTGGGGATGCCTCGAGCTCCTCACCTGCACGTGGAAACAGTGCCCCTGCCCTGCCGGCCAGGCTGCTGCCGGGCCCCCACAGGGGCCTTGGAGAGGTTTGAAGTCCCATTTGGATGGACGGAAGTCCTGCTCTGCTAACTACCAAGGGCCGCCAGAGCAGACCCCACACCGAACCAAACTGTGACATCTCCCGGCAGAGTTGACCAGAGTGCCGCTGCAGGCGTCTGTCCACTTAAAACGCACGTCTCCTCTGTGGCAGCCCCCTCTGTCCTCATTTTCCTCTTGGTGCATGGGGACTCCCCTTCCTCCACGGGCCTCCCAGCGGGGTCCTTGTCCCCTCCCTTCCTAGTGACCTCTTCCTGCTTCACGGCCCCACAAGCGTCGTGTTGCGAGGATTCTGGATTTCTCTTCCCAGCCCCGCCTCTCTGCTTGGTTCCGGGCCCACCTGTCCGACTGCCCTGTCGGGGCTCCCAAAACACCCCCGGCTCACGTGGCAGAGCCCCACGTCCACGGGCCACACCTGGCCCACTCGGGCCCTGCCCTCCCGCAGTGGTGCAGGTGGAAACCCGGGGGGATCATTCTTTCTCCTTACCTCCTCCCCCCTCCACGGCTGGCGGGTCAGCGAGCTCTGTCACTTCTCCCACCCACCCTGCTCCCCCGGCCACGTGGGCCCTCCCAGGCCTCCTCACTCCCCCTCTGGCCTCCCTCCCCACCCGCTCTCTGACGCCAGCGGCCGTGCTCCTGTAATCCAGGCAGCTCCCCGGCCCAGTGAAGGAAGCCCATGTCCCTGACATGGTTACAGCAGGAGTCCCGGCCGCACACTCCCCAGACGGCCTATTCTCGCCCCGGCTCTTCTCCCTCCGGTCCGTGCCTCACGTCCCGGAAGTCTCAACCCCACCTCCTCGCGGACACCTTACTCCGCGACCCCATCAAACGAGTGCCCCACCCCCACTGTCTCGGCACGCCTCACCACTTCCACTTCTTACTCGGTGCCCACCCCCATGTCGCCTCTCCGAGCAACGGTGGCTTGGCCTGGTGGGTGAGCTCTGCTGGCCGGGCTCCCTCGTTCGTGGCTGGCATGAACGAGCCAGAGTGGGGCTGGCAATCAGCAGGTGCTCTGGCACTACCTGCCGTGTGCTGAGGGTGCGGGGCAGCTGAACTGCCCCCCGGGCTGAGAGGGCAGCTGTCTCTTCCTTGGTGACTCGGCATTTGGGACCTACCCAGGAGACCCCCATGGGTGTCTTCCTGAGGGACACACAGATGGAGGGGGAGGAGGAGGAGGAGGAGGAGTTTGGGGATGAGGAGGAGGAGGAGTCCGCCCTCTTGGAAGTGGGATGGCAGCACCTGAGGGGGCCCAGGAGCCCTTGGCCTCTGGACCCAGTGCCACTCCTGTTTTTATCTGAACATGTTCCGAAAAGGGAAAGCTTTGCCAAAGTCACACAGGTTTCTTTACTGCAGGACTTGTCAGCGTCTTTACGGCACCCTGAGTAGAAGAGCCTCATGGGTGTTGCAGTAAACAGGCTTTCCAAGCTTATTTGAGCATCGGCCTGGGCCGCTCTTGGGACCCTAGTGCTCTCAGGAACGCAGTTGGGGAGCCACTGATAGAGTTCAAACCCAGAGGAAATGACTGTCAGCAGCTACTGAAGACAGTCCCCCAGTCCCCAGTTGCTTGAGTCTCTGGGGCACTGGGGCTTCAGATCCCCAAGAACTGCCCCCTTCCCCCTGGGTGCCATCCCTGGCCTGGCCCTAGGCTCATCTGGCATTTGAACTGCTTTCACCTGACCACCGAGTTACTGACGAATCCCTGCCCCGATTTGGCACCCTGTGTGTGTGGCTCTCCCCCCGCCCAGTCACCATGGCCAAAGTTCTTCTCTCAACCCGGGGTGGGGCCTCCTTTTGGAAAGACTGGGGCAGAAGGGGGGCCAGGGTGGGAGATTGTGTGTCCCCTTCAAACGTGGGCTCGATCCCTCCTGACCTGGGCCACTGGGCCACTGGCGTCCTGGGGGGAGAGGCAGGCGGGAGATGCTGGACGGGCAGTGGGGAGAAAGCATGACTGCCCGTTTAATCTTCTTAATGCCTGGTGATGGGATTTGACAGAGGGAGACCGCTTTGGACAAGAAAGCGTCCCCGCTCCCCCTGTGCGGGTGGCCGCTATTCAGCAGGGTGCCAGCAGTGACCCTTGTGATCCAGATTAATCTGCAGCAGCCCCTGCGGCAACGACAGCTTTCTGGACCCTCATTCCCCGGGGCGAGCAGGTGGAGGTGGGCCATGCCTCATTGATGACACCCACAGGCTTCCCTAGTGGAGACTCTGCCAGGGAGAAGCCGACTTCCCCGCCGTGGAGGACTGGACCTCAGGCCAGGGCTGGAGGCAGGGGGGAGAGGCAGAGGAGGGGAGGAAGAGGGAAAGAGAAAAACAGACCAGGAGGCACAGCAGACACGTGGGAGGCCCAAGCTGGTGGCAGCCACGGGTGGGTGGGGTGGTGCAGCGACTGGGGAGGGGTGCCAAACTTTCTCCCAGTCCTCAGAGAGCTCCCACACTCAACCTGGAGCCAGAGCCCCACGGCTGCTGTGGCTTCTGAGAGGTACAAGGTAGGGTACAGGGATGGGTGTCCAGCATGGGCCAGCACTTGACCTGGCTGAACCTCTGTGTCTGCCCTTTAGGATGGGGGAGGAGTGTGACTGGACTTGACCTTGTTGGTCAAGAGAGGTGAGGCCCTAAGGAGCTCAGGATGGGCCTGACCCACAGCCAGTGTTCACGTGCAAGGACACCGACATTGCTGATTTGAAGGGGGGTGGTGGTGAGGGGGTTCAGTAACCTGCTCTGGGCTCAGGATGGAGGTGGGGTCCCGTCTGCAGGGGGAAGCTGAGCTGCCTCTGCTGCACGCGGAGCCCCCTGTTTGTATGACAGGCCCTGGAATGGGCTGAAGGGGCAGCGATGAGCTTTCCGCCAGAGGCCCACCTCGGGGCCCCACGCTGCCCAGAGCCAGAGCCCCAGGGGGGTCTCCTGTCCTCCTCTCGGCCACCGCTGGACTCTATCCACTGTCGGGTGCCAGGAGGCCCCCCCCAGCTCCTGCCCGGGCTCCTCTACCTCCATGGGAAAGGGGAGGCCCGGAGCCAGCACCCCCTTCTGTGGAGTAAGCAGGACAGCAGCGCAAGAAGTGGTTAAAAATGCAAAAAGCTGTTGGTTTTGATAAGGAAAAATGCAGCCGCAACATCTGTTTGACTCTTGTTTGCAGCTTCATCAACGCTAAGTGGTCGATAAATCAGAGTGGCATGGCATTCCGTTTCTTCTGTGGCTCAGTCATTAATCTCGTGCCAGTTCTCATGAAAAATGAAGGAGAGAGGCTGTGTGATAGTGAAAATGTGTACATTACCCAGAAAGTCATAATAGCATGTAATAGTGCCACACACCTCCCCACTTGCCGCTGGTGCTCGGGGGGTGGACCCGCGCGCTGCCAGCCCCGGGGCGGGGGCAGAGAGTAAATCAGCACCGTGCGCGCCGCAAGCCCATTCTAGGGCTGCGTCTGTCATGTTAGCACCGTTTAGGCGGGTTCGGAGAGCCCCACGAGCCTGCTCTTAAGAGGCAGAGCCTTCCCTGTACCTGGGTGCTTAGTGAACGAGGGTAGATGCCCCATAAAACAGGAGTGCAAAGCCGGCAGAAAGAAGGACAGGATTTATCAGGGAATGAATAAATGATGACGCCAGGCAGCTCAGGGCTGGGGGTGTCACCACACCGCAAGGCAGAGAAAAATCCTCCCTCGCCCGTGCTCCGGCGGCCCTGGGCAGCCTGGCACCTGTCCTCTGCTCTGGATAAAGCCGTGTCCCCATCAGAAGGGAGGCCAGTCATGGGGCCCTGGGCGGGCTCCCGTCCTACCCTCTCCGTTCCCCGCTGAGGGCTGCCAGCATGCGGGGTGAGGGCCATGCCGTCTGGAAGATGTGCACTAAGAGTGCTCCCCAAGAAAGGGCCAGGGTGGGCGGGCCCTGGCTGCCCGGGTCTCCTGCGGGCTGCTCCCTCCCTTCCGGTTCTCTCCTCCCTGCTGCAGAGAACCCTCGTGTGCAGAACTGCTACACTTTACATCATCTCTGCTCCTCGGGAGGTGGGAACGTGCCCGTACCCCCAAGCACACACCGCCCAGTGGGCACCTCTGTTTGTAAAGATGGCTTTCGGAGCGTCAGCTGTGTGTGGGACCCCACCTTCAAGCCCCACGGTTGGGTTGATCCTTCAACAACCCACGGATGCAGACGGTCACTGCTCAGGATGCTGTAGCTCAACCGAGCCCTGAGTCCTACGCCTCCTCTCAGCCTGGCCCCTGGGCTCCAAGGGGACTGGCCAGAGGCGGGAGGGGGGGGGGGTGTGTGTGGAGGGCTGTGCATACAGCCTCAGTGGGCCGGGCGGGAGCTGCCCGCTTATTGTCCACGACATAGCACACACGAGTCCAGGGAGCCTGACTGGGTCATGCAGGGTGCCGGGAGCTGGTGGGAACAGGGGTGAGGCTGGAAGTCCTAGCTCCTGAGCTGGTCTGTGAGCTTCTCAGGGCAGGGCCAAGGCAGCAGAGTCCCTGTCTGCACATCAAGAGCCTCCGCAGCACACGCACTGTATTCAGGCAGAGGTGAGAGGTGGGGCAGGGGGACGGTAAGGAGCTGAGCACTTGGTGACTGGGGGAAGACGCAGGTCCCCAAAGTTGGGGGTGGCTGAAGACACAAAAACAGAGAAAGTTGGGGGAGTAGGAACAGAAAGAGGGGCCTTGGTGCCCAGGAACAGGTGAAACCAACTGCCGGCTGCACTACGGGGAGGGCCAGGCCCCGCATCAGCGCTGTGTCGGCGGGGGAGGGGGGGGGTGGACACAGCCGAGCTCTCTGCTTCCTTGCTAGGGCTCAGCAGGGCGGGGGGACCTGGGGTGATGCCCAGCGAGGAGGGCCCACGTGGGGCCTCCGATCCTGCTCCAAGTGGGGGCAGAGGCCGGCAGCCCTGGGGGAGCCCCGCGCCCCTTCAGCTAGGCTGCCCTCATTAAGCCAGCGCGCACACCGGGGGGAGTCTGCGGCCGCAGCCCTTCCCTGCTTCGGAGGGAGGCTGGGAGACTTAATTAGTTAATGTGGGTAAAGTGATCTGAAGATGAAAAACCCTGGGTAATTGCTGAGTGCTGCTGCTGCTGCTGTTGTTATTACACAATTACCAGAATTTTCCAGTCGTGGGAATAGACTTAAACAATTTCCACCTGGTGCGCAGTTCCTGGAACCGCGCTGGCTGAGGGGCCGGCCTGTGCTGCCCCCTTCAGTCTGCAGGTGACGTAGAGGAAACACACCGTGGGTGGGAGCTCGGGCCTGGCACGGTCCTGGCCACATCCTGAACACGTGGGGGACTCGGACAGGGAGACGACTTCCCATTCTCCCCGGGGGCAGATAAAGATGTGTGTGTGTGTGTGTGTGTGTGCGCGCGCGCGCTTCGAGAGGCGCCAGGGATGCCACCTGCCCTGACTTTCCGGAAGCTTCTGAGAAGGTTCACCCCACAGGCCCCTAGAAGGTCCAGCCATCCTGGCTGGCTGCTGCCGTGGAGAACATTCTATTGTGCAGCAAGACCTGGCTGCTGACTGTACCCGTGCGGTGGGGTGTGTGGGCAGGTTTCTGGACGCGTGGAAGCCACGAGATTCACACTAGCTCGGGGCCCGGCCTTGCCTTATTTAAGGTCATTACAAATGACTTGAGGGAAGGAGCGCCCAACAAAATCTCATCGGCAGATGACACTAAGCTTTTATGGGTGACTGAGTGCCCATAAAGTACCCCAAGTTTGTGATGGGTCCTGAGAGGATCTTGCGAGGTTGTATTAGTGGGTGCAGAGTGACAGATGGAGCCCACTGTGGGTGAAGTGCAAAGCCGTGAGCTCGGGAAGAGTAAAACAAATCGGCCGTGGAGGCTGGCGGGCCCGAGTGCCCTCGGCAAACCCAGGGAGACCCCTGGGGCTCGCGGTCGCCACTGTCCAAAGTCATTGCTGGGACAAAATGACCAAGCCTGGTGAGCTGGACACACCGCGGAGCAGGAGCAGGGGCAGCAAAGGCTCTTCATGATCTGGAACAGTGGGTGCAGGGGCGAGGGAGGAAGAGCAGTGGCCACAGGAAAACAAAGGTGAGGATTTTTCTGGCCAGAAAGACAAGAGCCAAGAGGAAATGCCGTTTCAATCTTTCAGGTCAGAAAGGGGAGAAGGTAAATGTGTGGATTGTGTGTTTTTTTTTTCACCAGATCCCCAAATGCTAAGAATAAGGGTTCCCCCTGGAGCTCAGGAAGGTAATTTTAGCACAAACTCCGCACAGCGGGCAGTTAACGGATGAGACTCATTATCCCAAGGGGGACATGGGCTGAAAAGTAGAAATAGATTTTTTTTTAAACGGGCGATATTAGCTCCTGGGTGGGTTATGGCAGGAGACCCGAACGTTGGGGGTCATCTCTCTGGGACCCACACTTGCCAGGGATGCAGGCAGCTGTCACACTGCCGTTGGCAAAGCCTGAGCTTGAACGAGATCGCTGGTTTTTCTTTTGCTCTCACCTTGAACTCATTTTTGATTTATTAAAAGTCACAGCAAGAATCCCTCTAGCCGGCCCTGAGGTAAGATGCCTGGGACCTTTTGCTGGGACACAGAACTCTAGGGCAGGGGTCCTGCTCGGGGCTTGTGGCCCTGGTTCCAGTGGGGCCCGCGGGGGAAGCAGGGGGGCTGGTGGCATGGATGCCTGGTGCTCAGGTCTCGAGGGCTGCCGTCCCCACCCCTCACACTTCTCCCCTCCCAGAAGCCATATCCACGGGCCACACAGCTTCCTGCTCACTGGAGCCACACGATCCCCTTCTCACCAGCCTCTGGCTGAGACTTGGCCATGTGCTCCTGGAAGAGTTGGAAGCCAAACCCGCTGCCCTCCCCTCTCTGTCCCTTCCTCTCCAAGGACACGTGCCTCAGTCTTGCTCCCAGGGCTGGTGTGTCTGCTCGGAACCGTGCCCCATTAGGCAGTGAGTCAACCCCATCAGATGACAATGGCACCAAACAATCATCCAGGCATGTGACGTGCTCTGGAGCCTTTCCTGTCCATCTGCTCTCCACAATGGCTCTGGAGGACGCTGGGCATGTGACACCATCCCCACTGGCCACATGAGCCCCTTCTGACGGAGAGGTGCCACACGATCTGATCAGAGCTACACGACTAATGGGAGGCAGAGCTGAATAGAACTCTACTGCTTTGGTGTTCTTGCGATAAAAGTATCCAAATGTTCTTTAGGGAACAAACCACCTCGCTCTGACTCAGTCCAGGGATGGAACATGTGACGGGGGCTGGCCGGCTGGAGCCCTGCACTCTCTGGGTCATGAGGACTGTCCAGGAGTCCCAACAAGAGGCGATCAAGCTGATCCCTGGACCTGGCTGGAGCCTCTAGGGGGCAGGGCTGCGCTTTCCTGCTGGACCCGAGCCTGGGATAATGAAGCCTCCCGCTCCTGGAAGCCATCTCTTGCTGCCAGTGCGTGGAGGCCAAGAAGAAAGCTGATGTGGAGGCAGAGCTGAGGGAAGGAGGCACCAAACCTCCATGTTATTGATTGGGCTCCTTGATCAAGTCATGCCTGAAGCCAGCGCACCTCAAGACTCTTCAGTAACTCAAACCCCCAAATTTTCTTTCATCCTGAAGCCAGTTCAAACTGAATTTTCCATTGCATCAACCAAGAACCTTAACTCCTAGACAGATACGCCTTCCTTTTGCTAAGCCACGCCTCTCTGCATTATACAGTTCACTGTCCTCTGGTTACTATAGCAACAGCCATCACTATGATTGCCAAGAGCTACCATTTATTCAACACTGTGTATGCTCAGGCGCCGGGTGCTAAATGCTTCAAAACTTAGCCTTAACTCACTTGATCCTCCCCACAACCCCCCGAGGAAAGGACTAGTTGTCACCATCTCTACACACAAGGAACATGAACTGAAAATAATTAGGTTTCCCACCAAAGCGCCGCCTTGAACCCAGGTCTATCTGATGCTGAAGGTGATGGTGAGGCAGGGCGACCCAGAGGTGTGCTCTGATCGTGCCTGCCTGGGTTTAAGTCTGGGCTCAGCTACTTCCTAGCTGTGGACCTTGGGCAAGCCCATCTCTGTGCCTCAGTTTTCTCACCTATAAAAGGGGGGAAGGCGGTAATGCACCCGCCCCATGAGGTTGCTGCACGGAGTGAAAGAGATAAGGCATTTGAATAACAGCTGGCTGGTCCAAACTGCCAGGTATGGTCATGATGACCTCTTAAGCCAGCATGACTTGGTCTCTCGGTATGGCTACAGACAAACTTTCCCCAAGATCTCACAGAACTTGCAGGTGGAGTAGGACCAAATGGATTCTGACATTTCTTATTTGGGAGGTGTAATCCTCTAAGATAGGAGCCCATCGAGGCAAAGTTAGGAAATTCTTCTCAGACCCTGAGGAGGCATCATTAAGCGCCAGGGGGCACTCAAGCCTCTGGAGGGGTTTTGATGAGCTAAACCCGGGTCATTCTTGTCCAATCATGACTATCTTCCAAGTGCTGGAAGAAAATAAATCTACATTTCTCAAAAAACATCCTGTGATTTAAGTGCCCATGAATTCAAAGAGATACCCACCCCACCCACATCCTGTCACACGGTCAGAATCTATGGGATTCTCCTTGGCCACGGGGGTCATCTCTAGACCTCAGCCGGATAAAACCCATGCCAGATGACCTCAGGTCTTTCAAACTCTTCTCTGATAATTATTGCTCAACTCTTCATCTGGATGCTTTACACGCTTTCGTTTGTGCACGAAAGATCCTTAAGGGCCTCCTGGACTCTTCTGTGTATTTCTCTCGGAACAGAGATGCTTGAGGTGGGAAGAAACTTAGGGGTTGTCCAGGCCAACTTATCCATCGCCTTCCACTTCCAGGTGGGAACACTGAACCAAGAGAGGCTGTGACTTCTAATGTCACCCAGAGGACAGGGAGAGAGCGAGGTCAGGGAGCCAAACCCAACTTCCCACCCCCTGCTGGCTTCCTAGTTTTGCCCCCTCCTGGGGTTCAGAACCACCCCAAAGCAGTGATTACATTTCCCTTGCTTTGCAGGGAGAAGCTACCGAAGGGCAGAGCTGGGTGACGTTCACCCGGTGTGGCATTCACCATGAGGCCGGCTTCCAGGCCGATGCTCTACGTTGCAACCTTGACTGTGAATAGGCTCCCAAGATCCCCAGTGGGCTGGACGGGGGGCACTGTGCTTAGCTCTCAGAGATCATGTTTTCCGTTCAGCCTCTTCCTGGTGGGGCAGGTATTCTGAGCAGGGAAGTCTGGGTGGCTGGAGCCTGGGCCACCCTCCCTCTGCTCTGGGGGAGCATCTGGGGAGCCCCTCGACTAAATCCTGTGAAAGACATAAACCCCGAGGCTCTCCCCTGACTGACAAACGGGCCGACGGTGGAGGCAGCGGAGGATGAATTGTGCCCAGCCCACGAAGCATCTATAGGATTTTTATGCTCTGGCAACTGTAACGGTGAGATTCTAGCAATTGTTTTAGAGGGAATCATGATTAAATTGGGCTGTATGTTTTTTTAATGTGTTCCCCAGTTCCTCTTTAATACCTTGGTAGGACAAGATAAAGCGTAATCACTGAAGTAATTGTGGCACTCAACAGTTTATGTCTTGAAAGAGTGACTGGGGGTTAACAAAGCCACTGCAGGGCGAGGTTTGGATTAGAAATTACAGTTTTTCTTTTTGTTATTTTCTTTTTAAATCCCTCTTTATCTTCCTCCTTTCTCCAGTGGCTCCTGGAGCCAGCTGATAACCTGTAAGCCTCCTCGGGTAATAAGGGAACCGGCCGTACTAATGACACAGGCAAATCCGGGGGCCGCCTCCTCTGCAGAGCTGCTGCGGCAGGCCCACCCCTTCCCCAGAGCCCGTGCCCTTGCAGGCAGTGCCGACTTGTCCCCCAAACCGGCGGCGCTTGACATCCTGAATACCAACACCGGTCAAGGCCTGGTCTCTGCCGCTTCGTACTGAACCACGGCCTGGAGCTGAGCGCCGGGCGCGTGCAAATGGCAGAGAAGAGTGAGCTCACCGACCCTGATGCCTCCTGGAAAGGTCCCCCTCTCCTGGCAGATGCCAAAGGCCCCAGTGGGGGTGCGTGGGGGTGCTGTGGCCGCCAGGAACGGATGACCCCACTCCTCTTCGGGTGGTGTGACAGAGAGACGGGGCCTCCTCCAGCGCCCCCCACCCCCCTGGGGCGGAATCTCCAAGCTTCATGCTTGGACAGCAAGACCCACACCTGCCAGTGGGGGCAGAACTGAGCCACAGGCCTGGGAAATTCCAGAGGGCTCGTGTGGCCGCGGCTCTCGTGGCACTCAAATCTAAGGCATGGCTAGTGCCACAGAGCGGAAGGAGGGTCGAAACGTGGCATCCGTGAGGCTTTCTCTCTGTCCTCGAGGCCACTGCCCCAGTCTGGTCCCCACCGTCTCACACATGCAACCTGGCATCAGCCTTCTGACGGGTCCCATCTGACTCTCAGGCCCATATTCCCAGGTCCCAGCACCCAATGCGCCACCTGCTGCCGACCTTCCACAAGTCCTCACTTCCCATAAATGCAACCTGCTCCTGATACCAAAGTCTTCCACGATGGGCCAGATCCCTGCCGACGACACCTCCACGTACCCTCCTCACATCCCTGGGCAGCCTCCTGAACTCCCTTGCACCACTTGGCCGGTCCTGTCTTCTTTCACTGATCTTTGGGCTCAGGTCTACATTCCTCCTTTAGACCCCAGGCTTCCCGACAGCAGAGCCTACATCAGAAGAAAATTCATTCCCCGGTAGGCGGCCAACAAGTACTGGTCGAATCAACGGCTGGTTGACCACATCTGCCTTTGGGGTGGTGGTGAAGTGGGACACCCAGCCTGGACTGGTCGCTGGGGGCTGGGCTATGCCTTCGGAGGAAAGCGAGCTTGCCGGCCAGTTGGTGGCTCATGTAACCTCCATCTGCCCGGCACCCTCTCCTTTCCTCTCTCCTGCCATCGCCAAGGTAGAGTGAATGAAGCTGGATGGGCCTTTCTGGGTGCTTCTGCATCTGAGCTGATTGGACTTTCCGTGCACGTGAGCTTGTGCGCACGCACATGCACACACACACACACACACACACACACCCCTCAGCTGTGAGGCTCGAAGCTCTCTCTCTCCTTGTTTGTTTTCAGGTCCTACCACGGCTGCCTTCAAACTGAGAAGACAGACGCTGGGCCGAGGGCCTTGGCACCAGCCCAGGGTAACTGGGACGCCCATGTTTGCAAAGAAAGCATTTGTGAAGTGTGAAGAAATCAGAACAGCGCCGTTCAAAAACTGTGTTTAAATTTCGCTCAAAATGTTCTATTTTGTGTAAGGGGCAGAGTCCCTTCAGAAAGACACTTGCTGGCATTTGCGAACCACTGTTGCCATGGAGCTGTTAAGAGAAGTTAGCTACCCAGGGTCGGCAATTAATTCTAGTGGCTGCTGGTAAAATGAGCAGGCAGCTCCTTTTGGACAAAGCCGATGGGAACGGGGACGCTGAAAGGTAAAAGTTGAAAAAATACCTCTTCTGATTGAGGGTTTTAGACACACGGGAGCAAGGTGACTTTCTTAGCTCTATCCTTATGCTTCCCTCGCTGTCTAGGAGAAAGGCTGGATGTGCTCAAGGCTTGCTTTTCTCTTAGTTGACCTGAGAGAGGGGTGTGGGGGGGTCCCAGCTCACCTGCTCCCTAGCTGGGTGTTCCTGGGTAAAATGCCCAGCCTCTTGGAGGAAAAGTTTCCCCTCTACAACGTGGGGTAACTGTAGTAGTCACTTCACAGGGTGCTCATTCATTCACTCACTCACTCACTCACTCATTCATTCGCCAGCTATCTACCCATAGCCATGACGTGCCAGGGACTGGTCTGGGTTCAGAGTCTACAGTGAGCAAGACGAAGCTGTTCTCAAAGAGCACAGAAAAGACAAACGGGGCATATTTGCAGCAAGTAAAAGGTGATTTTGGAAGGGCTAGGTGTTATGAGCATAGAGAGATAGGTGACAGGTGACCGAGGGTGGGGTGAGAGGGAGTTTAGCCAGGGAAGCCGAGGGAAATCCCTGAGGAGGGGACCTTCAGGTGAGTCTGAAGTAAGAATCCAGGCCGGGGAAGATCTGGGGGAAGGAAGGGTTCAGGCACAGGCAGATGTGAAGGAAGCACTTAGGGCAGCCTTGGGCCCCCCAGGGAACATTCCAGAAAAAAGCCACGAGCTGAAGGAATGGAGGTTCCGCCTGAGAGAACACCGGGGCTGATGAGGGCCACCTTCCATGGCAGGGGTTCTGCATCTGTCTGTTGGTCCAGCATCAGCCCAGTGCCTGGCCCAGAGCCGGGCTGGGTCAGTATCTGATAAACACACAAAACGGCCCAGGAACGCGTCCGTGTTAAATGAACCTCCGCCTTGAACCCAAGACTCAATCTCTCCGTGGAAGGAAACCCGCCCTTCCTTTGTAAGACGAAATCACTGGGGAAGGCTCTACTGGCAGCCAAGATACAGCACAAGATGAAATACACAGTTTTACCCATCCGTGAGAAAGTTAGCAAAGTTTAACTTGTTTAAGGTTTGTTCTGAAAAAACAATCTGTTTTGTTGGCCATTTGTTGAACGAAGGCATGAAAGATGGGTTATAATTACGTCAGCTGTGTTCAGTAGCGGGTACTAACTTTGGAACTAAAAGGAGACAGAAAAAGTACACCAATCTGTTATCTTGCCTGCAGCCAGATGATGGGAAGAACTTGGACGTGGAATCGGACCTTGGCTCAGGCCCCACCTGGGCCACTTCAAAAGCTGTGTGATCTTGGCCAAGTTACTTAACCCCTCTTGGCCTCTTATCCCCTCACCTCTAAAACGAGGGTCATCATGCCCACCTGACAGGGCTACTGTGGGGGTCAAGTGAGAAAACAGCAACGGGCCCCCGACGCAGTTCCCGGCAAGTAGTAGGCACGCAGCCATTGGTTAGTGAACTCACAAACAAATCCAAATCTCTGTGCCCTCTGCCCTTCGTGCCTCCAGGGTCATGAACGGAAACAGGTCAGTTCTGCTGTGCCTTCGGAGGCAAGTAACTCCCGATTTGACTGTTGTTTCTCCAAAACCAAAGGTTTGACTTCAATGTCAAGGTCACCCCTAAGAAGTTGCCTCGCTTTGTTTGCAGCAGTCTCTCAAGAGGCGTAGGGGAGCCAAGATGTGGTGGACCTGAGCTGGTGCCTGGAATTTTGCAACAAGCCAAGGCCAGGTGAAAAATCAATGTGACCTTCCCGGAAGCGATGGTCCCACAGGCCAGGCTGTGTTGCAGGGCTCCCTTGCCCTGCTCAGGATTGCACAGACTTTTCCATCCCTTACCCAGTAAACTCAGCACCCCCCATCCCACTCTCCTTGCTACTTAAATACGCCCCAGATGATGGAGAGCGTTGAGCTGTCACTGCCGGGCGGAGGCACCTGACAGGAAATTAATTTCTTAGCTTCTTATTAACTTTGCGTGGAGTATCTCTATTGAGCAACGCCGCCAGGACAGGCTTGACCAGGGCTCCCAGCAATTTTAATATTGGAGATTGGCAGCAAAGCATGATGCACAGCCTCTCTTGCCACCTTCTCATGCTGGTCCCCGGCTTAGCAAATGTCTCAGGAGGGAACAGAAAATCTCGGCATCTGAGACCATGGCCCCCAGTGACAATTCTGCTGGTGCTGACAGGTGGCAGTGACAAGACATTCCTGCTGTGTTCTGATGCCATGAAATGGAGGGGTCCTGGGGCTCTCCTGCACCTGTCATGGTGGGCTCTGCCCTCAGACCTGCGGCCCCTCTCCTTGTGGCCACCTCCCTCTGGCTGCCCCCATGAGAGGCCCGCTTTCCTCCAGTTGGTCCCTGCCCTGGTCCCTCCATTCTCCAGCCTCCAATCAGGGCTCTGTTGCCTCCCTTGGGCTTCTGCCTCTCTCCACTCCTGGCCCTGTTCCTTCCATCGCGAGATGAAACTTTGACAGTCCCCATTTCTGACTCTGTGACCTTCTTTGTTTTTTTCCCTCTCCCCCTTGCTCCAACTGCTCCAGCCCCGTTCATCTTGCCCCTGTCCTTGGAGCCGCCTCCTCTGACCTTCTCACCTGCTCATCTCTCCTTCCCACCTTCTCTCGTCAGGGGACTCTTTGGCTTAGTCAGAACAGTCAGGTTCAATTTCTCCAGCAAAACCTTTGAATCTCTCTGACCGGCTCTCGAATGTCTTTGTACCCTAGTGAAGAACCGGCTGATCTCGGCACTAGCCAAGGTTTGCCTCGAGGACCTTGGCTTCTAAATCCTCTCCTCTCTACTCAGTCCCAGACGTTCCCTCCCACCTGTCTCTCCTTTTCCTCCCTCCTTCCAGCCCATGTTTGTGGAGTACCTACTATGTGAGTGCTGGCATGGAGATAGGGACAGATGTACAGGAGTCTGCTCCCTAAATGCTTACAGTCTCCTGGGAGCACACATGTGGAACATGGCAGAGTGAAATATTTATTCTTCCACAAAGACAGAGGAAGGTTCTGTGGGAGAAGGGAAGAAGAGGCAATGCCTGGTCCTGTGTTTTCCAGCTTCCAGTCACATCTAGTTGGGAAGCCATCCTCCTCTCTCCCCTCCCCCCTGGGAGCAAAGCACCATGGGAATATCCTGGATTCAAGCCAAGCTTAAACAAAGCTTCTCAACCTCACGACTGCAAACATTTGGGGTTTTTCTTTGTTGTGGAGGCTGCCCTGTGCATTGTGGAATATTTAGAAGCATCCGTGGTCTCTAATATTAAATGCCAGTAGCATCTTAGAATGATGACAACCAAAAATGTCTCTAGACATTGTCAAATGTCCCGTGGGAAGCCAAATCTGCCTCAGTTGAGAACCACTGGGCTACACAATGACCCCAGGTTCCACTTACTCTCCAGGTACCATGCTGTTCAACTTTTGAGATTTCAAGAGGGATGAGGAGAGTAAGACTGTTCTTGGAGGGAGCTTAAAGGTGCCGAGGCTAGTTCTGGTCGATTCTGGGGTTCATTTTATCATTACTTCGGTTTCTTACATATACATTCCTTTGGGTTCACCGTTTACTGAGAATGTTACATAGCTTTATGGTGGATGTTGTTGGATTTTCTACTAGCATTTGATCCCCATCATAATCCCTCCCCCCACCCCCATGCAGCCAGGAGCTTGGGTGGGGATGGGTGGGTAAGGCGGGCCCCTACTGGCCAAGCGTTCTCCCATCCCCTTCTATGAGGATTACTCAAGAATGAATCTATGACCCAGTTCTGGCTAATGAGGCAAGAGAAGTGTGAGCTTCCACAAGAGGGTTTCCCATTGGTAAGACCTTCATCTTCCTCCTAACATGGTTTGTGTGGGTGTGACCTTGGACTTGCTGCTGCCATCTTACTCTCAGCAAGAACATGAAGCCACCGTTGAAGATGGCTGAGCAAAGAGTTGGAAAGAACCTAGGTCCTTGGTGACATGGCCAAGCCTCTGAACTCTCTAGCCTCAGCCTGCGCTCCCTTCAACTTTCCTCATA
This sequence comes from Leopardus geoffroyi, assembly GCF_018350155.1. Classification (NCBI taxonomy): domain Eukaryota; kingdom Metazoa; phylum Chordata; class Mammalia; order Carnivora; family Felidae; genus Leopardus; species Leopardus geoffroyi. The sequence goes on along the minus strand of NC_059328.1, from coordinate 5,235,637 downwards.
GTTCCCTGGGACAGGAATATCTGGCCATGGAATAATTTGTTAAAGATGGAAAACGTTTTTGTGGGGGAGAGAAGCTAGATTGTGACTTTCCTCCTAAAAATCCAGATCTCTTGGTCCACCTCTTCATGCTCTCTCCTGTTGGCCAAGCTGTGAGGTCTGCTGTGTTGAGGGGAGGCTGCATAGCTTCAGTGTCTCCCTCCACCCCAGCCTCCCTAAAATCTGCAGCCAAGATATGCATCAGTTTGAGATGCAAATTTCCTAACTACATTTGAATAAGTCCCTTATTTCCCTTCCTGATGTCTAATCCAAGATCAGGTGAAGAGAGGGGGAGAGAGAGAGACAGAGGAAAAAAAAGCCCTTTCTGGAAGAAACGGATGGCTCTAAATTGAAACCCAAATAACATAACAGCTTTCAAACTGGCATTTGCAATTGGGCTGAGCGAACCTAATTCAATATCAAAGGAACAGGGAAGTATTTTAATTATCTCGTTCTCATAATGGAAGAAGAAACTGGTTCTGTGGGAGGTAAACACCCTAAGCCACAAGGTTTCCCTGTAAATTACAACGCTCAACTTGAGTTGACAAGGAGAGGAGACGCTCCTTCCTGTTTGATGGCGTTCCCTGACGTGTGGCCTTTTACTATAGTCATAAAAGGGCAGTAAATTAGGAAGGCGCTGTAAAATATCATCAAAACCGACTGGGATCAACCACAAGAAGCCAAATTTCTAGCCAAAAGCCTTGAAAATGAGGGAGACATAAACAGCATTAAGCCAGTTCCAGGGGTGGAGGCTCCCTGGCCAGGGGAGAAAGCAGGATGTTGCTTCTAAAGGTGCAGAGCAGCAATTCTGGAGCCACACACAAAGCAAGATGGCAGGAGGCTGCAGAATGGGGAGGGCTGCCCCCCTCCTAGAAAGTGGTCCTCTCCTGTGGGGATGTGCTCAGGCTTGGTACTGGCTCAAGAGGCAACTTGGGCAGAGATGCACTCTTTCCATTTACCACTCAGTGAACACTTTCTTGAGTTCCTATGTGCCAGGCACCGGAGGTATGGCGATGGGAGAGCAAGTCCCTGTCCACGGCATCCCAGTGGGACAGACAGGCGATGTGTTAACCATACAGTCTGATGGAATCAAGGTCAGCCGAGATGACAATAAGGAATGATAGGGGTGATGGCCACAATGGAGTAATACCTGGGCTGCTAAGGGAACCCCGCATCTCAGAAGCAGACTTAGGTCCATCTGAGCAATTTGGGAGCACCTACTCTGTGCTTGCAGCAGGGCTGAGTTCCTGCCCAGTCAATGGTAAATGAAAGCTAGTGTTTATCTGTGCTAGATGGTCCCTGGCTGCAGGCTTTACATGACTTCCTGCACTGAATCTTCCCAAGAATCTTATCAGGCACTATTATTAGGATTAATTCCACTTTAGAGCTGAGGAAATGGGCTCCGAGCAGTGAGAGAACCTGTTTCTGGTCACAGTTTCCTGTTAGAGTTTCCTGCACTAGAACCCTGAGCAATCTCATTTCATTCTGACCAGCCTGGCTCCAACACTGGCTGTATGAACGGTTGAGATTCTTGATTCTTTATTTGTTGGATTGTTTCACCATTGAAAAAATTGACATATGAGAACAAATTTCTTTGAGGAAATAAATCCTGGTCCTGGGGAAATAGTGCCTTAGACATTAATTGTGTGTGTGTGTGTGTGTGTGTGTGTGTGTGTGTGTGTGTGTGTATGTGTGCGTGTGTATGCTGACCAACATCTTCAAGGTGAATTCTCCAAGTGGGACATTCACCATTCCTGCCTGTGTCTTTCTGGGTATCTGGATGTCTGATTAGCAGAGCAAGAGGCCACTCCAAGATCTGAGTACCAATCAGCTTGGAGCCCATATTTGCTCTGCTGATATGCTGGCCTGACAACCTGAGGGTAGAGGACTCAGGTCCTTCTGGGAATTTCCCCAAGGTCCCAAAGTCTTCCAATCCTTCCCTTGGTCCTAGGCAGGATTGACATGAGTCACTTCAGGCAGACGAATGTTCACAGTTTCAAAAGTCTGTACGGGGAGGAGGGGGTGGTTGATAAGCCCCCGAAGTTTTCCTCATGTCTCGCCTGACTGCTGCTGTTTTTGTGCTCTGGTACCTTCTCCCCCACTGGAGGTGGGGAGGGGCCCAGCAGGCATGTTCTCCTGATATTTAAAGACAGAACCGAGTGACTCCCAGCCAAGGGTGGACCTTCCATGACCCAGGTATCTCAGTCACCTGGATGCAGGCCGAAGAGCCCCAGTAGCCTGTTGGCTGGAGACGAAGCTCAAGGCCACAACAGCAGCCCATAGCTGAGACCAGAGGAGGCCCTGGCCTCATGCCCAGCTCCTTCTCTTGACTCCTAGCAGCCACACTTCCCCTGTGGGAAGGGCTATTTATAAAACAGAAGGAGCAGTTTTGGCCATACTTCACCCCAAGAGCTCAACCCTCCATGTCTGAGAGAGAAAATTCCACTGCAGGGGACACCTGTGGGATGGCAAGACTTATTCAGGCGACAGATTTATAATAAACAGCCTTATTTTATAGAGCCCCAAATATTTGCACAAAAATGAGCCCTTCATATAACTTGTGCCATTTATCTCCCCGCTGTCACCTGGTATATCTCTCTATTTTATTACTTTATTTTCCAGTTCCTCTCGCTTCTGTGCTCACCTCTCTCTTCTCATTTCCACTGCAGCTGTCACTCTGGTGGGCCCTGTCTCCCCTCCCTTTCACGCTTTTCCTTCTGCCTTCTAGTGCCCCACCCCCACTAGCTAAGGGGCTTGGTCTCCCCAGGGTCCTCCTCCCTTCCTCTAGGATTCTAGGGAGCAATAGGAATGTGCCAGTGGGGAAGGACCCCTCAACCAAACACCCTCCAGTCACTTCCCAGGGCCTGTCTCTCTTTTTCAGCACCCCGGACAGCACCCGGCATTGTCCCCTTGACAGGCTTGGGCTGGGCTGACTTCTATGGAGCCGCCTTAGCTGCCTCCCGGCCTCATCTCTTAGCATTTCAACACTACAAAGTAAACCCCAAGTGGTTTCTGACCTTCTGCAACCCCAAGACACAGGCTCCATTACAGACTGGCAAGTGCATGAAGAAAGAAGCCATTTTAATTTCAAAGTTCTGCTGACATTCGAGGGCTCTCCAGGTTTATATAAACAGAACACCCCGCTTGAAATATCACTTTGAATTCTGTTTGTGCAGTCGCGCCTCTAATGTGCTGCTGTTTTGGTTTCCCTCGGCAATGGGAGTCTTTGTGTTTTAATATTCAGAGGCACAAGGAAGCAGGAAAATTATAGCTGGGGACTCCCGGGCTTGGTTCTTCATCATCCAAGTTAAATTTGGCTGAATTGAGGGAAAACATCCTTTTAAAAGGGTGGTAAATGGGAATAATAATCTCTTACATTTACAAAACACTGGGTATTTTCAAAGCCCGCTCACATTCATTATCTTGTTAGATTTTCACAGCAATCCTGCACAGAATGTTCCACAAATAGCTATTGTAGGTACTAGATATGAATGGCGAGGCTGAGGAAGCCTGCTTGACCCATAGAGAAACTGAGGCTGAGGGTGTGTAAGTGACGGGCCCAAGGTCTCTCCAAGGTGGCAGAGCTGTGCAAGGTGGGCCAAGGCCGGGAGGTAGCCACGCCAGCCACGTTTTCTAGCAGGCCGCGTCCTGACTTGTGCCCCTTCCGTGTCTGCCAGCAACCACCAGAGGGTTTCTGTACATGGAGGTGCCACTTGAACTCCTCACTGGGGCTTCTGCCTGTTTAGGGGAATTGCAACCCAAAGCAAAGGGAGAAAATCCCTAAAATTAGCAAGTCTTCATCTATGGAACATTTACTTTGTGCCAAGAAGTGTGCTAGATCCCTGACGTGTGCTGTTTCGTCTGACCTTAACAACTCTGAGAATGGTTTTAGTTCCCTTTTATAGCTAAGAAAACTGATGTTCACAAGATTATAGCTAGTCAGTGTTAAGGCAATATCCACACTTAGGCAGCCTGCTCCAAAGCCTGAGCTCCCCCATCACCACGCCACGCACTTCCTGTTTCTCTTTGAGGGCAGTTTTTAGCATCAGTCGTGGTGGGGGGACTTGGGTGGCTTAGGCAGCCTGCTTTGCCCTTCCTGTGACCGGCCAGGCTCGTTCCCTTCCTTGGGCAGCTCCTGGAGTGGGACCAGGTCCTGAGGCTGCCCCCCTGCCTGGCATGATGCCCTTCAGGATGGGAAGTCACTGTGCTGTACCCCACACATGGCCCAGTCACTGACGCAACATGCTGTTGCATGAATGGATGCATAAATGAATGGATGAGGAAGAGTCCTGACTCTGCAGGTGTGCAGAGGGGGGCAATGCAGCAGAAGGACAGCAGCGGCCCTGAAATGTAACACCTGCCCTGGCTCACCCCCCCTTGCAGCATCCCTTCTGCAGTGCTGACAGCCCCTGATGGCCAAGGTGAAGCACAGGCAGCTGGGCCCAGAGCTTCCAGGGTTCAAGGTGAGTGAGGGCAGTGGAAAACTCGGGGGGAAGGTGGCACGGGGGTCCATCAGATAAGCCTGATTTTACGTGCACAGTCTAGCTGGGGCCGGGCAAACTGATGGCGGGTTGTTCCAGGCTCTGTCTCTGGGGGTGGTGTCATTTATAGGTTCTTGAAATTTGTTACTGTTGATAACAGTGACGAGCCATAAATATCTCCAAGTGAGGAATGTTAATAACACAGGAGGCATTTTTTAAATGGTGGCTTTGGGGAGCCTTCAGCGTGTCAGTGCCAATGGGGCTGCTGTTGTCGCTGTCATATATCTGGGAAGTTATTCTGGGAAGGTCGCCCGGTGACTCGATTGTCATTATGTACAAAATATTTCAATTTTCCAGAATGGAGTCGGTTCTGGCGTCAATGAATCTTCATCTTCTCTCCGTTTTATGTCTCCCTGTTTGTCTCTGGGGTCTGGCTTTGTGTGAGCAGAAGATGGACGTAAATAGGGGGCTCAGGCTGGAACGGGACATTCCACGTCAGAGCTACAAAGGCAGAGAGGGATGTGGGATGAGCCCTCATGGAGGGAAGGGGGATAGATGGGCCACTCAGGACCAGAGAGGCACCCCTTCACACACCTTTGACCCCAATTCATCTGCTCCTCAGACTGTTCCCTGGATGTAGTTGGTAGCTTTGGGCCCCAGGCTTTTGCTCACACAGCCATTTCTCCTGCTAAAGTCCCCTCCCTGCCTGTCCACCCCTCAGAGCCCAGCCTGCCACCGCCACCCATCACTCTGCTCTGACCCAGAGCCAGTGCGGTGGGTGTGATTCATCTGGCACTTAATCACGTGCTTTCCCCTGCCACCGCTCTCCCATCCCCACTTGGCAACGGGGCTTAAATCTTGTTCTATTTAGCTTGTCCCCAATTTGTCACCACCTCCTCGTGGGCAAGGACCATATCATATTTGCTTCTGCAGTTCCCCAAAAGGCTGGCCGCTGCTGTTCCTTTTCCCCCATGCATCCTCTCCCTTCCTTCCAGCAGGGCAAACCACTGCCTGTTCCCCACGCCTCAGCAACGGCTGACCGCCTCCTAGGAACCACCCTGGCCAGGCTGGGGCCCCTCCCGTGTGCGCTGGGACCAGCCTGGGCCGAACATCGTTGCACCCACTTCTCAGGACCCTCCTCCCTCCTTGTCTGCTCGTCCTGGCACAGCATGGGGCACACAGTGGGTCCTGAAGAAATGAGCAGATGCATGGTAGCACTTGGCGGGGGATCTGCTGGGACTTGGGGCTTGGCTCTGCCTCACACTTCTAAGGTGAAGATGACTATGTGGCCAGACCCCCATTTCGTGTCCAGCCCCGGGTTGCCCATGGATTGGACAGAACTGCCCAATGCGCACGCTCCCTCTCAATAAATGCCTTATTCCCTTGCAAAGGGCAGTCACGTCCTCCACGGGCCCCTGCAGGGCAGCTCCAGCCCTTTGAGCACTGGCCGTGCTTAGAGTCTGGCCTCCGCACAGTCCACGGTCTCCCAAAATGTCAGAATGGCTCTGCCTGGCAGGCATCCCTCCATACGCCCCCAGTGAGGTCTGAGCGGGTGGGGCTATCACGGTCACAGGCCAAGGCAGGGCACAGGCAAGGCACAGGGTCGTGAGGACCAGTGGCCATGCCAGGGCAGGCCACAGGGGCGAGGCAGGGGCGGGGGGAAGTCTGAGGCAACAGCGGTCCTCGCCCTGCCCCTGAACACCAGTGCAGCTGGGAAAGGGCATCTGGCAAGTGGGGACGGGATGAGCCTTCAGCCACATGCAGCTCCTGTCAGACTCTCATTAGTGAATCGGGCTCTGCTGTGGCCAGGCCACCCCGGGGCCTTCTGTCTTGTTCCAATGTGGGGCACAGCTGGCCTCATGCTCTATTATAGCACCGTCCCCAGGCTGAAGGCCCTGGGCTGGGGAACCTTCCTCTTCTCCTGGAGACTCGGGTCAGCAGTGAGACTATGCACCTTTCTGGCATTCTGCTCGTGGGCATTGACACTGCAGGCTTTCCCAGCCGGGACTGAATCTTGCTTCTGAGGAGGGGCAGAGATCAGCTCTGGTTCATGCAGGGTCTAGGTATGGCTCCAGTACCTTCCTTCCTCCAGGTCAGAGTGATGCATGGGCTCTTTTGTCCCCCTGCCCTCCTGCAGCCATTGCTGACAGACTTTGCGGGAGGGGTCACTCTCCATCGCTTTGAATGACAGAAAACAGACCACTTGAAGTGTTGGAGATATAACTCTCTGGTCTACTGCCTTCGTTCTACAGGAGAAACTAGGGCGGGGTGGAGGGTCATGGCTAATTGTACCAAATTGATCTCGTTCACTGCTGGGTCCCCAGTACTCAATATATATCTATAAATTCCCTTCATTTGACCAATATTTATTAACCATAAATTTGGTGTGTGGCACTGTGTGTACATGAGTAGGACGTGGAGGGAGTGGTGATCGAGGCGGACGCTGCTCTTCCCACAGAGAGCTGACTGTGGGGAAGGGAAGATGGGCCGAGTGGGGAAGGAACAGAACCCAGATACGTCCTCTCCTCCCTTGGAGTCACTGTGCTGAACTAGCTATGTGGGTATTCAAGAAGTGCTCATGCCTGTCTGTTGCCGCTGTTTGTGTATGTGTGCGTGCGTGCATGTGCATGTGCCTCCGTGTGTGTGCATGTGCGTGCATCTGTGAGTGTGTGCCTCTGTGTGTGCATGTGTGTATGTGTGCCTGTGCACATATGTGTGCATGTACATGTGCCTCTGTGTGTGCATATGCACATGTGTGTGCCTGTGTGCATGCCCACGTGTGTATGTGTGCATGTGCCTCTGTGTATGTCCATGTGCATGCATGTATATGTGCGTGTGCATGTGTGTATGTGTGCATGTGCCTCTGTGTGCGCATATGCATGCGTGTGTATTTGCCTGTGTGCATGTGCACACATATGTGCATGTGCACATGTGTATGTGTACAGTGCACATGTATGTGATGTGCCTCTGTGTGTGCATGTGCGTGTGTGTATGTGCCTGTGTATGTATGCATGTGCACACGTGTGTGCATATGCTTCTGTGTATGTGCATGCCCACATGTGTATGTGTGCATGTGCCTCTGTGTATGTGCATGCATGTATATGTGCGTGTGCGTGTATGTGTGTGTGCATGTGCCCCTGTGTGTGCACGTGCATGTGCACGTGTATGTGTGCATGTGCGCGTGTCTGTGTGCGCATATACAATCCCTTGCTGGACTGTGCACTCTGGGAAGGTGGGGCTGGGTCAGTGTCCCTGAGGTTCCCCATCCCAGTGTTTTGTTAAGAAATGCCCCCCAAGAACCTGCTTGCCAGGCCGAGGGCACTCGGCTCCTTCCTGCAGCTCACTCTCAGAACTGTAGAGAGCCGTGCTGTGCTCCGGGTGAGGAGGCTTGGGGGCACCGAGCTCAACCCTCTCGTTTTACAGATGGGAAGATGACAAAGGAAAGGCTGGGGGAGGCAAGGCTGAAGTAGTGAATAATCACAGTTACCGTGGTTTTGACTGTTCCCACACGCTGGGAACAGCACCCAGGAGCTCATTCCTGTTCCCTGCTGCCCTGTGGGAGAGACAGCCCTCCCCTGGCTTCACAGGCAGGAAAGGGAAGCTTGGAGAAGCCAAGTGACCTGCTCAAGGTCACATGGCCTATCCGCGGTAGCCATCCAGCTGGGCCTTGAGCTCTGACATTCTCAGCAGGGTTACGGGGCCACCAGGTGACCATGGGGACCCACCCCGTGCTCTGCTCCTAGAACCCTACTCCTCTCCCCATTTGCACGTGGCCTTCTGCAGGGCTGGGCTGGGGCTGGGAGAAAGGAGGTTTGAGGGTGGGCCGGGGACCCCTGGGGATCCTGTGGGGGCTGGAGGCCAGGGTCAGGGCTCCCTTCCTGCTGCTGCCAGGCTCTCACTCAGAGGGGCTTTGATTTGCTGTTAACACCCAAAGTTGAGCGGAGTCTCATGAATCATTCATGAAGGTACTCCAACTAGATCATTATTTTGAGTGTTGGGTGTCAGGGAAACAGTGTCTGACGGGTAAACATGATGTCTGATGGCACCACAGCCGATGGGGTGACCCAGCAGCCGGGCACCTGCCAAGCTGCTGGGAATTTTTAAACATTAGAAAAAAAAAAACAAAACCAACCCAGGCTCAGGGAGAGCAGCAGACTCATCGCAAACCCTCATCAGGCGGTGGGGCCAGGAGGCGGGGAAGCAGGACAGTTCTCTGGCAGGAAGTGACTCAGCATTGCCCCCAGCCCCGCATGGGCCCACGCTGCACCGTGAACCTCCTCTCAGCCACAGAGCTCCTGCCCTTGTTTTCTCATAGAATTTCCCAACAGATCAGCCTTCTGGAAAAGGCCACAGAGGCCTCCAGCTCCTGTCTGTCCACCCTGGACCATACCGCCCTCCCGCTCCCCTGGCTGGACCTGTGGCTGGCCAAGGCCCCGGACCCCCCACACGCCTGGCCATGTCGCAGCCGCTTTCTGGCCGATGACAGATTGTCAATAGCCTCACTACCTGCATTATTTAAGCAGAACAAGGTGAACCTCGGCTGCACCCTTGAGTGCAGATCAAATTGACGGCCAGAGTGGAAGCTACAAGCAATTAGATTTTCTAAAGAGAAAGGGAGGCTGAGGGGATGGACACAGGCCAAGGGGGATGTGCTGCTGGGGGTGGGGTGCTGGCCCCCTTTCCTGCCACCAGCCTCTCATGGAGCCTTGCTGCCCTTCCCTGACGGGACGAGTCCTCATTCGTGGGTCCCACTAGGTCTTCTCCCACTGGTTCTTATTAACGAGGTGATAGAGACACATGCCTGCCCCCAGAAGAGGGACCTCCAGACACTAAGACTTGCCTTGGTCCTGGGTCCATTTCCCCCATCCCTGCAGGAACCTTTCCAGCAGCTCCCCCCTGTCTCCCATACCCCTGTCTATCGGAGGCCAGCCTGCATGGTCACCACATGCTTTCTGTTCTCTCTGCAGATCACTTTCAACCAGGCCTGCTGGGGCAAGCTCCAGTGCAGTGTGTGAGGCATGGGAGGGTCTGCAGCCAGGAGACAGTGCCCAGCCATGGGCCAGCAGCAGCAAAGGCAGAGTACAGGGCCCCCACAGAGGCCAAGGCCTGACCCAGAGAAATTAGGTCCCTGACCCAGCTGAGGGCATGGGCTCAAGAGGACTCACACAGCTCAGAGCTGGAAAGACCCTCTGAGGTCATCCAGCCCTGTCTCCCACTGGCACAAGAACACCTTCTACTATACTGACCAGTCCCTCCTCTTAAACACTTCCAAGGATGGGGGCTTGCTCCCTCCCCAACGCTCTATGCCACCAAAAGCAATTTGAGTCTTTCTTTCTTAACCTGAAGCCAAATCTGCTACCCTAAAGAATCTGCTATGATTTTATCTTCTGGATCCATAGAAAACAGGACTCTACTCTTCAGGACTGTGATAGTCCTTCAAAGATGTGAAGACAGATTCATGTCATCCATCCATCCATCCATCCACCCACCCACTCACTCATCCATCTGCCCATCCATCCATCCTTCCATCCTTCTATCCTTCCTTCCTTCTACCCACCCATTCACTCATCCATCCATCCATCCATCCATCCATCCATCCACTCAACTATCCATTCACAACCAGCTACTAATCTACCCATCTTCCATCCATCTAGTCACCGATTCATCTAACCATCTACCCATCCACCCTTCTATTTAACATGTACTGAGGACCTGTTAAATGCTGACACCACTCTGGGTATTGAGAGAGACAGTTTCTGGCCTCCTGGAGCTTATTCTCCTGGTGCTGAGGCAGACATGTAACCAGAATCACACTATGACATGAGTGCCAGATGAGAGCAATGAAACTAGCATGGAAGATGTCTGTAGCCCAGCATGCCCATTTTCCTCCTCTGATAATCCTGAGGACTCCAGAGCCCTCCTCATCCTTATCAACCTTCTCTAGATGACTCCCAGTCTAGACACCATCCTGTTCAAGCTCAGTGCCTACAACTGTGCTGGGAGCTGTCTGCTCTAGACTCTGTGTGAACAGACCAGGCCTGAGCCTTTGGGTGGTCCTTCAGTGCAGAGGGTCTGTCAGGGCAGTCTCTCCTGGAACTGGGGGTGGGAATGTCTTCCCACGTTTCATCCCCTGGAGAGGAGGAAATGTTTGTGCCCCTAACCTGAAACACTCTTCCAAGCTCCTTCATAGATCATTGTCTGGTCGTTTTTCGATGCACCAAAGAACATTTCAAATGAGTCCCTGGCGGGCTCAGTTGGGAAGTTCTTTTGGCCACTTAAAATTTCAGCCTCTGAATGTAAGGCACGCTAGCGGTAATTGTTCAAGAAAATCAAATGAAAGCAGGTACAGCAAGTTTCTAGTTATTTATCAGCCATAGATATAGGCCACTTTTCATCATGCTGAGCCTCCAGAAAAGATAAAAGAGAATTGATCTGAGTCTCTATTGTGGAAGTGCCGTGTATTGCTGGCATCCAAGTTTGGTCTTAAAGGAGCCATTTCCTGGCCTGGATTGTGTTCTGGAAGGCAGCTGTTGGGTCTCAGGCTCTTCCCCCAACACTCCTCTGGAGAGGTTGTGGTTGTCTGGCATCCTTTTTCTGCTTCCTAAGGGTCTCACAGAGGAACTGGTCAGCCTCAGCCTGGTTGCAGGGGCCTGGGGCTCTGGACCTCAGTGAGATCTTAATTTAGAACCACCACTTGGGGGCCTGTCCCATTGCCAACTGGCTTCTCTCCTCCCAAACCAACCAGGGCAACCTCCTTATTCTCTGCCGAGGGACTTTGCCTGGGCCACATGATTCAGAGGGCACTGGCCTTCTGGTGTGGAACCTGTCCTTTGCTGAAGCCCTCCCACAAGCTACCTCCCAAAAGTGTGAGGTCAGGGGTGGGAGAGATGCAGACCAGGCAGGGGTAGGGCCACCACGTCCAAGGGACCAATGGTGTCGGCAGAGGATGGCCGAGGGCACTTGGTTGTTTCTCCCTGTGATGGTGAATCTCATGTGTCAACTTCACCAGGTTAATCTCATGTGTACCCAGATATGAGGTCAAAGACCAGTCTAGATGTGGCTGTGAAGGTATTTTTTTAAGATGAAGTTAACATTTAAGTCAGTAGATTTTGGGTAAACAGAGTACCCTGCATAATGTTAACGGGCCTCATCCAACCAGTTTAAGGTCTTAAGAGGAAAACCCAGGTTACCCAAGGAAAGGAAGAAGAAATTCTGTCTAGAGACTGACTTTGGACTCAGGACTGCAACATCAACTCTTCCCTGATCTCCAGGCTGCTAGTCTGCCCTGTAGAATTTGGACTTGCCAGCTCCACAATTGTGAGCCAATTCCTTAAAATCAATCTCTGTGTGTGCGTCTCTCTCTCTTTGGATGTATGTACACACACACACACACACACACACACACACACACTCCTATTGGTAATGTTTCTCTGGAAACCCCCCCACCTAGGAAGCTCGTGCTCTACTCCATCAACCCCATCCGATTCTCAGAGGCTGCCCAGCTCAGGCCAGTCTAGCTCTTCCTTCCTGTGCAGGTCTTGGGGCCAGAGTTAACAATCGATCAACCAGTCCACAAGAAGAGAAAATCGCAGTGTTTCCTGCTCCTTATTGAGCATTTGTTCTACGCCAAACATTAACCTGCGTCTGTACCCCGACCCTGGGAGGTAAGCACTATCATCACTCCCATCTGGAAGCAGAGGAAATGGATGGTCAGAGAGGTCCAGCATCTTGCCCAAGGTCAAGCGCAGCCAGTAGTTGGTGGAGCCCAGACTCGAATCTAGCTTCGTCTAAGGCCCTTGCCCGTGAGATGGGTTCTGGTCCTGGTATTTACTGGGGAGCCCGGGGAGCATTACTTTGGCTCACGTCGGGAGTTCTAAGTGCCATCACCTTGTCACTCTCTCCCACAGATGGAGACATGGGTGGGGGCGGGCAGCGGGGAAATGAAATCTACAAAGCTATGTCATCCTGAATGATTCGTTAGCAGCTGGCTGCCCCTCGCTGCTCCAAGAAAGGCAATAAAGCCAGGAGAACCTATAAAAGCAAGTGGTGTGGGGCTTGACAGATCTGGCTGTCCCTGGCAGGTGACGGCCAATTCAACCACAGAGTAAAATAGAAGTTGCAGTCAAGTGGCCAGGAAGAGAGTGACCCTGAGAAACCTGGCCTCACTGCTCATCCGAAGAATGGGCCCTTGTCGGTCTGTGCGGGAGCAGGCCCCAGCCATGGCCCCAGGGGAGGACAGGCCATGGCATATAGCTACAGGTGGACACGAATCTTACGGATGAGAGGTGGGTGCGTGTGATCAGCTCGTGACACACGTGTGGGTATGTATGACCAGGCATGGGGCTTGGGGAGAGGCGAGAAAAATTCTGGGCTGAGGACCCAAGAGCCCTGATGAGGTTTGCTCTAGATCAAACTATATCTCCCTGAGAGATGAACCCTTGTTCCCAAGATCCAGCTAGCACCTGGCACGGAACCACCGTGTCCGAACCCTCATCCGTTTACACCTGCCTCTGGTTACACAGCCTGAACGGGCAGACCAGCCCCTCCAAGCTGCATCGAGGATACAGTGTGCTGCTCTAGGCCCATCTTGGGCTGCAGTTGGCGGGACAGACAGCAGGCCACCAGCCTCCGTGGACCCAGAGAGCCCTCCTGCTTCCCCGCCCAGGTGGCTCCTAAATGCTGTCAGCCCACCTGCACAGACCACTGAGCTCTTTCCCCTTCACCCCACCGCCAGGTCTCCAGGCCTTGTCACTTCTTCAGTGGCCCACAGTGGCCCACAAGGATACAGGGAGGTGCTGGGAGAGTTCAGGTGAAACTGCTGGGCTGGGGACCTGGGAAGACAGGGAGAACACCACCAGAGGGTAGCCAGGCCTTCAGCCACGGTTCACCAGGACACCAATCTCCTCTTTTTCTCTGCAAACGACACCTTTTTGGGGCAGTTTGCCTCTCTGGAAGGCTGACTGGAGGCTGGCCAGGGCCAGGGAGGGGTGTCTGTGAGGAGAAGACCCTGCCAGGGGAGTTCAGGAGCCTGGGTTCTGCAGAACTGTGAGTGGGGAAGTTCCTCCTCTCGGCGTCAGATTCCTCATCTGCGGAGAGAGGGGTGATGGCTTCCCCCAGATTCTTTGGACATGGGATGGCACCTTTTGGGGGGCAGGAGAGCTAGGGGCAGGGTGCCTCAAACTTTGCTGAGTGTCAGAATCACCCTGGAAGCACCATGAACCCCCAGTAACTTGGGGAGCTCTCGCACTTACTGGGCACTCCGAGGGGGGGCTGATGGGGAGAATCACTGTAGCCAGGCTCTTGCCGCGGCTCCAAACCAGGCTGCACCCCCTCCCACCGACCTGGGGAGGCGCCAGGTGCCTGTGGTGCCCAGCGGGTGGGGAAGCTCCAAGGAGGTGACCAGCCGAGCTTTCAGCGTGCAGCCCATTAGGGCCTCGCCTGGTGCCCCTGAGCCCTGGCATCTTGGGCAAGCTTCCTTCATTGCCTCACCTCTAAAACAAGGCCAAACCTCCTCAGCTTATTAGCCAGTTTGGGCCTCGGCTTCCCCACTTCTAAAATGGGAGAATTCATCTCACCGGTCTCCCCTCACAACACTGTTGTGAAGAATTAGTGATTAAGGCACAGGCTGGGCCTGCCTCTGCCAGGGCGGCCGGGGAAGTGTCCGGGCTCAGAGACAGTGAGAACCAGCCTCCAGATTCAGCAGAACCGGGGGAGGAAACAGCTTCCCACCTCTTTTGTTTAAAGAAGAGCCAAATTAAAGTGCTAAGTTTATACATTAGCTTTGCTGCAGACAGGAGAATTTAAATAGCTTTCTGAAAGGTATTTTTAAAAACTGCGTTTCAATGCTCCATTGAAAGGTTCTCTGCCGTGCCTTGGAGTTTCTGTGGCTGCCAAAAATACTATGAAAATTACGAACATGTAGTCTACATTGGCTCCGAAAGGGTTTGCCAACTTGCCTCCAATCATCTAAAAACGGATCACATTGGATCTGAAACACAGGCGCTCATTTTGCCCAGTGAGATGATCTAGAACCTCATGGAAGGGCGTCTTTGTTTGCAGACCTGCCTTGGCCCCCATGGGCTCCTTCCTGAAAGACTCTCTTCTTAGAGGATGGGACCCACCCAGGACAGTTCTCTCCCGGCACCCTCTGCTCTGCCCCCTCCCATGACCTGTAAGTGTTGGGTGTCTCTGGGCTCGACCTCCAGCCTCCCACTCTGGTTCCTAATTCCTGACTAGGGTCATGACTTCTCCACCCAGTTCCAAACCAATGGCACCTGCTGCTGATTGGCACGTGCTTTGGACTGAATGTCTGTCTCCCCCAGAATCCACGTGCGGAAGCTCTGACCCCAGTGTGATGGTATTAGGAGGTGGGGCCTTTGGGAGGTAATTAGGGTTCGATGAGGTCATGAGGGTGGGGCCTCCCACCCTCCACCAGGGATTGGTGTCCTTCTGTGAACATGATGAAACCAGAGGTCTCTCTCTCTCTGCCATGTGAAGACACAGGCAGGGGACAGCTTTCTATGAACCGGGACGCAGGGCCTCACCAGACACCAGATCTGCCAGCACCTTGATCAGAGACGTCCAGCCTCCAGAGCTGTGAGAAACACATGTCCCTCGTCCAAGTCCCCCGGTCTGTGATACCTTGTGATGGCAGCCCCGGCTGACCAGGACAACAAACCTATCGGGGCGTCTACAGGCACCTTGATCGCAAAATGGTCAGAGAAGCATAGTGCTCCCAGAGGGGTCTTCTCTTCTGAGTACATGGCATGGCCACCCATACAGGTTTTCCAGCTCTGAATCCATCCATCACCCTGCTTCCTGTCTGTGCCTCGACTTCACATCCAAACCATTAGCCAGTGTTGTCAGCCTCACCTCAAGGTGGATCCCAGACCTCTGTCCTTCTCTCCCTCCTCACCCTTCCGCTTTGGTTTATGCCACCTTCCCCTCGTGGGGCCCCCGCCAGAGCCTTCTGGCTGGTCTGGAAGCTCCACTCTCGCCTCTTTACAAACATCCATTTTGCCTTTAGCAACCACAGGAAGCTCTTAAAATGCATCAATTAGATCATGTCAGTGCCCTGCCTAAAATGCCCCAAACCTGTCCCTGCCCCTGTCCTGAGTGAGATCCACACTCTACCCTTTGTCCAGGGCCTGGAGGTCGTCCCGGCCACCTGTGGCAGCCCTCCTGTTCCGTCCTCCTCGCTACCGCCCATGCTTTCTGTCTTTCTCTGTCTTCTCAGCCTTAGTGCCTTTGCACTGGCAGGTCCCTCTGCCCGGAACATTCTTCTGTATTACTCTGTCAGAGCTCAAGTGTCCCTTCCTTGCTGACTCCAGATCAGTAAGACCCTAGACCTTCTACACATTCAACATTCTCTTGTTCATTTGTTCGCGGTCTCTGCTTCCTCCCATAGGACGCCCCGCCCCCTCTGTGGGAGCAGGGACCCCAGGACTCCAAGTACCTGGGCCCAACACACACCCTTGAATAAATATATCCTGATCAATGAAAAAATAAGAAGCAGGAAGGGTCCCAGGCTGGTCACCGCCTGGTCCACCTAGTGGGATCCTGACAGGACCTGCCTGGCGGCTCGCTCATGATAGTGGGCCTGGCTGAGGAGTCGCTGGCCCTACAGGGAGAGTGGCATTAAGCATCGTGACAAGGCATGGATGGATTTTAGAACACAGGCATCTGAAGTCCAGATTCCTTAACTTCCAAGCATTGGTCTGGCCCTCGGCAGGGCAATCCCTACCTCACGGCCTTGTTTCTCTGGTGAGCGGAGCCTCTTCCTGCCCACATGCTTCACAAATAGCTGCAGCTGTCATTTTTACTGCTCCCATTGACAAGAGCCCAGGGGCTTGGGGGTCGGGAAGAAGTCATGGAGAATCCTCATTTTCCAAGGACAAGGCCATGGGAGATCCCTGCTGGCCTCTAGGGATCTGGGCACAGACAAGCGTGCTTCTTTTTTTTATTTTTATTTTTTTACATTTATTTATCTTTGAGAGACAAAGTGAGACAGCACGTGAGTGGGGGAGGGGCAGAGAGAGAAGGAGACATAGAGTCCAAAGCAGGCTCCAGGCTCTGAGCTGTTGGCACAGAGCCTGATGTGGGGCTTGAACCCACCAACCATGAGATCATGACCTGAGACAAAGTCGGATGCTCAGCTAGCTGACTGAGCCACGCAGGCGCCCCTGATCCAAAGCCCCCAGAGGCAGTCTGCACAGTGATGCCTGGACGCCCACCACCTCGTCCTGCACTGGCGGGCAGCTCAAAGGACCACTAAGCCTGCCACATAACCCTGTGTCCTTGAGTCCCTCCTCTGGACATCCCTTTCATTCCAGGGGGGACACGACCCACATCACATGCCTGGAGTGGTCACAGCGCAATCACACATATTCCCATTGGGAGCAGGGCCCTCTGCTGCAAGGTGCTGGTGAATGCAGATGCTGAGCCCGGGGGCTGTGCTGGCTGGGGGGTTATGCAAGAGAGGTCAACTCAGGAGACCACAGCTGCAGCTACGGCTGGGGCCGACTGAAGGCAGAGAAGCAGGAGACGTGGCTGGAGGGGCAGGTGGAAACCCCACAGTGCAGGGCGTATCTTGGGCAGACTGGGAATTTGGATTTATCTCTGAGAGCAGGCGTTACTGAAGGGACTCTAGTGGTGGGGTCGGGGGGCCCTTGGATGTCGTAGTGGGGCCTGGGTTTCCCACCTGTTATCAGGAGCCCTTTCTTGCCATTTGATTTGCTTAAACAGCGAAGAACTGATTAGAAGTTTTAATTGTTTCTGGAAACTTTAAGGCCTTGGAGCGGTGTGAAAGGCCTACTTTCAATGTTTTACAATAATGGTCTGTTAACAAATTCCAGACTTAATTTATCCAAGAACTTGTTAAAATTCCCTCTGTGCAGCCACCAAAGGAATGTGCTTTTGAAGTCATTTACTTACCAATAAATTACAATGGTCTGAAATCATTAGCAGCAAAGTAAATTGTTTTAATTGATCTGAACTTCCTTACGACCCAGGGACTCCGTTTCTGCGCAAGTGCACTTTCTAAAAGTCTAAAATAACAAATTAATCTCTCTTGAATCCTGTCATCTTTGGAGCAGCCCTTTCTCTCGGGGGCCAGGCAGGGGACAGAATCCATGGAGAGCACAAGGTTTGCTGCATGGCCCCAGAAGGGCCCGGAAACATTGCATTTTGGGGATGGGGGTCCCGGTTCCAGGTTACTCTCTCCGTTACGGGGAAGGGGAAGCCTCAGAGAACCAACCTACGTGAATAGTGTTCTTTTTCTTGTCCCGCCTTGTGGTCACATGCCTTACGATGATTTTTCCAGCTCCTCATATGTACGTTTTCCTGTATCTCCAGTACGTACGACAAGAAAAAAGAAAAGTAAAACTATGTAAAAAGCTTAGAGAGTCTGCGTCTCGTGACCTTGATTCTCAGGCTGCTTCCTGAGGGAGCCCCAGAATTTGTGCTAAGTGGTCTGGATAGAGGCAGCCCTCCTCCCTGATGCCTCCAGAAGCTGACACCCAATGTGACATTGGGTCACGCCCTGGGGGGTGGGCAGAAGTGCTGGTCACTTTGAAAGCAGGACCATCAAGTAACTGGAGCCGTGCTTGGGACTCCTTTGGGTCCCCTCCAAAATTAGTCCTGACTGGTAGAGGGGGAGAGAGTGTGGGGGCTGTCGGGGGAGCTGTGGGAGGACACCTCCTCATGAAGCCCTCATGAGCCACCTCCAAGATGTGAGTGTCGAGGCCAGACTGCCCCAAATCATGAGCCTGCGTGCAGAGAAGCCAGAGTAGGGGGGCTCCTACAGGGTCCTGGCCACCCTTGACCTTAGTTCTCGAGAACCAGACTTCTCTGGCAATACTGGGGGTGGGAGGTGGGAGCCCCAGCATCCATCCAAGTGGCCTCAGCTTGTGCCTAAACCCCTGCTCTGCCCCTGTGGAATGTGCTGCTCTGGGTGCCTGGAACTTTCCTTCTCAGCTCAGCACTCCCACGTGAGTGGCCCAAGGCAGCCCCGGCCCGGCACCCAGCAAGGCTGTGTGACCCTGGGACGTGTGCAAATCCTGCCAGCAGCGTTTTAGTTTTCCGGGCGGTGATGGTGGCTTCTGTTCCAGTGACCCCCCCCACCCCCCACCCCTCGCTCACACCCCTGGGAGGTGGATGGTCTGCAAGGGGCCACCAGGGACCTCAGGGTTCCGGGTGGAGACTTCCAGGACCAGCGTCTAACTCAGGGCTTGGCCTACAAGTTCCTGTTTCCAGAGCGCGCTCAGCGTGATCGTGCCAAGCCCGAGGTGTGCACAGGGCTGGCAAATCCCATTTGCACACAGCCCGGCTTATGCAGCCAGCAACCGGGGAGGCTGATCAAACAAGACGAGGCCGGGGCTGAAGCCACACAGCCAGGAGGGCAGCTGGGGTTTGAGACTATCACAATAGTTTGTCTTGCCACATTGATGGAGGGGCCTCGGGAGGTAACTTAAATTTACAAGCAGGGAGCCATTTACATCTCAGCAAAAGCCCCTCTTATTATCCCTGGAATAAAAGAAGGCAGGCAAAGGCTTTGGGGCGTCCGTCCCAAGGCCTTGCTCTGCCGTCCCATTGTCAACACCACCAGAGCAAGGATTTCTTTCCTGGAATTTTGAGCAAAGCCTCCAAGGACTCTCCCTGCAGAAGCTGTGTGGCAGAGGCCCTGGGGTGAGGGGAGGGGGTAGGGAGTGGGCGGGAAGGGCTTGGGAGCTGGGTGCAGAGACCCATCACCAGCCAGGAGTCAGCGGCCTGCACGTGGCCTGCACAAGGACACACAAACAGCTGTCACCGCTGTCACAGACAGCTCTCAACGCCACAAGCCCGGACTCTGCACTCACCAAGGGGCTCTGCCTTCTCATAGGCCACACGTCCCAAAGTCAACCTCTGTTCCTCAGTTGGGAAGGAGACATAAATACCCTAGGAGACTGGCTTGAGAACACCTGTGCCTGAAAGCCTGAACGAATGTGGGGGGAGGAACGCAGGGAGCCCGGCCTGGAGGGCAGAGGGGTGCAGAGCCGCCAGGAAGAGGGCACGGCCCTCCCCTGTGTGGGCACCCTCTCTCTGCCACACCTGAGGGCTTCACCTCTGCAGGCACACGCGTGATCTGCCCAGTGCCTGGCTGAGTGAGCGACCCGGTGACGCGAGGACGGGCAGAATTAACGCAGAAGACAGCCTTGCCAGGAGGGAGGGAGGTGACCCCAACACCCTTAACCCAAAAAGAGGCGCCCGAAGGCAATCTCCTGGAGGAGGCAGGAGCGAGATGCCACCCCCTCCCCCCACCAAACCCAATCTCAGGGAGGAAACAAATGTTAATGGCAAACACTTAAAATGGAAAGGGAGTCTATTTCTCCTTAACTGTCTCTGGCTGCACAAAATTCTGAGGAGCGATTGAAGGTAAATTGCTTGGTTTTCAATTTTAAGCTGCACTTCCCCAAGCACGATCAGTCTTCCCTGATAGTGGCAGAAAATAATAAGCGTCTGATGCGGACTTGCCCTGGTGCCCAATAACATGGTGGGATCGCATCCCCATTTCATTATGGGAAGACAGAGAGCGCCTTAAGCAAGTTTATTGATATGATAAATGGTCCCGACACTTCCCTTTGGGTGAATCTCCTGCCGGAGGCTGTTGGCCTGGCTCTGGGGGCTGGGGGGGGGGCACCCAGTGGCCCATCTGAGCCCTGGGTTCAGGCCCTGGGTTACCTCGCAGGGAACGAACTACAGGGTCGTTTTGGCCAGGGTGTGCTCAGATCTCCCCGTCTGTGCTGTGTGGGGTTTGAGAGTCCACGGCCTGGGTCTCCCAGGGCCTGGGTTCAAACCCCTGCCCCACCCCTCGCTCTCCTAGAAGATCGTGGACACGCCAGGTAGTGAAGGTGGTCACGAGGGTTACATAAAACGACCCTGCAGAGCCGTTAGTGTGGCTAAAGCACTCAATCCCCGGAAAGCCATGAAGACTACAGAGGCTTCAGCTCCCCCTGGCCCTGGGGAACCATCTCCCCCTTCCAGTCCTCAGCCCAGACCTTCTGTGCAGAGAGCTGCGTGCTCCAGACGGCGGAGGCCCCTGCCCCCAAGCCTGGCAGGGCCTGAGTCCCACCGCAGGCTGGTGGCAGTTGTGTGTGTTAGGGGGTGGCAGGACTGGGATGGGGGCTGCCCTCCCTGCCCGGCCTCCTGGCCTGTGGCTGATTTGGGGCTGGTCCTAGGAATAGGGTTTCTCCTGGCTGGGAGGACAAGAAGGTGTCTTGCCAGCAGACCCCTGAATGGGCTGAGGCTGTGCCTTTCCACTGGGCCCCAGCCTCAAGGGGCCTCCCAATACCCGGGGGACCCAGGGTAGTGACCCGTAGCCCAGTGCCTACTCAGCACGGCAGAGGCTGCCACAACTACTTGAACACATGCACGTGTGCATGAATGAATGAATGAATGAATGAATGAATGAATGAATCGAGAGACAGGCATGAACAGAGGATTGAGGGTCTGTCCCCCCAGAAGCTGCAGGTGCCTGGGACAAGGGAGGAGCCTAGAGGTGCCGGTGCCTATTAAGTTCCCTGGTGGCCCTTCCCTTCCAGGACAATCTCTGAGCCTCACTCCCATCACTGCTCCCTCTGGGGGCTTCTCTGCCCCCTGGGACCCTTCCCTGGGGAGGGGGCGCCTCCAGGTCCCGGCCTGCCTGGCAACGGGACCCTGGCCCCAGCACTCCGAAGCTGGAGAGGTTTGCGCGGAAGCCAAGCGCCTGGGGAGCCAGGTGTCTCGAACCTGTCTGAGGTTCTCATCTCTAAACACTTAATGTGAAGATAAATGGATCCGAAAGGAGCATTTCCCCCTCAACCATGTAAACACGGAGCGGCAGACGAGTAAGTAACATTAGGCCTGACACGGGGAAGCTGTGAGGTATTACTCACCCTGATAAGTTTAATGTATAATTTAGAAACATATCATCAAAATGGGAAAAAAGGGAAGAACCTCTTAAATAACTCTGAAAGATATTCAGCTCTGAGATCACAGGCGGTTAGAGCTCAGGGTGTTCGGCAAAGCCCCCTGCAGACGCACACTCCCGTGGAGTAATCGGGTTCAGATGCATCCTCGGGGTGGGGGGGGGGCGCTCCAGGGAGGAGAGGCTCACCCGTGCCAGAAGGGGGACCCGGAGGGGCCTCCTCCTGACCAGAGCCCGCCCGGGGCCTCTGCGGGGCACAGCAGGCCTGCCTGCAGGAGTCAGGCTAGGTGCTGGACAGGCTTGGCCTGTGCCGGCTGCAGGCTCTGAACCCCCCTCCCGGCCCCGCCCCGGGCTCCTCTCCCCTGGTCCTGCCGCGGAAGCCTCTTCTTTGTCACCTGGATCTGGGGGGCTGGGAGGAGGGAGGCGTGCAGGCAGAGTGGCCCGGGGACAGCTCCCCTCTCCCAGGAGCTGGTGGTGGCTGCGTGGGGCTCTTCGCGGAGCTGGGTGTGTGGGTAGCGACACAAGGTGAACTACAATGGGGGTATCTCAGGGACATCACGGGTCCCTACCTGAAATATCTGGGCCGCCTCCTGGAGCGACGCGTCCCCCTCCCCCAACGGCAGGATGGGAGGAAACCCCAGCCTGCATTAATCTTGTTCTTCTCCACCCACCAGGGAGCCCAGGCGGCAGAATACTTATTCCTGGCTCAGCCACCTGCTGGCCACAGCACTGAGACCCTCTGAGCCGGTGTGGCCTTCTCTGTCACGCTGGGGGCGCTGAGATCCCTCAGTGATGTGAGGATTGAGTGGGACGTTCCCCCAAGGAGACAGTGCCGGCCAGCGTGACCAGGAGGGGGCAGCCTTCTCTCCTTCTCGGGTGTTTCGGCCTGACAAGCCCAGGGCAGAGCGGCGACATGGGAGGCAGGCTTCGGGGTCAACAGGTACTGGCGAGGGGCCAGTTAGGGCCGGGGCTTGGGGCAGGGGTTCGGAGCCGCTGCCTGATCTGTCTGGGGCTTTCAGAAATACTCAGTCTGTGCCTGGGCCTCTCCTGGGTTCTCAGGTGGTGCTGGTAACGTCTGAAAGCTCCCAGGTGGCTTTAACATGGACCCAGGGTTTAGAACTGCAGCCTGGAGGCTACACAGGGCCCTCGGTGGCCCTTGGGGCTGCACAGGCTCTGTCTCGGGCCCAGGGGAGTCCAGATAAAGATCTTTTTCCAATAAAGGGGAGGACTTGGGTTTGAACCAAGGACGCTTTGCTAATTTCTGGGGGGTCATCTTCAGAGTGTGTCCACCGTCATCACGTGCCCTACTGCAAGCTGCTGGAACCCGTGACCTGGCCCTGAGGTGCAGCTGCAGGAAGGCACTGTCCACGCTGCTGGGGGCCCGGGGTCTGAGGGAAGGACACAAAACATGCCTATGGCAGAAGAGGGCCCAGGCTGGAGACAGGAGACCCTTCCTGAACTTCCCCTTTACTTTTGCAAACATCTTCTGTCCTCGTTCTAGCTCCTTCTCCCTGGTCCCCACTGCCTTTTCCTGGAACTTCTCTGACCACCTTCCTTGCCTTTTCTAAATGTCTTTAGGGATATCTGGTGTGAACTCTGTTCCCTGTCTCCGTGAGCTCTTCCGGGAGCTCTGTGCCTAGAGTACTGGGAGACACAGACGTTGAAGGCTCGGCCTTGCCCTCCAGGCCGTGGGGCCCGGCTGCAGAACCAGACACACGTGTATCCCCAGATGGGACACATGGGCTGCGCTGGCTGTAAGGCTGAGCTGACAGGGTGGGCTAGTCGGGGGCTGACTTGAGCAAAGTCCCGGTGGGTCCGGGACTGATGAGCTGTGTCTGCTGGCCTGTCTCAGGTCCAGAGTATCGATCTGAAGCGTGCTCCCCACCCAGGATGCACTAGCTGGGGTGCTCCGGGTCCTGGACATCCTGTTTGTCCCGTGAGGTCTGCTCCCACCCTCCTGCAGCCCATCATCCACCCTGAAGCCTGCATGGCCCCACATTCACTCTCTCCCGGGCTTCCCTCCTCACTTACAGCGAAACCCCAACTCCTTCCAAGGCAGCAAGCTGAGCCCACCTGCTCTGTGGTCACCCCTGCAGCCTCCCTGCCCACTCGTCTCCTCCCTGCTCATCCACTGGGGGTGCGCTGGCCTCCTGGCTGGTCCTCAGACCATCCAAGCTGCCCAACACGTGAGAGCCTCTCTGCTGGGAGCGCGTTTCCCCCGGACGCACTCACGGTCCATTTCCTCAAGCCTCTGCTCAAATGTCACCTCCACAGAGTCTCTTCTCGGCTGCTCTATCTAAAGCCCTGCATTACCCTTTCCCTTGCTTCTCCTTTGTTTTTGTTATAGCATTTATCACGATCTGAAATTATATTACAGGCCCACAATCCAATTCCAAAATCCATAAAGCTCTGAAAACCAAAAGCTTGTTCATAACTCATTTGGTGGCAAAACGTGATCCGAACTGACGTGAGGCTATTTATAGTCTTGGTTCATCCCTCTTAGTGTGAATATTCATACATTTTGCCGCAGAAATATTAATGCGTTTGATTACGGGGTGTTACTCCATACCCCGCTGGGGACGTTACATAATATACGGTCTGTGCACCGTATTACGTTTCGAAAATGCAAAGTCTGAATGCCAAAACCAGGTTCCTAAACCTCAGCACTGCTGGCTGTGGGGGCTTGGTAATTCTTCGCTCCAGAGGATGGTCCTGTACACTGGAGGGTTCTGGGCAGCAACACTGGCCTCTACCCTCTGCGTGCCAGTAGCTGTCCCTCCAGCTGTGACAAACAAAAATCTCTCTGGACATTGTCGAACTGCCCCGGTTGAGGACTGTCGGCTGCAGTATGTCTGGCCTTAGGGCTTTCGGGTGAGGGGTGGACCCCTGTCCTATGTGCTTACTTTTATGGGATGTGAATACCATGGGGACAGAAATTAGATTCGTTCTGTGCTCTGAAGTATTCCCAGTACCTAGAGGGGTGTCTGTTGCAGGGTTGGCACTTAATAAATAATTGTCGCATGAAGGCAGAAAGGATTCTATGGTCCTTCTGGGGTCCATCTCACGGGTTTATCAGAATGCCTTTCAGATGTGCACCCCCACCCCCACCCCCCAGCAGGTGCAGTGGACAACCCACCTTCCACCCTGGCTCGTCACCAGGGGTTCAGTAGTACCCCTAAGGGTTGGGCCCCCCGGGGGGTGCCCAGCTCCTGCACTTGACCCCAACCGCCCCTGAGAAGTCTGGACATTGCTGGCCTCAAGCCATTGATCTCTAGAGTGGGGACAATGACCCTTGCCCACATCTTGAGAGACGGTGCCTTTAAAGGGCTATATACCCATTTACTGTACAGAGTCGACTTCCCTTTATCTTCTTGTGTACCTGGAACAGGTTTGGGCTACGAAAGGCCTTGTGGATCAGGCCTTGCTGACTTGTGAGGAGCCAGAGCCTGCAGATCACCAGTGTGATCACGGACAGGTTGAGGAAGGAGTGAGGGTCAGGGATAGGGGTCCTTGGCAAGCTGTGGTCTCTGGTTTTTGTCCCGATAAAAAGCGCTCAGGTGCGAAAGGTTACTGAGTCCTACCGGCATCTCTGTCCAGTGATAGTTCAGCCTCTGCTGACTTACCCCCGGTGATGGGGAGCTCATCCCCTCCTGGGGCACCCAGACCAATGCTCCCTGCCCACAACAGTGTTTCTGGAGTTCTCAGGCTCCCTCATTTCACATCCTTACGGGGCCACCGATAGTTTTGGTTTTCCCAGGAGGGTCCCAGTTTTAGTCTCTGCATTAACAGGACTCCTTTCGCTCTCCAGGGGAGGTTACCTTTCTTTCATCTGCGGCTTCTATTTAGCCCCCACGCTCCCCCACAATACGGAGTTGATCCCTGTTCCCCCAGGGCCTTGGGTGGGTGTGGGAGGAGACCCACTTCAGAAGAGACCAGACTTCTTGCTAAAGACAAAGCCCGGCCACTCTCCACCAAGAAGGTGCTTGATCCTTGGCCTCACCTTCAGATTCCTTCTTAGCTGATTTCCACTGGAAGGTTCTGGAGAGTGTGAGCTCGAAGCCTGGGTGGGGCTTTTTAACATCCAGCAGATGGGGGCCCACAAGCAGATGGTACTGGGTGCATAGGGGTGGGTGGGGGTAAAGGTGGCTCTGTCTGGGACATAGACAAGGAGTCCATGACAGAGGCCATGGTTGTCCCCAGTGTCCATTTCCTACTTCCTCTCAGTGCACAGCCTCCTGGACTCAAATGACTTTTCCCAGCTTCCTGTGCAGCTAGGCATGATCACATGACTAAGCTCTGGCCGAGGGGGTGTAAGTGAAAGGGGTGTGTGCAAGTCCCAGGAAGTATTCTTCCTGACGGCTGGGATACAGACACGATGGCTGGAGTTAGAGCAGCCATGTTGGACCCAAAGCCTCTGGAATGGAGAGCAGAGCAACAAGATAGAAGGAGCCTGGGTCGCTTGGAAATTGTGGCTACCATACGAGACCTTGACTGACTCTTGTTTAAAGAGAAATGAACCTCTAGCATCTGAGCCTCTGTTAGCCTACATTTTCTGCCACTCAGCAGCTGAATGGAACCCAAGAAATCCAGAGCCTGAGCAGAACTTTCTGCTGGAGATAACCAATCGCCCAAGGGTGCCAGGCAGGAGGCTGGTGAAGGTCAGGGAGGTGAGGCCTTTAGGGGTTCCAGGGGGAGGGGAATTAAGAACTCACGCCAGTTCAAACTCTGCATTATCGGAAGGACAGAGAGCCCACGGCAAACAGACGGGAGCGTGGTCGATCCTTTATGGGACTGGCCACTTCCTAGCAGAGTTCTCTGCTTTCCCCAATGCAGACCCCTACTTTTGGGGACCAGAGCCAGCTCCGCCCTGTTGCTGAGAGTCACAGAAGCAACAAATGTAGCCTTCGGCCCTCCGGGAGAGAGCATCCCCAGAAAGCCAGCTGTAACACAAAGTCCAAGACTGGCAGGAAGCCCGCTGGACTGTTCTACGTGCCAAACTGCCGTCCTGGGCTCTGCGGCTTTGCTTAGGCCCGGCAACACTGTGAGAAGCTCAGGGGGGCAGGGGGCGGGGATTCCTGTCCTCTTGCGGCAGATGAGGAAACCGAGGCACGGCTTAAAGGAGCTGCTCCAAACCCCAATACTGAGCTGGGAATCAGGCCTGAGACAAAACCAGCAAGGGGATGCCGATACGCTCCTAGTGGCGGAGCCGCGATGGAGGCAGAGGCCCACAGACGGGGCGTGGCCCGCGGGGGGCTCGTCCAGAGGAGGCCCTGGCTGCTCTCAGACTGTCCCCTCTCCCTGGGGGCTGGCAGAGGGCGAGTGGCCCTTTCCGCCTCTCTCCCGGGCACCCGCCTCGGGTCGGCCCTGCCTCCTGTTCTCTGGCGCCTGGCCCAGCCATTGTTCTTGTACTTTCTCCAAATTAAAAACCCATTGCTGCCCCTTCCTAGGTAAAAAGAGTTAATTTTCAATTCGAGTGTGTGGGAGGGTGTCCCCGGGGAACGGAGTAATGAAGCTGCTAGTGCTAGTTGCAAAACAAATAGATAAATCAATGTTTCAATTTTCTCCATGTGAGAGAAAGGGCTGCGTTGCTTAGCAATTCAAAGAACATTACTGCAGGCTCTTGGAGGCAGCCATAAAGGCTACAAAAGTTGCCGGGGTTTGAGCCATATTAGAATGACAACCAAACTTACATTCTTCCGGCCCAACAACCGGAGCCAAGGAAGGAGGGCTGTTTCCAGGAGAAATCCCTGCAGACCCATCACTTTGCCTCACGGCACCCAGCAAGGTGGAGCGGGAGCCCCCTTGGACAGACAGGCAGGGCAGTGCTGAGTCCCCACATCGGCACCGATGACGCTCAGGGGAGGCCCCTGTGACCTTCTTGGGCTGCCTGATGCCTTATAGAAAAAGCGGGTGCCTGTTTTCCATGGGCCTAGAAACCCCAGCCCAGCCCTGCCCTGCCAGGGTGCCCGCACCCTCAGTCCTGCGTATGGAAACACAGTGAACCGCTTCAGGCCCCTGACTTCTGCTCCCACACCTCCCATGTCTCCCTAGCACCCTGGGCACTGAGGCATCGAGAATTACATTCTGTATCACTGCATTTTATAAGTGCCGCACATCCCCTTTCCTCAATAACCTTTCGAGGTAGTTTCTATTATTATCCCCATTTTATGGATGAGGAAACTGAGGCCTGGCAAAGTTTTGTGGCTTTCCATGGTCACATGGTCAGAACATGGTGTTTTAGGGTCTCTGTGTAGAAGTCTTGCCAGAAGCACGGGGTTGGGGCGGATCTTGGTTGGGGAGGGGTTGCCCAGACTGTCCCAAGGCAAAGAACCAAATCCCACATTTACCTCCAACCGGCAGCCTAACTGAGGGAGACGAAGCGTGCGAGGGGTTCTGTGCCTGGTCCAGAGTCAGTCCTCAGGCCGAGGTGCTGGGGATATTTGACCCGTAGGTGTGGTAGCCTTTGGCATCACCAAGAATAAGCGATATTATGGATCTCTGACAAGACCATCCTAGAGCTGGCGTGAGCCTGTGTCCTGCCCTGCCCGGACAAAGTGCCTGTAAGGAAGGCACTTTGGAGGCTGTTGGGTCCATGATGAATGAGGCCAAAAGCAGGGTCAAGACACAAATCCCAGCTCCCTCGCCTGGCACTCCGGGGCCCCCCACTTCTGCCCGGCCGCCTCCTTCCCCCGAACCCTTCCTCTCCTCATTCCCACTTTTGGTCACGCTGTCTGCTCCCCGCATATCTCCGCACCCGGGGATTTCTGCAGTCCAAGGGGAGCCCGTGTGATTCCCAAAGGTGTCCCTCACCGGCCACCTGTGTGACCCACACGGGGTCCACACTTGTCAGTGGCGGCTCCATGTGTGGGTGTCCCCCTGGCCCCTGTGTCTCTGTGGCCCCCATGGTGTCTGCTGCCTCTGTGACCTCACCATGGCCCCCCTCGCCTGGAGCTCAGCCCCTACGAGCCCCTTTGCTGCCTTGCCTCACCTCCTTTCCCCAGACTCCCCCACCTCCACAAGGCTCCCTGTCTGGAAGGCTCTTCCCTTTTCTCCACTCGCCCCCCATAAAGCTCCCAAAGCCCAGATGTCACCTCCAGGTTGACACCACTTGGGCAGCCCATCCGGTCGGAACAGACATCCTTCTTCCAGAAACTTCTGCTGCCTGAGCTTGCACCCCTGTCTCCTCTCTTGGATTTCCAGCCCCACCCCCATCCCACTCCCCAGGGCAGGGACAGACTCTTCTGGCCCAGGAAGCCCCAGTTCCCGGCCAGTGCCTGGCTCAGAGGTCGGCCTGCGAGCTAGCTGGACACGGGGAGAGGTGGCCAAGCAGCCCAGAATCTATGGTGTCACCCCCTCTCACAGTAAATGGCACTGCCTGGGTGCCACGTCCCAGGCCCCAACAACTGCACCAACGCCAGTGATGACAAAGAAGTCTGTATTTTTCCAGGGCTCTGTACAGAAATTGTTTAAAAAAAGGACTCTGGAGTCAAACCAACCAAAATGGGGATCTTTGCTCTGCTGCCTCTGAGTGCCGGGGGCTTGGAAGATTCCTGAGACTCCACCCTGGCTTTCCTGGTATACAATGGCAGGAAATAATTGCACCTCCTCCAGAGCTGTTGAGAGGCTGTGCCAGCGCACTCTGTGAAGTCCAGGCCCCACTGACCCCACTGCCTGAAGACTTTTGTGTTGGGGTGGCCTGGCTCCGCTTTCTTTCTAGAAGCTGTTAGGGTTTCTCCAGGCCAGGTGAGGGATTATCAGCCATGTGCCGGTCGGGTCTGAGGGTCCGCATTCAGGGCTGGCTGCCCTTTCCCTGTCCTGCGCCAGCTCAGGTGCCCCCAGAATAGGTCCAGTTACCCCTGGGCAAGGGCCTTCACAATTCCCACCTCAGCCACCGCGGTCCCCTCCCTCCCTTTTCCTGCCACGCTTCGTGGAGCTGAGGCTCTGGGCTCACCGTAGTCAGAAGCTTGGGCAAAACCTGCTGGCTGCACTCCTGGGGGGCAGGGTGGGTGGTGGAAAAGCCCCTACCACAGGGGCCCTCCTTCGTGGGGGCATGGCCATCTGTTGCCATGGAAACGGGAGCACCTGGTGTCCACGTGTCTGTGTGCTGGGCACCTTGTCAGCGATGGATGAGGGCGGGTGGGCCGGCCTTTCCCCAGCAGTGGCTGGGAGACCCAGACTGCGAGGCGAGGAGCCTTTCTGACACGGCTCACTGGGAGAGCTTGGGGCTGGGGACACGGGGCGGGGCAGGCACACTCAGTTCAGTCCTTGGAGGACCCAGGGCCTTAGCTTTCTCCTTGTGAGAAAGAGCTCTGCAGCAGGTCACGTTCCCTCGTCCCCGGAGCCGGGCGTGTCGGGTGTGACGGGACCTTCCACTCCTGTACCCATCTTCCCTAATCTGTGTCAAGACAGATGTTACCAGATGTGTGTCAGGAAAGAAGAAACAGAGATCCACAGTCAGATGAGTGTGGGGAGCATGTCTCTTACCCCACTTGGGGATTCTCAGTGTGATGTTAACAGATTTCTGGGAAAACCTGACAAACTTTGCTCTATCCCATGTTTCCCAAAGTCACCTGATCAGGGAGCCCTGTCTTTATGGAACAGCAAATAAGAGTGACCTTGCAGTACAGCTTTGGAAATGATGCTCTAGCCCAGGGGCAGGCAAACGGTGGCCCAGAGGCCACATCCAGCCCAGCACCTGCTTTGGTGTATAAAGTTTTATCGCCACACAGCCAGCCCATTCATTCCCGCTTGTATGTTCGCAGCAGCTTTCCTGATACAAAGCAGAGCAGGGTGGTGGTGATAGAGATCGTGAAGCAGAAGAGACTGACTGTTTCACCTTTTAAGAAGTTTGCTGACCTTTGCTTTAGACCAAGGCCTTAGGAGACCGTTTTAAAGAAATGCAGGCTGTGTGGGTATGAAGACTATCAATCCACTTTTATACCGCCGGAAGCATTTCCAGCGAGGAAGGAAATCTGATGCTACAAACAATGCATCTCGTATTCCCGAGCTTGTGTCTGGGCTCAGGTGTCCCGTGGGCCGATAGAATGGCCAGAGCCGGCGAAATCCCTGCCTTGTCACAGCCAGGCATTAGGGGGCGCCCTGGCTTGTGTTGGTGACAAGGAGCTGTGGTGCCAAGGCCCTGTTTCCCTCTGGGTGAGGCAGGCTGGTGAAGCGTAAGCACCAGCTGGGAGAGGCTGGGGTTTCTCCTCCAAGCTCGTTAATCTTAAAATAGATAATAAACACCACCGGGGGGTGGGGGGGCTTCTGAGCCCTTGGACACGCCACGCTCTACACACCAGATGTGCTTCTGGAGCACCTGGGGAGGCCGCGGTCCTAGACGGCGGGAGGTGACAGGGCTCTGAGGACCATCCCCACCAGGCCTCTAATCTCCCAGTAGAGGACACAGGGTGCTGGCCTCGTTGAGCCTTCACGTTGGTCAGTCCCGGGACTGCTGCATTCTTACTACCCTTACATTTGGCCCCACTCTCTGCCTTCAGGGCTCTGAGTCAGACCCTTGTCAGCATGTGCCCAGTATTCGTAACTGACGGTCCCTCATCCTCCCACCTCCCTGCTCTGGTGGTCTCTATACACCCCTGCTAGACTAATCTCTAAAATGTGACTTTTAGTGTCACGCCCCTTCTCAGGGATTGTCGCTGGCTCCCCAGTGCTGCTCCTCTAAACCGCTCTCCATAAATAACACGGCCCCATTCTGCACATTAAGGTGCTTCATGTTGCCCCGTCCCCCAGTGCGGACCCTCCCTGCAGTCAGGCCCATCTGCCTGCTCCACCACCGCCTTGATCACTCTCCTCTGTCACCTCCCTCCCTGATGCACCCGGGGAGGCAGGAACCAGCAGGGCCCTTAGCAACCGTGGAGAATGGTCATGACAATTATGCGGTAAGTACGCTCGTCTTCCCCTGCCTGTGCCTGTGCCAGACATTGCTAATTGATCACAGCACTCTTTCTCTCTGAGCCAGAACTCAGACTCTCTTGGACAAATGTTATTAAAAGTGATATTAAAACCCGATTTGCCGTTGTTTCGCTGGGGTGGAAACTGAGGCCTGGGGAGGGGAAGTGACTGGCCCAAGATCACATGGCCACTTGAGGCAGAGCCAGGCTTAGATCTCTCTTTTCCCTCCTCCTGGCCCAGTGCTCTGCACACCACAGGCCATCTGCAAACTCTGGGTCTATGTTCTGTCAATAGGATGCTGCCTCAAACAAGTGGGAGGGACTTAGCCCTGTAAGGAGTCCGTGCTCCTGGGATGAGGCCCAAGCCACCTACTTGTCTGCTTGGTGGGTATGATTCTGATGCACTAAAAATAAGGAGGCATCTCTCTGGAGGGGCTCACTGGGGCAGCATGGGATGGAGGAGTGAAGTGCAGACAGAGCCACCGCCCAGCTACTGAGTCAGGCTTACATCCCACCTTGGGCTTGAAGCCCAGCTCCCGGGGTTGTAAGGCTTAGCAAGGAACACTCAGAAGAGGTCAGCTGACATTTATTAAGCACCCACCACCGGCCAGGAACAGAGAGCCGAACCCTCCACGAGAGGTATTTCACGTGCTTCCCCCTGCCCTCTGAGGCGATAGTATGAACCCATTTTACAGACGAGACCGCAGAGGCACAGAATTTGATGGGTCAGAGAATACGTGCATGGAGAAGCAGGGAATGTGCATGAAGCAGCAGCCCAGAGAGCAAACATGTGAGTGCTGCTGAGATCGGTACTCAGAGTTGGGTCTGTTCTTAGGTCCTTCCCAGGGGCCCCTAAGCACTGGCCTCAGAGTAAGCCAAGAGCTGGGGATCTGGAGACAGAAATGACGCTGGCAGCTGGACACCAAGTTGACTGTACTTGGCAAAGCAGAGCTGGGGGAAGCTGGAAACCATGCCCCATCTCTGCCAGTCTCATCCCTGGCCCCTTTCTGCTGAGCCCTGAAATCCAGCAACCTTTCCCAGGAAGGTGGAGAGGGTCGAGGCAGGGGGGTGGCTGGGGTGAGGGCCAGAGCTGGCCAGGGAGCCTCCGTCGCATGGACAGGGAGCTGAGTAAACAGCCCTCCCTCTCTGGAAAATGACCCTGCTGATCCCAGAGTTAAAAATAGAGGCGTTATCGATCGGGGGCCGTGTCCAGCGCGACTTATCAGAGCTTCATTGGCAAAATGACTGGCTTGAGTCAGCCCCTCAGGTAATTTATTTTTCCACTCAGCTGGCCAGGGAGCATCCCCGGCACATCCAGGGCTGTGCAAATGAGGCCTGCGTGTCCCCAACACTGTGGCTCACTCACCAGGTGCCTGCCTGAACCCTGGGAGTGGGTGGGGGCTGCCGTTCTGTCCTGTTCAGATACCGCACCGGGTTCCCTGGTAATTACTGACTCTGGGAAAAGCCTGCTTTGAAGGCCTGTTTCATAGGTTTACGAGACCCGCTCGCAGGCCCCAGCCCAAGGCTCAGAGCGCAGCATGCGACATTGTGTCCCCTCCCGTCATTACCTAGGTGGCCCTGCTCCTGGTGTTAGGTGGGCACCTGCCTGTGTGCCCTGAGTCCTCTCTGGGTCCTGACAGTGGTCAGACCCGGCCTCTGGCCCCGGGTGGGCTCCCAGGCCGTGGGGATAGGGGTGAAGACCACACCGGTGGCTCATCTCCTGAGGACACTGGGCACAACCCCGGTTCCCGTCCTTCGTGCAGCACCTCCCTGGCAGGTGCAGAAAATCCAAGCCGAGTTCCTTCAGCTTTCATCTTCCCTTGGGGCCCTCACCGACAGCGACGCAGATGGTGTGTGGGGTTGAACAGCGTCCCCACAAAATTCACGTCTACCCGGAACCTCAGAATGTGACCTTATTTGGGGGTAGGGTCTTTGCTGATGTAATTAGTTAAGGTGAAGTCATACTCGATTAGGGTGAGGCTTAGATCCAGTGGCCGGTGTCCTTAGAAGAGCAGAGACAGACAAGGAGAAGGCCTTTTGAAGACAGAGGCAAGGCGTAGAGGTGCAGTGAGAAGCCAGGGGGCGCCAGGGATTGCCAGAGCGACCGGAAGACGGAGCGGGGCTGGGAAGCATTCTCTCTCAGAGCCTCCAGAAGGAAACCACCTGCCAATACCTTGACCCCACACCTCTGGCCTCCTCCCCTGGGAGGCAATACTTTTCTGCTGTTTTCAATCCCCACCCTCTGCCCCATCCGTGGTACTTTGTTATGGCAGCTGGGGGTCAAAGTCCCCCTCTTGGAAACTCCCCAAAGCCCATGCCAGGATGGCAGGGAAGCCATCATGGCCCTGGAGCAAAGGCAGAACTGCCCCCCACCCCGGCCCCGCCCCAAGCTGCAGCTGATGAGACGGTTTACTCTCAAAGCCTCGGTTTCCCTGACCCTAAAATGGGAACAATAATCTGTTCTCATGGAGGGCCTTGCCTGTCCCAGTGACAGTGCTTGGTCAAGTCTGCCGTGCAGCCCAACTTGAAGGGCACTGGCAGTGGGAAGGGGGGTGGGTGGGTGGGCCCGAACTCTGAGGGGTCGGCGGGGCGCCTGGCCGACTTTCCTGTTCAGTTTCCATCTGCCTGCAGGGCACTAACCCCTGTTCCTGCATGCTACTCCACTAGGCTCTTCTCTGATGCCAGGATTTGAGGCCTGGCCCAGGAAGGGACCCTCAGAAACAGAAACACGAATACGCCTTAAAATTAAGATGTTGCTTCCTAGCAGAACATGGGCCAGGAGTCAGGCAGTGATGAGTTCAGGCACCAGCTGCCTTGTTCGCCAGAAGAGCTGGGGCTGGGAGGGAGGCATCTGCACAGAGAGCTGGAGCACAGACTTGCTTTCTCATCAGACTGAGCCCTTGGCCCCCCATGGCCTTTGATTTTGTCTTTCCTTTCCCTTCTGTCTTTGGTAAACTCCCTTCCCTTTGGAGATGGTGGAAGGGGTGAGGCGGGGAGATGGTGGAGGGGGTGAGCTACAGGCCTGGCTCTGGGAGGGACACTGCACGTCTTCCGCCTCACTGAATGCTCACGACACGCCGTGAACTGGACGTTTGTGTCCCCCACCTCCCCCGACTCCAGAGCCGGAAGAAATACATATCTGTGGCTGAAGTCCCGCAGTCTATGGTATTTGGTTACGGCACCCCGAGCGGACTAAGGCACACCACTAGTGAGGCCGGAAAGACCACCCCTGTTCTGCAGTTGAGGAAACTGAGGCTCAGACAGGTAAAGGGGTCTCCTGACCTCACCCACCCACTTCAGGGGGGAGCTGGGTTGAAGCCTCCCTTGGGACTCCCAGGCTCTCTCCACTCTGTGGACCCCGACAACGTTATTTTCTCTCTCAGACTGGGAGGGGTGGAACGCAGCGGCATGGCCCATCAAACCTGCCAGGGCCTGGGCCTGGGGAAGTGGGCTTCCCGGGCAGGGGCTGTGCTGACCCAGCAGACCCCACCCGTACTTGGCCTTGGTGAATAGGGCAGAGCCAGGCTCAGAGCACAGACCTGATTAGCTGATCATCAAGGTGCCTCCCTACTCCCACTCTCAGGACAAAGCTTAATGGTGCTAAACAAATCTCCTTAATTAAACACTCATATCAGAACAGTGTCCAGGTCCCCGGCTGAGGTCACGTGCGGCCAAACTCCCACCCTGCCGTTGACGGCTGATGTCTCAGGCTAGCCCCGGACACTTGGCACAGATGGGCAAGCGTGAGCCCCCAGCTTCCCCACCCCCACCCCTGTGCTTCCTCTCTCCACCTCCACGTTCCCTAAATACTAAGCTCTCCCAGACCTCTGCAAAAGGGCCCTAACTGATACCACAGTGCAAATGATCCACAGCAGAAAGTGGGAGTCCTGTCAAGGAGGGTTATATATCATCTAAAACCACAGCCAGAAGCTGGGGCAAAGAAGCTCTCCTGGATGAATTTCAGAACTGGGTCAGAGGAAGGAGGTGGAGTGAGGGGCACTGGGTCCTGCAGAGAGCCTCAGAATCCACACCGTGCCCACCTGGAGAGCTCTGTTCTCCCATCAGAGTTCTTAGTGGGATTAAACAAGGTGGCTCTGGTGTCTCCCAGGATGCCTAATTATCAAAGTAAAAGTCATTTGTAATCAATATATTGCCTTTAATCAAAGTAGAGCAACGGACACATGATTTTAGAAACTTTTCCACTGAGTTGAAAGGATGAGGCAGGGTAGTTAGCTGAGTGGCAAGCTCATCCTGGGAGTGTTTCCTGACTGAGGGGACCTGGGCATTATGGCTCCGGGGTCTGGGATCTGGGGCACATTGTCTGCACCTAGAAGGTGCCATGATGACGACGGTGATGGTGATGGTGATGATGGTGGCAGTGAGAATCATCAACATTTACTGACCGCTTTAGATCTGTCAGGCGATATTTGAAGAAGGTTTCATATATTAACTCACTTCATCCTTGCAACAACCCTATTAGGAAGGTAATAGTATTATCTCCAATTTAGTTGAGAGGTTAGGCACCATACCCGAGGCCACCTAGGTAAGGGTGGCAGAGTTCAGTTGTGATCCTAGACACTTTGTGTGGGACCGCATTGCTCCTTTTCACCTTTTGGTGGATGACGATGGAGGCCAGGGTAAATGCATACACAGTCTCGAGGCTCACAGACCCAGATGCCCATGGTAATCCCCCAAGTAGCTGGTGAGAATACAGACTCCAGAGCTCCTGCCAGTCTCTCTGCACTGGAACCTGGGGATGTGCATTCTTCAGAAGCTCCTTAGGTGATTCCGATGCAGCCAACCCAGGACCTCGGTGGGGAAGCACCAGTGCCAACGACTACCAGGAAGTCATGTTCGCACGGGGGACTGGGAGCCTATTGGTCTATCTCCAAGGCATACCTCCCGTCCATCCATGCTCTCCCCTCTCGCCAGTCACCATCTGTGGTGACCCTATCCTTTTGTCCCACTGCAGTAGCTTTGCCGGGAGCTCCTGAATCCTAGGATCTGGTCCCCTGTCACAGCCTCTGCCTGCCACTCAGTAGCCAGAGTGAGTTTCTGAACCTGCACATCTGGTTAAGTAATCCTTCTGTAGGTGACCTCTACCCCCAGCCTCTTGCTGTCCACAAGCCTGCAGGCTCCCCATCACTGGCCCTGCCCACCCTCCATCCACACCACAGCCACTTTCCACGTGGCTGTGACTGTCTGGTTTCTGGAAAGCCGTCAGCCTTCCTGACCTCACAGTGTGGCCCTGATGCTCCCAGTGTGAATGCCCTTCCCCAGTTGACACTGGCTCGTTCCTTCTCCATCAGGTCACCTGAAATGTCACAAGGGGCCTTCCTGGACCACCCTATTGCGAGCAAGCTCCTGTCCCCTAACTTATTCTTTCCCCTCGTGGTCCCCATCACACATGGCCACTAGGCTGGCCTCATTTACCTATAAGCAGCTCTTTGCTCAATGCGTCCTCCATCACAGGTGCTGGGACATGCAGGGAACCACACGGAGCCTGTTTGCATGGATCTGCTATACCTGCTTGTTTTTGGTCTTTCCCACTGGCATGTAAGGCTCATGAAGACATGGCCACTTTTGTATCTGCAGCGGAAGCCTCGTGTGGCCTCAGAGGGGCCCTGGGGAAGTCTGTCTGGGGAATGACAGAGCATATGAAGCCCTCCCTGTACCAACTCTGCAGATTTGAGGCTTGGACTGGTCTTACCCGTCCCTGTTGCCACCCAGGACAGAGCCTCCTGGACATGGAAGGGCAGGTGAGCATCTTAACAACCCTTCCCTCCTGTCTGCGAGGGACCGAGGCTGAGAGGGAAGAGACCAAGCGTGACTCGGTCCAAGAGGAGGCAGGTCTCTGGCCCCGTGGAAGGCTCCATGGCCTGGCTGGGCTGAGGTCTGGGTGTCACATCTGTTCCAACCAGGTGTGCAGAGCCGTGGCCATGAGATCTTGGAGCTGTGCCTGCCTGTTTGTTGCTGAGGCCCTGGTCTCAGCTACAGGGAGGCAGGGAGGCAAGAAGGGGGCAGACGGGAAATTTGGCAGGAGCCGGGCCAGCGTTTCTTTGCTATATTGTGCCAGGCCTGGAACTTGGTGGGTGCTTAACAAATGTTTACTGTTGACAAAACCAACCTTGTTTATACCAGGCCTGTCTCCAAAGACCAGTTCACATACTTAGAGAGAAACTTAATTATCTCTTGCAGTATCCTCTGGAGGTAGGGTGGACCCCTTGTGGTTTATAAATGGAGGGAAAGGCCCAGAGAGGGGCAGAGAGTGCCCACGGTCACACAGGTGCCCAGACCAGCTTGGCCCAGAGCCCCTGTCTCCAGTCTTGAGGGAATGCAGAAAGCCTCCGTCTTTCTTTAAAAGTGGCCTCAAGGGCAAAACAGCCCACAGAAAACACCCAGGAATTCTTTTACTGGAGGAGCTTCACAGAATGGCTAAGGTCCTGGCAGCCTCCGGGGCCGCTGGGGTCTCTGCCAGGTGCATCCAAACAGTGACAGAGGGAGAAGGTGGGTCCCAGGCTCTGCCGGCCTGCCCTGTCCCTGGCAGGATGGCATTTCTGTGCCCAGCTGGGCATCCGCTGGGGCAGATCCAGCTCCCGATGTGGATGCCCAGCCCAGCCCTCTGCTCTGGCCTCTTGACTCTGTAAGGTGGTCTGGGGGCCAGGTTGTCTAAGACAGGGCCGCCTTGTGCGTCCCCAGACCTGCACCCTGGCCCAGGGCCTCACTCTGGGTTCTGTGGGGGAACCAAGACAAATAACAAGATGTCCCCACCTTTTGCCCCAGGGTCTCCCTATAAGTGAAGGGTCAGGGGCGGGCCCAGGAAGCACAGGGTCACCTGACTGGAGCAGCAGCTGCTTCCTGCTTCGGGGACTCACGCTCCCTGGGGGCCTTGGCTCCCTGTCTTCCTGCTGGTGCCCACCAGCCCCTCCTTCCCCTGCTTCCTTTCCTCTCCTCCCTTCCCTCTGCCTCCCCCCTCTCTGCCACTTCTGATCATCACTCTATCTCCAGCTCGGCTCCTTTCTCTCTCTCCCCCACCTCTGTGTTTCGTTCACACCGGTTTTCTTTGT
Source organism: Leopardus geoffroyi (assembly GCF_018350155.1). Taxonomy (NCBI): domain Eukaryota; kingdom Metazoa; phylum Chordata; class Mammalia; order Carnivora; family Felidae; genus Leopardus; species Leopardus geoffroyi. The sequence continues at coordinate 5,197,203 of NC_059328.1, read as the reverse complement.
GCACTGTTCCCCTTTGCCCCCCCCCGACCCCCTGCAGACCTGCCAAGATTTGTCCTTGAGCTCTTCTCCCCACATGAAACATGGGGGGCGGAGGGTCGGGAGGGCATTCTGGCCTGGGCAGACCCCACGCACACGTGCATGCACGCATACCCACGACTCGCGAATCTGTTCCACCTTGTACTTGGTGCACCTGCCATCCTGGGAAACGGAAGGCGAGGGGGGATGCTCTCGGGCAGAGCCTGCCGTAAGCCCAGCCTGAGGCGGCTGTCCCCGCCACGGCCTCCGCTGTCCTCGCACATCAGCAGCCATAGTCCGCGCAGGGTGCCATCTCCGGGACGGGCCCATTAGAGCCGAGCCAGCCTCTCCTTCCAGGGAGGGCCTTTGCCTCAGAGGCAGGCCCGCCCCACAGGGGAGTGACAAGGGCTAGTTCCCCCCCCACCGCGCCCCCCCCCCCCCACCCTGGCCTCAAGCAGAGGTTCCTCGCCAGGAAGGCCCGGGATGACCCAAGGGCAGGCTGGGGTGCCCATGGGGCAGTGGGTCCTGGCCACCCTGACAAGCTGCGGGATCCAGCTGCCCCGCAGGCCCATCAGACAGAACGGCATTTCTGTAGGGCAGGATTAACTTAGGTTTGGTTCTCCTCATCTGAATTCTCAGAATGGAAAGTTATGTAGCCCACCTCCTCCATCTGAAAGCCCAGCCTCCACCCTCAGACACTGCCGACCTGTCCTCCACCTTACTTTACGGGCTCTCACTATTATCGGGCACTTTCTGCCCACTTCTCTGCTTCCTCAAGCATCTTTCTCTAGGAAATCAGTTCTATGGGGCAGGGTCTGCTTTGCTCTAACTGCTGGCACACAGTAGGCACAAAATAACTGTTTGTCGAGCGAGTGAATGAGGCCTCTTCTTGCTCAGCAAGTCCCTGAATCTCCCAAGGTCTTGGTTTCCCTGACGGGCATAATAAAAACAGATTTGGTCCCAGGATGCTGTGGTCACTCCAAATGCATGAGCATCGCGGCCAGCCCTTCAACTTGGACCTTGTGAACCACGTGTGGCTCACTATCTGCCGTCCAGTCTCAGGATGGCGTTTTGACCCAAACCCAAACCAAGGGCTTCTGATACCCTGACCCACTTTGCTGAAGACAAAACTCGCTACGGGCACAGGAGCAAAGCTCCTCCCCACGTGGGGGGACTGAGCGTGGGCCTGGACATGACGCTGTAGCTGGGTCTGGGTGGGGGCAAGGGGCCCAAGGAGAGTCAGGTCGGCCACCGTGCAGGCCTCAGTCTTGCCTGTCCCCTGCAACAGCCACCTGTAAATGCAGCCTGGCTCCAAGACATAGCCTCTGACCCCTGTGCCTTGGTAGAGCGTTGGGCCGGGCTGAGAACGGGTTCACTGGGCAGCGGGGCCCTGCAAGAGACCCTCACGTGGACTTAGGAGCTGCTGGTTTGGCTGGGTCGAGGGTCCATGCTGATTCTGGCCACCGTCCAGGAGGGAATGGGGATGGTGGCCTGGGGTGACGATGTCCTTGGAGAGGTGATCGGGACATACCAGTTTGGGGCTGAGGTCACACTGGAGTGTGGGGGTGGGACGGGATGTTTTCAGGGGCCTCAGCAGGACAGTCGAGAGAGGTCTTTCTGGAAGGCAGGGAGGGGGCACCGAAAACGTTTCTGTAGTGGGCCTGGTAACCCCAGACCTTATCAGGATTTAAAGCCCAGCTGATGCAACTGTAAATGGGATCAGTTTCTTTATTTCTCTTTCTGTTGCTTCGTTATTGGTGTATAACAATGCAACTGATTTCTACACATTAATTTTGTATCTTGCAACTTTGCTGAATTCTTGTGTTAGTTCTAGGAGACTTTTGGTGGAGTTTGTTGGGTGATCCCATTCACAACTGCACCAAGAATCATAAAATACCTAGGAATAAACCTAACCAAAGATGTAAAAGATCTGTATGCTAAAAACTATAGAAAGCTTATGAAGGAAATTGAAGAAGATACAAAGAAATGGAAAAACATTCCATGTTCATGGATTGGAAGAATAAATATTGTTAAAATGTCAATACTACCCAAAGCAATCTACACATTCAATGCAATCCCAATCAAAATTGCACCAGCATTCTTCTTGAAGCTAGAACAAGCAATCCTAAAATTTGTATGGAACCACAAAAGACCCCGAATAGCCAAAGTAATACTGAAGAAGAAAATCAAAGCAGGAGGCATCACAATCCCAGACTTTAGCCTCTACTACAAAGTTGTAATCATCAAGACAGTATGGTCTTGGCACAAAAACAGACACATAGACCAATGGAATAGGTTAGAGACTCCAGAATTAGACCCACAAATGTATGGCCAACTCATCTTTGACAAAGCAGGCAAGAATATCCAATGGAAAGAAGACAGTCTCTTCAGCAAATGGTGCTGGGAGAACTGGACAGCAACATGCAAAAGAATGAAACTAGACCACTTTCTTACACCATTCACAAAAATAAACTCAAAATGGATGAAGGACCTGAATGTGAGACAGGAAACCATCAAAACCCTGGAGGAGAAAGCAGGAAAAAAACTCTCTGACCTCAGCCTCAGAAATTTCTTATTTAACACATCCCCAAAGGCAAGGGAATTAAAAGCAAAAATGAACTATTGGGACCTCATCAAGATAAAAAGCTTCTGCACCACAAAGGAAACAATCAACAAAACTAAAAGGCAGCTGATGGAATGGGAAAAGATATTTGCAAGTGACATATCGGACGAAGGGTTAGTATCCTAAATCTATAAAGAACTCACCAAACTCCACACCCGAAAAACAAATAATCCAGTGAAGAAATGGGCAGAAGACATGAACAGACACTTTTCCAAAGAAGACATCCATATGGCCAACAGGCACATGAAAAGATGCTCAACGTCACTCCTCATCAGGGAAATAAAAATCAAAACCACACTGAGATACCACCTCACGCCGGTCAGAGTGGCTAAAATGAACAAATCAGGAGACGATAGGTGCTGGAGAGGATGTGGAGAAAAGGGAACCCTCTTACACTGTTGGTGGGAATGCAAACTGGTGCAGCCGCTCTGGAAAACAGTGTGGAGGTTCCTCAAAAAATTAAAAATTGATCTACCCGATGACCCAGCAATAGCACTGCTAGGAATATACCCAAGGGATCCAGGAGTGCTGATGCAGAGGGGCACTTGTGCCCCAATGCTTATAGCAGCACTTTCAACAATAGCCAAATTATGGACAGAGCCTAAATGTCCATCAACTGACGAATGGATAAAGAAGTTGTGGTTTATCTATACAATGGAATACTACTTGGCAATGAGAAAGAATGAAATCTGGCCTTTTGTAGCAACATGGTTGGAACTGGAGAGGGTGATGCTAAGTGAAATAAGTCATACAGAGAAAGATACCATATGTTTTCACTCCTATGTGGATCCTGAGAAACTTAACAGAAGACCATGGGGGAGGGGAAGGGGGAAAAAAGTTACAGAGAGGGAAGGAGGCAAACCATAAGAGACTCTTAAATACTGAGAACAAACTGAGGGTTGATGGGGGGTAGGGGAGAGGGGAAAGAGGCTGATGGGCATGGAGGAGGGCACCTGTTGGGATGAGCACTGGGTGTTGTATGGAAACCAATTTGACAATAAGTTATATATATATAGAATAAAGCCCAGCTGAGTGGGTGGCCCCTGAGGCCTGGCTAAATCTGGAGCAGGAGGCACGGAGGAGATTTGGGGAAGCAGGTGACTGTGGGTCTGCAGGTAGGTGTGCTGGGGCTTAAAGGGCAAGCGGTTGCCTCCCTTGGACGTGGTCATAGGGAGCAGAAAACGGGGCCGGGCAGCCAACTGGCCGGCTTTGCGAGGGTTAACACGAGATGCAGGAAACCAGACCTTCTCCAGGAGCCAGCCTGAGTTGGGTGAACCATCAGAGCAACATCCTGCAACAACTCAGGTGTCTTTTCAAACGGCAGTGGGTGACATCTCCGAAAAAGAGGAGATAACATCTCTGGGAAGTGCAGGTGGCGTGACAGCAGAGTGACGACAACCTGTCAGGGGGTCCAGGTAGCTGTGAGGGGGCGTGGGAGGGGCTCCCCGCACAGCGGTTCGGCCAACTGGGAAGGACGCAGAGGGGGAGCAGAAGTTCCAGCGCCGGGGCAAACAAAGCTTAAATTACCCGAAGTGCCTGGCCTTCCCCGTCTGCTGCTCCAAGCCGCTGACATCAGACTGAGTTATGCCTCTAAGCTCTGCAGGAAAATGCTGAATTAAACAGCTTAGTGCCTTTACATATTCAAGCCGAGGCAAACACCATAAAATATGCTGAGTAACAGTTGTCTAACGCACATTCCTGAAAGTTTATTTTTGTGGCTACAGTAGCAGGTTCTGGAGGGGCCAAAGCCCTGGGTGTGTGGGGACAGCTGCGGCCCGGCCTCTCGGCACAAACGGGCCGGCAGTGGGGCCTCGGGCACCCACTCCTCGGGCACGAGAGCTTCATCTGAGTCCCATCTCTGAGCCACCATCCGGGACGCAGGCTTGGATGGGGGAAAATCTGAATAACCCTTCCCTAGCGCTCTCTCCAGAGACCTGGCCTGCCCTTCTGAGCCAGGACACAGCCCCAGGCAGACCACAGAAGCGATGGAACCTCAGAAGCTGGGTGGCTGGGGACCGATGCTTGTGACGGCCGCACTGATGCCGGCTTCCTCTGTCAGGCCAGGGCGCGAGCAGGGCTTAGGCTCAGTCTCCCCGATCCACAAGCCATTTCTGCCTCTGGGAACTAGGGAGGAGTCATTCTAGGACTGCGGCCTCGGGGTCCTGGGAAGGGGGTGGGTGGTCTCTGATGGGCAGCGGCATATGAGGGGTCCTGCGCGGGGAGCCAGCTCTGCCTTCCAGTGCTCTGTGTGGGGGAGGGAGCCCCCCCCCCCCACTGTCTCCTCTCCTCTCCCCAATCCCTCCCTCCCCGGGCCTGGGGTGACCTCTCAGGGAAGGTTCTGCTCATCTTGCAAGATGCAGTGTGTCCCTGCAGGCGGTGTGTGCCCTGTGGGGTCTGGGAGCCGTAAGAGGAGCACCCCACCCCCCACCGCCAACATCTGTCCCTCTGTTCGCCCATCACCTCCACGGCCTCTGGAGCCTCCTCTAGGAGGGCTGACCCCAGCCCCAGTGGCTGCGTAGATGGCAGAGGGGCCTGAGGAGGGCAACCTTCAGGTGCTGCTGGGGGTGGTGGGGAGGGGAGCCCTTTGCCCGCCCACCTGTCCCCCTCAGCCAGCACCTGGCTGCGCCTAGGATGTGCACAAAGAAGAGGAACCTTAGCAGGTAGGAAATGCCTTGCTCGGCCCTGAGAGCGGAGGGTAGGGATTTTCGGTGCACACCCTGTCCTTCACGGCTTGCATTGGCCATAGTTGCTACTCCTGACCCGGGGCCTCTTGGGCGGCTGTAGTGAGGTCAGCACCCCACCTCTCCTTCTGGCAACCTCCGGCCCTGCCCGCCCCCACCCAGCCCGGGCCCCAGGCTCCGGCCGCTCTCTGCCGAGGGCACTGCCGGGCCGGCCGGCCGGAGCAACCCCAGCGGTTCCATTAGCGAGCCGATGGTGGGTGACACTGTCTTAAACCAGCTGAAATGCATATCCGCTTGGTGACCTTAAAACTAATCATCGGATCACGCTCTGGCTCATGCCGCTCGACCAGCCGGCCCCATCCGACCTTAATGGCTGCTCTTGGAAGTCCGGGCCTCTCTTGTAGCCCAGATGGCAGGGTCTCCTTGGGGCCTGATGGAGACACGGCCAACTCTGTCTCGTGCACCGGCTCATTCACAGAAGAGGGGGCTGAAAGTCAGAGGGGACAAGGATACCTCGTGTCCTGGACCCTGGCTCCCTGCCACACCACGTGGGTGAGCCGCAGGTCACCGTAAGGCTCTGCCGGGCCTCTCACCCCTGTGGGCTCAGCGCTGGGGGCCCGGGCTGCAGGGTGTCTGCACACGTGTCCCCAGTGCCCCTCTGTCAGGGGACGTGAAGGGACATAAGGGGCAGTGGGGGTGCAAGGGCATGGTGGCAGGTCCCCATGCAGGGACCCAGGCCCTGTTCCCTACCCTCTCCCTGGGGCTCAGGGACCAGGGTGTGAACGATAGCCCCACAGAAGGCAGAAGAGAGAAAGTACCCGGTGCAGCTGGACGTCAGGTCCCATTGAGATCCACTGTCAGCCTAGGCCTCGGCTCCCACAGTCACGGATGATTTCGGAGGGAATGTGCATTTATTTTACAAAAAATCCTCCGAATGACAGAAAAACTGCATTTTCCTATGAAGAGCAGAGAACTAAGCTCTCATCCAAGAACCCAGACATGTTCTGAAACTCACTGGAGTCTGACCTGTGCTTCCTTCCGGAACTCTCTTCCGAGTCTCTGTGTCCTCCCAAAGGCTGGATGTTCAGCCTAGACCCATGTGTGGGTGCTCGTGCTTCAGGGAGGGCGCCAAGCTCATGGGGCTCTGCCCCTGGACTCCCAGGGGGCCGGGGGCGCCCCCCACACCTCCCATGTGCCAGAGACGGCTCAGGAACCCTCCAACGCAGAGCCCCCGCCTGCTGGACCGGCCTGTGGCTTTAACAGGCCCTCTGCTCAGCTCTAGGCTCTGCTCAGAAGATAGGAATGCCGCAGCCAGGCTCCCTGCTCCCTGATCCTTTAATCTGAGACTATTAAAACTTCATTCCACTCCTATTGGTAAACCATCAATCACCGTCACCAAGCAGCCTCTGGCTTTGGCAGCCCAGCGGGGGAGGGTAGCAGGGAGGGCAGGGGGCCAGGGCTACAAGCCCCCTCCCCAGGGCAGAGCCCTGGGCTCCTGATGGCTGGTATGACCTTGAGAAGGACAGAGCTGCTGGGGGACAGATGGAAGGCAGAAAGCCCTTGTCTGGGGGTGGAGGATGGCCCACGGCTCCCGAGAGCCACCTCTCAGGGCCCGTGTCAGCAGGGTGACGGCAATGCTCGTGTCCGGCCTCGCAGGCGAAAGTGCCATCAACGTCAGCTACCGCCTCTTTTCTGAGCTGCACACATCGGAGTAAACGCCAGCCTTTGTCTCTGAGCCACCTCTCACTTCCTTCCTGGCCCAGACCCTCAGGCCCTGGTCCCTCTCCCCAAAGTGACCCTGGCCTCAGCCAGGAGGGACAGAGGTTCTGGGGCCCAGCCCCCAAGGTTAACTTGTGAAAAGGCAGCACCAGCCCGGTGCTGGCAGGATTATGGGTCTTTTTCTTAATTAAAAAAATCCAATTAAATTAAGATATCAGAACTGAATAACACTCGAGTCATTAGCGCGACTTTTATCTTAATGACTACAGCTGCCGAAATCCTTCTCTAATTCGGGTGGCCTCCTGCCACAGCGGCAGGATGGGGCCTCTCTGGAGAGGGGGCCGAATGGCCTGCAGACACAGGGTGGGCGGGGGGCTAACCCGGGAGCCCCTGCTTTCCCCTGCCCCCCAGCCTCCACACAGGAGCTGAGCCCCGCGTGTCCTGGAGCTGGGGCGCCCCTTCCCCTTCCATCTCGGGGACCATAGTCATTCCCTGTCAGCCCTGCTGGCTGTGAGGCAACTTTGGAAGGGACAACGGTGGGTACCTAAATGTGTTTAAATAATTTTCCACCGAGGGAAAGAGTTCCCTCCTCTCTGCTCCAGGCCAGGGGTGCAGAGGCCTAGACCCTGCAGTGTCTCCTGCTCTGGGTGGACGGAGGGGGCTTGAGCGCTCCCTCCTGGGCCCCCAGGGCCTCCATGTGGAGAGCCCTGTACAGAGGGGCTCCTGCTGATCCCCGTCTTCAACCCCTGGGGCTTTGATCCCACTCTTCCTGCCGAGGCCAGTCGGAAGTGCCAGCCATTCCCGGAACAGAGGCTGCAGGCCTGGGCCGAGGGAGAGGGAGAGGCAGGTTGGTGGGGGTGGGGGTGGGGGCAGCAGGGCTCTGGGAAGCAGGAGATAAGAGGCAGCTGTGGGCCTGGAGATCTGAGTCTCAGGAGGGTGGCGGGGGGAGCCAAGCATGCAGGAGTCCTGGTTATCACTTAGCCTCAGGACTCCCCAGAAAGACAGGCAAAGAGTATCTGAGGCCTGGAGGCCCCCAGTGACGCGGTGACTCCAGGGGAGAAACACTCACAGAGCAGCTCTTCAGGCTCATGCACCCCCTCCTCCCAGCCGCCCACCCCTGCGCCCCGGACAGCTCTCCTGGCCTGTTCCCCCTCCAGATGCCCACAGAGGAGACCCTCCCCGAGCCGGCAGTGCCTTGCTATGGCTTCCCCCACAAGAACATGAGGAGCTGTGGCTGCAAGCGCCCTGAGGGCAGGGACAGCATCTGTCTCATTCACCCCTCCTCCTGTGTCTAGGCCAGAAGCCGGCACGCAGGTGCTCAAGAAATACGTGGTGACCGAATAACTGATCGGAAGGAGCCATGGTGAGAAATGGGCCTTCCCACTTGGCTCCTACCATCTTAACCCTGAATGTGTATCACTGCACTGGGGATTTGTTAAAAAAAAAAAAATTATTTTAGACAGACAGAGAGGGAGAGAGCGAGAATCTCAAGCAGGCTCCACACTCAGAGCCTGACGCGGGGCTCTATCCCACAACCCTGGGATCATGACCTGAACCAAAATCGAGTCAGATGCTCAACCTACTGAGCCACCCAGGCACCTAGGGATTTTTAAAAGCAATGGCAACTCTATCTTTCATTTGCTTTTCTAAAAAGACTTATGAAGAAAGAGGCTATGGATCATTCTGGACCCTAGAACATCACGGCTGGGGACGATGCCTGGTTCAATCTTCACTGTCTGCCAGGGGGGCGGTGGGGGTGGGTGGGGCTGGTTCTGCTGCTTGGCAGGGCCCCAGACCCCCAGCGAAGGCCTTTATGTGCTATTACCTGCCCGTTTGGGGCATGGTGGGATCTGATGGGGCTTAGGTCAAGGCCATTTGCTCCCCCAGGTCCTGGGGGCGCATTCAGAAGACAGGACAGGAAAAAAGAAAATCCCCCTGGCCTGGGGTGGACTGTGTCCGCCCCCAAATTCATGTCCACTCAGAACCTCAGAACATGAACTGACTTGGTTAAAGGGTCTTCGAGGATCTAATGAGCAAATTAAGATGAGGCGATACCGGACTAGGGTGGGCCCTGAGACACACAGGGAAAAGGCCTGATGAGGGAGGCAGAGACATGTCTACAAAGCAAGGACCTCCTACAGCCACCAGGAGCTGGAAGAAGGAAGGAAGGACCTTCCCTAGAGCCTTCAGAGGGAGCGTGGCCGCTGCTGGGGCCTTGAGCTCGAACTTGCAGCCCCCAGAACTGTGAGGAGATGTTTCCATTGTTTTAAGCCCCCTAGTTTGTGGAACTTCACTACAGCAGCCTAAGGTCACTAATATACTTGCTACCAACATTTGGCAGGGAAAAAGCCAGTCCATCAGATCCTGCCACCCCCACCTGCCGATGCTGGTTTTTCCATTGCCCAAAACAGAATACAGGAGCCTAGCAGGTGGGTTCAGGGCACCGCCTGGTCTCCCCGGGGGGGGATGGGCCTTGATTGTCCCCCAAAAGGGTAACTCCTGGGGGTGAGAGCAGTGAGGGGGCACATAGAAAGGTCAGGGGCTTTGAAGTACCAGCAGCCTCACCTGGAACCCAGACTCTATCCCTTTCTAACCACATGACCTGGAAACCATTAAATCTCCCAGGACTCAACTGCTCATCTGAAGAATGGGGAGAAGCAGGAATACCTATCTCTTAGGGTTGACAACAGGTTTAGAAAGCCCTTTTGCACGTATCTGCTGTGAGCCATGCCCTGTGATAGATGCTGGGGGTGCCCTGGGGTGCACAGTCTGGTGGGGACCTGGGATGTAGGCCCACACCAAGGCACAGGGAGCCTGGGTCTCTGAGCATCATTCTGCAGGGATTAGAAGGCTGAGCAGGTGTGAGCAGGCTGACGGGTGGGGGCGAGGCCCGGGCCGATGGAGCATTTGTCCAGGGAGCACGTGCGTGTGCACATCCCCACGGAGCACACTGGAGACCCTGTGAGAGGCTGGGCTGTTTGGGGAGCGGGGGAGGGGGTGCATGGCCGGAGACGAGGCTAGAAAGCAGGAAGAGTCACGATGGTCTTTAACCTTAGAACAAAGGGAAGGTTCTTCATCAGCAAGGGGGTATGTGCACGTGTATGTGTGTGTGTGTGCCCGAAATGCTTGGGTTAGTGTTTCTTCCATTGTTGGTTATTGTGTAGAGAAGTTTGGAAGGGTCAGATCTTGGCGAGGGCCCAGGTGAAGGTGTTCCTGTCAGGCCTGTTTACTTTCTGTGTTTCTGATGCTCTGACATCGGGGGCCTTGCCGACCCTGGAGAGACCATTCCTCCCAGGGTCAGCCAATCCTAGAGGTGGCAGATGACTAACTTGGGGCCCACGTGTCATATGAAACCAGCCAGTGGAGAGCCCACACCCCAGCACCTCCTCTATCAGCTCTCACACTCTGGGCCGCCATTCCCCTGTCCTAGTTAGGGCCAGCGACCTTGCCAGATATGGCCCAGCACCAGATACAGACAACAAAGGAGCCTCTATGCCCCAGAACCCACTGACAATTTTCAAATCAGCCAATTCTTACCCTGCCTCGCCTGTTCTTCCCACAAAAACCACACTAAAGACTGGCCCACATTCCCCTCACTCCCTCTGCCTCCTGACCCACCCCGGTACATCCTCCCTCGGCCCCCGCGTGTCCTGACCCCCTTGGGAACTGTGGGTAACAAACTCTTTTCAATGGCAAGCGTCTCCACATGCCTCACCACACCCGAATATTAATAAAATCTACATTGGAAAACAGAAGGGTCATGGCAGCTTGGATTGGGGCTGGCAGGGCGCTGCCGAAAGCGGCTCGATTGGAGCTTAAGCGGGAGGGGGGGGGGAGCCATAGATGGACCGACCTGGTGGTGAGCTGGTGCAGAGAGTGAAAGGGAAATGGCAGACTTCGGGGGTTCAGGCCCGGTTTGGGGGGACATGTCCGGGGGCTTGGCCGACATGTCGGGGGTGGGGAAATGGCAGCGTCCGCCTGCAGGGGGTCACAGCTGGGTGGTGGTCTGAGAGGCTGCGCTGGCCCCTGGGGAAGGAGGAGGGACAGAGAGGCCCGGAGAGGCTTTGGTCCCAGCTGCCCTCCAGGGTCCTGCCCACGTGCACTCCCCGAAAAGCGTCACTGCTTTAAAAATGGAAACAAACGCTTCCTTGCTTTTTGTGGTGCTTTCTGTCAGTCGAAGCTGTCAGTTTTCTGCGGTTCTAAATAAGGGAGAGCTTTGCGGGGCCCATAAATAGATTTCCAAAGCTGCGGTCCCATCCCGCTCTCGGAGCAGCCCCGCCCTGCTGCAGGGCTCTCGGGGCGCGGCCGGGGCTCGGCCCCCTTCGCCGGAGGGCGACCCGGCTGCACGTGCTTGGGAATATCTGGAGGTTCACAGTTTACTGTGGGGTGCCAGCTTTCGCACATCATTACCCAATGTTGACAGAGGCATCTGAGGACTCTGCGAGCCTTGTTCTCGCCTCCATTAGCAGATTGCTTGAACAAAAAATCTGAAAAATTCAGCTCTCAGATGTGAGTCCCCACCATCTGCCTTGGGAAATCAGCTGGGTTCTGTTTCTGTCCCAAAAGAGGTGTGGCTCCTGTTCTTGGGGTTGGAGCGAGACAAGGAAAGGGGTCCTGGGAGCTGGGGTGAGTCCAGAGGTCATGGAAGCTGAAGTCCCAGGGGAGGAGGAGGACACACACACACACACACACACACACACACACTCTTTCTCTCTCTCTCTCTCTCTCTCTCTCTCTCTCTCTCTCTCTCTCCCCCACCCCCCACTGCCCCCAGCCCCAAGTGGTGGTAAAAGGGGGCTGCCAGGGAGACTTGGGAGGGACAGCTCCAGTGAAGCTGGAGGCGGGAGACAGAGCAAGGGGCCAGAGACCAGAGGGCTGGTGACAGTGACAGGAGGGCGTGGGAGCAGGGAGAGCCAATTGCTTCCATGTCATTCCCAGCTTCTAGCAACCGCCGCTGGGCCAGATTGAGAGGGATTCTGAGACTGCACGCAGGCTGAGCGGGGAAACAGTGCTGGGATCCATTAGTAATGTCTGCCCAGGGCAGGGGAGGGGAAGGCGACAGCCAGCAGATTTGTTGTCTCTGGCTTTAAGGCAAGTGATTCAGAATGGGGACAGGAGGCAGTGGTGCTGCCTTCCAGCATGTCCTTTTAGGTGGCCGCTGGAATGTGGGGCTCAAGTTGCAGAAGCTACCCGAAGGAAATGCTGGGCTCGCTGGAAGCTCACTGGGGCAGACCTGTCTGCCTTACAGCTAGAGCAGCGCCAGCGAATTGCAGGTCTCTGCAGACATCCACCAATGACCGACTGAGTGCCACAGGGTGGAGCCCGAGGGGACAGACCACATCTGGGGGGTTCCTAAGCTCCAGGCCAGCATGGGGGACACGGTCCTGTCAGAGCGAAGGGCACCCAGGAAGGCCTCCTGGCCCTTCCTTTTTGTTGAGTGTTTTTGGGGTACCACCACCCAGGGCCATGCATCCTCGAAGCTCACATCCCTCTCTCTCCTTGCAGACTCCCGAAACAGAGGACAAGTCCCGGGGATTCAGAGCACAGAACTGGTCACCGTGTGCCAGACTGGAGGACCCGAGGACACGCTCCCCAGTCCCAGAGCTCGGCAGGCACAGGCCTACTTCTGTCCTTTGTCACTTCTGCCCCCACTGCTGAGGCGCTGGCTCAGACCTACTCCCACTCACTGCAGAAAGGGCCCTCCCTTCTCCTCGGAACCCACGCCAAGCTCCTTATTGCAGAATCTCTTTCTCTCCAGGGTCCTGGCACTTTCCCTGGATTCTCCTGGGAGCTGCCTTTCCTTTTCCTGAGGCTTAAACCAGGGAAGAAGTTTCTCCCAGCTTCTGGGCTTCCAAGAAGCTCCTGGAGAGCCAACCCTGAGCCAGGCTTTTTGCAGGGATGGGGGACACGAAGGGGCTCAGAGGGCAGCGGACAGAGCCGGGGCATAGAGCTTTGGCCCTCTCCCACCCTCGCCCTTCTGTGGACCAGCTGCAAGCCCCCGCTGGTGCGAGAGCCCCTGGGTGGTCAGCGCTGGGCACAGCGGCACTCAGGATGGACGGCTGTCCTGAATGGATGGCTTTGGTCTCTGTCCCTCCCTGCCACCATGCCCTTCTCATCCACCATGGGACCTGGACTTCACACATCCTCTCATTCACCTGCGCCTTTCTGCAAGCCCTTCCCGTGTGCTGGCCCTGCTCCTGAGCAGCTCGCCGCTCTGAGAAGGGCTAGACTGGCCGGTCCCCCCCAGCCCACGTGGCCCCTCCGTCCTATGACGGCCCAGAGGCCCTGGCGCCCTCTGCATTCACTGGACCGCCACCTCCTGGCTCCTCTTTGGCTGTGTGGTTCCACGTTGGAGGCCTATCATGGGGGCCCCGCCGGTCCTTCCTCCATCACCCCACTCCCGTTTTGTGCATTGCATCATTGGGGAGCCAACAGCCTTTTCCAGAACCCAGAGACTTTGAACAGAAGCAGGAGGGCCAGACCTGACCTGCTCTGTTTATTTTTATTTTTATTTATTTATTTTTTTTAATTTTTTTTTTCAACGTTTATTCATTTTTGGAACAGAGAGAGACAGAGCATGAACGGGGGAGGGGCAGAGAGAGAGGGAGACACAGAATCGGAAACAGGCTCCAGGCTCCGAGCCATCAGCCCAGAGCCCGACGCGGGGCTCGAACTCACGGATGGTGAGATCGTGACCTGGCTGAAGTCGGACGCTTAACCGACTGCGCCACCCAGGCGCCCCTGACCTGCTCTGTTTAAATGAGAAACCCACTGGACTGTGTGGATGATAACCCAGGGCGGATGGGACTCAGAGGACTGGGCCAGGGGGGTGGCCGGCTATTGAACCTCCTCCCGTGGCCCCTCCTACAGGCCAATGCTCGGCTGCGGCCCTGTCCCAGGTGTCCAGTGCCCATAGGACGGTCATCCAACACCGCTTCCCTCCTGGGGTCTGGCCAGGGCTTGTGTGGCCACTGTTCCAAGTACACAACACTAGCAACTGAACTTCAGAGGATCGAGATATGGAGCTGTCATTTGCCTGGCCCTTTGCCCGGTGCTCTGCATGTTTGGCCAAACTTCGAAGAAGGTTGAGTGAGGTCAGGGGTCAGGAGTCCAGAGATGTTGTCTCAGGTGGCAAAAGCATCATTCCCTTCGGCTCCCAAGCTAGGCTGGAGGCTCCAGGGCCCCGTGACAGCCTTGGGAAGGCTCCGTGCTAAGAGTCAGGGCCGTGCTTCCGGCCATCAGCCCTGCTCTGTGGAAGGGCACGCGCTGGGGTCAGGGTTTAAATCCAAGCTGCATCATCTCCTGGCTGGGTGACCCCTGGCTAGTCTTCGAACCTCTCTGAGCTATTCCTACCCCACGCATGGAAGACGGTCCTACTTCCGGGATTGGGGTGAGGACTGCCAGGGTCTACACCGGAGTCCCAGGCCTATGTGACTCTCCTTCCTCAGGGTTTTTCCCGAGCTCGGTTCCATGCGTGGGCTGCTGGGCCTACCCAGACGCCTAAGAGGTGGTCCCACCCCCTGAGAAGAGACCAGCCGGCTGCAGGCAGCCGGTCTGGGAGCTGGGCTGGACGCAGGGCCTGTGCTGGGCATGTGGCCGAGGCTGTGAGGGAGGAGGCCCTGGGACGCTGTTCGGGCTGCTGTAACTCCCCCTCTAGAGGGTCAGGAGGCTTCCGGAGCCTGAGGCCTCCAAGTAGGGGAGGGGCTGCTGAGAGCCTGGGCTGAGGGCCCACCCAACAGTGACGGGGAAGGTGCTGGGCACTGCTTCGGCACGTCCTGTGGTGAACGGAGGGCTACTCAGGGCCTGGGCGCCTGTCCCTCCCCCACCAACACACGTGCGCGTGCACACGGGTACACACCCACACATGCACACATGCACACCCCACACATACCACATAGGCAGACACATGCACACACATGCATGCACATGCTCACATACACTCACACACACCACACACAAACACAACACACGCACACACTCACACACACGGGTGCACACGCCCTGCAGCCTCTGTCCCAGCTTGGCTTCAGAATGTGATGACCACCTTTTCCCCTTCCGCCTTTTCCCCTTCTGTTGGGGTGGAGGTGTCCGGCGAGGGAGGCAGGACAGCCTGGGGTAGAGAGAAGGGGAGGGAACCCAGACGTGTCTCTCTGTAAGAGGGTGAAAGTCACATCTGGCCTTGCCAGGTCAGTCTGCTCTTGTCCAGAATGTTCAGTGAAACACCCAGGCACAGACAGGGCTTGCACCTGTTCCAATCAGTAATTTGACAAGAACCCACTAAATGAACTGATGGTGCTCCGCCCTGTGGGCTCCTTTAGCGGGAAGATGTTTTCCTTCCTTCAGACTCTGTGAAGGAAGCCAAAGAAGATTCGTCACAGGGAGGGGAGCAGAAAGGGTCCGGTTCCTTCTGGGTGAGACAAGAGCTCCACCTGCAGTTGATGGGCCTGGGAAGGAAGGGTCCGGATGAGAGAGGGTAGAAGATACAGCAACCTGGCAGGGTCACCTTCGCTCTTAACAAGCCTTGTTAGGGACCTTCTCAGTCTACACAAGAGGGGCAGAGAGCTGGAAAGAAACCAGTGAGGGCGCCATAGTGTGACCTATAGAGTTTAAGTGTGACCCTGACAAAGAAGGTCAAAGATCACAAGAGCAGACTCAGAACTGTGCTTTCCTAGTACATCCAATACATAGGATGACCGGACGACCTGGCTGATACCTGCTGCCCAGTGTCATTATCAATTTTTATTAACTGCGATTATTATTACTTCTCTCTCAAAATCATATGATCACCTGATTACTATCATCAATGACATCACTCTTTCCCCTGAGCCTACAAACTTCCCTGGAAGCTTCAGAATCCTTCTTACAACAGCATCAAGGGCATATCGATGGGAGAGGAGAGTGTCCATGTTGGGGAGGAGATGGTGGCAGAGATGTGAGACTGGTTGTATTCAGGGAGATGGACCAAATGTGTAAGAATATTTAAGGATAATAGGAGACAGGTATCTTACTATTGGAGGAGATAGCTAAATATGTCAAAAGGGAGAAAGTAAGAATGAATTCCCTGGTGGTATACTGGAATTGCTATGCCAGAGTAAACTAATAGTTTTCAAACTATCTACCTCCCTATGTAGAAATATAGATGTAAATGTGTGCATATATTCACATGATAACATATATTCCCCGGCACTATCCACTGAGAGGGCTTGGGAGCAGTGACATCCCAATAACAATGAGCACACTTAGACCCAGATCTTGGCTTCTAAATACCATCTCCCACTAGAAGGAACCAGCCTTCTTTGGAGAGATGCTGATTCCAGGAGATATCAAGATGTGCCTGAAACGTCTTGTTCAGAACGCAAGGAAGTGCTCAGAGGATGCCATCCTTATGTGAAATGACACCAAAGCCAGCCTGACTGGGCATCCACCAACCATCGAAATAAATAATGATAGAACCCATGGAATAATGAAATTATGAGTCTATGAAATTGTAGATAAATAAATGAATAAACTAAAAGTTTGAAGAGGAATAGCGTATCTACGGTAGGCTTGAAGTACCTCCCCACAAAATACTTATTAATTACAAAGGGGAAAAAAGTAGCTTTGCAGTGGGGAAGCCTTGCAGAAACCACTTTACTCAAGTGATCTGAGTGAACACGAGGACTAGGCAAACAGAAATCCTGGACCACCTGACAGATCGCAGTATCCCTTCTGGGAGATTCCTGCCAAAGATGCACAACCTGAATCTACTCACGAGGAAACATCAGACAAACCCAGACTGAGAGTCGGTCTACAAAGAACTGGTCTGTATTCTCCCATAGTGGCAAGATCATGGAAGTCAGGGACAGAAGGAAGGACTGCTCCAGACTGCAGGACATGACCACTAATGTGCTAAGACCTGTGATGCTGACATCGTCGGGACAACTGGTAAGATTACTGAGGATTAGGCAGTAGTGTGATATATGTTCATTTCTGATTTTGAGAGCTCTGCTATGGTTATGTAGGAGAATGTTCTTATTTGGGCAGGGGAGGAACATACACAGGAGTGTTCTCAGGTGACGGGGCATCTGGTTGACAACCTTCAGCTAGCTCAGAAAAAAATTCTTTGAACGGTCCTTTCAACTTTTTAGTCAGTTTGTGATGGTTTCGAGACAATTTAAGAAAGGACAAGTAGAAATCTCGAAGAGCACGAACAAAATACCGCATGGGCAACTTACGGTTCAAATAAAAAGCAAGATACAACGAGACACAAACGACCACAGTGACATGTACATTTTGGTGTTTGAAGGGTAAATGTCAGCTCTATGGAAAGTTCTGATGCAGCAGTTGTCAGTCTCGGGTAAAGCTGGGCCCACGAGGAGATCGCACACTGACCTTTGGCTTTCACTGAAACGAAAGGCGAGACTGCACAAAGGCCCTGGATGGTTAGAGATGGCCCTGACTCCTCGACCTCAGCGGGAAACGATGTTCCATAACTGGGATTGGCTCCATCATTTGTGGAGCCCGGTGCAAAATGAAAACGTGGGGTCCCTTGCTGAAAAATTAAGAATTTCAAAGATGTGACAGCAGAGCATTCAACAAACCAAGTGTGGGGCACACGTCCCAAACGGCTCTTTCAGGAACATTCACCACTGGCTGTTGCATTAAGAGCTTGACCTTTTGTAAAACTCAGGCATGAGATGAAAGATATAAATCTCTTATTTATATTATATTTTTTATTTATATTATGTTTCTTATTTATATATAAAATTCTTATAAATAAGAATGTGCATCAGAGTATTATTTATAACGCTCAACACTGGAAGCATCATGAATGTCCAGCCAAAGACAATGACTAACAGATTACAGTATGTCCATAAGATGGAATATTATGCAACCATTAAAAACAATGTTTTAAGGGGGCGCCTGGGTGACTCAGTTGGTTAAGCGCCCAACTTCGGCTCGGGTCATGATCTCGCGGTTCGTGGGTTCAAGCCCCGCGTCGGGCTCTGTGCTGACAGCTCAGAGCCTGGAGCCTGCTTCGGATTTTGTGTCTCCCTCTCTCTCTCTGCCCCTCCCCCACTGGTACCCTGTCTCTCTCTCTCAAAAATAAATGAGCATTAAAAAAATTAGAAAAAAGAAAACAATGTCTTAAGGAATATTGCATGACGGGAAGATCCTGTTGATATAATCCCAAATGGGAAAGTATAAAATGTGAAACTGCACATATATCATATTACAAATTTTATAACAATTGATATATGTGAGTATATACAGACTATATATATAAAGTATATAAAGACTGACAAGAATGCTACCAACATGTGGACAAAGGTTATCTCTAGGTGACGGGATTATAGGTGATGTTTATTATCTTTTTAATACCTTTCCATATCTTATAAATGTTCTACGGAGCCTACCTAATTTTTACAATTAGAAAAATATTTGTAAATATTTAAAAATAATTTATTCATTTGTTATAGCGAGCCTGTTCGCTTTTGTAATTAAAAAAACTTAATAAAGAGTAAAGTTTAAAACAAGGCCATTCATTCCCATCCAACCGGTATTAATGGAATGCGAACTCTGTCCTGGCATGATGCTTGGTTCTGGAGGAACGCAGAGGAAGCGTTTAGAAGGACAGACGATACCTGACTCCATGGGATTATCATCTCATTGGTGAGGCAAAATGCACTCTGGGGCTTTCCACGGACCTCTGCCCGGGGTCCAGGGAGATCCCAGAGTGGAGCGGGAGCCCCGGCAGGCAGGCATAGGTGCTGGCACGCTGAGCCTGGAGGGGCGAGCCTGCGGTCACCGGCGGGCTAGGGGACAAGGAGCCCATGGGACTCCTGTGTGCTTCAAGAGTACACGCCAGGGAAGTTATTTGTTAGGCATATCGCCCTTTAATAAGCTATAACTTAAAAAGCAATGGCAGGCTCTAGGTAATCAATACCACATTGTAATAATTTCAAGCACACAGATTTATATTCTGTGCACCTTGGACAGTAATTACTTTATTCTTTTAATACACTTGCGCACGCTGCTTTATTTTCACCTAAACCAATTTGCTTTATTGACCAAAGCAAGTCCTGTGCCCATAATACCAACCTTTCTCCCATCCTCTAACTCAGCGAATCCAGTCCACATCAATAATCATGACAAAGGTGGTGATTCTTTCCCCTGAGCCCGACGGCACCGATGACGAGATCTATCTGGGGGGTATCAGTTTCCCTTCTCCCTTCGGGGAGCTGGGGAGGGGGAGGCAGGGGGTCGGGAAGCAGGTTCCGAACAGAGCTGCACAGGGAAGAGGCAAGAAAGGGAGGGAGGGAGGAGGCAAGTGACAGGACAAGCAGAAGGAGGGAAGAAGCGGGGAGGAAGAAAAGCAGGAAATCTGGGCCGCAAACAACTAGGGCAGCAAAGGCAGGTCACCTTGTCCTGCGCGGCACAGCCCCTGCATCTTTGCTGGTGAGCAGCGGAGTGCGGGAGGGCCCGGCCCCTGCAGGTCTCCGGGTCAATGCTGCAGGGCGGTTGGGAGCAACTCAATGGGGCATGCCATTAGCCGAAGACCGGTGACCTAGTCCCTCCTCCGGGTGGCGAAGCAACTTTGTGCAACTCATCAACTAATTCATTAAACTTCAGAGAGGTAGGTCAAAGCCTCTATGATTTAGTCAATTAATCAAGGACCAGAGTTTCACTTGGTGTTTGGATCTTAGCAATAGTTTTCTTGACCTTTCTTTGACTGTGTAACTATCCCTCAGAAGCCTTTAACTTCCTGAATTTTTTTTTCATCTTCAGCTGGCCTGCGAGTTCCCACCTGCACACTAGGAAGGCCCCGCAATTAGACCCGAGTGTCTAGGTTGGCGTGTGTGAGAAACGGAGGCGGGAGGGAATGGCCTAATGCAGCTGTCTTGCAAAGATGAAGCCGCATCGTACTGCCCGCACCAATTATACGTGTCCCTGAGAATAGAAATCGTCTGAACACATGGCCAGAGAGCAGAGCGGATGTCTGGGAAGCAGGACCGCTACCTTCCAGCCCTGCTCCTCCAAGCTGGTGCCACTGTTTTGGGTGGGTGGGTGGGGGGTTAGCATACAAGAACTCTCGGCTAAGAACTCATAGAGTTAGTGGCAAGACTCAGCGTTAGTCGCTCTTCTGGTAAAATCTTGTTCCAGAAATGAACCTACCCTAAGCCCCGCTTATACTCCAGTTCCAATGCCAGGCCCTGGCCTGAGCCTCCAGGCCTGGGGTTCCTATGTGTTCTCTATCCATCCATCCCATCCATCCTTCCTTCCATCCATCCACCCATCCGTCCATTTATCCATCCATCCACCCACCCACCCATCCATCCATCCATCCACTCACCCATCCATCCAATTAACAATTATTCACTGAATCCCAACTATGTACCAGCCTATGTCCTAGGCACTGGGGACATAATCCTGGACCAGGCACATGAACAAAACAGTGAGCCAGATCATGTCAACGGAATCGAAGCACACAGAGGAGAACGCAGTGTTTGTTGGGCATATACAGGATTCAGAGGCAGCCCCAAGGAGGGCATGATTGGAAGGTCATGCTTCCCAGAGGAGGCAACATCCTTGCTGGCTTCCACAGGAGGCACAGAAGATTGCTGGGCAAGGATGCACCTTGCGGAGGGGGCTGCTTGGTCCCCTTCCTGGAACCTCGGCTCTCTCTTGCCTTCCAGGCCCTTCTCAGGTCACTGGGGCAGGGAACTTCCACACTGGGGCTACCGGTCTCTGGTCCCTGCTCTCCCATGCCTGCTCTCACCGTGCCTTGCCAGAATTTCCATGAGAACTTGGAGGGCCCGCTCTGCCATGAAGACACACGCATGAGTGAAGTAGGCCAACCATGTGCGAGAACAACGGCATCAGAAGCAGAATAATCTCGACACCATTCCACTTTGCACGTTAATTACAGGCTGTGTAGGCTGCGTGGTGCACAACCAGGGGGCGCCATTCCCACAAGTTTCGATGTGACTGTGTCCCGTGGATGGTGCAGTGCAAAGGCCCCAAGAGGAATATTCTTCTCTCCCACAAAGAAATATGCCATACACATTTCTCTTGAGATGCAAGGACAGTTTGTTCTATCTTTCATTTCCCACTTTTGAAAGAAACCTGGGTAGAGGGAAATATTTCTCTAAGGAAAACCACAGGGCGGGTGCCCTGAGAAATGGCAGCTGCTCGTCGGCCCAGGCGTGGGGGGCTGGGAAGGGGACAGCGTGGAGGGTGTGGCCTGTCCCCATCCTGTCTCGCAGGCTGCTCAGCCCTTAGGGAATCTGGGCCAACAAGGCTAGGTCTTCCGGGGGGTTCAAGAAAAGTCAGAAAGTTCTTGTGTGAAATCCCCAGATTTGCAAATGTTGGCTCAAATCTTTATAAAACATCGGGTAAGCCAAACACAGTGGGAGGCCTGAGGGCTCCGGGTTTGCAACCCCGGCCCTGGAGGATACAGGCTTATGCGTGAACAGTGAGGAGGCTGGCAGGGTATAAAGCAGGCTGGGGACCCAGGGTTCAGACCCTTCTAAGTGGGACTTGCTAAGAAGTGTGGCTTTTCAGGGCTTCGGTCGGTACATCTTCGGGAGGCTCAAAAGACTGGCGGCCTGGGAACCCCGTCGCCCCCAGCGTCAGAGTAGAACCCTCACCTGCCAGCTCCGTGACGTGTGGTGTGAGCGCAGCCTGGCACACAGCCATCTCTGGGGGACCCTCTGGGCTCTCGCACTACCTTTTCGAGAGACCGCTCCTCTCCATCATCACGAGGGGCAGACTCTGCGCGTTGGGGTCTGAGGTTTACACAACCTGGGAGGCCTTTGTTAGGACAGAGAGCACACGATGCAGGTGAGAGAGAGAGAGTCAGTACGGTGGTGCTGGACGTGGCTTGTACCTACTCACGAGAGCCAATTATACGTACTCTTCCTAACTGCACTCAGAGACATGAGGTTGCTGGCTTGAAATGGGCCATGGTGGGAGTATTTACTCCATGAAAACCGGCCAGTGGTACAAGGCAGGCCTCCCCCCACAGCGAGCCATAGTGGTCAACATTTGCCAGCCCACCAAGTCCAAATGAGGGGCTTAAGGCTGGTACGCATGATGATAAATCTGCCTCTGACCATAGGTATTTATTAGGCAGGAATCCACTGCCTAGGATGCTTAGGATGAAGGGGGAAAAAAAAAACACCAGGGCGATGCTATCAAAAAAAGAGGAAGATTTTTTCCCCCCTACAATAGAAGAAAATAGGAAAAGATCCTTCTGAGAAGAAAAGGTTTTCCCTTCTCCGTTTGAGCTGGGGGGGGGGGGGGGCGGGAGACAGAGTGAGAGAGAAAAGTCCTTCTTTGATTCCCAAAAGGCTCCATGGAACCCGGAGTTTCCCTTTGAAAAGCGCATGGTTTGGGGGCATTTGCTCAATAAAATCATCCCAAATTAAAATCTCATTTCTTTCAAGGGGCTGGAGAGTGTGTCTATTTGTCTGGGACTAAAGGAGTGAAATTCATTTTCAGGGAAGAGATTCATCTGCTGGGACAGGCTGAGAAGCTTCTGGGGAAAGCGTTGCTGGGGGCTCCCCGTGTCCCGATGGCCTTCAGCGGAGCGGGGGGGGGGGGGGGGCACCGCCCGGGAAGCTGGGCCGGGTGCCAGCGCACCCGGATGTGTCCCTGGGCTTGGCGACAGCCTCCCGGGCTCAGCCCTGACCCATTCGGGATGGCGGAAGCCGAGCTTGGGCTGGAGAGCAGAAATGCCACCCTGGCGCACGCAGGCGCCTTTAGGAAAAGGGCTGTCAGGATTTCTGTCCTTAGCCAGGGCTGTGCTGTGCGCCGCCGGGGCGGGGCCTCTCTGTGCTCGCCGGGGCTCCTCGGAAGCCGGGCTCCACGTGTCTGCTGGCTACTCTCTGAGGTGGTGGGAGCCCAGGGGTTTCGGGCTCAAAGCATCCTTCAGGCGAGGGTGGGCGGCGCTCTGCTCACCGCTGGCGCTGGGGCTCAGTTGGTTGGGACCTGCTACCCAACAGACAAAGGGTCACGGGAAGAGCGTGCTCTTCAAAGACGGCCCTGACGTCCCATCCACTTAATCACGCTTCGCCCCATAAACCGTGGGGCAACGCGTCCCTCCTGGTCAGGCCATATGCCTCGGCTCTGTGGTCGCTGCGTTTGTTGGCGGAGGGGGAAGGGGGGAGGGGGGAGGGGAGGAGGCGTGCAGCCTGCCGCTGCTGCGGAATGTCACCCCTGCGTGTTCCCGGGCCCCAGCTACGCGACCGCGAGCGGCTGGACCAGGAGCTTGCGCCCACGCTGTGAGGCCGCAGGGAGGGAGGCTGGGGCTGAGGGCCACCGGCTGGATGCCAAGGAGCAGAGGGCAGTGTGTCCAAGAGGGACCGGGAGGGACTCAACAGAGGAGGGGGGAGGAGAGCATTGAGGAGCTGAGACCTAGGAGTGAGCGAGGCTCTGACCGGAGCTCAGGCCCCTTTAGGGGTTAGGGTTTCAAGCTGTGGGTTGACGGGCAGCCCCTGGGGGACTAGTCTAGGCCTTGAGCGGACCTGCTATTTAGAAAGAACATTCAGCCGATGCCCAGAAATCTGTGCCCCTGTGAGCATGTGCCCGGAGATCCAGACACAAACCTGCCCTCGTGTCCCACAGAGACAGCCCTTCACATGCTTGGCCACAGAAGAGCGAGGCTGGAGGGGCCAGGAGCTACATCCCAGCACTGGCCCTGCCCCTAACAACCCTGCCCTCCGGGAAGGCTGGGATCCCCCTCCCAAGGACTGCCCAGCTCCAATAAAACCAGATCCTAATTCTGTGACCTCCAGCTGCCTTTCTCAGGACACCCGATGGCCTCTGACAGAGTGTGAGCTATAGAGCCCGGGAGCCAGGGCTGGAGCAGAGGCCAGGAGCCAGCCAGCTGTGTGTGTGTGTGTGTGTGTGGGGGGGGGGGGGGGTCAGAGTGCACGCAGGGGCCTTGACGCCTCCTCTTGTCCTTGGATCCTGCCGCAAAGCCCCTTCTCACTGTCCACCCCCGAAGTGCTGAGTCAGGTGCAGTTGTTTTTTTTAATGAAAATGCAGTGCAATTTATTTTGCATGAGAATCTCCAACTATCTGCCCCCTGGGAGCCAGACGGCGGTGGGGAGGGAGCCATGGGGTTTTATGAGCCCTGTCACTTAATACACAGACTCGTTGGGGGCTGGAATCTAAGCTCTGGGGCCGCCAGGGATGTTCAGCCCACCTCTCCCTTAGTCAGCGTTCAGTTTAAAGCCAGGCGGAGGTTGTTATAGGCCAAGTCTATAAATAAAGGATTTACAATTAAGGTTATTAGCATCAGGTGTAACCTAAACTCGGGAACCTTGCACCGCATGCACAGAAACGAGCGTGAAGAGCTCTTTGTTCTGATTTAAAAAACTGGCACCCAGAGCACATGAGAACCGCCCTTGCCCAGACCTGGCATTTCCACACCTGCCAGTGACTGGGTTCTCTCGTAGGGTAGCGCCGCTTTGCATGATGCCCCTGGGTCTCAAAGAACCAGTGGCTGGCTGGCTGGGGCGTCACCTCCTGGGCTCCGGGGCTGTGGCCAGAGGGAGGTGGCTGTTTGTCTAACCTGCAGGGTCGGCTTCCCCAGGCACTGAGTTTGTTCACATCAGGAATACGTCCCGAGGACTTCAACTTGCACATGGTGAGTCCTCTCCAGTCCTGTACCTTGGAGGCTTTGCTCACCTCTACTGGGTGACTGAGCCATCCCCGACTCAAAAGTCAGCTGCTGTTGCAAAGCAGCAAGCTTCTGTGGAGACAAGACTGGCCTGTGAGAACCAGGGGCACCCTTCCTGTGACCCCAGCCCTCAGAGGGACCCCTCAGCAGGCATCATCTTACAAGGGGCTGGGGTGCCTTGTGCCAGCCAATCAGAGCCCAGCGTACCACACTCATTAGTTAATTGAGGCATTAAAATTCACGGAGCGCCCCCTTTGGCCCCAGCTCCAGTCGCTGGCATGGACTGGTGGCTTTGGTTGTGTCAAAGGCCTGTGGGTAGTTGGCCCTTAGAGGGGGCGGGGGGCTGGCCTGTAGCTCCAGCAGCCACCTCCACTTCCTTCCCTTTCTCTCTCTCTCTCTCTGTCTCTCTCCTCCTTGCTTTTCTTTCTTTATCTCTTCCGAAACGAAGGCAGAGTAGTCTGTAACGGGCAAAGTCAGGCCTGCTTTATATGTCCCTGAGGCAACCCCCAGGATGAGCCATAAATAATGCTTTCTGCTGACCTCTCTCCAAAGCTGAGGGCTGCTGGAGCCCCAGATAGGCCTCCCAGGCCCTGGCTCAGCCACCTGTGGCATTCTGGGGTCTGGGAGGGGGGTGGGGGGAGGAAGGGAGGGAGGGAGGAGGCCCCGCTGGGGCTGTGGCCACTGGGCCGCCACAGAAAGAAGATGGCGGGCGTGGGTGGTTGGGGCGGGGCGGGCAGCACCCCACAGGGTCTTGCCTCAGGTCTGTTCAGTGCTTGGGAGGCTGGTGACTGGAACTTGTTTAAGGGGAAATGGATTTTGCATGAAACGTGACAAAAATTTATTTGGACAAATAACACACCATTTTAAGCTGCTGCTCTTGCTTGCCGGCCTCCCCCTCTTGGGTGGGTAGCGAGCTCTCCTGGTGTGGGCAGAGAGGCACTGGGGTGTCAGGGAAGATTTAATTCCTCCCTCTCTAGAATGAATGTTGGAGTAGGATGTCGGTGCAAACCAAAAATAGCCCCGCGGCCCCCAGCCTCGGCCTCCAGCCAGCAGGGCTTTGCCCAATATTATGATGACTCTCACGTAAAGGAAAGACTAATGGGTTTCTTCCTTGAGGCAATTAAAAAGTGATTTGTCACACACCAAGATGTATGGCTTTGTATTGGCAGATATGAGGCTGTGGAGGGCGGGGTGAGGCGGGGGACGGTCAGTGGGGCGGGGTTCTCAGGGCCTCTGTGTGGCTGAGGGGTCCAGGGGGCTCCTGGGGCTCCAGCCAAGGGAGGGCAGGGAGGGGGTGAGAGGGGCGGGGGCACCAGGTCAGCACGAAGCTGGAGGCCCAGTGCAGTTAGGCTCCCCTGGGCTTGGCCACCAGGCCTCTGGAAAGGCCCTCCCGCTTCAGGGGAGTGTGGTGTGGACATTCCCTAACGCCTCAGACAGCTGGCAAGCTTGGTCCGGGGACCCTCTGTCCCTGTCTGTTCACACACACCCCAACCTGGCCTCACCGACTGGGACAGGGCTGGACTCAGGGGTTCCTGCCACCTGTGCATGCCTTTTGGGGGCCCTGGCTCCCCTCCTGCTCTCCTTCCTTGAGGAGGAAGCTATAGGGGATGAGAGAGACCTCTAGCCCCCCTCGAGGTCCTTGGCTCACTCACAGCCTAGGAGGGCGTCTCCGGACTCAGGCATGTGAGGGCAGTGCAGGTGCATGAAGGGTACCCCCACCCGCCTACTGCTGCCCCACACCTGGGCACAACAGCTCTGTCAGGAATAAAGCCAGGTGGGCATCACTACCTGCCTTATTTTTTTGTTTCAACCAAGGGGTTCAGAGGGGAGAACGGGGGCTGGTTATCCCCAGCCTCCCATGGGAGTTCCAGACGCACTCCCTCCTGCCCTAAAGAGCCGCCCATCCTGGCCCCGCAGGATTCCTGGGGTCGGAGTCAGCTTTACCCTGTTCCCTCCACGCTGCAGGCTACTTTCTCTTTCCGTCATTCTGTCCTTTCTTCTCCAACATGTATCACACGTCTGTTCATTCCTCGCTCACTCTCCAGGTGTCCATGGCGCCCACTATCCCCTGTCCGTGCTAGGCTAGCTGGGCAGCTGGGGAGGGGAGGGGGAGGTGCTGCCTTCCAGAACCCCAGCAAGAAGGTGAAGTTACCGAGCCTCATGCGAGTTGGCAGTTTTTGGCACTGGCTGAGCCTTGCCAACTGAGCAATGGTCTGAGAAAGACGCTGAGAAGGTGGGCCGGAATGCGGTGTCTCGGGCAGTCTCGTTGGGGGCGACACGAGTGTGCAAGCAGGCCTCCCCACTGAGATTCTGAAGCGGCACGAAAAGGAGGGAGCTGCCCTTGCTGGCCCCTCGGGACGCTGCCTAGGGCTGAAGGCTCCCCACCAGCCGGCTCCCCAGAGCCTCCGAGGGGCCCCCCCTCAGAGCTTCCATTTCTGGTGGGCACCTGACCCCTCTTCCTCTGCTCCCTTCGTGCCCCTTCTTCCCTTCCACTGCTCCCATGTCTCCGCTGACATCAGACACCTAAGACACTAGCGTCATTAGAAGCCACAGAAGTGCCAGGAGTTCGGGGGCATTTTGTAGGTGGATCACAAAAACCTTTGCGTCCACTCTGAAGTCAGCATCCTGCTCAAAGTTTCTGTGGCTGCTCCAGATAGACGCTGAGCTCACAGGGTGACCCACCCGTCAGAGTCCCCTGAATCTTGGGGCCCCGCTGCCTGCAGGAACAGCACGGAAGTCCTTGCTTGTCCTGGGGTGCTGTTCTAAGAAATCCTTTGCTCTGAGGCAGCTCAGCCTCACAACTGTCAGGAGCAAAGAGGCAGACAAGCCCTGATCAGTCTGCGTCCTGGGGCCAGGCCAGAGGGAGCCCCTCTTCTCCCTTCCGCCTAGCTCAGGGGACCTGGGCACACCTCTCCCGGGCCTGCTTCTGGTCTGGAGTTCTGGCGGGCCAGGGTTCACCTCCTGCTAGACCTGTGGTTCCTCTCCTGGGGCCCCCGGAACCTCAAACCTCTGTGCGGACTTGCGGCATAATACCAATGGCCATTCTGTGGCTGCACTAGGTGTATCTATGTGCATTAGCTCATTTAGTCCTTCCAGAGACCCTATGAGGTGAGTGCTATGATTCCTCACCCCATTTTATAGATAATTATAGATAACTTGATGCTACTATGCATCAAAACTACAACTCTGCTGGGTACTTTGACCAGGACCTCCTTTCCTTCCTTCCTTCCTTCCTTCCTTCCTTCTTTCCTTCCTTCCTTCCTTCCTTCCTTCCTTCTGTCCTTCCTTCCTTCCTTCCTTCCTTCCTTCCTTCCTTCCTTCCTTCCCTCCTTCCTTCCATCCTTCCGTCCTTCCACCCATCCTTCTGTCCTTCCACCCATCCATCCTTCCTTCCTTCCACCCACCCATCCATCCACCCACCCACCCACTCACCCACTCACCCATCCTTCCTTCCTTCCTTCCTTCCTTCCGTCCGTCCTTCCACCCACCCATCCATCCACCCACCCACCCACTCACCCATCCTTCCTTCCTTCCTTCCTTCCTTCCGTTCGTCCTTCCACCCACCCATCCATCCACCCACCCACCCACTCACCCATCCTTCCTTCCTTCCTTCCTTCCTTCCTTCCTTCCTTCCTTCCTTCCATCCATCCATCCTTCCTTCCTTCCTTCCTTCTGTCCTTCCATCCTTCCTTCCTTCCTTCCTTCCTTCCTTCCTTCCTTCCTTCCACCCACCCATCCATCCACCCACCCACCCACTCACCCATCCTTCCTTCCTTCCTTCCTTCCATCCGTCCTTCCATCCATCCATCCTTCCTTCCTTCCTTCCTTCTGTCCTTCCTTCCTTCCACCCACCCATCCATTCACCCACTCACCCATCCTTCCTTCCTTCCTTCCTTCCACCCACCCATCCATCCACCCACCCACCCACTCACCCTTCCTTCCTTCCTTCCTTCCTTCCTTCCTTCCTTCCTTCCTTCCATCCGTCCTTCCATCCATCCTTCCTTCCTTCCTTCTGTCCTTCCTTCCTTCCTTCCTTCCTTCCTTCCTTCCTTCCACCCACCCATCCATTCACCCACTCACCCATCCTTCCTTCCTTCTTTCCTTCCTTCCTTCCTTCCACCCACCCATCCATCCACCCACCCACTCACCCATCCTTCCTTCCATCCTTCCTTCCTTCCTTCCTTCTGTCCTTCCTTCTTTCCTTCCTTCCTTCCTTCCTTCCACCCACCCATCCATCCACCCACCCACCCACTCACCCATCCTTCCTTCCTTCCTTCCTTCCTTCCTTCCTTCCTTCCTTCCACTCATCAATCCTTTCATCTCAGCATTTATTGAACGTGTTAAGAATTCAGACTCTGCTGGAGATACTTTAGGGAATAATAATAATAATAAAAAAAATCCATGTCCTGGGGCACCTCGATGGTTCAGTCATTCAAACAGCTGACTCTTGATTTTTGGCTCAGGTCGTGATCTCACAGTTTGTGAGTTTGAGCCCCACGTTGGGCTCTATGCTAACTAACAATGTGGAGCCTGCTTGGGATTCTGTTTCCCTCTCTCTCTGCCCCTCCCCTGCTCATGATCTCTCTCTCAAAAATAAATAAACATTTTTTAAAAAATCCATGTCGTGTTCTCATGGATACACAGCTTACATTTGGGAGGAAATAGCAATGCGCATTTAATCAGTTCCTACCGTGTGCCTGATACTCAGCTTCGAAGTGGCAGACACTAGACTCAGACGCAAGTTTAAATTCTGGTTTTCCCACCTACTAGCCGTGTGGCGTTGGGCAAGTTTCTTAATTTCTCCGACTCCCAGATCCTCATCTGCCTAATGGCACCCACACAGGGAATACATCTGGAACGCACCTCCGAGTGCTGCTGGGAGGGGACTTAGGTTGGTACCATTTGTGAGACTGCAGAGCTCCCTGGAGGGGGCTTGGTTTCCATAAATCACGGAAACAAATGCATGTCCCTGGCTGCTAGGGACCAACCAGAGCGCCCCTCCGCACGGAATCAATAGACTTAATATTTAATAATAATCCGCTGAAAGGCACTTCGGTCAGCTCAATCCATCAGTGCCACGCTAATAACAAATTACTTCTTAAATTATTAGCCCTGGTTCCTTTCATGAAGCTATGGTTCAGTGTGGAACAGGGAGGGAGAGGGATGAGCTGAGCCCCGAGAGGCCAGGGCATCGGCATGCCCAGGCTGTGCATGGGCAGAGCAGGGCAAGCCAGGACCGTTCCGTGGGCAGTGGCCGCAGGCAGGAGGGTTCGCCCTGGCGGATGCTCTCTCTGCTTCAGACTTCATGCCCAGCCCATTCTGGACACATTCCCAGCATGTGGCCCCAGGACAGCTCACTTCTGGGGTCCATCCTAACCAAGGCTGCCATTTATTGAACGTCTACTGCGTGCTGGGCTTTATGCTTTGCCGTTCCATTAAAAAAACCTAACAGCGTCTTTATGAAGGGACTGTTTTCCCCAATTTACAGATACAGAAATTGAGGTACCTTATGCAAGGCTAACAGGTCATATCTAGAGATCTGGGGCTTACATCCAGGCCAGTAGGACCCATAAGTGAACATCTGTTTGCACAGAGGAAGTATCTCAGAGCAGTGAGGAGCACGGACTCCAGGCCTGACTGCACTGTTCAAATCCCAGCCTTTTTACGTACCCGCCGTGTGACCTCAGGTGAGTTATTAAAGCACTCTGTGCCCCAAGTCCCTCATCTGTAAAATGGGAGCGGCAATAATGGCATCTGCCTCGAAGGGTGCTATGTGGACTAGGTTGACAGTGTCTAAACAAGGTTGGCATGAGGTCAGGGTGAGCCATTACAGTCCTGCCCAGAGTCCCATCTGTCTGCACACTTTCTCTACCTTATCACTCCACATCTCCACATGGGGGGGGGGGGGCAGGGGCCACACAGGGAGGTTGGGCCCCAGCTCACATAGAAGGAGGAAGAGGGATCCAGATGGAGCCCACCTCACACTGGGAGGCAGGTGTAGGCACATCCAAAGTCATGGTGACCTGGGGCAAACCTGTCTCTGCCTGTCTCTGCCCCGGTGCCTCCCCAGCATGGGGCAATACCCACCGGCCCACTGATTCATGCTGCCCCTGGTCCTCTGCACCCCAAGAATTACCCGGGATCCCTGTAACGTGTTCCACTTTGACCTAGAAGGGGTCCCTTCCAGGACCACTGTGAGGGCACAGGCCATGCCCCATAGGTAAGCTCCTTGCCTGGATCCAGGCAGGCACTTGATGGCAAGATGTCAAATAACAAATCTGACTCAGAGGAGAGTGACCTGAGCTCTTGGAAAGGAGGCTAGCTCGCTGGGGCCATAAAGGAGATCCCTTTTCTTTACAAGGAAACATCTTTTACAAAAATATAACTGCGGTTATCTTTGAGCGTCAGGCTTTGAAGCTAGTTTAAAATTAGTCCTGTCTGGTTTAAAAAAAATTTTTTTTTTAATGTTTATTTAGTTTTGAGAGACAGAGACAGAGACAGCACAAGCAGGGGAGGGGCAGAGAGAGAGGGAGACACAGAATTGGAAGCAGGTTCCAGGCTCTGAGCTGTCAGCACAGAGCCCGACGCGGGGCTCGAACTCACAAGCTGAGATCATAACCTGAGCCGAACTTGGACGCTTAACCAACTGAGTCCCCCCAGGCACCCCCAGTCCTGTCTGTCTGTCTGTAGTTGCTAAAATTTCATCAAGGAACAAGGATTTCCAGTGTCATTAAAAAAAAAAAAAAAGATAATCAAGGGACTGAAACTGAACCCCCCCAGGCCATTTTCCTTGAGGGCTGAGTCTCCAGTCCTGACTTGGTTTTTTTTTTTCCCCCTGTTGCTGAAAAAGGAAGAGGGAGCAGGTGGAAATGCTAATGACCCAGATAGTCTCCAGCAGGAAATCCCGGGAGGGCTGGTCTTCCAGCTCTCCTGCCTGGCCCGGATCTGCAGCTGGGAGGTTTGGGCGCTGCCCAGAGCCGTTAAGTTCCACACCTTCCATGGTGAGGCCTAGGGAGGGCGTGGAGAGACTCAGGTCAGGTTTTCCTGGAGCAGGTGGGGAGTCCTTGGCTCCAGGAAGGTGAGCAGACTTGCTTTGCTCCAGGAAGGTGAGCAGACTTGCTTTCTGCCCTGCAGCGGACAGGGTGCACGGTCCCCGGGGAAGCTCCGTGGTGGTGTTGCTGAAGGAGGGTGCAGGTGTGGGCTGTTTGTCCAGGGTGTGGGATGCATGGGCCCGTGCGGCAGGGGGCAGTGGGTGTGGGCACCCTTCCCTCCAGGGCCCCTGCTGTCTGTGCCCTGCAAAGCTTCCCCATCCTGTGCGAGCCATATCTACAGTACTGGTGTTGCTGTTTGCCCTAATCTCTGGCCACTTTCAGAAAGAGAGGGGTCTGGAGGAGAGGGATCTGCGTGGGACAGACAAGCACTTTGTCTGTAAAGTAAACGTGTGGGGCCTGAGAACCCCAGCCAGTAGTGGGGCTCTCAGGAACAGCCCTCTCCCCTTAACTGATTGGGGCATGAAGCTCAGGGCTGGACACTCAGAGCTCTGGTTCTGGGTGCAGCACCTTCTAGTGACTTCCAAAAGGAAGTGCCTGGGCTGTACCAGATCAGAGTTTTGGCCTTTTCTCACACCCAAAAAGAGGGCCTCACCACAATGGTGTTATTTTCCCCTGCTACCTCCTTTGACCTTCTCCATGCAGAACACCTCTTCAAGGTCAGGCCCCAGGCTCTGTGCCATGTCCTTGGCTCTGGTCCCAGCAGGCGGTAAAGCTCTCCTGTTCTAGGAGTGAGTTCAGGTGTCTCAGTGTTCCAGTGAACTAGCTCGGGAAGCTTCTCTGTGTTTTGAGGCCAGAGGTTGGCCCAGGGTCGCCCATCTTCCTGCCAACAGGGGATGCCCATCCCCCAACAGGGGCCGATGGCTCATGGCTTGAGAGCATGACTCCATTCAGATCCCGACCCCTCCCTAACAGGCAAGTTAGGCCAATGACATTCTGAGCCTCAGTTTCCCCCTCTGAAAACAGTCACATCTCCTTCAGGGGGACATCGTGAGACTCACAAAGATCATCATGTGCCAGGCTGACGCGGGGGCCGGGGTCAGTGATGTGGAGTCGGCAGGCCTGGGACATTGCTCCTAGCAGGGGTGAGAGCCAGCTGGCCGGAGGCAGGAGAAGGCAGGCCTGCCAGAGCCTGATGACAGCCCTGGGGGTGGGCAGACATTCCTGGCACTCGAAGCCCCTTTTTGAAAGACTGGTTTCTGGGAAACACAGGCCCCAGCAGCTGAGCAAGGAGGAAAGTGATTTGATGCCCAGTGATGCAAACAGGGTTGATTATCCAGAGCTCCTGGAGGTGGCCAGGCTCGGCAGGGGCTAGGGTCCAGCTCCGTCATGCGGCTGGAGCTCGAGGATGGGACGGACATGCCCCCCGCCCCCGTTTCAGCTGGGCCTTCTGGGCAGCCCTGGCCCGGCCCTGGGAGGCCCTGAGGATGGCCAGATGGCTTACTTCCAGAACCAGGCTGGAATTCTCCAAGCGAGGGGCAGATCCTATCCTGCCTGGCCGGGAGGTACGGGGGTCCTCGCTGCTGTGAATCATGCCCGGACAGCCAGCCCAGGTGGAAACTGCCTCCCCCCACCCCCCGACCCCACACCCCAGTGGTTACTTGCCGGCTTGTCCCGCCTCATCTTATCTCGTCTGGTACACTTCCTCTTAGAAGTCACTAGAAGAAGGTGTCTTTCCCCGGAGCCAGGCTGCTGAGGCTCCAGCTGTAGCTTTATGCCCCAATCAATTAACGGGAGAAGGCTCTTTATTTCAGAGCACCCTCCCCTCCCTGCCTCAACTAGCTGGGGCTCCCAGAGCACCCGGCCCGGGAGCTGGAGGTGTCAGGGAGGTGACCACGTGGAAGGTGGGGTAGAGTGATGGACCGTATAATGCTCCCCCTCCAAAAGTCCCCGTCCTAATCTCTCGTATCTCTGTGACCTCACATGGTAAAAGAGACATCACAGATGTGGTTAAGTTAAGGCCCTTGAGATGGGGAGGTTATTCTGGATTATCCTGGTGGGCTCAATGGAACCACAGGGGTCCCTGTAAGAGGGAGGCCAGAGGGTCAGAGTTGGAGAAGGTGATTTGACAGTGAGGCCAGAATGATGTGAGGCCCCAAGACAAGGAATGAAAGCAGTTTCTAGAAGCTGGAAAGGCGAGGGAACAGATTCTTCCCTAGAGCCTCCAGAAGGACTGAGGCCCTGCTCACACCTTGATTTTAGCTTGCAGAGACCCGTTTTGGACGTCTGACCTCCAGAGCTGCAAGATAGTAAATCTGTGTTGTTCGAAGCCACACAACTTGTGGTGATTTGTTAGAGCAGCCACGGGAAGCTCATGCAGGCTGTTTCCCGATGGGCATCGCATCGTCGGAAGCCGAGGGACCTAGCGGCATTAGCCACTTTGACCCTGGGCTGTTCCGATGGCGGTATTGGCCACTACCAATGAGCCAGTGACTTTGTCACAGCAACGCTGGTGGCATCGGAGACTAACACCCCATCTCGGGGGACCCAGGGGTGGAGCTGGGATGGCGGAGCAGGGACAGGGAAGGCGGCTCACAGTGTGTCAGAATATCATCCTCACGCTCATTACTGTTGGCTAAACACACCTACTGTGTGCCAGGCCCTCTGCTGGGCCCCATCGTGTGCAGAATCTCATGTCACTGAGAGAGGGCCACTGGGTGGCTCAGTCGGTTAAGCCTCGGACTCCCGATTTCGGCTCAGGTCATGATCGCACCGTTTGTGGGATCCAGCCCCGCATTGGGATCTGCACTGATAGCTCAGAACCTGCTTAGGATTCTCTCTCTTTCCCTCTCTCTCTGCACACCCCCTCCCCCCCCACACTCGTGCTCTCACTCTCTCTCTCTAAATAAATAAACATTAAAAAAAAAGAATCTCATGTCACCTCTCTATGACCTTGGGAAGCAGATGTTGTTCACCCCATTGAACAGAGGAGGAAGCCCAGGCTGAGGGAGGTTCGTGTATGGACAGCTCGTGAGTGGACACGGCAGAAGTGGGCGGGGGGCTCCTCAGCAGGACGGGCTCAGGGCACATGGCGTGGGTCAGCTCTGGTCATGCCAGCGTGGGGTGTGGGTGGCCGGCCCCGGGCTCCTCCCACTCCTCCCTTTCCCCGTGTTTCTCTTGTCCTGTGTGTATTTCTTCCGCATGCAGTGAAGACATCCCCTCTCTGGAGAGCCTTCCAGTGGGTTTTCTGTCTTTATTTTACAATTTTGGTATTTTGTCTATCGTGGATTTTTTGCATTCATTTTGATTTAGAACTATTGAATTTTGTGCCCAAGGGGAGTGCCTCCCTCTCTCACCATTGTCCTGGCCTTGCCGGGCCTCCCAAGTCTGGGTTGGGGGGCTCCCACAGGCGCTGGGCTTGGGGGGCTGTGGGACTGGCCGTGGATCCTGCGCTGTCCCGCCAGCCTCCCCTTTCAGACTGTGAGCTGCCATCATCCCCACCTCTGCCCACCTGGCCTGGGCAGCAATTGGCTTATGGTTAGTGGGTGCTCAGTAAATGCTCAGGGAGGGAGGGCCAGGCTCTGGGCTGCCCTAACCTTGGCCATGGCCTGAGGCAGAGGAGGGGCAGTGTGGAGAGCAGGGAAGGGCGATTTCTCAGATATTCAAATGAGAACGTAATAGCCAGGTATCTCTTGATACTTGATATCTTCCTGGCTGGGACTGTTCAAGGGGAAATGAGCCTCCTTCTGCTCCCAGGAGCCAGCATGATAATGCTAAAAACCATAAACTCAGCTACTCTCCAATTCAGCCAGACTCTGCCTGAGGCCACACTGATAATAACATTATTATTATTATTGAAGAGATTTGCATATAGAGAAATTGTTCCCTTGATTAAAAAAAAAAAAACAAAAAACAACCAAGAGCATCAATTGTACATCATCCACTGACTATGGGGAGTAAGGCAGCCCGTGTCTCTGCAGAAGTTTCCAGTGTCAGCAGCTGGGAAGGCACCAGAAGGCTGGTCTGTCCTCGGCCTGCTGGGGTCCGGAGGCTCTGGTTGTGCAGGAGTGGGTGGCAAAGTGGGGGGGGGGGGGGGGGGGCAATGGCCAGCTGGCTGCTCCCAGTCAGGGGCAGGGCAGCTGGGGGCAGGGGAGTCAGGCTTCGCGGGGCTGTTTGGATTATGTGCTTCCCGGAAAAAGAAAATGGCAGAGGGAAACCAGTGGAGCCACAGCCTTGGCCAACCCCAGGGGAGCAAGGAGATGGCTAATCACACAGAGAGTGTTAGGAGCCACGTGGAGGAAATGGACGTCATGTATTAGACTGAGTTTCTCAAGGGCCCAGTATGCACGCCTTCATTCCTGTACCCCAGGGTCTGGGGCCTGGGGGGTCAGGGCTTGCTGAATGAACGAGGGGGTGAGGAGATGAAGTGCGTGGGTGGCCCCCCTCTGGCTGGGAATACGGCACCGGAAGAGGGGCCTTGGCAGAGGAGACAGGAACAGATGGGGTAAAACACAGGATTGAGAGTCAAAAGCTGAGCGAGAGCCCTGGACCCTCACCTGCCACTGTGAGCCCCTGAAGTGGAAGGAGAGACCGGCTGGGAGGTACAGCACGTGCTTGGTACAGACTGGGGGTTCCCAAGGTTTCCGATTTGAAGGACAGCAGAGTTTAACAAGTGGAGGAACGCTCTTGGCGAACTGGGAATACAAGGAAATGATCTCAACTCGGTAAAATGCATCTACAGAGAGCCCACAGCCTGCATGACATTTAATGGTTAGACTGAACGCTTTGCCCCTAGATTATGAACAATCCTGAAGAGGAACTTCCCTAACATAGCACAGGAGATTCTATGGCAATAAGGCCAGAAAGAGAAATAAAAGGCATATAGATTGGCCAGAACGAAATAAAATGGTCTCTGTTTGCAGATGACGTGAGTGTCTGTAAAGAAAATATAATTCCTATATAGGAATCTTTAAAATCTACCAAAGGAAAAAAAAAAAGCTCCTAGAACTAATAAGTGAGTGCACTAAACTCATGGGATACAAGATCAATGCAGAAAAAGCAATCACATTTCTACAAACTAATAATGAACCTGTAGAAACCGAAATTAAAAACACAATACCATTTACAATAATAGCTCCAAGAAAAATTCTTAAGCATGTGTTTCACAAAACATGTACAAGATCTAGATGTTGAAAATTACAAAACACTGAGAAACAAAATCAAAGATCTAATGAATGAAGACGCACACCTTGCTCACAGGTTGGAAGAATCACCATCGTGAACACGCCTATTCTCTCAAAATTTATCTATAGGTTTAATACAATCCCTACTAAAATTGTAGCAATATTTTAGCGTTGTTTATTTGTTTTGAGAGAGCGAGCGCACACAGGGGAGGGGCAGAGAGAGAGGGAGAGAGAGAGTCCCAAGCAGGCTCCTTGCTGTCGGCACAGAGCCCAACGCAGGGCTCGATCCCATGAACTGTGAGATCATGACCAGAGCGGAAATCAGGAGCCGGACGCTGAACTGACTGAGCCACCCAGTGCCCTGCAATATTTTTATTGTCATAGACAAATGTATTCTATGATTTATATGGAAAGGCATGGGTCCTAGAATAGCTAACACAATCTTGACAAAGAATAAAGTAGGAGGAATCACTCTACCTGATACTGAGGGTCAACTATATATATGTATACACACCCACACCCACACATATATACTATACATATACCATAAATACACTTAAAAAATCAAGACAGTATAATGTTGAAGGAAGGATAGACACGCAGGTCAATAGAACATAACACAGAACCCAGAAAAAGCCCCATGCAAACATACGTAATTGTTCTTTGACGATGGCATAAAAGCGATCAAACAGAGGAAGGATAATCTTTCCAACACATGATGCTGGAGCAGTCAGACATCCCATAGGCCACAACAAACAAAAACCTTGAATGAAGTCTCACACTTTATACAGAAATTCGCCAATAGTGGAGCATGGGCTTCACCGTAAAATGTACAACTATAAAACTTTTAGAAAAAAAACACACACACACATACACAAGAGAAAATATTTGGGATTGACAGCTAGGCAAACAGTTCTTCAAGTTGATACTAAAAGCATGGCTCAAAAAAGGAAAAATGAATGAAGTGGACCTCCTCTAAATTAAAAACTTTTATTCTGCAAAAGCCTACTTGAAGAGGCTTGAAAAGCCTACTTGAAAAGACACTCCGGGCTGGGAGACGGTATTTGCAAACCACACGTCCCACATGGGAGTACTATCCGGAATGTGTAAAGACACTCTCAAAATTCAGCAGTAAAAGCCATCGAGTAATCTAGATAGAAAACAGGCAAAAGACGTGAGTCGACATTTCACTGACAATGATATACAGACGGCAAGTACGCCCATAAAAAGATGTGCACCATCATTAGTTCCAAAGAAATGTAAATTAAAACTGTAATGAGACATTACTACATACCCAGCCGAGTGGCTCACATAAAAAGTATCGACAACATCGAAAGCTGGTGAGGAAGTGGAGACAGAGGATCTCTCGGTCGGTGGAAACTCGCAAGAGTCAACAGCCCCTCTGGAAAAGTTTGGCAGTTGCTTGTGAAGCTGACCACGAGTTACCACGTGGACCAGCAATCACACTCTTGGGCATTCATCCCAAAGAAATACTTACATTCACATAAACACCTGCACGTGATGTTCACAGCAACTCTTGTATGTAGCCCCAAGCTGGAAACACCCAGATGCCCTTCAGTGGTGCATGGTTGAGCAAGCCTGTTTGTTACCTCGGTCCCAGAGAATGCTACTCGGCAATGAACGGAGTGAACTGTTGCTATTACCACAACGTGGATGAATTTCCAGTCAATATCTTGATTGCGGTGGTAGGTCTACTAATGTCCACATGTGATGAAATTGTACAGAACTATCTGCGTTCGTGCGCGCACACACACACACACGCATGCAAATAAGAAAAAGTAAAACTGCAGAAAACTAAGATTGGCAGATTGTAACAATGTCACTATTCTCCCATGCTATTGTACCAGCACTTTGCAAAATGTTTCCATCGGAGGAAACTAGGTAAAGGGTATGAGACCTCTCTGTGTCATTTCTTAACAAATGCATATGAATCTATAATCATCTTTGTAAAAATTTTAAAGATGGGGGAACCGACAGGGATGTTGCCAGATAAGTCCTTAAAAAACAATCACCTCTGTTACTGTCACCATCCTAAGAGAAAGGACGTTTTAAGCATAAAAAAAAAGCAGGAAGGCCACAGCCTCAGAATAAAAGACAGTCCTTTCCAAATGAACATTTAGCTTATGAGAAGCTCGCCACATTTTCGTATTTGTCTCATTCTTATGGACCGATAAGAACTTCATCCTAAACTACAAAATACTGAAGACGAGCATTTGGCAACCACTGATACTAAGTATCAGCTCGTCAGATACTCTTTGGAAGGTGGTGCGAGTGTGTGTGCCCACCTGCGGCAGCCCCGTCTTGCCACGGTCTGCAGCAAGATGCAGAAGGTTATGTGGCTCTTTGGGTTCCCAGCCTGGGAGCCCGGATGGCAGGGGTAGAGTGCTGCCCAGCATGGTGCCCGGTGACATGCCCTGTAGTCCTCTTGAGTGCTGGCCCCAGCAAGGCCGGCAGGCAGGACACCTGTCCCCATGTGCTTCTCTCTAGCTGTGGGGAGCGGGATCCCTTCCAGCTGGCCCTTCCCTGGGGTGGATCCACGTCTGCCCTGTGACACCAGTGACTGATGACTCCTGAGACCGGAACCCGTGCTGTGCCTGGCTTGCCCCACCTCCCTGCCAGGAAGCTCGCACTCAGCACTTCCCAGTGCCTGGCCACTGACTGACTAACTTTCAGCTCTAGGTTATCCCCTCTGGCCAGGAATTAGATGACGCCCAGCCAGCTCCAGGAACTATGTTAGCAGAGCTTTATAGAGGAGGGTCCCTGGTGAAGGCCACCGTCAGCCTGTGTCTGCTGGAGGTATGCTGACAGACTCCAGCCCACCCTGAATACAGGGCATGCCTTCACTGGGACTTTCCTTGAGGGGACTGTTGTGTGGCCAAGGCCCCGCACTCACTGTCCTCAGGTGGACTGATGGGCAGGCACGATGACGGTGAACGGGACCGAGGCATCCTCGGCCAGCAAGGTGCCTGCTGCCCGGGTTCCCAAACAAAGCAGCCATCTTGCAGGGGTGACCGCACTTTGGCTCAGAAGCTAGAGCTGAGCGCATTTCCTAAGCACAGTGATCCTTCATCCGGGCAAGCGGCCCCCTGTGAATTCACCCCTCCACCCCTCAGCATCCACTATGTCCCAGGCACCGGAAGGGAATCCCTCAGAGTGGTGAACAGCACTGGGTTGGAATCGCAGATCCACACCGGATTCCTGGCTGTGAATTGAGGAAGTCGCTCAACCTCTCAGGGCCTTGTTTCCTTATCTGTGAAATCAAGATGCCAACAGCACTGCCTCCTAGGGTCTTGAAAATGACATGATTTCATTGGGTCAAAGAGGTTAACACGGTGTAGGAGACCGTAAGCCCTTAAAGAAGGTTAAGCACAATGAACGCAACCTGCATTCAATGCTAAGACACGGAGGACAAAGACCACCTTCCTGGCCCTAAATAAACTTATAGTTCATTAACACCCAATGATTGTGTAGGATGGGGATTTCTGAACGCAGTGGGGATAGCTATAGGAAGGGCTGATTCTGGCCACTCCCTGCAGAGGCTCTGATCCCATATGACCTTGGTGGGCCCGGGGCTCTGTCTTTTTAATGAGCCCCCAAGTGCTTCTGACACAGTGGTCCGTGGACCCCACAGGAGCCTGGGGGGAGCAGGTTCAGGGCGCCTGCCCACAGTGGGCTGTGTTTTGGTTTTGAGGTGTTTCTTGACAAAGGAGGTATGGGAAAAGGAGAAGGAGCAAAGTCCATTGCTCCTAGAGACAGAGCCGGGTGCTGGAGTCCACGAAGGGCAGAGGGAGCTCTGTATGTGGGGTGCGTTTTATCCTCCTGAACAAGGGCCTTTGAAGACTTTTGGATGGGGGATGAGATTACCACCCATGGCACTGTGGCCCATGGAGTAGCAAATGACAGCTGATGTCCCCAAGATGAGCAAAGATGGTGCCAAAGTCAAGGGCGGAGGTGAAAAAGCTGGGGAGGGCCTGGCCGTGCAGGTAGAGAGGCAGGGGCAGACTGGGGAAAGGTTTGGGAGAGAACCGACAGATCTGAGGTGTCCGTGGTGGGGTGAGAGAGGGGGCCGAGGGGGAGCAAGGTGGGACCAGAGGGCTGGCCAAGGTCTGTGGGTGCCCTAGCGAATGTCTGCAGATACGTAGTTCTGCAGCCCAGGGGTGGCTCGAGGCTGGAGACAAAGGCCCGGGCCTCAGGGGCCCAGGTTCCGGAAGTGGTACAACAGGCTCAGACTGATGCATGGGGGCGGGGTGGAGGGGGGACGGGGAAGGTCCTGGCTGAGGAATGTGGGAGGGGGACTCACGAGGCAGGCAGAAACCCTGTCTCTGGCTCCAAGGATTCTGGAAGGGGAGGTTCTGGGCTGCCACCTGCACACCAGGGCTCCAGGCGTGGAGAGCTTTCTCTGCCGAGAAGCCCCGGGCGGTGGCTGTGCAGGAGAGCCACCTGTGGAGCGCCATGAGCAGGGGCTGCCCTCCCTGAGGATGGCTCCCACCGCTCCCGCCTCTCCTGCCCCCTGCCCACCTGCCAACGTCACCAGATGACAGGTGAGGATCCTCTGCAGACGCCTCACCAGCACGGAGCTCCACCCTGGCACCAGAATCCCTCTGCCATCTCCCCTTGTAAATGAGCTTTTGATGATTTGAGAAGACTTCTAATTAGAGCATCTGTTTATTATCTTAGCTTCAACTGCATATTAACATTTCTTCTTCAGTCTTTCCCTTCTTCTGCAACAGGCTGTCTGCAGTGGTGGGTGGGAGGAAAGCCAAGAGATCTCCTCGGGGACCTCCTTCCTCTCTGGGGTGGGGGGAGGGCACTTCATTCCTGGCACCGGGCCAGGGCCCCTCCCCCCAGCACCTGGGCATCCCCACGCACACAGGCTGGCAGGCGTGCGGGCATCACGGGCTGTTATGTTGGAGTACTTAATCGGGGTATTCAACCTCAGAAGGGAGATTAGTATTCACCAGGCTCCCTGTGCCCATGGAGGGACTCTCCATTTCCGGAAGAGTCAACGAAAGGGAGCTGTCAGGCAGGCCGTCCTCACTAAGC
Source organism: Leopardus geoffroyi (assembly GCF_018350155.1). Lineage (NCBI taxonomy): Eukaryota > Metazoa > Chordata > Mammalia > Carnivora > Felidae > Leopardus > Leopardus geoffroyi. Next base: position 5,155,261 of record NC_059328.1, on the reverse strand, counting down.
TCCGTCAGCCTGGCCCCTTCTGCAGAATCAGCTCTCGCTGGGCGAAGGCCCGTGTCCCTGAGGGCGGGTGAGAGGGACCTGGCTCCCTACCCACCAGGCTGCCCAACCTCATGCTCCATTTATTGGGCTGACTTCTACGGGGTGGGCCGGGGGTGCCTCTCTCACAGGCAGCTGCCCTGAGGGGACTTCACCTACGTGGATCTCTCTGTCCTTGTACCTCATCACCGACACTGGGGCGGTCATTTGGGCTCCTAATCCAGGCTGACACGGGCGAAGTTCAGGCCCAGAATAGAGAGGCCCATGGAAAAGAGGGACGAAGCATTTGAGGCAGGGGGATGACTCAGCCTCTAGGCGGTCCAGCCACACCTCTGGAGGGGGCTCCTGGAGGCCTGGGGTTGGGGGGGGGGGGTCTTACTGCCAGCTTCATTTTGCCACGTATTTTTTTTTTTTTCAAATTGCATAAGAGTCTACACCCGGCCCTGGGAATTGCTGATGGTCCCCCATGGCTGACATGATCTTTCTAAGTATCGCCTGACTCCCTGTGGCTGCCCGATGCCTTCTCCCGCCCCAGAGAAGCTTCTCTGCACCCCAGCCCTCTGCTCCGGGCCACACATCGAGAGTATCTCGAAGGGGCTCAACCACAGAACGGCCCCGGTGTCAGACCAGAGTCAGGGGCACTCAGAGCTGGGTGCAGGAAGGTCTTCCAGGCCACCTTGGGGGACCACAACCTTCCACGGCCGGATGTCTTTTCATAGGATCTTGGCTCAAGCCTCTGCTTGGACTCTCCTATCCATTTCATGATGGGTCTCATCAACACAAAGCGGGACTCAGGAGTGAATGGATACCGTATCCCTCTCTGACTGGGGGCGGGATAGATCTGGCAGATGGGAACATGCACCGGTCCCCGTAGGCACCTCTGACCTTGAAAGCTTAAGGGCAAACCCCAGACATCACCTGCTCTCCCTACCAGCCCAAACTTAGCCAAGCCCGCCTTGTTCTTCCCTTCAGATAATTCGATTCGAAGAGGTAATATACACTTCGGTGTTTTGTAAACCGAGAGTCGGTGCATTAAGGACTGCAGAACAGAAGCTAATCTTTAGCAGCACCTAGTAAGCACCAGGCCCTGTGCTGGGTCCTTCACCACAACTCAGAAGAACAGTATTATTGCACCCATTTTGCAGGTGGGAGAACAGCTTCGGGGAAATGAAAACACTTGGTCAGGTCACAGGAAGACGTGAACTCAAAGCCTTTCCTACCATCTAGAAGTACCAGTGGGACCCATTGATTCTACCTCTAGGAATCCGTCCCGAGGGTACAGCCAGACCAACATAGAAAGCATTCTCGTAGGAGCCCTGGTAGTTAAATTTGAGAAGTTACAAATGATTGCATATAATGAAATGGCCCACTACCAGAGACCCGTTAAAGAAATCATGGCGTATTTGTGGATTGGTATATAACATGGCCACTAAAAAGTTTCATGCAGATCTGTATCCATTATTAGCCTGACAAGATGCTCACGAGATGTTGTTTAGTGGGGGGACAGAGCAGGTGACAAGACCGCACGATATAATACGAGTATATTTCTTGTAAAAGTCCACACGGTTATGTGCCTGAAAAGAGCTTGCAAGTTCATATGCAAAAAATATTATGATTTATTATACCACCATCCCACATGGTGGGATTTCATATAATTTCTATTAGTTTTTTACTTTCACTATTGTTGGATCTTTAAAAAGTAATTAATTAATTTACTTTTTCTTTTAGAGAGAGAGAGCGCACACGTGTGGGGGGTGTTGTGCAAAGGGAGAGAGAGAATCTTAAGCAGTTCCATGCTCAGTATGGAGCCTGACATGGGGCTCGATCCCACAACCCTGGGATCATGACCTGAGCCAAAATCAAAAGTCAGACACTCGGGGCGCCTGGGTGGCTCCGTCGGTTAAGCGGCCGGCTTCGGCTCAGGTCATGATCTCGCGGTCCGTGAGTTCGAGCCCTGCGTCGGGCTCTGTGCTGACGGCTCAGAGCCTGGAGCCTGTTTCAGATTCTGTGTCTCCCTCTCTCTGACCCTCCCCTGTTCATGCTCTGTCTCTCCCTGTCTCAAAAATAAATAAAATGTTAAAAAATTAAAAAAAAAAAGTCAGAGACTCAACTGACTGAGCCACCCAGGCGGCCCTCCCATTGTTGGATTTTAAAGCACGGGCACAGATAATTTTCGTAATTAAAAGCTAATAGTAGAGCCGTGTCCCCGCTACCGAGAAGACACCACTGAGTGTCCCGCACAGGGACGCCCTTCAGCGGCAGAGAGGGCCTCTTTTAATTTGTCTGAAACACACAACATCTCCTTCAAGTGGGCCCCATTCTCTGGACCGTGGAGGATGGCAGCAGGTCTGTGACCAACTGAGGACCGACGGGTCCTCTGCTGCCCCTGGGGGTGGGACAGCCTTGGTCCCTTTCCCTCTCCCTGGATCCCCTTCTGTCTCAGGGTGACGGAAGGAGGAACACAGGCTCTGGAAACATCTGAGCAGGAAGGAGCATTGGGGAGCCATCTGGTTTACCCTTTCTCCCCATTCCAGCAGCTTCCACTGCCAGCCCGGCCATCAGAAGGACCCAGCTCTGGAGAGGCTGCACTGCAGACCGCAGGAAGCTTCTCCAAGGCCCGAAGAGGTGTATGCGGGCTCTGGATGCTGCCCAGGGGACTGCCTGGCCACCACTGGCTGCCCTCACGGCCCCTACCTCCTCCCAGCCCCCAATTCCAGGGTGACGCTAACAGGAGGTTTCAGGACAGCAGAACAATTTAAATCCTATTACAGTATAAAAATTAATAACATTAAAATGTCATGATCATCCCACACTAATTAAGCATCTAATGAATAATTAGCTGTGGACACATCTGACATTTTTGGTCATTAATCTGAGCAAGTGTTTTAAGATCCAAACAAAACCCCTCTGTGGGGACGACGGCAACTCTGTGTTAAGTGGCAGACACACTCCCCATGTACCGGGAGGCAGAGCGAGGGGGTTTTCCAGGCCTCTAGAGGCAGGGGCTCCCATGGGGAGGCTGAGCCCCTGGGTCTGAGCCTCCGGGCCTCGCCATCTCTCCACGCGGGCTGTTCCCGCCCAGAGGCTGGGATCAGGCAGACAGTGAGCTGGGGCCTGTGCTCCTCCGACCTGCTGCTCTCTGGGCCCGTTAAGTCTCAAGGAATAGAGCCTGGGGTCACTTAGCAGACCTGCAGACCCCGGGCAAAAGTGAAGCGAGGCCTGTCTGAGGTTCCCACGAGGGGCAGCTGGGCAGGGGGCGAAGGAGGAGTCACTTGGCGGTTCCTTGTCACCCACTCGTGCCTCTCACTTCAGAATGAGCTGGCTGAGGGGCGGGGCGTGCCTGGGTGGCTCAAGTCGGTTAAGTGTCTGACTCTTGGTTTTGGCTCAGGTCATGTCATGATCTCACGGTTCGTGAGATCGAGCCCCGCATCGGGCTCTGTGATAGCAGCACGGAGCCTTCTTGGGATTCTCTCTCCCTCTCTCTCTGCCCCTCCCCGACTTGTGCACTCTCTCAAGATAAAGAAAAAAGAAAAAAAAGATGCGTTGGTTGGGGTGGAACTGGGCACACAGAAGTCACCCTTGCTAAGGGCCAGTATGACCTCCCGGCAAGGGCCCTGGAGCGCAGAGCCCCGTCGGAGCCCTGGAGATAGGTGCCCGGTTCTGTGCTCTGTGCTCACATATGTAACCCAGGAGGACACGGCGGCACAGAGAGGTTAAGTGTCTCACCCAAAGTCACGCAGCAGGAAAGCGGCAGTGCCCAGCTGAAGCTCGGGCCTCCTGGTGTCGCAGTCTGTGCTTTAGAAGCTGCTCCTTCTCGTGGCCTGCTTTCTCTAATGTCGTAAGGAATCCCTCCTCACAAGAGCAAGGAACCGCAGAGCTAGATACAAAACACCCGTGAGTGATGCCATAGGAGACGCCGTCTCTGGCGCAGGGACCCCGAGAGGACCCGTCTGGGCTCTCCAAGTCAAGCAGAAAGCAACAGACGTCATGTCTTTTGGCGTTTCCTCCAAGATTGTCTTGAATCTCAGTCATGCACCTCAACTGGTGAACCCCAGAGTCCCGCGTGGAACAGCTCCAGAAGCCCCAGGACTCGGCCCCAGACCCTGTTGGATCTGCACGTGGGTGCCCCTGTGGGACAACGGCTGCCTTCTACCTAGTGTCCCTTTGCAGTCCCGTCTCTGGTGACAGCTCTTTGCCCCCTGGGGGCTGCACCATGCAGCTTGTGCACCAGGGCTCTGCCCACTTGTGCTCCCCAAACTCTTGTTTCTAAGCAAAGGGCCCTTTTCTACCCCCATCCTCTTTTCCCCTTTGCCCTGCCCCACAATCCGTCTGTCCTTCAAAGTCTTTCCAGCGGCCACCCTCCAGCCTTTTCCTAGACCCTAGGGCTCTCTCTGATGCACCCTCAAATTCTCCGGGGTGCAAGGCACACAGCAGGTGTTCAGTGCCGAACGAAACAACAGGAGAATAGCGGCCTCTACCGGTGCACGTCCTTTCCAGAGCCGCCCGCCTGCCTGTGGCGCTCCTTCCGGGGGCTGGGGGCTGGGGGCTGGCTTGAAGAGGGAGTGTCCAGTCCAAGGAGATTCCCAAGCCCCCTCCCTTGCCCAGGGAGCTGGGAAGAGGCCCCCCAGGCCTGGGGAGGGGAGCCAGATGTGACTCATTTGGATGTGCCCCACCCCCCAAACCGTATGTCAAAGTCACCAGTATTTCAGGATGGGACTCACTTGGTAGCTCAGGCTGCTGTAACAACATACCGCAGGCTGGGGGCCTAAGGAGCAGACGTGCATTCCTCACAGTTCTGGAAGCTGGGTGTCCGAGGTGGGGGCTGGCAAAATCGGGTTCCTGGTGAGGACCCCACACAGTGGAGACAGATCTGGTGGCTCTTCCTCTTCTTCTAAGGGCACTAATCCCATCATGGGGGCCCACCCTCCTGACATCATCGAACCCTAATTACCCCCCCCGGCGCCCCACCTCCAAATACCATCACATTAGGGCTTCAATATAGGAATTTGGGGGAGACCCCATCATTCAGTCCATGGCATGACCTTATTAGGAAATAGGGTCACTGCAGAGGTCACCGACTGAGTGAAGATGAAGTCATACTAGACTAGGATGGGCCCCTGACCCGATGTGTCTTCATAAAAGGAGAAATCTGGGCACGGATGCACGCAAGGAGAAGGCCAGGGAAGATGGGGACGGAGGTCGAGGTGATCTTTCACAAGCCGAGGGACACCAGAGATGGTCAGCGAAGCACCAGAAGCTAGAGAGACGCCCGGAGCACGCCCGCAGGTGGAACCAGCCCCTCACGGCCCACAGGTGGAACCAGCCCCACGGTCACCTCCATCTTGGTGGCCAGCTTCCAGCACTCTGAGGGCACAACTCCCCATTGTTCCGGCCGACCAGTCTGTGGTTCTGTGACAGCAGGCCCAGGGAGCTAATACACACGACTACGGGCTTCTGCACCTTGCGTCCTAGCAGCACCCCTGGCCCTCACAGCCTCCATCATGGCTGGCAAGACCCCTACACGCAGCTGGAAGCTTCTCCATCTCTAACCCCACATCTGGTTGGCCAGTGGGCCCCACGGCTCCGCCTCGGAATCCGTCTGGAATCTGGCCCCTTCTCTCTACCCCACAGCTCCACCTCAGACCCGTCATTTTCTCACGCTTGGGTCATTGAAAGTGCCCCTGACCTGGCCTCCTGTGTCCACATCCTTGTCCCCCAGTCTCCCTCTGATGAAGAGACCAGTGGGTGGTGTTAGAGTGTAAGTCACTCAAAGCCCACAGTAGTCCCATCTCTCTCAGCAATGGGGCTCACGGGGCTGCCACCATCTTCCCTTCTAGAACCTTCCTCCCACCCTGGGGTGCTGCTCGCTGCCATGAAGAGGCCAGGCACCCTTGAGGCCTTGGCACAGTCTGTTCCCTTTTCCTGCGTGCTCTTCCCGTGTCCACCGGCCCCTCCCTCCTGGCCTCCCAGGCTTTGTTCACGTGGAGAAGCCTCCCCTGAGTGGCTCGTTGTCATGTTGCGATGGGGAGATTGCACTTTTGTTCAGTAAAAATCCCCCTCTCCCCTCTCCATTTCCCCCTCCACTGCTGCCGTCCCCGCCGTGGGACTTGTTCTGGCCAGTGCAGCAGGGGCAGACGTGACTCCCCAGTAAGCCACCACTTGGGCCAGGGCCCAGAGGAAGGGCCACAGAACATGCCCCTCAGCCTGGGCGGAGCCACCACAGCCACTACGATGGAAGTGAGGAATGAGCATCTGTTCCTGCCAGCCCCCGAGACTCCCGGGATGTTTGTCACACAGCAGCACTGCAGCAAAGCTGACTGACTCTCTGTCCTCGCCACCCACGGGACCTCACAACGTGTCTTCCTTCCGGACACCCCTCATCGCTTCCTTATTCCACGTTGCTGTTTCTTTCCCACAGCACTGGCTATCTACGTAACTTAATTCACTTATGATGTCTATTGTTTTGTGTCCTCTCCCTTGCTTGGAGGTTAAGCCGAGGAGGGCAGGGCCCTTGGTCTGCCGTGGTCTCCAGCACATTCCAGATGCCCCAGGACAGCAATCACAGGCAACAGGTGCTCAGTGAGCATTTTTGAGTGAGTGAATGAATGAATGAAAAGCGTGCTCATGGGTTGACAGCTGGCATTCCACCAAGGAAAGACCTTGGCTCTTTGCAGGCAGGAGTCCCTGCGTAGCAGCCGGGCCCAGAGCTGGGCAACCCTGGGATGTGGTTCTGCTTACCCAGGCAAGCCTGTGACTCCCAAGTCTGGGCCAGAAATCCCAGAGCCTCAGAAGAAATTGGAGAAAACAAGAGGGGCTCCCTGCAGCCTGGGCTCTGTCCCTGTGGCTCCAGGGAGAAGGTTTAGAAGGGGCTCCCTCTGTGAAGCTGTGCTCTGGGACTGGGACAGCCGCCGAGCTCCCAGTCTCAGTATACGTCCCAGGTGCCCAGGGCCCCAGTGACAAGAAGGGGCCTGGCCAGGTTCTGGGGATAGAGGCTTGTGGAAACATCATCAGACTTTCGGGGTCTGACTCCAGGGCTGGGCCTTTCCCTGACACCAGCCTGGGACTTGGCCTGAGGACTGTTGAGTGTTTGGGCAGCCCCATACCCAGCCAATCAGTTCCTGGGGTGGGGAGCAGGTGCTGGCATTCTTTCACAAGCTCCCTGGGCCTAAGAACTGCCGGTCTTTATTCCTCCGCTCTCCAAAACGGGCGACCCGATCACCAGCGCTTTATTGAAAACGGGAGCGTCACATCAAGCCCTAAGTTACGGAGCGTGGAGACGCTTCCTAGTGTGGAAATCGGTCGGAAAGGTATGTATCAGGTCGCTGGGTCAGTGGGCTTGCTGAAAGGGAAGCCAATGGCCCCAGAGGGGCAGAGTGACCTAAGAAGGACAGTCAGAGACTGTAAGAGAGACTCACCGGCAGACACACGTTTTTCCCCATCGGTGGCCCTCCTGCCCTCAGGACTGGCCTTGCTAGCTTGTGACATTCCTTTCTGTGAGGCTGTTTGGATGGAGCTCACAGCTTGTGGGCCAGCAGGAGGGAGGCCCCGTCTTCACATCCCTTCATGCTGCGGGTGTGGAGCCCTCCCACCCCAGCCTTTGTTCTGTGGCCCACCTGCTGGATGTGCCTGCTGGGGACCTGGGAGGGACTCGGGCAGCGGCATCAGCCTCCGGCCTCTGTGCATTTTTATGGCCAAGTTGTAAACCTCTGAGAAATGGGGTTTATAATAGAAACTCTGACACCACCTAAAATATATCAGCACTACTGGGGGCTCCCAGGATACGGCCCTAATTTACAAACCACTCAGGGATCCTGGGCCATTTTGAAACTCACAGACAATAATCCAGAAACAGAGTAAACCAGGAGGAGAAAAAATGGTACAAGTGTCCGCAGACTATAAAGTCAGTTGAGGCCAGCGGTTCAGAAATCAAGTCGCTGTCACAATGTTTGGCCTCTACCCTGAATCCTGGTGCCACCCCCACCCCGAGTGACACCCAGCCCCGGAGGAGGCGTGTGGCCCTGTCCTCTGGCCGGATGCCACTCTGTTTGTCTTCCGGCCGAGTTTTAGCGTGAGGCCTGGATAGAGCGGAACGGGGGGAAGAAAGTGCCCCCCATTTGGTTTGGTGGAACAGACGTGTGTGTAAGAAGGTTCCAACGCACTCCCATGTAAACTGAAATAGTGCCATGGGGAGTAAACTGCTTGCTCACCAGAGGCACGAGTTTATCACTAAATGGTTGTGGGGTCACCCATTCAGCTGGGCTCAGCAGCCCCTGGACAAGCCTCACTCGCAGGCCTCTCTCCTCTGTCCTGCCTGGGAGGGCCCTGCAGCAGGACATCCAGGAGCCTGTGATGGGCCGAGTAAAGGACAGTCCTGCTTGGTCCCCGCCCGCCCCCACCCCCCCCCCATCCCAGCCAGCACTTGGCTCCTGTCTCAGGCCAAGGCCGTCTATCCACATGTTTTCCAGGACTGCGCTGATCCTTTGGAAGGGCCCTCGCTTTCTTACTCATTGGCTGAGCACGGTGCAGAAATCAGGATAGAGACAGGGGCCCTGGGGATCACCACACTGTGGCAGCCTCCTCCCTTCCTCAAGGGCTGGGGATGGATGTTCTCTGACATTCCTACTCCCTCGGGTCCTGGGACTCTCCCTCCCAACCTCCCAACCTTCCTTCCTTCCTTCCTCATTCATTAATTCCATTCGGCAAGCATCTGCCACGAGCTGGGCTCAGTGCTGGCTGCCGGGGACACGCGGATGACGCAGGGAGTGTAGGTTTTGTGGGGAGTCATGCTTGTGGATGAATAGAGGCATTGAAGCAGCATTTCCCACCCATGTTAAGCCCCTTTGGCCTATTCTTCTTAAATGCCACGTGCAATTTTGAAGTCACCGTAACGATGAACAGCAAGTCAAAGTCACGGACGCCTTGAGGACGCTTTTTCAGACCACAGCAGCCCCCATCCCCGCTTCCAGAGGACTCACAGAGAAGGAGGGCCCTCTCCCCGCTGCTGGCACCCACCAGGGTCTACCACGGCCAGGACAGGGGTCCGCGGGGGTCCAGGGGGCCACTCAGTCAACAAACTCTTGCCGAATGGCTGCTGGGTGCCATCGGGTGAACTGCAGGGAGATCACAGGGCCCCTTCCCAGGGCGAGGCTTGTTTGGAGGCCGGTGCAGGCAGCAGGCGTGTCTGCCCTCCCAGAGCTTGGATCCCATTTGTGGGGTGCACTCTAGCCTGGTGTGGGGGTGGCGGCCCGGGGGAGGCCTCTGGGGCCCGGGCGCAGAACTCCGTGCCCGCTCGGTGCCAGCCTTCCAAGCAGCCCTCCACCCCCACCTCCCTCCCTCCCGCATGCCTGTCTCTCACGGCTCCTCAGAAAATGCAATTTGAGTCAAGCCACTTTCAATTACTGCGATGCGGTGTTCTGAGCCCGCGAGGTAATAAAGCGCCTGTTTTCCCTCGTGGGAATGTTTGGGGTTTTCCAGGCGCCAAAGGAGAGACAAAAAGGAAGTGGAGCTAAGTGCTGCTTAGAGGAGCCACTGGCTTCGCCAGACCCAGAGCCGGGCCCTCGGGCACTGTGCAGGAGCTGCTCAGGAGAGCAGGGGCCTGAGGGCTTGGGGGCGCGTGTGAGTGAGTGTGTGCACGGGCATGTGGAAGGCAACAGGTGTGTGGATGTGAGTGCGAAGGCAACTAAAACGCGCGTGTGTAAGTGTGAGACTGTGTGCGCGCACACAAGAGCGAGTGTGAAAGGCAATGCGTGCAGGTGCGGGAGTAGCACGTGACCGCGGGGGTGGGTGTGCGCGTGTCTGTGCGTGTGTGCGTGCGTAGGGTGAGCCGGTGTGAGTGTGTGTCTCGGGCACCCCAGTGGGGAGCCGGGCACCCAGGGCAGGCTGACGCTGGCTCAGGACCCTATTCACCAGGGACTCGGCCCCCACCCCCACCCTCCCTCAAAGCCCTGGGAGTATTGTCTTTGGTTTCGGGAACGTTCATTCCATTCCTGCCCCAAATCCTGACCGTGAAGGCCAGGGAGGCCACAGGCGTCTAATGGAGTTTTCTCTTCTGTGGTTTTCCTCCTTCCTCCCTCCCCCCACATGACCCGACCTGGCCCTGCCCGCCCTCCCCTCCTCTACTCTGGAGCATGGAGGCTAGCCAGGCGGCTGGCAGATCCTGTCATCTGAGAATCCTCACCAGGTGGGGAGGGTCAGAGGGGGTCATGCAGGGGAAGTGCCCACAGGGCCTGGTGTGCCTGGCAGGACCTCAGCCAGCACTCACTGCTGCCCTTCACATGCCCGTCACCACCTTACACGTACCCTGCCTCCCGCCAACCCAGGGGACCCTGAGCACCATGGCAGAGGGACTGGGACGTGCCTCCGGCCTATTTGGACCCCCAGGAATGGATGTAGGTAGGGGCCTGGTGGACGGAACCGGCCCCAGGCTGGGAAGGGCAGGGAGCAGCTTGGCAAGCTGTGGGATCCCCCCTCTGTGGCCCCAAGGACATTCCCAGGTTGTCTTGCCAACACTTCTGGGAGCCCGAGGGTCTGGATGCTGGAGTTAGTTAGCAGAGAGACCAGGTAAATTTCAGAAGGAAACTGCACGCAGGGGCCCGTGGGGCCCGTACTGTCTGACGGAGGCTGAGTGGTCCGATCTGGGTCCCCTTCCTCCCTGACCCAGGTCTGCCCGGCTCATCTCGTTACCTGGACGCCAGAGGGAAGCCAGAGCCCTGTGCAGCAGTGAAGGTGGAGGCCAAGCCCGGGTAACAGGGGGCAGGAGGGCTGGAAGCGGTGCACCCCCTGCACGTGGGTGTCCAGGAGCTACACCTGGGGGTTCCTCGGGCCAGAGAAGCTGTGGCCACAGGATCCTGCTTCAGCTGAGGCCTCCTGGGCAGCAGAGCCCTGCGGACCCCGGGAAGCGGACCCCCTCACTCCACCTGTGCTGGCGTCCCCGTGCGTGGGGCCCTGACAGCAGTGCATGTTGCTACCCGAAGTCTGGGTGGGGACACGGGCTCCTTCCTCGGGGTTTGGGTTAAGCGGTCATGACTGACGTGGGCAGTGCGGACAGTCCTCTTCTGCCCAGGAGACTCCCTCTGGCTGTGCCTGGAAATCCTCAAGCCCTCTGGGGTCAGGCAGCTCCCTCCCATGTCACCATCACGTCACCTGGTGTTTTCCTTCATGGGCCCCTGGGCTCCGGCCTCCTCTCAGCCCTTCCTGCCACAGCTAACACGACTGCCCCCTCCACGGCTCTGCGCCCCAGACACAAAGAGGAGCAGACGGAGGCGGCTTTGGGGATGGAGCCTGAAAAGGCCTGGATGTGTCACATCTGCAGGGCACGAGGACGAAGGTGTCGCCGGGGTGATTCAAACTGCAGACGGTGGCGGGGGGGGGGGGGGGGGGCGGCGAGCCTCCCCCGCCTTCTGATGGCCGCATGCCTAAGTGACCGGGAGCCACATGGGACCCTGGGAGAGAGGGGAAACCACCACGAGAGGAAAAGCTGGCATGGCTCCCCAGACCAGAAGGAAAGCCGGGGAAGGGCTATGGATTTGGGTTCTGCTTACCACCCAGTATGGCTTAAAAACAGGGCTCCGAGCTAAGTCTTGGCAAATGTGGTCCCTCGGGATGTGCACAGATGTGTAGATGGGCTAAGGGGAGTCAAGTTCTTTGCCGGGAGCTGCCCTGTAAATGCCGATCTGAGATTAGACCCTACTTCTGTGTCCTTGCCACGAGCTGCCCCCAGGGTCCACCCTCTGAGAGCTGTGGGTGAGGGCGGCGGCCGGGCTGGGCCAAGGGCACATGAAGGCCAACCCTCCTGGCCGCTACCTGGGCTGGTTGTATTCTCCAGGACGCGACGCTGGGCACTGCAGGGGAATCACTCTGCACCGAGGCCTGAGAGCCACTTTGCAAGCACACTCTCTGGCTTGCTATTTCCCCGTCTCCAGCTACATTTTCTGCAGCAGAGGCCCAGGCAGGAAGGCCCTCCGCGCCGTGGGCGTTTGCTCTGGTCCCTGCAGTGGCTGCTGAGCCTGGGGGCACTTTTCCAGTGACCCGGCCCCATTTTGCCAGGACGAAGGTGTACAGGGCTGTGGTTGGAGTTTTCTAGATGGTGACCAGCAGGCTCCCCCATCTCTGAGGGCCCACGGTGCGGCCGACCTCTCTCCAACGCCACCTGGCACTCGCTGGCCTCACCCTCTGTGCCAGGCCCTGGGCTAAGAGTCCAGAATACAGAGGTGGGTCGAACCCCATGTCGCCCTCAGCAACCTTGGCTTCCAGCACACATTTCCCACGGGACACCTGGGCAGGGACCACACGCACCTGTCTTCAGCCCTTTAGCCTTCAGCTGAGCCATGAGAAGTGTCAGAAGACAATAAATGAACAGTTACTACACTCCCCCAACTATTCGCAGAAATTCATCTCTATTCCTTAACCGACTTGAGGCTCCCATCTGCATCAGGCCCCCAGCGAGTGTCCAAGGCCCTCATCTCCTGGTGAGCAATTCCCTGAGCTCCCAGAGCCCTGGGGCTTAGCTCCTTCTTGGAGAGACTGGGGAAGCAAGGCACTGGGGGCATGTCCTGCTCCAAGGGCCCCCATCTAAAGAGGCTATTTGCAGGCCGTAGCGGGGCTCTTGCCTAAGCCAGGGACCAAACACTTGGAATTCGTAAGGAGATTCTGCTGAGCTGCCGGAGCCCATCAAATTTTTATTGAATGCATTTCCTCTGGAGAACTTGTGTACTAAATCCTGCCCAGGCTGTATTAGAGGAATAAAAATTCCATGCACAGACTTGACTGCAAATGTTCCTTCCCAGGGCAGAGGACACACTTTCTCAAAGGCCACTTCTTTGCACAGAGGCGGGCTTGGGCTTGTCCTTGGCTGGGGGCCAGAGGGAAGCCGAGAGCTAGGGCTCTAGGGGGCCAGGCTTTTTCCTTCCATCTGGCAATGGGGAGGATGGAGATTGCTGTGTGAATCCCAGCAGCCTCCCTCTGAGGCTTCTATTGACCTTGGACTTGTCCTAGTAACCTGCAGTCTCTGCAGTGTGGCTCCCCGTGTCCTCACCCAGAGCTGAAACCCACCGGGCCGCCTCGCTGGCAGTCTCCTCCCCAGGGGCTTGGGATCACTTGGCTTCCTCCCAGCCCCCTCTGCAGCCTCCAGAGGCACAGGCTGGTTGCCGGCACAGGAGGCCCTGAGCTGGAGGCCTGAGGGGCTCAGGGAAGATTCTGCAGGACACGGGGACCCCCACGGAGCTACGGGCAGCTGAGGCATTTGGGTTCTACTGGGTGTTCACCCATCACATAATCGCCAAACTCGTACTCAGTGCCGAAACAGATGGAAAAGCAAGAAGAGGCACAAAAGCACAGCCCACAGCAGAGAGCTTCCCAGACAAGACCATGACACCAGCTAAGGCGGAATCTCAGATAGAAATTCCACGTTCAGTGTAAGTATACCCCCAATAATGAGTGGAACATATTTCCCTTCTGGGCTCTGACTTTGCGTGGTTGTGTCCCCAGAGATAAGCCCCTTGAGATAAGGTGCAGTGAGAAAACGCACGTGATGATGTTCACGAAATAGAAGTGTGAATGGCAGGCCCGCACGAGGTGGGAGGTGACTGCTCCAGCATCATACCAGCAACGTGCCGGGGTGAACCCGCAGAAGGTTATCGGTGGGCACGGCACCGTGGACGGTCATGGAGGGACAGGGCTGTCCTTGTCACTCTGAGGGATGGGCTATGACCGTCTGAGCTTCCCTGATGAGTGAGGGGCAGAGTAATGGCTCAGAATCGGGGCGGACGGGGCTGGGCTCTTGTCCCTGGGTGCACTGTTGACAAGCAGTGGGGTGGTGGCTCCCAGCTCCAGACGTCGCTCAACGACAGGGCAGCGCCCATGGCCAGCATCAGGGCTGATGGGGTGGGGAGTGCAGCCTGAAGGGCCTCCATCCTCCAGGGGGCAGGGGCCCCAGCAGCTACTCCAGCCAGATAAGCCCTACGGGAGCTCTTCAGGTGAGTTGCCTCAGGCAAGCCTGCCGGCACTCTTCTTTATGAATACCTTAGGCAACGCATTTACTGTTCAGTGCAATGAAGGAGAGTGGCCTTGGTGGGCTTGGCTATGTGTCCTGGCCCTAGACGCCCTGGGGGTGGTGCCCAGTATGACTTCTCTCCTCAGGCCGTACCCAGGAAGAGACTGTTTCTGCAGATCCCCAGCATGGAGAGTCCTGGACTGCATCCACATCGAGGGCACCAACCTGGCCATGTAGGCGACCAGCAGCCTTGGGAGGTGGGGCCGGGGTCAGCATGCTCGTGGGAAAGCTGGACCACAGGCTCTGGGAGGCCGAAGGATGGATGGCATGACCACCGCCCCGCCTCCCGCCCCCAGCATCTTCCTCTAAAGGAGACGACAGGTTGGGGAGAGGATGCCACTCTCTCTCTCCACCTTTATTTTCGGAGCCACCTACTTTTTTTTTTAGTGTTTATTTCTTTATTTTGACGGAGAGCGAGATAGAGCGAGTAGGGGAGGGGTGGAGAGAGAGAATCCCAAGCAGGTCTGTGCTTAGCGTGGAGCCTGACGCGGGGCTCGATCCCACGAACCGTGAGATCATGACCTGAACTGTAACCAAGAGTCGGACGCATAATCGACCGAGCCAGCCAGGCGCCCCGAGCCACTGCTTTTTAATTACGGCTGATACTAGACGAATGAGACGCTGGTGGCCGGTCTCCAGGGAAATGTCGCGGCGGCTGTGACACTCAGCCGGGTGGCCATCACTGGGGTATCAAGTGGGTGTTGCATCACTGCGCCCATGTCCGCCCTGTCTGCTGCAGGGAGACCGGACACGTGTGTCAACACACGTGGAACCAAATGCAGCAGCCGGTGCAGGCTGTGCTGGGCTCACGGTCCCAGATGACGTATGCCACACCTTCCTTCCGTGCACTCTTTGGGGCTGACACACTCACACCCATGCCCTCACCTCCACTCAGAGCTCCTGTCTGCAGGCTGCTCCACACCCAGAAAGTCACGCACACAAGCTCTCGTGTCCCGCATACGGCCCTGTTCTACAGGGAGCCCGATACCGGCTCACACATACCTCTTTCTCTCTCCGGTGGACCTTTCCATACGTGGGGCTGCTTTTCAAGTACAAAGACGCCCCAGACTATTCAGGCAAGCTGTCTGAGGCCGACCTTGAACAAAGACGAGGACCACACGTTTGCTCTGAGTCGTCCCCGCAGGTCCGGATGGCCAGCTCTGCTCGGGCCACGCCCCGCTGGCTCCTGGGGAGTCTCAGAGAGCTGGCCCCGGCCCACGAGAGAGGGAGGAAGTCGCTCCTCGTTTGGAGGGAGAGGAAAAGAGCTTTCATCTACCTGAGATTAAATTATAGCCAGGAGGCACCTCTGAACAGGACCAAACTAGATAACTGAAAACATGCAGCCCTACTATAAATTCCCAGGATTTGCAGTCTTTCCTGGACTGCTTTATCCTTGAGAAGCTCTGGGAGTAATTCTGTTTGAAACAGATCTAGGGGCTCCGTGTGAAAGGGTATGGGCTTCTGGTTAACAGAACGCTTGTTAGCAGAAACCCCCCAGCGCAGATCCTCGAATCTTTACTCCCCGCCTGGCCAGGGGCCCCTGGGGACCAGAGAGGATCCTTCTCTGCCTGGAAGGAGCCAACGATCCACCCCTGCCCTGCCGCCAGACCTTGCCGGTCCTCGGAGTGACAGGCCACGTGTCCAGGGCCCTACAGCCTTGGACTCAGCCCTGCTCTGCTCAAGCAGGGTGGATACTGGCTGGTGGTCAGGGCAAATCACTTCTAGGAATGGAAAATGGGGTCCCAAACACCAAAGGTCTTAGAAGGGACTCTGACATCACAGGGAATTTGTTGCTCCTCCCTGCCCCCACACCCTGAACTTGACCCTCCCCTCAAAGAACCCAGAGCACAGCTGCAGGAGTCAAATGAATCCTAATCATAAAGACCAACGAGCGAGAGAGTCAGAGGTGAAAACTTGCTAACTGACAGTCTGTGGGCGCACTTCTGTCCCCCGTCTCTCACCAGGAGGCTTGCTGTCTGGGTAGAAATAATGATTTGATTTTTTATCATTGATGAGCTCATGTCTCTCACTCTTCCGCAGCAACCAAAGAAGAATCTGGTAAGTTTAGAAGACTTTGAAGGATGGGGGCTTTCCTTTTTGGGGAGGCAGCATGGAGCTCAACAGAAGCTGGGGTTCCTTCTCTCTTGCCAAGAAGCAAGAGTGGGATTGGCCCAAGTCACCTACCAACCTTGGCCCCCAACCCCCCTCCAAGAACATACAAAGCAGGGCAGGCTCAACGCCCTCTGTCCCAGGACGAAGCAAGCTGGCCAGTCAAGGCTGCCAGGCTCTGGGATCCTCACCGCTGTCCTTCTAGCTGAGTCCCCCACCTCTCATCAGGGACTGGGGCCTCTCGACCCTTGACCTCACCCCTCCCCCAGCCCAGCAGCTTTGCTCGACCCCTCTCATGGCTTCAATTTCCCACAGACTGCCTGTTCCCCCTCCACACCCCTGCTCAGTGACTGGCCTTTCTGGAGGATGCCCACAGCTCAGGAGATTGAATTCATTCATATTTCCAGGTGCTATACATTCAGATGAAGTTCTTCGGATCTCCTGCCCAGAAAAGGATAAATATTTCTGATCTATAGCAAATGTGTTTTCCTTTAGCTAACATCTTGGCAGGCAAGTACACTAATCTCCCAGGAAAATCTAGGGCCTGAATAGCAAGCAGGGTTTTTTTTTTTTCCCTGAGTAAATAGAAATTCTGAGTTGCTTTTTTAATGCTGCCTTTTTTTTTTTTTTTAAACAGCAGATCTGGAGAAAAATCAGTCCATTAAATCTGCATCTCTTGAAAGAAAAACCCAGAAGGCCACCTCCCCATCAAAGGCAAAATGAACAGAGTTTGGAAGTGTGTTTAAAATGCACCAAGGGAGCAGCGGCCGTCCTAAATTACCCCACTCAGCCTGAGGATAGTAGAGGTTGCCAGGATCCCTAGGAGACAGAGAAGGAGAGGCCGGTAGGTGCTGTGCAAAGCCACGGGGGCGAAGCCACGTGTCTCCACGGGCCCACCTGCCACGGCCGCGGCCTCAGCAGCAACCCTCCCCCCATCCAGGTGCCACGTGACCCCCAAACTGAGGAAAGAGCACACACAGCAAGACCGCAGACTCCCCAAAACATCCTCACATCACATTCCTACATTTCACGGGCTCCTTCTGTAGCCAGACTTAGATCAGGAAGTGGCCAAGAGGAGAAACTCTTCCCCAGCCATTCCTTGGAGAATGGAGGCTACGCTTTCCAGTAATAAAACAAAGGTCAGAGAATGACTGCGAACAATAGATCCGCTGTCGCGTGCCAGGCGCTGGGCAACGCCAAGGAGCAGGTGTTTCCCTCCCCATTTTACTGCCGCGGAAAGTTCTTTCCATCCGATTTCCTGCCTCCTGAGCTGCTTTAGGCTTCTGTGAGCCAGAGGCAGGCAGGCAGACTGCACCTGGTCATGTGCACACCTGAGCAGAGAACCCTGGGACTTCAGAAGCCACACTACCCACTTAAGCCCTGCCCAGCCCAGCCCAGGGCAGAGCGGGTCTACTGGAACATCTCCTTCCCTTTACCCGAGCTCACGGCGAAGTCAGCTTAGCTGTGCCTATGCTCCAGCTGTACCCAATCCAGTGATACACAGGAAATACCCCTACCCAAGAAGACTTGCTTAGCACCTTTCAATGGGGGTGACCCACCAAGTTCTCTTTGGGGAGGGAGCCCCATAGCCAAATGGGACAGTGCTCCATCCAGACAGAGCCCTCCACTCAATCCCTGGAACCAGCTAGTGGCCATGAGCCCCTAGCTCGCAAGCTCAAACCAAGCTGGGGGGAAGTCCCACAGCAACAATGTAGGAAAGAGACTTCAGCGGAAGATACGGATTCAACCACAGCATCGGTCTCTGTTTTGTTGGAACACCGAGGGCTCTCCAGAAGGAAGCCCATTAAGTTTGCATTTTCCATCATGGAGCAAGTAAACAAACCCGAGGAAGAGCTGCCCATCACTGAGCTGGCTTCCCGACAGGAAATGGTATGAGTGACTTCGTTTTTAAACATTATTATCCTCTTGAAAGCAAAAGATAAAGGACGCCTCGGAGCAGCCAAATTGCTTTGGCTCAAAAATCATTTTAAATACCATTTCCTTTAACAAGCCTACTGCCTGGGCAACGGATCAACACTATTCATTTTAACCTTAGTCAGTGGGAAAAAAAAAAAAAAAAAAAAACACATCTCTGAAGTGTTTGTAATTATTTAGCTCTTTCGCTCTCTCCACACCCAGATACGTTAACTAATGACCAAAACAACGCACATGCAGGTCCTATTTCAAACAGCGGAATGGAACGTTCAGTAGAGCACACGCCAGGGGCCGTTTTCTCCCCGTGTCCACTCCAAGCCCAAACACGGGAGATCGAGGCCTATTTTCGGCAGTTCCCAGCAAGGGCCGGAGACGGCCTTCACCTCTATTGCTTTGTGTCTGTGAAAGTCCCGAGCTCGAGTGGGAGCTCACCTTTGCCCTTAAGATGAACAGGCACTGGGAGACCCTCCTCGAAATGTCTTTATGAACAGGAAAGATGGCGGACAGAGTCAGTCTGCCTCTTCCTGGGGCCGGTCAAGTGCAGAGCGGTGCAGGCAAAGGCGGGGGTGGCCAGGGCAATCTCTCAGGGTGCCGTGCAGACAGAAGCGCTGTATGTAAAAGAAATGCTTGGAGGATTTCAGATGTGTAGGTGGGACATGTGTTACGGTCTCCTTTTTTGTTTCGGAAAGGAAAAAAAAAAAAGGAGTTTTCATTAGGTTATTTGCAAACAAACAAAAAACCCCAAAATAAATGACTTCCCAGAAGGGAAGCCTGGGTTGGTTGAATGAGGCTGAATGGATGGGTTCTTGCTCGGTCAGGTCAGAGGCACGTGTGCAGAGGGAACAAAGTGTCTTTGCTACTAAAACCAAGAAGGCCTGACTTGCTCTCGGGTCACAGCGCTGCCCAGAGGGCTCAGGGTCTCCCCGGGGTGAGCGTCTCACCCGGGGAGGGCGGCTTGTCCAGCCTGCGGTGTCCAAGGAGTCCACCTCCACGTCTGAGGACCCGGCTCGGGAAGCGGGTACTTGGTGCTCAGGACTAGATCAGCAGCACCTAAGGGCAGTGGCTTCCTGTACGACCCCAGCAGGAAATGGACCCGCTTTGGCACGGAACCTTCGGTCCTGGTGTCACTGGGGGCTAACTGATGTGCTTCCTGGAGGACAACCCGAGACAGCGACTGCCCGCTCTTAGCACGCACAAAACCAAGCCCCGAAAACTGCCCCAAGAGTGGATATGAGGCGAGGAAATGCGGTGAGGGAAGCGTGGCCTCAGATCTTCTATGAGGACAGTGTGTTTCGGGGTCTGGGGGGAAGAGCGATGTGCTTCCGGCACACTCTGACATTTCCCAGAAAGCCCGGGGCACCTCTAGATGAGAACAGTCACCTGGGGCGGGCGTCACCTTCAGATGCACAGCGGGGCTGGCCTGTGAGGCTTGGCACCCGCCGGTGTGGACTTTTCACGGGGACCTGCGTGCCCTCCTGTACCCACTGACAGTGCCCCCATGTGCTGAGCAGCTGGGAGCAAGCTGATGACGCCAGTGCCTGACGTCCCTCCCACTCAGGGGATCAGGCTTGGGCTGTGTGCGGGGATGGGTCCCCACCTCTTCTAGGTCACGGGATGTCAGCTGAGGGGCACAGGCTTGGGAGCCACCCTGCCCGGCAGGGGCTCCAGCCCCGTGGGATGTGCACGGCTGGACTGGCAAGGCGGGGGGTCGCCCTCTGCCACAATAGCCTTAGGAAGCCGTGTGCTGATTCAGAGTCTCTCTACACGACAGTCTACATGCGTAAAATGGAAAACTCCAGGGCAATTGTTTCTACAAAGTGCTCCGTTCTGGGCCCCCATGAGTGTGTGTGCTGTAAGCACCCCCCAGGGCAGGGCCACCACCTGCCTGGTCCCTCTCTGCATCCCCAGCACCTGGCCCAGGGCCCGACCCCTTGTATTTGCACCAATGCTGATGCCAAAGGTGGGGTTCTCTAGCACATTTCACACAGGATCTCAGAGCCCCCGGGGCGCCTCACCACCATGCGAGGGACTGGCCTAGCTGCAGCTTTGTGCTGGAGAGCTGCCTCAAACCAGTCCCACCAGCTCTTTCCTTCCCTACAAAGCCCCCAGGAAAGACCTGTGAGTCTATCTGAATCCTTCTGGAAAGCGCTGTATAACATGGCATCTGAAGAGCTGAACAGAACAAACAGGAGCATGCCTTGGGGACAGCAGGGTGTCACCGCCCACCCCCAGGCCGGCCCCATCACTGAGGGGGCCTAGCCAATAGGCTTCTCCTGTGTGCACGGGAGCCCATGGGCTGTTCCTGCAAGGACAGAGAGGGCAGATTTGGCAGCTTGGGGAGGTGGGGGCAGAACTTGGCACAGAAGAGGAAGAGGAGGGAGGCAGGCCTTTAGACTTCAGAACTGAGGGGGGGTCAGGCTTATGCTGCTTTTAATGTTTATTTATTTTTGAAGGAGAGAGAGACAGAGTGTGAGCAGGAAGGGGAAGACAGAGACAAGGAGCAGGCTCCTTGAATCTGAAGATTCTGAATCTGAAGCAGGCTCCAGGCTCTGAGCTGTCAGCACAGAGCCCGACGTGGGGCTCGAACTCACGAAATGTGAGATCATGACCTGAGCCCAAATGGACGCTCAACCGACTGAGCCACCCAGGTGCCCCAGGCTTACGCTGCTTTGGATCCATAGCTTTTTTTCTCAGGTGAGGAAACTGAGGCCCAGAGAAGGGGAGAGGCTTCCCCAAGGTCAGGCAGACAGAGGAAAAAGGAACCCAACATTCACTATTCACTGTGTGCCGAGCTCTACGGGAGCGAGTTCGTGAATTCTAAGGTCCCTGCATCACGCATTTGTAGAAAGGGAAGCCAAAGATCCAAGAGATTAAGACACATGCCCAAAGCCACATGGCTTGGGTGACAAAGGAAGGAGGTCGATGGTGGAAAACGGTCAGGAAGCAGCCGGTGGTCCAAACTGCACACTGCCGCACCCTCCCTTCCCGGCCCCCAGGAGATGGACAGCAGCTCCTTCACTCGATCCCCCAGCCTGTACACAGTGCGGAGGCCAGCACCGTGTGCACCCCCCGGGGCCCGCGCGGAACACATCTACAGCGTGGGCGGCCAGAACGCAGGCAGGCGCACGGTGAGCTGACTGCAGGAACGCAAGATAGCAGGTACTCCCCCTGAACGAGCGAATGAACAGATGAATGAATGCACGAGGAGAGAAGACCACCAGCCCGGAGCCTCAGGAAAGCTGGAGCCCATTCTGGCCCTTCTGCTGGCGTGACTTTACTCCTCAAACCCAGAGCTTTGAATACAGGGAATCCCCACACCCACTAAGAGGTCTCCAGGGTCCACCTGGGCCTGATTTCCAGCAACTGTCAGACAGGAGAGCTGGTCACGTGCGTGATCAACTCTCCAGGACCAAGCCTTCCCGGGGTCCCTTTAGTCACCTGGACACATTCCTTCTGAGGCTGGCTGAGTGTCACGGAGGGGACAGCAGTATCATATGGCCACCAGGGAGGCCCCCACCCCGGGCTGTAAATGTGGCGGTTGAGAGCCGCTACTCAGGGGAAACTAGCCCTGACGTGCACACGGGAGCTCTCGGGTTTGCGGACTGGGAATTGTGTTCGACTGGGAACCATTTTCTGGTTTCTGTAAAGGCCTCGGCAGGAGCAGGTTGGGAGCCGTTCGTGGCAGGATGGAGAGGAGGAGGCTGCCTAGGAAAACAAAGGCAATCAGGGAGGCCCAGGCCAGGCGGAGGGCAGAGTCCTGGCAGCCTTTCCGTTTCCCTGCTTCTTCCGGAGAGGAGGCCGAGGACTTCACAGGACGCTGGAGAGCAAACAGGACCCGGCAAAGGTGGCTGGCCTTCAGGATGGGGCGCTGCATGGGGAAGCAGGCATGCGGCCCAGGCTCTGCCCGGCCGTGGAGGAGAGGCTGTGCGCTCCCGGCGGGCCCAGCCCCTCGGGGCTCCATCGTCCACCACAGAAGGGCATCCCTGTGCTCCCGGGGGGCCATGGGAGGAGAGGGGTTTTCTTGCGTCTTCCCGGTCGCCTCTCACCACCTCTGCAAAGCTTGTGATTTCCACGGGTGCTCCTGGGGGCGAGCAAGCCGGAGGCTTCCCTGCAGGCCCCACACCTCCCATTGACCTCGTCCTTTCGCGCCAGCCACGGAGCCCGAGAGCTGAGTGGGGACCTTGGCGCTCTCAGATGGGACCAGCTTCTTCTCTAGGGCTGCCCGGCCCCCAGTCCCCCGTGAATATTGTCTGCTCTAGATACTCGAACCTTCCGCTTGACCTTGCGGAGCCGGGCCTGATTTTGAGCCTTCAGAAGCATGTTTTCCGCCCTAGGAAGGATTGTGTCTTGCTGGTGGTCAGAGTACCAAAGCAGCAGCCCGTTCGCTCCGTCCGGTTCGCTCGTGTTCACGGCCGGCCTCCTCCCCGCAGCAGGCGGTGGGTTGTCGGTCGGGACCAAAACCCTGGGCGTGGGTGGTGTGGAACCAGGGAGAGCCGGCGGAGGGGGCGTGGGATGGAGCCGGGCTTTCGGGAACCACTTAGCGGCAGCTCTCCCTTCAGAACCGGCAACCTCTCCACTTGTGTTGGCCTTTCTTGCTAGTTTCTGAGAAACGCACAGCCTAGGTGTTGATAAATAATGCATGCAAATCTCAGAGAGGAGGCACTCGTTCCGTGGGGTGTTTTCATCTCTGAGGCGGGACTTCCCTGGGCTTCTTCCCCTCCCCCCATCTCCGTGGAGATGAGACGCAGTGTCCTGTGGCTGGGGCCTTCTGCAGGGGTGTCAGGCTCCGCTGGGGGGCAGGGTGTGTCTGTATGTGTCTGTATGTGTCTCTGTTTGTGTCTCTGTATGTGACTGTCTGTATATGTGTCCATATATGTATGTGTGTCTGTGTGTGTGTCTGTATATGTCTGCGTGTGTGTGTGTGTGTGTGTGTGTGTGATGAAATGGGCAGAAGGAAAAGGCTGGGTGGACAAGGCCAAGGTGCAGGCCCTGGTTCAAACCTCGCCTCACGTCCCTTTGGTCCTGGAGGCTTGAGGAAGGAAGTGTAGGGTGATGTAGGTTCTTTGGAGGGTGAAGAGCTGGACCAGGTCCCCCCTCGGCCTCTGCAGGCCCCCTGCCCCATCCTGCCAGGTCACAGCCAGCACGTGGGCCCAGCCTGCTGGGAGCCGCTGACCTCCAGATCTGACTGTGGGAAGCCCCTGGTCACCTGAGTGGGCCCCCGGGCTGAATGATGAGCATCCAGAGTCAGATGGTGGATGGGGGAGTCCCAGAGAAAAGGGAAAACTCTCTTTTCATAGGCTCTCTGTCGGGGTTTTATTTCCCTGGGGGAGGTGTGGGAGGTAATGGGAAGTGATCACAGCTCGAGGAAATGGCTTTGAGACCCCTGAGCCGGGTCTGGGTGTGAAAATGGGACGTGCAGGCCACTGCGAAGATTCCGGCTGAGACGGAGCAGAGAGCAGGGACGGGCGGCACGCAGGAGGCCAGCGTCAGGACCAGGGACAGGCCAGGGCCTGGGCCCCTCCTCTGGGGCGTAGCCATGAGCGCCCCAGAGCTCCTTACTCACGGGGTGGAGACCCACTCTGGGCCAGGCCCTGTGCCTGGAAGATCCCGTCCTCATGTGTCCTCTGGGACACTCGAGCTCCAGTATCTGAATCCGGTTTCTTCTCCTGAGTTTTCTTGAATCAGCCTGTTAGGGATGCTTGTGAGCACGGGCTGGCCCTCCGTGCACGTCCCAGACAGGACTGGGACGAAGGTGAGACCACGGGCACTCACCTCGGGTGGCAACGGAAAGGGGCCCCCAGACGCTCCGCCAACAAGACAAACGCTATTGTAACGCCAACTTTGAAAAAAATCACGATGGAGGCAAAAACCCGTGATGAACCAAATATCAGAATTTTAAAGAAAGACAAGAGCAGTATCACCGATTTCTCCTTTTGCCTGAAGGCTCTGCTGTGGCTTGGCGTGGCCTGGAGCTGACGAACAGCCAATGATTGCCGAGGAGCCTCGGCGCACACACACACGCTACAGGAAGTGAGGAACACCGGAGGTACAGTGGCTGTGGGTCGCGATACAGCCTTTTCTACGAGCTCCCGTTTATGGGGCACTTACTAGGTGCCACACAATGTGCTGAGTGTCTCCCAAGTCTTAGGGTCTTTGTTCCTCTCAACAACGCCCTGAGGGAGAGGTTAAGTTACTCCCCAAGGGAGTGAGGACAGAGCTGGGATTCACAGCCCCAGCTTGGGTGTGCTGGGAAGGTGGGCCTGGAAGGCCCAGCTCCCCCCTCAGGTGAGACCCAGTGATAGGATTTTCAGAGGCAGGACCTTGCCTTGGGAAGGTGCTGCCCTGAGCGGGGGGGGGGGGAGACAGCGGGGAGGACTGGGTTCATTTGGCATGACCCTGAAAAGTCTGGGGTTGCTGAGCTCATCAGCTGCTGTAGGACAGTTGGGTGACAGACTCATAAAGGGGACAGAGACCGCCTTGGAGGTCAGGTCTCAGATGCCCAAAGCAGGCCCCAGTTGGTCTGAGAAAGCTCCATGGTGGCAGCTTACTCCCTGCAGGAGCCTCAGTCTTGGGCAAGGAGTGGAAAGGCCCAGACAAGTCCTGCAACTTCAGCTACCATGTCTGTGCTCCGCCGAAACTATAAAGCAGGGGTGCTCGGGAGCCGGCTTGTCCTGGCTCGTGAGGGCTGCTGGTTAACTATGCGGGAATGTGGCAAAGCCAACCGATGTCAAATCAGCCTCTTGAAACCAGCTAAGGTGGGAATTATTTACACCACGGAAACTGGCGGCCGCTACCCACCAGGTGGTTTGGCTTTTCCTAGATGCTAAGCATTTACCAGCATGCCGCCCTGTCGCAGACAATATCTTCACACCTACAAAAGCCTGGCCACGTCTCAAGCGGCCACAGCAGTGGATGGGCGATGGCGTGGCTCTTCCACCAAGAGGCAATCAGCACCCCGGCAGCGGCTAAATTCCAGCGTTGTTTCTGGGGCTGAACACACGCTCTGTCTCTGGCGGCAGAGTCGTCTTTGATCTAATTAAGCCCGACCCCGGGCCGATGTGAGCCTGCACTCTGATCGCACACCAAGGCTGTGCTGAGCTGCGCGCTGGGAGGCCGGGGAGGCTCCACCGCCCACGGGCTCCACTGCCAAGGGGGTCTCGCAAGGCCGCCCGGCCGTCAGGAAGAAGGATTCAAGACAGCTCTTCCTGTAACTCAGGGACCCCAGGAAAGCCACTCAACTCCCTGGGTGACAGCTTCCCTGTGCAAACAGGGGGTTGGGCCAGGGTCCCTTCAGGCTCTGTTGCCAATGAAGCTGAATCTGCCAAATCAAGCAGGGCTGGGGCTGGGGTTGGGGCTGGTCGGGGTTGGGGGGGGGGGGGAATCCCGGACTCAGCAGGGGGACTCCTCTGGACCTCTCTCAACCCAGAGCCTCAGAGGGTCCCAGCAACGAGGAGCCTGCCAGTGACACGGACCAGAGACAGCAGAACCTGGCCAGCCCCACAGCCCCCGGGGACCCTCCCTCGACGGGAGCTCTCTGCCCAAACAACTGAACCTTATAGGCTTAGGGGTCTGAAGAGGCACCAAGCCATTCGTGGGCCCGGCTCGCCCATCTCCTCCCCAGCTGCTCCCGGGAAGCAGAGAGCAGCCGTGCGTCAGGGAGCATCACGGCGGCTGTCAGCACGGTGATGCCTGCCAGGAGGGCTGGCGGAGACAGGCCTCCTTCCCCCTCTCCCCTGGGGCAGTGGAGCTGACTGCTCGACACCCTGGAGAGAGGGGTATGATGGAGACATGGGTGACACACAGGCTGCAGTTGCCTGATGCATGCCCACAGGGGTGGCGCTTTTGGTGAGAGGTCAGCAGTGCAGAAGGGCACGGGTCAGGCGAGGGTGGGGCCGTGGGGTGGCCTTGAGCTCAGGGAACAGGTGGGTGAGAACTTGGGGCAGAATTTCTAAACGCTAGCTTATTGGAGGCAACAGAAAGAGCCTGTTCGAGTCTGGGTAGTCCTGGGGACTTTGCTGGAGTCAGCGGGGCCAGGCGTGTCCTCCGGTAGGCATGCACCCAGGCCTGGCCAGCCTCTTCGGCTGTGACTGTCAGAAGCAGAGGCTTGGCCGAGGCACAGCAGGAGACTCTGGGGATGGCTGGGGGCTGGGGGCTGGGGGGAAGGACCCATGACCGGGGCTCTGCAGGGCCCAGCTGGGAGTGGGTGGTGCTGCTGGGGTCTGAGTGGTTCTACTGATCTGGGTTCTAATCCTGTTTCCTTTTTTTTTTTTTTTTATTAATTTTTTTAATGTTTATTTATTTTTGAGACAGAGAGAGACAGAGCATGAGCGGAGGAGGGGGAGAGAGCGAGAGGGAGACACAGAATCCGAAGCAGGTTCCAGGCTCTGAGCTGTCAGCACAGAGCCCGATGTGGGGCTCGAACTCATGAGCCGTGAGATTATGACCTGAGCCGAAGTCGGATGCTTCACAGACTGAGCCACCCAGGCGCCCCTAGTCTGGGTTCTACTTTCTTTTTTTTTTTTTTTTTTTTTTTTTTTTTTTTTTTTTTAATTTTTTTTTTTTTCAACGTTTATTTATTTTTGGGACAGAGAGAGACACAGCATGAACGGGGGAGGGGCAGAGAGAGAGGGAGACACAGAATCGGAAACAGGCTCCAGGCTCTGAGCCATCAGCCCAGAGCCCGACGCGGGGCTCGAACTCACGGACCGCGAGATCGTGACCTGGCTGAAGTCGGACGCTTAACCGACTGCGCCACCCAGGCGCCCCTGGGTTCTACTTTCTAAAGCAGCTTGTCACCCTGGGCTAATGAACCCATACCTGGGGCTCAGTTTCCTCAGTCAAAAAGTGGTGCAGTGATGTCACAAGCATCAAGGAGATTTTAAAGTGTTTTGCGTTGGGTCTGACCCAGGCACGCGCTCAGGGAATTGTGTCATGATAATCGTTATCATGACTGTCGTGCTGTCGCAAACCCAGGGCTGGGCCCCACAGGCCCGGGTCCTGGGTCCTTCCCACCTGGGACCATCCCCAGAGTCTCCTGCACAGCCTCGGCCTAGCCTCTGCTTCTGGCACCCCCAGCTGAGGACGCTGGCAGAACCCGGGTTCATGCTCACCGTAGGATGTTCCCGGCCCTTTCCAGCCCTCCCTGGGGCAGAGGCTCTCTGCCTCTCTGCCTCCTGGGACTGCGGGCCGGTTTGAGCGAGCCTGCTGACCCTTTCCTGAGTGAAGGGCCTCTCCAGGTCCTCTTGACGGGGCAGAGGGATGGCCCCTGAGGCCGGCACCCACGATGCCTGGTGCTCACCCACATGACCTGGCCCAGGACTGGGGACGTGGGGGCAGCATGGACTGGGGAGCTGGCGATGGCTCTGGTACACTGAGGCCAGGGTCTGCGAGTGACTGGGCCTTATTATCTCTTCCGCTTGGTCACACTGCAGAAAGGGCCGGGGTCTGGGATTTCAGCCCCCAACTGAATACTCACTACGTATGAGGTGCCAGACCACACCGAGTGGAGCCTAGCTTCTGCATCAGAGTGACCGTGTGCGATGGCCGCCTGTAGCTGCTACGGGCATGGTTCTATCTCCTGTCTCAGAGCGACGAGGCCCTGTCAGGCTGTCAGGCGGGCCCCCCAAGGCCAGTGAGGGCTCCATCCGTGCCCAAAGTTGCCCCAGGGTGACTGCAGGTGCCCATTTATAGTGTAGATCTCCCCACATGACAGGGGGACGTGGGCTCCCGGAGCACCTGTGTCCTGCTACCTGTCCTTGGATTTGAACCTGGGCTGGGGACTTTGCACAGGAGCTTCCTGAGCCCCCTCCCCTTCCAGCAGAGAAATGGGAGAGCGGAGAGAAAGAGAGCAAGCCAAGACCCACGGGGCCCCACATCTTTGGAACTGACAGCGTCTTTCTGAGAACTTGGTCTCCAAATTAAGAAATCTTTTAGCAGGCCGGGATCACCAAACCTTTCTACTCTGGATTTCCTTCTCAATCCTCCAAGCTAACCTCATGGAGAAGTCTCAAGCCTCCCGTCCCCATCGAGCCTCACATCCCCAGAATCACCTCTCCCGGGTGAGTCAGGGGCTCACATCCTCTCCCCATACCATGGCCAGTTGAATCGCATTTCTGAAGAGCAAACGTGCTCCCTCTTCGGCGGGGAGGACGGAGGAAGGCGGGAAGGGAGGAGGGACGGGCCGTTGAAGAGCGAGTCCATCCCGCTGTCTTTACCCAGTGCTGCTGCCTGTTCCTGCGGGGCGCAGCTGGGCCCCAGCACGGCTGCGGGAGAGCGGGGGAGCATCCCCAGGAAGGCTGCCTTCTGGTTGGGGATTCACACCCACCCAACAGACACAGACCCACGTGCCAGGCACGGTTCTAGATGCCGAAGAGTTAGCAACAGACACAATTCGGTGTCCCTGCTCTTACGGCGCTCGCTTCCGAAGGATGGGGCCGGGGGGTGGGGAGGTGGGGGCGGAGGAGACACAAGAAATGACTAATGCTGGGGTTGTAACAACGTGCGTGAATTACAAGAGATTTTGCTGGGTGAAAGAAACCTCGCCTAAGAGGACGTGTGGTAGGAGTCCATTTATATGAAGTTCTCGAGCAGGAAAGACGAGTCCCTGGGAGACGGTCGTCGGGACAGTGGTGACCCTAGCCCACGGTGTGGGAGCCGGCTGGGAAGGCACACGGGGGGAGTTCCTGGGGTGACGGTAACATTCTAAAGCTTGCTGCGGGCTTGGGTTCTGTTCACGCATTGATCACAACTCCTCAACTAGGACTTCGACACTTGTGCATTCAGTTGTTTCGTTGTGTGCGAATTTTACCTCAAAAGTAAGAGGAGAACTGTAGGTACACCGAACTCGGGGGAATGATAACGATACCTGTGCTGACATGCTTGTGTTACCGTTGTCTGCAACTTAGTTTGAAATGCATGGAAAATGCATCAGACGGATGGAAGGACTTGAACTGATAAAACAACATAACATGTTAACGGTAGAATCTGGGTGGTAGGTCTAGGGTGCTTGTAAAATTCCCTCAACTTTTCTGTATATCTTAATATTTCATGATACGATGTTGGTGATGGGAACAGAGCGGTTTGCCAGAGAGCCAGGGAAGGTTAGATGATGTGTCAGGAGGACCCCACTCGGGAGCTGACGGTTGAGCGGAGACCTGAATCTTAGCGCCAACTATGGAAGCCCAGGGTGGCCTCCAGGCAGCAGGAAGAGCAGGTGCAAAGGTCCTGGGGCCAGCAAGCTTGGCTCAGGTGAGGGGCAGGAAGAAGTCGGCGAGGCCGGAGAGCGCTGTGGGAGAGGAGGGTAAAGGTCAGGGGTGCAGGCCCTCGGTGGCCTGGTAAGGGTTTGGCCGTTCCTTTAAGTGCCATGCGCCTTACTAAGCTGGTTGAAAGCATAAGCCTTGGTGAGGTTTGGGATGGGAGTGGCCCTTTGTGTTCCTTCGTGGAGAACGGACCACACGTGCAGGAGCGACTCACACTGGTGCAGGAGAAAGTTGTGGCTCTCACTCGGTAGCAGCAGCAGAGAGGGAGATGGGGACACAGCTGAGACATATTTTTGACGGGAGGAGGGCAGCGGGGAAAAGTGGGGTCGAGAACGGTGGGCTCGAGTCCCGGGGAGCAGCGCTGCGGCAGGAAGGTGAGCGCAAGAGATCGGATTCCGCTTTGGCTGCGGGAAGGCTGAGATGCCCATTCCGCATTTGGGCGGGATGCCGAGCGGACGGCTGGATGTGAACGTCCGGTGCTTCGCGGTGAGGTCAGGGTGCAGGTGCAAGTGTGGGCGTCTTCAGCCTGGAGCTGGCGTGTGAGGCCGTGAGAGTGGGTGAGAAGACTCAGGGAGGCAGTGTCGATGGATCGGGGGCCTGCTAACATCAAGGGGTGGAAGCGGAGGAGAGGAGTCTGCAGAGAGCAGGCAGCGGGGGAGACGGCCAGGGGGGCCCTCTGCGGCAGGAGGGGAGAACATTCCGGAAGGAGTGAGCGGCCAACGTGGTAGTTGCCGTTGGGGGGTCAGGAGAGAGGATGCGGCGACACGACCTTTGGATTTCACATTTCGGGGGCCGTGGGTGAGCCCCAGCTGGCCTCGGTGTGGCACGTGGCACGGGAGGGAGGAAGGGCAGGAGGGGCAGGGCGAGGGGAGAGCGGGCGGGGCGCGTATCTGAGGACTCCCGCAGCATTTTGTGCCAGCAGTTGACGGGGATGACCCAGTGGGGCAGACAGGGGCGAGGGAGAAGCAAGGGGGCGGGGCCGCAGGACGAGCAAAGAAAGACGCAGACGGGACTGCTGAGGACAAGGACTGCGTGAGGCCAGCCGGTGCCAGAGACTTCCACAGGGGCCGCCCTGCCACGCTGTGCCTCTCGCTTCGGGCCCGACGAGGACCTGCGTTAGGCAGGAGCAGGTGCACGGCCGTCATCCCCCGGTAGCCATGTGGCCGGGAAGGTACGGTCCCCGCTAATACTCCCCGTCACCAGGGAGGACTCTGGAACAGGGGAGCGGAAAGCCCCCAAGATGTCCTGCCCAGTGTGGGAGTGGTGGTGGGGATGGCGAGAAGTCTCCTTTGGGCTTCCCAGAGCCCTTTACAGGGAGGAGAGCAGAAGAGCCGGGAGGGGAGGAGTGAGGAGCAGGGAGGCGTGTGCTCGCCTGTGCACCCCCCTGAGTCTGGAGTGTGTACTGTCTTGCGTGGGAATCACTCTCTCCTGAGGGCCACTGCACTCTTAACAGTGACAAAAGCAGCCACGATGGCCTGTCGTGGACCAGAGTGTGTCCCATGCCGGGGCCGGCCAGCTTCGCCAGCTGGGGTCCCGCCTGGGGCCCCGAGCGAGCCCCTGACCTTCACACATGGAGCTCGTCACCGAAGACTTGCCCATCGACTCTATCAAATGACGTCTGCGTTTCACTCTTGGCCCTTTGAGTCTTCTTCAGAAGCAAGATGGAAGAGTGTTTCCTTCAGGCAAACTTTTGTCTTTCGCTTTGGAAACCCCCTTTTCCCCTTTGCTCCAGAGGAGATTAGGATATTGAGGACAGAGTGTCCACTGAAGATTACATGAGAAGGCTAATTAAACAGAGGCCCCGCATTAGAAGCCATCTAGAGGGGAAATTAAGCAGCTTTTGCCTCCTTCCCGTCTTTGAAGGATGTTCTGTGGAAGGGGAGCAGGGATTGTTTGGCTCGATAAATAAAGATAGTAACCAAACTGTATCGTCCATTGTTCTGCCTTTCTATTAAAAGCAATTGCTTAGCCAAGCTGACAACACACACCGCGGAGGCATAAACCCTCTGCAGACGGAAGGATTAAGACACTGACAAGTCCTGGATAATGAGGCTAATTAATAATTTCCATCTCCAAGGAGCGGCAGCCTCCTTCCTGCTCTGCCTTCCAGTCTGGTCCAGGCAGTTCAGCCCTCTGAGGGTGGAAGGACACAGGAGGCTTTGCAGGACAGGCCAGGGTAGGCGCTGGCCGGTCGCAGCAGGGCAGGGCAGGGGGCCGAGGGGACACGGTGGCGGGGGAGCGAGCAGCCTACCGATGGCTGGGATGTGAAAGTTCCGTCTCACTAAGCGAGTGCCACGCGGCAGGTGAATTAGCAAATGGGGCCCGTTGCCACACAGGCACATGGGAGGGACAGCATTTTGCCACATGAAAGGTGGTCCGGATGAGACCCTCTCAGAGGCCCCCTCCCCGACGACAGCCACACACACAATCCCGTAGAGCAGGAGCTGCCGCACGTTGTCATGGCAGGTAATGAACAGAGCCACCGTGGCCGAGCAGGACACGAACACCTTTGTGGGCCTTAGCTCAGTTCTTCCTCCCAGTGACCTCGGGACAGACGTCCTGCGTGCCTATTTCGCAGACAGAGGAAGGGATGAGATTCAAAGAGGGTCATTCACTTGGCCAGAGTCCGTGGCTCGGAAAGTGCGGAGCTGAATTTAAACCGTGGGCCCTGGGAGGGGGTCTCCCCACTCAGCTCAACACCCTCCTCGTCCACAAGGTGGGGGCAGAGGGTCCCGCTTCCCCCGAGGACTCCGGCTGCCCTGGCCGCTGAAATTTGCAAGGTGAAGGTCCAGCAGCAGAGACCTGATGACAGGTTGCTCCCCGCTGCCCCCAGAGAAGATCAGGATGAGGGAATCTTCTGGAAAATACCCAGTGACTTTCCTCAGAGGGAATAATGGCTGCGTTGGGGGGATGGCCATATTTTTCTGGAGGCTTTAGGTGGGTGCAGCAGGGGCCTCGGCATCATAAATTGCAATCAAGCAAAGATGTCTAAGAAGGAAATAATACCGGGGCTGCTGTGCAGCCTGGCAAAGATCCTGAAATCTTAATGGAATTGAGCAATTTTTTGCATAGCACCGTAAATTCCTAGCGTCTACCTTATCTTCGCATCATATTATTCAAGGCACATTAATGGCGGACGAAGTGGAAGCTGCTGGTCGGGATAGAACCGGCACGAGGAGGCGGCTCGGGAGTGATCCCTCTGATCCCGCGGCTCAGCCTTAGCTGCCTTCTCTGCACCTGCTCCTTCCCCGGCTCGCTGGTCTCTGCTGTGCTCCCGCAGAGGAAACGCCTGCCCGCCCACCCGGGGAGCTTGTAAGACAGGGCTTTGTTCTATTACCCTGACCCGCAGCCTCTCCCCGCCACCCGGGCGCCCGCCCGGGAGGCCGCTGCCCTCTCCTCTCCTCCCCTACGCCACCCCTGCTTCGTGCGGCTCCCTCCACTCACTTCTCCTTCAGCGCCCACACCTTCCGCGGCCCTGTCCTATTCCCCACAGACCTGGCGCTTCTTTCCAGACTCTGCCGGCCGCTGCAATGAGCTACCAACGGGGCCATTTGCCGGGAGCTCCTCTTTCCTGACGGGCCTCCCTGAAGCATGTTCCCCGGGTGCCCCAGCCGCATTTCTACCCGGGGGTGACAAAGTACCGGCCTCACGGGCACGCACGGGGCTTCGCAGCACCTGGGGCATGGGAGCCCACAACCTACGATGGCTACTGTTACTCTTACCGATACTGATGACGATAACCACCTTTGACAGCCTGGAGGAGACCCCACGGCGGCATCGAACCTGTAACCTCTGGTGGGCAGGCCCCGTCTCTCCTGCTCTCCTCTCCCGGCCCCAAGCCCACATGGGGGGGGGGGGAGCCTCCCACACACTCCCTCCAAGTCACTTGACTGACACCAGGGCCTGGGACACTTGTCCTGAGGGCTCCCCAGACTGTGGGTGCCTGGTCTGTGAGACTGAAGCCGGTGGAGCTCGGACCCCACGTGGCCTTGTTGGTCCTTCCTGTCGCTGTGCTCCGTGGCCCACGCCTGCCACATGTCAGAAAGGGCAGGGAAGAACATCCTACTGCCTTCCATCCTGAGCTCGCCTCCTCCTCCAGGAAGCTTCCCCTGACCACCCAGCCCACTCTATGGCCCCTTCTCTGGATTTATCTCATCGACCGGCTTCAGGTGCACCCACTAGGCCAGCAAGGTGCCCTGGGCGTGGAAATTCAGGGTTGGAAAAGTGACTCTGATGCCGTGGGGTCCTTCACCTGTCTCTTCACACAGGAGCCCTCTCCGAACACTTGGGGCCCAGCTGTTCTTGTCCCCGTGTTGCTCCTGGCCTCAGGAGCCTGGACTCAGCCCTGTCTGCTCGGTCTCTGGGGCTCCCTTATTCCCCTGGACCTTCAGTTTCTTTGTCTGTGAAAATCAGGGAGAATTCACCCAGCCCTGGCTCCCTGCAAGGGCAGCTGTGAGAACCAAAGACACTGGTCCCCACCAAGTGCTGGGGGCCGCCTGGCACTGGGGCTGTGGCATCTGTGAGCCACGTGCACTGTCAGAGGTCCCTCTGCCCCACTCAGCCCGTACCTGGTACCTGGCCCGTCCTCCACTCCCTGTGGCTGAGGGTGGGACACCAGGGCTGGGCTGAGCTCCTGGCTTTCACGGCCTAGTGCCCGTGGGATGTGCCCAGAGGGTCTGGCTTCCCTGAGGCACCCTCGGCTCCCCGCCAACCCAGGCCTGGGGGGACAGGGATCCTGAGGCACCAACTCATTTCTCTTCCTTGCAGCATGTGGGTCAAAATGTCCCTTTTGGGGGACGCCTGGGTGGCTCAGTTGGTTATAAGCATCTGACTCTTGACTTGGGCTCAAGTCATAATCTCAGTTTGTGGGTTCAAGCCCCATGTCAGGCTCTGTGCTGACATCACGAAGCTGCTTGGGATTCTCTCTCTCTCTCTCTCTCTGCTCCTCCCCCCCCCGCTTCTCTCAAAATAAATAAACTTTAAAAAATGCCCCCTTTGGGGGAGAGTCAGCCTGATGACAATGCCTCCTGTTGCTCTAAGCCCCATCAAAGCCTCCTTTCATGGCAAGCCCCATGGCATCTCCGTCTGAGTAATGCAGGACACTGTTCAAGGGCCCACATACAGAGCAGGCTCCTCAACGCTTTATTTCCCAGCCGCTTCTATTTCACCCCAGTGAAACATAAAAACGGTTACTGAGCAAGAAGCCTGGAGTATTTTTTATGAAGCTATAATATCTTCCACTTAAAAAAGATGAAAGAGAGAGGAGGTGGAAAGAGCGAAGGAAGGAAGGAAGGAAGGTAGGAAGGAAGGAAGGGAGAGGGGAAGGAAGGAAAAAGGAAGGAGGGAGGGAAAGAAGGAAAGGGGAGGAGAGAAGAAAGGAAGAGGGAGGGAAGAAAGGAAGGAAAGAGGGAAGGAAAGGGGGAAGGGAGGGAAGGAGAGAGGGAGGGAGGAAGGAAGGAAGGAAAAAGGAAGGAGGGAGGGAAAGAAGGAAAGAGGGAAGGAGAAAAGGAAGGAAGAGGGAGGGAAGAAAGGGAGGAAAGAGGGGAGGAAGGGAGGGAGGAAAGGAGGAAGGAGGGAAAGAGGGAAGGAAAGGGGGAAGGAAGGGAGGGAGGGAACGATGGAAGGGAGGGAGGGAGGAAGGAAGGGAGGAAGGAAAAAGGAAGGAGGGAAGGAAAGAAGGAAAGGGGAGGAGAGAAGAAAGGAAGAGGGAGGGAAGAAAGGAAGGAAAGAGGGAAGGAAAGGGGGAAGGGAGGGAGGGAGAGAGGGAGGGAGGAAGGAAGGAAGGAAAAAGGAAGGAGGGAGGGAAAGAAGGAAAGAGGGAAGGAGAGAAGGAAGGAAGGAGGGAAGAAAGGGAGGAAAGGGGGGAGGGAGGCCTGGCAGTTGGTGGACTGTCTCCTGCCTCTTGGGATCTGGGGGGATCCGGCTCACTCCAAGTAGAGATGTCCCCACCACTAGGATGAGCCTGAGGACGGAGGGGTGAGTGTGGAGGTGCTCCTGTAGCCACGCTGGGGCTTCTGGTCCCTTCTGTGACCTAGCTCACCTACAGGGCGACCCTGAGGGCTGGGGGCATGGTCCCAGGTGGGTCCTTGCTTCCAGAAAGAGTGAGTGGATGTCAGGTAGGGGGGCACTTGGGTCGCAAATTCAAAAGAAGTGATCATTTCAAGTCTTTTGTGGGGGGAGGGCGGGGAGGGTGTCTATAGCGAAGACAGTGCCACCGCTGTGTCCCGCTGCAGAGGAGGGCGGCGTGAAGGAGGAGAGATGCCCTGGCCAGCCTGTCCCGACCAGCTCACACGTTGAGGGGCCGCCCCAGCCCCCTGCAGCCTTGCGGTGCAGGAAAAAGGCGCGATGCGGCCCGGGGGCTCACCGGAGATTTCTCAGGGGCAGCGGGAGACCAGCTTGCGGGTCCAACCTGATGCTCGCGGCAGTGAGCGCTTGCCGTGTGCCAGGAGCACATCTGCCGTTTGTGCACACACCATGTCGCGTTTAGATTCATTCCCAAAGGCAGCCCTGTGCAGTGACCCTATTATTGTCACCATTTACTGACGAAGACACCGAGGCTCCGAGAAATTCGGTAAACTGCCCAGAGGCGAACCGCTAAAAGGTGCTCCCCTGGGTGACCCGACCTTACTATTTCAAGGGGTTGAAATAAACACCATCCCAGAGGGCCCGCGGTGCTCACTCACCCACTCTGGGCCAAGTGGGTGCCCCAAAGGGCAGCCTTCCGGGCGATATGCCGGGGACAAGCAGTCCACGAGCCCGCAGGATGCCCCCACCTGACCCAACCGTGCCCGACTTTGCCACTTCGGGGTAGCAGTGAGCTCCGAGGACCCTTCCTGGAGAGCCAGAGGCAGCGCAGAGAGATGCCCCCAGGGGTGCCACAGTCTGAGTGCCAGGTGAGGAGGCCCGTCCCCCCCACGGCCTGCTCCCCTCCTGGCCGGCTGGGGAGGCCTGGGACTCTGTACACCCCCCTCCCCCGCTTGCTCTGAGTAAAGAGGCCCCGGAGGAAGGAGGCCGGGCTCCCTCGGGACACACTGGGGTCGAGGCCTGTGTCTGGTGTAGAAGCTGAAATGGAGTTGTTCACTGGGATGTCCCCAGAATGTGAGCACAGGTGCCTCTCTGGGGCCCCGTCTGCAAGGCTGCAGAGCCCTGGGTCAGCGTGGGGACGCTGGCTGCTGGCTCCCCCCTCTCCTCGGCGGCTCCTCCTGGCAGGAGAGACGCTCTCTTGAGGATGCGACGCCAGCTGTGAGCCCACAACCCGACGGAGGGATGTAAGGCTTCAGCTCCACCCCAGGCCTTACCA
This sequence comes from Leopardus geoffroyi, assembly GCF_018350155.1. Lineage (NCBI taxonomy): Eukaryota > Metazoa > Chordata > Mammalia > Carnivora > Felidae > Leopardus > Leopardus geoffroyi. The sequence continues at coordinate 5,118,573 of NC_059328.1, read as the reverse complement.
ACCGGGTGGGCAAACATGGTTCCCAGGAGCACTTGCGAGGGGAGACTGGAGCTCTGCCCAAGCAAAGACGGGGGTCTCCCTCCTTCCCTACAAGCCAGGGAGACGTGTGGTTGAGGCCTCCCTCTGCTCCTGGGCTGGGGGCTTTAGTCGGGCCGGGGCAGCCTAGAACTAGCCCTCGATGCCCTGCCCTCCTCTGGGCTGGCTCTGTGAAGGTCTCTTTGCCGTGGTACTTGGTGCAGAAAGCACCCTACTTCTGGGGGGCGGGGGGAGCGGGACCAGCTGAGCTCAGGGGCAGGCAGGAAGGAGAGAGTGTGGGGTGAAAGGCCCGGAGTGCCCCCTCTGTGCCCTAAGATCTGGGACCAGGTAGCCCCTCCCTATAAGAGCCGGTGACACTGGTGCCTCCGGGAGGCAGATGGGGCCGCAAGGGGTACCCTCCGCTGGCCGGGTGACCATGGGCCTCCTGAGAGCCTGGCCTTCTCTTGGGGGACACGGGGCCCGTGGTGAGGGTCCGGGGCACCGTCTGGCCAGGACTCAGTGCCCGTGGTGCCTGGCTGTACGGTCATAGCTTCCGATGCTCAGGGTTGCCAGGGAAGGGCTAGAACCTGGCTCCTCCGTGGAGCCCAAACACCTGCCGTCCTCCAGCCGTCAGGAGCCCCCAGCCCCAGGAACCCCAAAGCCGCGGGGTCCCCGTGTCTGCTCGGCAGTGCTTGCGAGCCCACGGGCCTCTGTGGGTCGGGAAGGAGCTCCTGGCTGTCTCCGCCCCAGCAGCCTAACAGCCCCCCGCATGGAGGTGGCAGACACACAGGGACACACCCCCCGCTTCGCTCGAGCACAGAAAACATTCATTAAGCATTTTAGAGGACAAGGGCACAAAGAAAAACACTCATTAGAAGCAGAAATAGTCTCCAAACGAGCCATACAGAAGCTGCTGGAAAGTCTGGCCTGAAATGGGGGCCTGTTCTCTTTGGGCTTATTGGGAGAAGGGCCCCACAGGATGGAATGTGGGGGCCCCGGACGGGGATGCAGAGGGCAGCAGGGAGGCCCTGAGCCTGAGCACCAGAAAATCCCAAGCAGGAGAGGCCGTGGCCGCAGGACGGAGGGTGAGGCCCCTGGGGTCTGGCTCACCCGTGGAGCGGCCCAGCGGCAGGACTCGCCACACCCCCTCCCGCCCCCAGCAAGGCTCAGGGCCAAGGTAGCTGCAGTGACAACCACGCTCGGGCCCTGGGAGGCAGAGGCAAGGGTGCCATCGCTGACTGGCTGGGTGACCCTGGGTCTGGCCCTGTCCCCTCTGGGCTTCAGCGTCTATCTAGGAAATGCAGCAGCTGAGTTCTGTGGAGCCTAAGGGCCCTGCCAGCTGTGACACATGGAGGCCCCGACGTGCAGATGATGTGACGGAGGAGTACGTGTGCCAGCCAGTGGTGGTGGCTTCTCAAGCCCCAGGACAGATCCCCCGAAGGCCCTGACCCAGCTGGGCAGATGGCTTCATGGGGTGCACATGGGTCATGACAATGCCCTTATGCACTTGGGGCTTCAGTCCCCTCCACTCCCGGGAAAGACTCTGGTTCCTCACTTGTCTCCCTGCTCACATCCTAATAAAACATTTAGTAGCAACAGAGAGGGGGCAGGGTCGCTCCCTCCCCTGAAAATCAGGTCACTAGGGAACTTTTAAGTGCTGTGTCAGTTCCGGTCCCCCTCCTCTCCCTGATCCTCCGCTTCTGGAAGGGGTGCTGACCTCCTCCCCCAGGTCTGACACCCTCTCTCCCTCCCTGTCCTGGGGCGGCAGGCCCTCTGAGCAGAGCTGAGGCCTTCAGGGCAGGCCGGCCCCTCCCTGTCCGGCTGAGGCTCTGTGCTGGGAGAGACAGAGGGGCGCAGCTCCCCCCCACCTCAGGGACCTTACAGTCTGGGCGCAGGGGAAAACCAGGCCTGCGCGGGCAGAGGTTCCTGCTGTGCTAAGTGGCCTTGGGGCGAGTGGCATCGGTTTGGGACCCCAGTGGCCACCATGGCTGGCCACACTCTGCAGTGGGCGGGGGCGGTGGGGCCACTGCTGGAATGAACTCTCCTGTATCCAGAAGCCCTCCTTTCCTCCCTGCCCCTTTCCTTTCAGCAAGGCTCCCCTTGTCCCCCAGCCCCTGGCACCTCTCTGCTGTAAGGGGCGTGGCCGACAGCCACTGCGGACTTCCAGGGACCACCAGGAAGTCTGGCTTCCCCAGGGAGCCGGTGGTGACTGGTGGCCGTGGGAGCTGCCTCCTTCCTCAGCTCTTGCCTCGGTCACCACCCTGACACCTTCTCTCCCACCCGATCCTTTTTCCTGATAATTGGTGTCAGAGACAGACCTGGGCCAATTTCCATCTGGGCCGGTGTCTCATGGCTTCTTTCCTATTTAATATCAGAGAAATTAAGCCTGGCCACACCGTCATTATCCTGGTGTTGTAATTAGCACCGGAACAAATTGCCCTGAGCGGTGCCGGCTGCCGCGGTGGCTCTCGGGCTCGTGTAGGATGTGCACCGCGCTAATTGCTTTGGCCTTGGCTCCTTAACCTGCCCCTGCCCAGCACACACTGGGGAGTGGGAACCCCTGCCCCTGCATGCGTCCCCCCCGTCACCTGCTCACGGAAACAAGGGTGATACTCCAGGATGCAGTGGATAGCGGGTGGAGGGAAGACTGTGGGGCTGGGAGGAGAAGATAAAGGGGCCCAGATCTGCCCTTAAGAAACCAGTTCCTGTGACACTGGACCTTGGGGGGGGGGGGGAACGGGCTCCCCCGCCAGCTAGAAGTGACCACCCCAGGCAGACACGAATCACTCCACATATGTTTCCGGCCCACCGTGGCCAGGACAGAAGCTCGGGGGTGGGGAGGGCTGGGACAGCGGAGCCCTCCCACTTCTCGCCTGGAACAAGGCAGGAGGAGCCAAATCTGAGTGAGCAGAATCCAGTCTGGGGGGCTGATAAGCTCCCCCCCTTCCCCCTGCCCCCCCCCCCCCCCCCCCCCCCCGCCGTGGCTGCCCGATGGTGTCTGAGTCTAGGAAAGTAAACTTAGTGGAATCAAAGAGCCGCAAGCACGTGATGGGACAAGAGGAGACAGGCGATGGCGTGGGTGCAGGAGCGCCTGGCTGGCAGGAAGCCAACTTCCGGGGCGCTGCTCCAACAGGCCGGTGGTCAGGCCTGGAATCGGGAGAGCGTGCTCAAGAGGCGTTTGGATGGGGCATGAAACTGAAAAGGAAAAAAGCCAAAACAGGCCCCGGGGCCTTCAGAGGCCAGGGAGGAGTTCACAGGGCCACAGGCTGCTCAAGGTGAAAATACCTCTCAGCAGCCAGAGCGTGACCCTGGGGCACAAGGACATGGCCCCCAATGTACCAGATCCCTGCTCTCGAGGTGGGGGTCCCACACTCTGCTCCTCCGCCAGGCGGAAAAGAGAACCTTTTGCGTTAACAAGACGAGAAGTATCATCCCATGACCACGCTGGAGGCCCCTTTCACAAGGAAGCAGGGCCGAGCAGTTAGAAACCCCCACTGCCACCAGCCCAGCCTCCCAGGGAGAGGAACCCGAAAAATGACAACAGAGCAAGATGTCAGGGAAGCCGTGTCTTTGCAAATCAGCACATCCTTGGACAGTCTCAGGCGTCATCTGCTAATGAACTTGCTGAACCGCAGACAATTATTTCTGGAACTGAGGGAGAAGGGCAAGGAGGCAGGGGCTGGGCAGAGCCGACAGACCGAGAGCCTTGTCCAGGCAGAGCCTCGGCGTCCACACCAAGATGGCTCTGGGCCCCGCAGATGCTTTCCAGGCCACCTTGCCTGGGACCAGTGGCCCCTCTGCGCTCTGGCACGTGAGGCCTCAGCTCTCTGAATACACACCATGGTGTCAGGGGCTTGCTTTCTAATCTGCCAGACCCCTCCTGACCGTACTCCCCAAGCCAGGGAGCTCCTCCGGCCGCCGGGGCCAGGGGTGGGCTCACTTGAACTGCTGTGGATGCAGATGGTTAGAACCACAGTGGGAAAGGTCAGAGGCAGCAATGCCTGGGCCCACAGAGAGCGGCTGCCGATCGGGGACAAGCTTTGCAAAGGACCAGGTCGAGCCTCACTGATGGGTCCCTCGGACCCTCCCACTCACACGGCGGCACCCTCTGCCGGGCTCTCTGACCGCCACTGACCACCGACAGGCAAGAGGCTGGGCGGCCGCGGCCCCGAGCCAGGCCCGGCTCCGTGAGGCTGTGCACGGGCACCATGGACACAGAGCTGGGAGCCAGGTCACCCTTGTGGAGCGAGGGTGGCCGGGGGGCTCCTCCGCCCCTTTCTCCGTCCCCCTGCATGGCAGACAGCACAGATCGATTCCTGGGCTCCTTCCCGCTGAGCCGTGGGCCCCCGCTCTCCCAACAACCCTTCCGATCAATCCGGCTGCCGCTGGCATGCCTCTGAGAGCCGATTTTCCACGAGTGCCAACGACTGACTAACCCACAAGAGAATATGAACGCACAAGCTTTCGGCCAACGGGCATTCTGCAGTCGGGCAGACGCTCAGCCTTCTTTCCGTCCTCATCAAGAGGAAACCGAGCCACCCGGGAAGCATCCGGTGGGGCTTTACTCTCATGGGGCGGAAGGACGGCCCCCCCACCCCCCACCCCAGGCCTCTCCCCTTCCTGGCATCGCACAACACACCAGGCCGGCCACACACCTGGCCTCAGCACCACACGCCAATGCCCCTAGGAGCTCTGGCCGGGGCACCCCCGCCCGAAGCCGCCGCACGCCGGACCCCACGCCCACGCAGCTCCCTCCACAGACCTTCCGCAGCACCGGAGACGGAAGAAGAATCCAGTCCCAGCCACCTACCTGAAGGAGCCAGTAGCACCTCCGGTGGAAGGTGGGGATGATGGAGGAATGGACATAGCAGCCGTACAAGCACTAGGGAGAGAGGAAAAACGAGAATTCAGTTGGAAAGAGGGAAGGAAGGGAGAGAGAGAGAGACGGCGCAACAGAGAAGGAGCGAGAAAGGGCCGCGGACGCCACCGGCACCCCGGGAGGCCGAGGGCCGGTGCCCGTGCCCCTGGCTCCGGGGCCGGGACCGAGGTCCGGGCCGGAATCTAAGAAGCACAGTGGGCAAGGCAGCAGGCAAACCCAGGCGGACAGCTGGGTGCTTTCCCTTTTAGGGGCCATGGAGGCACGTGAGAACCCAGAAAAGCTGGGGACGCGGGAATGCACATTCGTGTGCGTTTTGCCCATAATTGTAGGGGCTGGGGGTTACCCTGAAGTTCATTCACAGAGCCTAGGTTAAGACCCCTTGGTGTACGGGGAGGGGCTGAACGTGTGTGGGACTGATTCACACACACACACACACACACACACACACACACACACACACACACTCTCCAGACCTTTCCTGGTCAAGGGTATCACACCGGGCGAGCGGGGCAGCCCTGGATGGCAGGACCTCTGAGGCTGGGGGTGGCACTTCCTAGGACTGACCTCCAGAAACCGAGAGGCCCCTCGTGCATACCCCACTTGCTGGCTTCTATTTAGTCTGTTCAATCACATTTGTGTTTGTTCTAAGGTGAAGCCTGCATCTTTCGCAGACGGATTTGGTTTGGGGGGCGGACGGTGAGGAGGGACGCTAGGACCCGGAGACAGGGGACAGTCAGGGCCAGCAGTGGGGACGGGCTTGCAGGCGGAGGGGGAGAGCGGGGCCTGGTGAGGAGGACAGTCCTCTAGGGTCCTCTCAGAACCCAATTATGCGAGTCTCGGGGTGGCCAGGGTTTTGCCTTCAAACCAGGACTCTCTCCTTCCCTCTCCTGCCGTGTTTCCCTGGCTTCCCAAACACCTGCTCCACAATCGGTGGGGCAGAAAGAGAAGGCAGGGCACCAGAGCCTTGCAGGCCGGGGATGGGCAAGGTCTTCCCTGGGCCCCTCGTTGCTCATCCGAGCCACGGCCATTGCCACCCCCCGCCCCCCACTGCCCCTCACACCACACTGCAGTGACAACTGGCCAGCAGCTCTCTCTGCATTTAAAGCTTATATCAGGAATTTTTTAATATGCCCCCAAAAGACCAAGTGCGATTCGGTTCTACCAGGAATCCATTTGAGCCCTGTCTGATTAGCAGAGTTGAAAGAGAAATGAGTTTGGACTACGGGACTCTGGCTGTAAGAAAATCAGATTTCCAATATGTTAGAACTTTTACACATTGCTGTCAGCTGGGACCAAACCCTGTATAAACCAACCAAACAAAGCGGAAATTAATTTAAACGATCCCCTTGCAATTCTTGTCCACAAAACGCATTTATTATTAAGAAGGCAATATACTTTCCTGACTCTTCTGTTTTTTAATACGCCGTGTTCCTTTTTTTTACCGTGATTTTTGATAACTCACTCCTTCTGGCCGAGAGAGGCGCCTGTTTGGCCATTTCCTGTGAGCTCTCGTTTGCCACGAACGAGCAGCCCACCCTGCGACTTTTATCAGTTCTTTTCCTTTGGAGTTTGCATATTCTCGTGGGAAGTTTCATTACTTTGGCTCACGTAATGAGCCAAATGGAGAGAGACATAAATTGTTGAGAGAAGAACTCTCTCCTGTCTCTTTGAAAGAAAAGGCCACGCATCCGCTTTTTCTCACTGTTCATTCCTCTTGAGGGTTTGCAGACTTCCCCCCTTCACCTGTCTCCTTCTCCTTCCACTGCTTTCTCTCGAACTTGAAAAGAATGTGGTTGATTTGCGCCTCCATTCCCCACCCCCCTCAAGTTCACTGCTGATCTGTGTGGGCCGGGCTGCAGCGTCTTTGAACTACACACGAGGACTCCCTGGGACTCCAACACCTACTGTGTGTCCCTTCTGAGAGTCCACAGGAAGTAGAAAGCACGCCCCCCCCCTCCCCTGGGCCTCCCTAGCACCTGTGGGCAACCTCACCTGCCCAGAAGTGCCCAGAACCATCCAATGAGCAGGATGATATTAAAAAGAAAAATCACCGTTTCTACATCAAGGCTCATGCATTTTAATCAGAGGAGCCCTCAGGGCCTCACTCAGAACCTAGTTACTCTATTTTTAGATATTACTCTAACCACCCTGGTGATCTAATGTCTCTGGTCTCCACAGATGAGAGGCATCATCGATGAAGGCTGGAGAGAGGGACAGCGGACCCCTGACGAGAGCGAACCATGTCAAGTAGCATCGAGGGAGGAAGGGAAGCCCCCTCTAGAACCCCAAGGACTCAAGGAGCCCAAGGGCATGCCCCCCTCCCCGTGTTGCCTTGCCCAGCACGCTGGGTCCCTCCCATGGCTCACTGCCCATCTGTACTCCCGGGACTGGAAGCTCCAGGGTGAGGCAGGGAGCCTCAGACCCTCTGAATGACGGTGGCCAATAAGTGTCCCACCGGTCTCCACAGCCCAGTACAGGGTACAGGACCTGAAGGCAATAAATGGTTCATTTTTGCTTGTGGTATTCCAAAGGCTCGGGACTTTAAACTACATACTAGAAAACCATCCTGGAAAATGGCTCCACATTGAATGCCTAAAGCGCTCAGCTTCAGTTTCAGGGAAATCTGACTCATGTTGAGTAGCTGGTTTACTGTCCCTGTGGGGGAAGAGGCTTCCCAGAATTTACCCTTGGTGAGCTGGAGTCAGCAAAGAGGGGCTTCTGGAGAGACGGGTCCTGCTTGGGGTACGAGACCTGCTAGGAGGGTCCTTGTCCTTCTAGGCTGTGATGTGGGCACCTTCCTCCTCCTGTCTCCTGGGTGGCTGTGAGGGTCAAGAGCTGATGCCCAGGACAGTCCCAGAGGACAGTGGGAGAGGGCATTGGAGGGACTGCGTGGCTGAGGGAAGAGTGGGGGGGGGGCGGATCATCATCCCAGAAGCAGGAAAAGCAGGTGGGGACAGGAGGTAAGGCAGAGGCTGGCTTGAGGAACCATAGGACCCTGGATGCAAGGCCAAGCATGACGAGGGTCCAGGTGGGGGAGACGAAGTAGGTCAGGTGACAACAAGCCATGGGGGCCACAGCCAGGAGCTTGACTTTGCCCTCGGATGTCATGACCAGGTCCGCCTTTCGGAAGCTCACCGCGGCACAGTGTGGCCAGGGAAGACAGCCAAGGGAGGTGAGGGCACTGGGGCCAGCCCTGTGAGTCGGGAGCCGCCCTGGCACTGGATGGTGGCGGCCGTGCAGGTGTGGAGAAGTGGCCACGCTCGCCAGGTGCGAGGACGACGCCCGTGCACCTGTTCAGGGGTCCCGGGCACCGGGACAGAAAACCCTGGGGGTGCAGCAGCCTGCTGGGGGAGAGGCTGGTTTCAGATTCCTACCTGGCGAGTTCAAGGAGTTTGGAAGACAAGCTAGTCTGGAAGACAGAATGCACAGAATGGTGCTCAGTCTGGGCTGGAAACCGCAATCTGGGCACAGGGATGGCGTGGGAAGGAAACGGAGATGCCCGGGAGCGAGTGTCCCCTCAGGCTGGCTTTTGCGACACGCAGCCCAGCCTGCAGGCGGATGCAGCAGGGGAGGCGTGAACCTGATGAGGCTCAGCATGTGACCGGCCTGCCTTGCCACGTGCTCCACACCCTGGTCCTCTCCCCTTCCGTTCACAGGGCACCCCCAGCCAGCCCACAGCCCCGGTGCCACCCTCTCTTCCCGGGTGCCTTTGTCGCCACGTCATCACCTGGCAGCTCTTGGCCCACTTCTAGCCCATATGACAACTGGAGATTAACTGCACGTTATCGGACGAGGCAGTGTATCAAGTCCATTCTTTCACTAATCAAAAAGGCAATCAAGTCTGTCGGTGGCGATCTGTGTTTTACAAACTCCTGGTGCTTTTTGATCAGGCTTGGGGCTCCCCTGGGGGCTCCGTGGGTTGAGTTTTTCATCTAGGAGCCGTGATGCGGTTGGGGGGAGAGTCGTCTTCCAGAGCTGGTGGACGCAGCTGTGTGCGTGTGCACGTAAGCGTGAGGTGCACGTGCACACGCGTGTGGGGGTGTGTGGGGGGAAAGCGTGCTGTGAGTCCCTGGTTGATGTGTGTGTACAAAGAAAGAAAAAGAGAAGCAACTAGCTATTTATAGGAAATTCGGGAGAACCTCACCCCTAGCTGGAAGCAACTTTCAAAATCGTTATATTTGCGGAATTAAGGCCTGACAGCTTCCTGTGAACATGACAGCTGAGCAGGGAAGGAGTTTTTCTTAAATACTCAAAATTGCTTATATGACACTATGGGGCTTTTCTCCCCCTTCTTAAATAAAAAGGAAAGATAAATTTACAGGGAAACCAATAGTAAACGGGAGCTGCCTTCAAGTCAAGATAAACTCTTCCTACAAAGAGAGGGCACCTTGGCTGCAAATCTCCTCCAGTGGATTTCTCCCCACAGACTCAGCCGCCGGGGGAGGGAGGTCCCCCACCTGCCAGACCGTCTGCCAAGGCTCAACACCCGATGGCTTCAGTGGATGAAAGAGGGGGACATCTCTGTGTGATGAGCCAAGCTTACTGGTTGTGATATTGGGACATCACCAGGTGCCTCTCCTTTCTGTCCAGCCCTCGATGGCTTTTGTGACCAGCTGATTCTCCACCTCTCTCTCTACCTCTCCTTCCCTACCTCCCTCGTCTCTTTCCCCCTCTTCCTCCCTTCCTCCCTCCTTCCCTGCCTCTGTGTCCCTTCCCCACTTTCCTTCCCTTCCCTGCCCCCCACCAAAAGCCCAACCCTCTGTTTTCCCCTTTCAGCTAGGGCTACAGAACACGGCCGGCTCACTGTCCCCAGGCAGGCCTTGTGGCTCCTGTTTCCACAATTCCCCTCGTGGGGTCCCACTGCCAGTGCAAACCCCACTCAGCCCGAGTCCATCCAGGGCCTCCGTCTCCCAGGAAGCCCCTCCTGACCCGGCCAGTGGAAGCGGTCCCCGGAAAGGGCCTCCCAGGGTCAAGGGCAGCCACAAGGGTGTGGATTCTGCCTCAGGCATGCTATTCACCACCACCATCATGTAGGCTTCGCACATCTACACTCCTGCCTCCTGTCTCACAGGGGCTGGCACTTTCTGTAAAGGGCCAGAGAGTAAATATTCTCAGCCTGTGGGTCAGACGGTCACTGTTACAACTGCTCAACCCTGACTTTATAGGGCAGAAGTAGCTTTGGACCATAGGTAAACAAATGGGTGTGGCCGTGTCCCAACAAAACCTCATTCGTGGATTTTGTCGCTTGAATTGGGCAGAATTTCACGTGTCATGAACATTCTTCTTCTATTGATTTTTTTCCCCCAACCAACCATTAAAAAATGTAAACACCATCTGAGCTCAGCTTGTACAAAACTAGGTGGTGGGCCACATCCAGCCTGTGGGCATAGTTTGCCCACAGTCCCGGCTAATCGAGTGTCTCCCCTGTGCTTGGTGCCACAGGTGACTCAGGAGATGGGGAAGAGACCAGGGTCCTCTCCATTATCGCGGAAGAGGGTGGTATGATGCCCTCTCTGCAGATGTGGGAGCTGGGGCTCAGAGACAGTAGTGTCTAACCCAAGGTCACAGGGATGCGTTAAAGCTGGAATCTGAGCTCTGGGAATTCACCCCCAGCTTACGGGCACAAGTCTCATCAGATTGGCAAGAACGCGAATTGTATTGTCCTTTGTAAAATTCCCCACGGTGCTTTCCACAGAGCAGGTGCTCAGGAAACTGTACTTGACTTCCACGTGACGTGAGTATCTAAGCAGGCCAAAGCAGGAGCAGCACAGGCCTAAACGCGTGGGAGCAACAGTTTGCTCATTTAACAAATGCGCGTGACACGGGACAGTATCGAACAGATCACAGCTTCCATCCTGTCCATGGAAGCTTTCACAGGGCTCTGATGTCTTTCCAATTGGACTTAATTCCGGGTGTTTGTTTCCTGGGCCTGAGTACGTTGCACGTCACCCTCGATGCCTCTCGCGAGATCAGCCAACACTCAGGCCCGGTACTTGGACCAGAGGGCTTCTTGGCATGTAGTAGGTACTCAATGAACACATGGCTTCCTCTACCGGTCAAGCACCTTATTTATTTTTTTCAACGTTTTTTTAAATTTTTATTTATTTTTTTGGGACAGAGAGAGACAGAGCATGAACGGGGGAGGGGCAGAGAGAGAGGGAGACACAGAATCGGAAACAGGCTCCAGGCTCTGAGCCATCAGCCCAGAGCCCGACGCGGGGCTCGAACTCACGGACCGCGAGATCGTGACCTGGCTGAAGTCGGACGCTTAACCGACTGCGCCACCCAGGCGCCCCCAAGCACCTTATTTATTAACTGAGCAGCATTCAGTGATGTAAGGCACAGAAAGCTGAAAGCAGCCAGTGTGGTATCGGGGATGTATAGGTGCTTTGGCCCTTTCCTTTAGAGGAACAAAACCCCTCTACGGCCTCGGCTGCCAGTGAAATCGCTTCTCTGGAGCAAACATTTCATTCTGTTTCCTGGGGCCACCTCCCACAACCTGCAAAGCCAAGGTTTGCTGTTGACCTTCATCTCTGGGAAAGTGTGAGCCCGGCCTCTTACTCCACGGGTTGCTGGAAAGTGCATTGCCCAGGCCTCTCCAGAGTGGCGGTTTCCAACATGGCAGCTACCAGCCACGTGTGGCTGTTCAAATTCAAATTTAGTAGAATGAAATAAAATCGAAACTTCGGTTCCCCAGTCTACTAGCCTCACTTCCAGCGTTCAACAGCTGGTAGTTGGTGGCTCCTGGGTTTGATGGGATGGAACATTCCATCATCACAGAAAGCTCCAATTGGACACTGTGGCTCTAGACGACGAGAGTGGACACCCAGGGTAGAGATGTTTGGCTGAGACTCTTGGAGCCGAAAACCCCAATAGCTGGGATTTGGGGGAACCAGGGCTTGGGGCAAGACAGAACACGGAGGTTGGACTTTTGGACGTTGGCTCCACTCTGGGAAGCTGGTATGCTGCAGGTTGGTACGTGTCATTCTACATCTTGAATCAGTCAGCCAGTGTCCCCCAGAGCCCCCTGTGCTGTGACAGAAAGCCCGCTCCCTGCCTCTCCCCACGCCCAAAGCCTTCTCCAATGCAGGGACGATACCTGCTGTGTCCTCAGACTAGGGTGTTTATGGCACATCTCCGCTTAGAACCCTGAGAGCTGGGTTAGGCTTCTGGCGGTGGCCCCTGTGCTCTCCCTGTGGCCCGGCCTCGCCACCCTCCCATCGGGAAAGTGACTGCCCGCACAGCGGCAATCAGAGTGAAAGCAGATTTTTAGGGGCCTCGTTTCTCTCACACACTTGAATCTGATGTTTACATGACAAAGATGAATAGTTTAAAAAATGCGTTCTGGTATAAAGGAGACAGAAGACAAAGAGATAATAGAAGGGAAGGGAGAATCCACCCAGAAGATAACAATTTAATCCTGCCCTGAAGTGATGAAGGGGTAAGGGGCCACTTGTTCAGAAGATCCTAGGGGCGCCTGGGTGGCGCAGTCGGTTAAGCGTCCGACTTCAGCCAGGTCACGATCTCGCGGTCCGTGAGTTCGAGCCCCGCGTCGGCCTCTGGGCTGATGGCTCAGAGCCTGGAGCCTGTTTCCGATTCTGTGTCTCCCTCTCTCTCTGCCCCTCCCCCGTTCATGCTCTGTCTCTCTCTGTCCCAAAAATAAATAAACGTTGAAAAAAAAAAATTAAAAAAAAAAAAAAAAAGAAGATCCTGGGCAGGGGCAGGTGAGAGGCACTTCCCCTAGTGGATGGAGTGACAGCCACCCCCTCTGAAAAAGAGCACCTGGGGCCGGGCTGGGCCCTGGCTCTGTGGTAAAAAAGTTCTCACTGTTGTCGACTCCGCGCCTGTCCCTAGCCCCAGTCCTCTGTGATCCCCCAGTCTCCCCTGTGGGAGAAAGAGACAAGCAAACCAACAAAACCAGATTGAAACAGGGCTGATGCTAAGTGCAAGGGAGGCCAGGGGAGGGAAGAGTCTTTGCCGTGCTAAAGAGGAAGTGACATTTGTGATGAGGAGCAGCGGGCCAGGGGACAACAGGTGGAAAAGACCAGGTCAGGTGGACGAGAGAAGTTTCTAGGCAGAAGGATGGGCATGGGCAAGGATGTCGCCTTCTTCCCAGCTTTCCCATCTGAATCCTCTGCAAGGGACCACAGAGGATTGGTCCTGATGTTGGGTGGTCGAGTCTGTGAACCCACAGACCGTTCTGCTGAACCCCCATGAGACCAGTGATGAGCGGTCAGCGGATGGACTCGCATGGAAGGAAAGGCCCTGTGGTTCTTTTTTTTTTTTTTTTTTTTTTAAATTTTTTTTTTTCCAACGTTTATTTATTTTTGGGACAGAGAGAGACAGAGCATGAACGGGGGAGGTGCAGAGAGAGAGGGAGACACAGAATCGGAAACAGGCTCCAGGCTCTGAGCCATCAGCCCAGAGCCCGACGCGGGGCTCGAACTCACAGACCGTGAGATCGTGACCTGGCTGAAGTCGGGCGCTTAACCGACTGCGCCACCCAGGCGCCCCAGGCCCTGTGGTTCTTATGGCTCTGCCCTGCGGCACTGGTCCAGACCCTGCTTGTTGAAGCAGGTTTCCTGGAAGGACTGGGGGGCTCTGGGGATTTGAGGATTAAGTGCAGGTGCAGAATCAGAACTTTGGATCTGATCCCCCCAGCTTTCCCTCCCAGCCGCTGTCTCCACCTCTCATTGCTGTATGTCTTCCTGGTGCTTTCTTCTCTCCCATGAGAGCCCCATCCTTCCAGGGTGACCCCAGAGGCACCAAAGTGTCTCGCCTGCCTGAGCTGAGCCGGCCCTGGGACTCCTGGGGGGGCAGGAAGACACCTGGGCAGACAGAGCTGCAGGGCTTGCGGAAGGGGGTAAACACGGTTCCTTTGCTGCCAAAGCTTTGACACCCTGGGAGAAGCAGGTGCTCTCCAAGGAGCAAGTGAAGGGAAAACCCACAAGCACCTCCCAGGTCTCCCCAGACCAGCAGCTGCTGCCGCATGGTACACAGCCTGATGCTCCCTGGGGCCCCCCCGGAAGCCGGAGCACATCCCCAGAGGCACTAGAAGGTCTCGCGTAGGGGCACTGGTGGGGTGACGTGGACTTTCTCTTGTCTCTAGCTCTACGTTGCCCCGCACAGAGACATCCTGGGGAAGGCTGAGGCTGGACAGGCTAGAAGTTTGTCCAAGGCCACCTGGGCTAGGAAGAGGCAGAGGGGAACTCAGACCCACCCCGTCTGACCCTGCCCAGCGGGCCAGCCCCTGGCAGCATCACTCAGGCGTCCAGGCCAGTGGCTGAGGGTCAGGCTTTCTGCAGGGCCTGCCTGCGGCAAAGACAAAGGGGTGAAGTCCCAGGCTGCTCCCAGGACCGTCCTCACTGAAGGATTTGGTTCGTATTAATCTAAGATTAGACCAAATGATTCAATTCGCATGCTGCCTGCTAAAGCACTGGGCCTCAGAACTTGTTAAATAGTGAATGGCTTTAAAATTAGTTTGAGCTAAATGGATTGCAGTCTGATCTGGCCTCTGGGTTGGGTGACAGGAGAGATCTGGAATATTAGATCATCATTGAACGGGTCTCCATCCTGGCCTGTCTCCTGAGACAATCAGCAAAGGCATCTCCCAGCGCAGCCCAGGCTTGCCACAGCGGGGGACTGAGGCTAGAGGGCAAGGGGGCTGGCCTGGGCCTGTATTTTCTTGGGGAGGCCTCTCTGGGCTGGGGTGGGCAGGCTCCCAAAGATTCATTCTCCAGAACCTCAAGGAACTCGCCCTCCCTGAGACTGGCTACCTCCAGGCCTGGCATCCTGGTGGCCTGCTTTCCCAGGACATTACAATAACTGGTCTTTCTGCCAATTAATCGAGTGTCTCCCCTGTGCTTGGTGCCACAGGTGACCCAGGAGATGGGGAAGAGACCAGGGTCCTCTCTGTTATCCCGGAAGAGGGTGGTATGATGCCCTCTCTGCAGATGTGGGAGCTGGGGCTCAGAGAGAGTAGTATCTAACTCAAGTCACAGGGACGTGTTAAAGCTGGAATCTGAGCTCTGGGAATTCACCCCCAGCTTATGGGCAGAAGTTGTGGTGCACACACCAAAGGGACACTGGGGACCAGGTGGCCTAGCTTGGCTGTGGGGGTCAGGTCCCCAGAGCCGGAGGAATTGAGGGGCAGAGAGAAAGGGATGGGGCAGCAAACTATGGAAGGCTGGCAGCTCTCTGCCCCGTCCCCACAGACCAGCGGTGTGCAAGGGACAGAGCCAGAATGGGGCAGAGCCCGGCAGGCCTAGGACACATGTGCGCCCCACCCCCCTGCCCTGCGGACAGTCCTGTGCACCCCCAGACCCTGGGGACCGGCATCGGCAGGAGCTTGGGGGAGGGGGTGCGCAGGGGTAGCGGCACCTTGGGCAAGCAGAGAGAGCCAAAGAGACTCTCCAGGAGGGGTTTCTGGTGTCCCTGGGAGGCCTTCAGTGCCTCTGGGTCTGGATGAGGAGTGGGGAGAAGCGCTAAGAGGTGCTATGGGTGGGTCAAGAGAGGGGGCCTCATGCTGTAGGCTCCCCAACATCTCCATAGAAAATTCTAGACCATCTTTATAGCACATGGGCCCTTTAGGTCTCTGGAAAAAGGACCCGAAGGGGAACTAAAGGGCAGAGATCAGGGGACAGCATGAGCAACGAGATGCCTCTCACCGCCAGCCTTTTCCAGGGACCAGGACCAGGGAGGTGACGTCCTGCCCCAGGGCCACTGTAGAACATCAGGCCCTGCCAGGTATGGCCTCGCGCTGGCCCCCCTGTGCCCCCCCCCGCCTCTACTCACCTGGGCCACCCCCCCGCCCCCCCCGCCAAGGGACAGCGTCCCCAGGACAGCACATGCGAGCAGAGCTGCCTCAGCCTAACCATGACATGAGTGAGGACAGCAATAAAGATTAAATGAATTTCTAGATAAAAAGGCATAAAAATCATGTTTAAAGATATAAATAAAATTCCTGGAGCTTCAGTTTTATTGTTTTTGGGGGGTTTCAGGATTAATAAATTAGTGGGTATAAAATGGAGTAATAGCTAAAAATTGATAATGAGGTAAATTTAGATTTAGGGAAGGAGGGGATCCGAGCCCTGGCTCTCCCGCAGAGCAGGCGGGGCAGGAGTGGGGGCCGTGGGCTCAACTCTGCAGGCATCCTGGTTGGCCTGAGGGCCCTGTTCTGGGCTCCTGCCAGGGGTCCGGTCCAGGCACCTGGTGACCCATACCGCCCGCCTTCCCACCCTTGCCACCCTCAGCCAGGCGGGTGTGGGCTCCTGTCCATCCCCCACGCTTGCCAAACAGCTGCAGAAGCCAGGCCTCCGGGGGCATTTCCACATCTCGGAAATCCCTTGGGGCACTTGGTCCCCCAGGGCCCTCGGAGGGGGTCCATCCCACCCTGCCCCTCCTCGCCGGGTGTGCTGGGCGGGGAAACTATCCTCTCTCCTTCTGTCTCTCCCTCCCTCCATCTCTCTATCTCTGTCCCTCTATGTACATACCCACGTCCCCTGACTCAGCTCTCTCCCCACACTCGCATTCTTGGTCTTTGAGCCTATTGCAACATATCTGGGCTGTTTCTATCTCAAATACTTCCTAAAAGTACCGGGCACAAATAATAAATAAGTAAAGTGAAATTTCCTTTCTCTCATCAAAGTGTATTGCTGAGACCTGTTTCTTGGTGCCCTGCCAAGGGGCTGGAACTGATCTAGAAAGTGGCTTCTGCTGGTCACGGCCTCCCCTCCTCCCCTCCTCCCCTCCTTCCACCAACAGCCGCTCAGCCCTCTGCTGTGTACCAGACAGCCCTGTCCTGTGGACTCTGAGGGGGAAAGTGGACTCCCACGAGTAGCTCTTGCTCTGGTGCTCCCCTTGCCAGGTGGCCTGTTGAGGCTGACACGCCTTAACAATGCTTTGCACATTTTAGCCAAAGTGACTGCTAGTGGGGAACATGGAGTCTCTATAGGAGGCCAGCGGCTGTGTCTTTTGGCGCTGAGGGTTTTCGGTGTATGTTTATGTTCCAGGTAGCTGGCCCTTGTCTTTACTCATGACCCATCCCTTGGTCCCTGTTCCCAGAAGGTGCAGGGGCTTGGTAGATGTGCAAACACTGGCACTCGGGCTCCTGAAGTCCCCAGAGGCCATTGTAGGCGGCACGGAAGGCAGAGGGCTGCCCAGAAAGGAGCCCCTGCTCTGACGCCTGCCCTGCTCGGTACGCTTGGGGCCCGAGGGCCCGGCATTTCTGCTGTAATTATTG
Source organism: Leopardus geoffroyi (assembly GCF_018350155.1). Taxonomy (NCBI): domain Eukaryota; kingdom Metazoa; phylum Chordata; class Mammalia; order Carnivora; family Felidae; genus Leopardus; species Leopardus geoffroyi. The sequence goes on along the minus strand of NC_059328.1, from coordinate 5,101,438 downwards.
CTCTGCTTCAGGGCCTGCTGGAACCCAGCTCTCAGCACTGCCCCTCCCGGGCACCTGTGACACCACCCAGGTACCCACGGTGCTCTGCAAGGCACACACACAGCTTCGTGCAGCAAGGGAGTCCGGGAAAGGAATTCTCGCTTCAAACAGGCAACGGGGTTTTGTTTATTAAGAAGGTGGAGGGAAATGCCAGGACCCGAGTCTGTGGCCGTGTTAATGTGAGGCTGGGCTCCCTGCCAAGACATTAAGTGGAATCGAATTCCTGAAACCAGCTTTAATCAGCAGATTTTTAAGGTTAGAATTACTCTCTCCTCTCGAAGCCTTGCCAAGGTTAATTTGGGCCTGAGCATGCAGAATTAATGGGCTGGACAGAGGGAATCGGCCTTTTCCTGATTTTTTCTCAAGTTCACAAAAACATCACCACAAAGAGAGAGGGCGGCAGGGAAGAGCCCTCCGGTGAAGGGAGCGTCCCCGGCAGCAGGCGATCGATCTGGGGGCCTGTGTCAGAAACACACCCAAACGGGATCATGCCGCTGGCCGGCTCCGGCCACAGAGAGATGCCGGTGGGTGGCAAGTCTGGCTGTCTTGGGAACCTCAGGAAGTACTGAGCCGCACCCCTTCCCCTAGAAACAAATGTGCTGGAAACACGTGGGGACGTCCCACCCTCACCAGGCCCTGCTCTCGGTGCCTCCAAGTGCCTGAGCACATCGGACGCCCCCGTGAGCCTGCTGATACTTAGGGACATGAACCGAAGTCACTCAGGGCCCTGAGCTTCGATGTCTTACGTCTTCATCTGTAGAATGGAAATAGTGATGATAGTAACAGGAGTGAGGCTTGAACAGTAATGGCCACCCAAGGAGGTACCAGGGGTTTGCAGGAGGAAGGGCTGGCACTCGGAGGTCTCCATGACCTTGAACGAGAGGCCTCCTGTCCTTTGAATATAGGGCGCGAGGGATGCTGGCCCCGTGGGAGAGCAGGGGGAGGCGAGAATGTCCCCAAGGAGCCAGGCCCTCAGACAGAGCGTTTGTGTCCAGGCCTGGGCACCTCTGGAGGAGAACTGAGTTGGGGGGCAGAGCCCCTCCCTGCCCTTCCTGATCTGCCCCTGCGGCCAGCATGTGGGCACTGGAGCCAGGCCTGAGCTGGAAACTCACGGGCACTTTAAAGCACTAAGGACTGGGAAGGTCATGTATGCAGGGGAGCTTGGTCTCCTTGAACCTCAACGTCCTTATTAGCAGAGGGCGGGGAGCTGCTGCCCTAGACCTTGCAGGTTTGTTAGATCGAAGGAAGATGAAACGCCCACATGTTTTCTATGACCAGAGCACAGGTGGTCTTCCATTAACACGTGCTTCCTCAGTTTCCCCAGATACACCCTGCTCCCAGCATAGGAGGATGGTGCTCCCCACCCTCCAGTGAGGACACCCCTTCTCTACCATGGATCCCGTCCCCAGGGCTGGGGTGCGAGCTCTCTGCCCCACTCCCTCTCCTGCTCCCACTCCCTCTCCTGCTCCCCAACACATGCAGTACCCCCTGCAACCTCCCTCCCCTGAATGGTGGGGGCCTCTGCTTCCTCAGAGCCTGGAAGCCTATTCAAAAATCTCTTTTGAACCTTTGGAGAAGCTGTTGGCCCATCCCTCCGAAAGTTAAACACAGAATTACCATATGACCTAGCAACTCCCAAAGAATGAAAAACAGCCCCTCAAAGCGGCTCGCACACCCGCATGCGCTCAGCTCTTCACAAAAGACAGAAGCGGCCCACACGGCCGTCAACGGCCGGACGGGTAAACAGAATGAGCCACAGCCACACAATGGGACATTGTTGGGCCAGAAGAAGGAATGAGACACGACACACACTCCAACGTGTGTGAACCTTGAAAACACTCCACGGAGTGAAAGAAGCCGGACCCGAAAGGCCACGTATTGTGTGATTCCTGTATATGAAATGTCCAGAGTAAGCAAATGCACAGAGTCAGAAAGCAGATTTACTCGGGGCGGGGGCGGGGGGGGGGGGAAGGGAGGAGCTGTGTAGTAGAACAGGGTTTCTTTTGTGGGGGACGGAAAGGTTTTGGAAGGAGATAAAGGTGATGGTTGCACAACCTTGTGAATGTTCCAGAAACCGCTGAATTGCTTGCTTTAAAAGGGTTAATTTTATGTTATGTGAACTTCACCTCAACTAAAAACAAAACAAAACAAAACTGTGGCCCAGGCACAAACCAGGGACAGGGGTCCCGCTGCCCCCATTCCCTGGAGAAGCTACCTCAGCTTCAGGAACTCGAAAGGACCCAGGAGACAGACGCCCATCTACAAGCCCACCTATTCAGCTGAGGTACGCCTGCTGAGCACCTATCATGCGGTAGACCCTTTCAAGATGCTGGCACTTGGATAGGGAACCAGACAAAGCTGACCCTGGCCTCGGGGGCTCACATCTCAGGGCAGGGCTGACCCACCCTCCTTGTCGGGCTTCCTGCCTAGTGCACCTGCTGTCTAAATCTCAGCCCTTAAGGAGGAGCTGCCCTGACTCTTGGCAACCCCATTCCGTGCACTTTTCTGAGGGTCTTATCTTCTCAGTGAGCCTGTCCACTCCCCATGGGCATGGGCTTGACCCTTTCCCTCTGCTGACATCCCCCCTCAACCCCAGGTCTGCACAAGGCCCAGCCCAGAGGAGGTATTTGGGAATGGCATGGTGTTGGGACCCAGCAGAAGAAGGCGGGATTGCCAAGGGCAGCGGGCCGAAGGGCCATCTGAGTGGGCTGGCAATGACTTCTGCTGTTAGAGCTTCGTGGGCAGAGGCTCTGCCCACACTCAATGGTCTACCCCAGGCCTTGCAAGGAGCCTACACTGAGGAGGAAGAAAGGAAAGAGGGCCTCCCTCCCCATTGAAAAGCTTCTCAAGGAGGTTTGGACCCATGTTCCTCTGTGTCTCCCCTGGCACTGAACGTTCTGGAAAAGCTAGTTGGGCCAAAGGAGGAAAGTTAGCACAGGAGAGATGGAGACTGAATTTCCAGTTTGCTGGGCTCTGTATCCCCAGAGCAGGCAGGAAGGGAGACCCTGTGCAGGGCGGGGACCAGAGCCTGAGCCGCTCACTGCCATCTAGCCAACTGTAACCGCTCTGCATGCTGAGATCTGAAGTTCCGGAAACCCACTTTCCAAAACCCACCCCCATAGGTCCTGAGACGTGCCATCTGCAAAGGAGATCATAACACAAATGGCTCTCAACTGGAGAAGGGGCTGGTTCCACACTAACAGGGCCAGGTGGGGGGGGGGCCCAGGTGGGGGAGGCAGGTGGGGGGGGGGGACGAGGTGGGGAGAGGTCTCCCCAGACAAGGAGCTTGGGCACAGTGAGAGTGCAGGGCGCAGTCTCGGGGCTCAGCAAGGTGTACTTAAGTCAAGCAGCGGACCCTACATGCATTAAAGCAGTGCCCTGCCTGGGCCTCTGTAATTACACCCGCTTCTCCCCCGCGAGCACGTTCCCCAGCCTCCCTGGGGAAATAACAGATTGTCCTGCAGCCACCAGGAGATGCGCCTCCCCGGGGGTGGAGGCGGTGGGCTGGATTCTTAATGCCAAGAGGCAGGCACCCTCCACTTAGCTGCTTTCTCGGGCCCCGGCGGAAGGGCCCTCACCCTCAGCCCCGCATTCTATCCGCCTCGCGGTAGATCCGCAGGTTCTGGAAAGAGAGAATGCAGTATTTTGAAGTGTGTAATGACACGCCGGCTGCATGTGGTACAAATTTCCTGGATGTATAAAATGGGAAAGAAACAGGTTTTCTGTCGCCTGCCACTATTCGGCAGCCTTAAAACACGAGTCGTCGGATCCAATACGCTGCTAACCTGCAAGACGTGGTACTGAATCCTGCAGGCGGCGTGGCAAAGTGGCAGCTCACGGCCCCGGGCGCCTGTGGAAAACTCGGTCCCACCCGTCTCGGGGTCTGCATCTGAGCCGCTTACGAGGCCAGCGCGCGCCGCAGCTCCTTCCCTCCCCCCCCAGCACCTGCACACCAGAGGTGGGCCGTGGCCTTGAGGGCCCTGCTTTGCCCCTGGCCGCGGCTGCTAACAGAGACCTCCTGTGTGACGCCACACGTCCCGTGTTCTGCAGGAAGCTCGGCTACCTGGGTCACCTCCCCGGGCTTTTCCGTGCGTCTGGCCAAAGTTGTCTACGGACGTGTGGCCGCACCCTGGCTGCTTGGCACGCATCCTCCCTCTGTCCTCAGGACCTCACCCTTTGTCCCACCTCCCCACACAGGACACTGAGCCATCAGGGTAATGTGATGGCAGGGTTAGAACTCGAACCCAGACCCACTGTTCCGTTGAGCCAAGGCTTTCTCGCTGGGATGCTGCTTTGAGAAGAGAGAAGAGCCAGCATTTACGTTGGCCTGTCTTCTAGGAGAAGACGCTGAGGCCGTGGCCATGAAGGTGGGTTCAGGACCTCAGACTGGGGGGGTGGGGGGAGGGGGTGGCCACGCCTGTCCTCGGGGGCCTCATCTCAGGAAAATGCCAGGGGGTCCCTGCGCCCTACCCCGGGGACAGCTGCGGGTTAGGAAACCCCGGACCCACCCTGCAGAGGGGTCCAGGCCGGCGTCCCACAGGCTCAGCAGCTCTGTGGCCCGTCCAGGGCATGCCCCATACTCCCGGGGTCGGCCTCTGCTGTCTTCATTAAAGATGTGTCAGCCGGCCACCTTTCCTACTCAGCAGTGGCTCCTAGCCGCTCTGAGCCTCTGGCTCACTCTCCCTGCCACCTCTCACCCCAAAGTGCCCAGACAGGCCATGTTGGGATCACTACTCACAGATTACTGATCATCGTGGGAAATGTTCCACTTCTCCACCTTGGAACGCCCTTCTACCTTTGTGTGCAAAACAGCCTGAGCCTCTGCGGCAGACCAAATGGGGTGGGGAGGTGCCCGCCCAACGGGACAGCAGACTCTCTCCTGGCACACAGTCCTCCCTCCAAGAACATTCCAGATGCACTGAAGCGTGGGGTTTCACACCCTCCTGTCTGCCGACCCAGGGAGCTAGCGCTGACAGTCAGTCATCGGAACTCTGCCCAGGAGAGCCCTCGCCCCCATGCCCATGCCGGCTGCTGGTGGGGGGAGCCCCTCAACACTTGTGGCCTCCTCCCCACCCCGGGACCTGCCCAGGGAAGGAGGATGGAGGTGGGGGAGGCTGTGGCACCGGACTTTCTGCTCTGCCAACACCCAGGACTGGCGCGAGGGAGGCAAGGAGAGCTGGTGGCAGAGGTGGGGGTCTGCTCACCTACCGGCAACAGTGATCCGGGCAATCGGTGGGCTGGTCACCTCATTGCCCCTCGAGTGTGGGAAGGCAGCCGAGGGGGCCCGGAGAAGGCAGGGCTGGGAAGGGGCTACAGGAGGCCGGGGAGCCTGGGTGCAGAAGGAGGCCCAGGGTGGGCCTCGAGGGAGGAGGCTGTCTTGCGGCTGGATGCAGGAGGGGCTCTGTGGCGATGAGGTTGGGGCCCCAGTGGGGGAGGTCCGGAATGGGGCAGCAGATGGATGGAGGCCACCAGCTCTGAGGCCTTCGGGGAAGGTGCCACGTGGGAACCGCGAGCTGGCCCCGTGGCCGCTCGAGGCCGGGGCTCAGCAGTCCCCAGCCGCCGCACCCACGCCCGTGCGAAACTGGCCCCGTACTACGCCTGGCTTGACTTCCCCTCCCTCCAGCCAGCACCCAGCAGGTATTTACTGCCTTTCCTGAGAGCGGAGTTCTCAACGGGGGGTGGTTTTGCACCCAGAGGACACTGCGCGGCGTCGGGGGCCATTTCACACGGGCGTGGCCGCTGCGGTGGAGGCTGGGCGGTGCACCTGCAGCGCCAGAAAGGGTGATCCAGTCAACAACACTGAGGTGGGGGAGCGCTGCTGTAGGGCCTCTGCCGACTGAACCCCTACATCTGGGAGGCTGCAGTGGGGGCCCTCTACCGGTGCTGCCCGCAGACGGCTGGTTATACTGGTCTTCGGTAGACCAGATGCCCACACAAAGAAGGGCGGAGCCATGTGCACGGTCTGGGGTGGGGGGACCCTGGAGAAACACCCCTCACCCGGCCCTAGGGGGGAGGCAGCCCTGGAGGGGAGCCCCGCCAGCGGGCTCAGGTCTCAGCGGCACCTCCGCAGCCCTGAGGCTCTCCTCCGTCCTGCCCTCCCGGCCTCCCCCCCTGAGCGGGATTCCCCGCGCCCGTGGGAACCCAGCCGCAGACAGATTCTCACCCTCTCTGAGCCTGTCAGGCTGTGCAGCTTTTGTGATCAAATATTGTTATATTTACCTAAGGATCGGTTAGGAAGCAATTTTTGAGATGATGAATATTTAATGCAATATTTAAATATTTAATAGGAACTTTTTCAAACCTGACTTAATAATCCATGTCGTAGGGAGAGGGAAATGGGGGTTGTGTTTTAACATTTTCACTTCCTCTAGTACTCTCCGTGTTTGCTGGACTTTTTTTTTTTTTTTTTTTTAATTTTTAATTTTTTTTTTTTTTCCACAGCAGAGTTTTAATTATACTCGATATTCCGGAGAGAAATTCTTTTCTCATTAAAACTTAACTCTTGCCGACAGCAAGGTGAGCGGGTGGGTGGGAGACGCATCGAGTTGGAAACTGTTTGGAGCTGAAAGGGATCATCTGCACACCAGCCCCAGTCCCTCATTTTCTAGGAAATGGAAATGAAGAAAGTCAGGTCGCTCTTAGGTGGGGCCGGGCGTCGGCAGCCCAGGTCCATCCATGACACCATCTGGACTCCTGAATGCCCAAGTCAAGGTCCAGCCTCCACCCAGTGGGACTCACATCAGGTGACACTTCCAAGCCTGGGTCCTGTCACCTCCGGCCATTACTAATTGCAGCAAATTGAGATTTTCACCACTTAGGAGGTGACCACAGATCTTCTCAGAAGAAAAATTCCAACCAAGCGCCAAGACTCTACTAACGTGAGGGTAGATGTGATGAAGGTGGAGCCCCTGATGGAGGTCAAGTCCTTGTCCTGCCCCCGGATTCCTCCGGCATCAGGTAGCCTGGGCCTTCCAGTTCTGAGGTCAACAGAGTCCTTCTAGCTTGTGAGGGGTCTTGAGACAACCCCCGGGGGAGACTCGCCCGGGTCCAGGGTCACCCCGGGAAGGCACTTCTGCTGTGGCTGGGCGCTCACACCTTGCAGGACCCCCAGCCCCGCTTCCCAGCTCCTTGCGGGCCACTGCGCTGACCATCCGTTTAGCCTCTGCTCAAACCACGGCTCCCGTGGGCTCGCCGCTCTTTCCAACTCTGCCACCACCTCCTTTCTGTGAGATTTTCTGCAATCTCTCCTCCTCCCCCTTCCTAGCACTCCGGATCTCCCACACAGGAGACCCCCGCCTCTCCCCTCTGCTCCTCAGTCCTTCCTTGGTCTCATCCGTCGACACCTCCCTCCGTGCCCCATCTGTTCAGGCCACCTGCATCTGAGCGAATTCTGAGTCTCCCTCCCAACCTGCCTGGACACACCTCCTCCTGGAAGCCATCGAGGTAATCACTCCTTCCTTGGTGCTACAGAGGTGGCTGGAGGATGCTTTCATTGGAGCACATTTCACGAAGCATCAGAGGCTGCTTCTAGCCCGCCCCCACTGCCAGCCTGCAAACCGTATGTGGGGTGGGTTCCTGTCACACTCACTTCTGTATTCTCAGCACCTGGCATCATTTCTGGCAGACAGTAGGCGCTCGTTTGTTTGTGGAATGAATTCCTGAGCGTGCCACACACTTTCAGACCTCTCTCTGTCTTTCATCTGCCGTGCTTTGTTTTTGAAGTGTTGGGGAAAGCCCTGTTTCCAGGCTCCGTGAACTTGCATTTGTCCCTCAGGGTGCCGTGCGAACACTCGGTGCTCCTCTGATCCAGGCTCTGACTCTCCCCGGCAGCGCTGGGTGGTCCTTCCTCTGCTTCCCAGCCCCCTCCCTCCCCCGGTGGGCACAACTCAATGGCAGAAACGGGGCCCTCCGTAGCTTGCCTGCCCCCGCCAGCCTGGTGCCCGGGGAGGAGGGAAGAAGCACACAGGCGTGGGCTGCACAAAGGAAGTCCGTCATGGAAGATGGACGGGAGCCCACCCTGCCGTCTCCCCCTTGTATTCTGAGACCCGTTAAGGCCTGTGCCAGCCCCAAGTTATACTGTAGAAGCCACTGTGGCAGGAGAGGCCCAGGCTGAGCTGGCAGACGTCTACGCACCTCACGGTGCCAGGCACACAGTGGGTCTGCAAAAGCTACTTGAGATGCTCTTGGGTTCCAGGGCAAAGGTTATCCTCGGCAGGGGTGCTTGCACACGGCCCCGAGGCCACACTCCAGAGGCGGGACATGAGAGATGAAGGGCTGACATCTTTAAGACGGTAACTCTTTTAATAAGGAGTCTTTAATTATTTAGCGAAACAGTGGAAGGGGCCAATTCAGCCAGGAGTGATAGTTTTCATCTCACTGAGCACCAGTGGGTTTCCTACAAGCGAGGGAGTTCGGCTTCTCCCGTCTCCCCACCCCCTCAAACTCTTGCGGATTCTTCCCAGGGGCCCCAGGGAGGGCTCACAGGGCTTGCTGGTTGATCGCAGTGCGTGAGCCCAGCAGCCTGAGAATGACCTTTCCGGGTCCTTGTGTCGGGGCAGAGGAGCAGGTGAGGCCGGGCCCCCTGGGGCCTGAGGAGCCAGGGCCCCTGCAGAGGCTGCCTGGAGACTCTGACCGGGACGTCAGGAGGTAAAAACAGACAGAAAAGGGTGCCAGGACTGTCCACCCCTCTGCCTCGAATCCCCATTTGCACTCCTTCTCCCACTTCCTACATCTCTGATGAATCCCAGCCCTGGCATCCGCCCATCCTAGAAAGTCCCCTTCCCCTGTCCTGGGCTTCCCTCTGTGGGACCCTAACCTCAGTGCATCGCGATTATCTCTTCACTGGCCCACCTCCCCTGTCCTACTCAATGTTCCTGGAAGGCAAGAACGGGTTCCCAGTGCCTCAGCGGGGCCATACCCCAAGCAGGAGCTCAGTAAATGTCATTGTGCTGACGTGGTCCGGGCCCCGATACCCAGAAGATGCTGATGTGCATGTCAGGGCTGGGCGGTTCTCTACCCTGCCCGCTCTCCCTGGCACGGCCACCACCGTCTCTGTGATGCTTCCAAGGCCACCCCGACTCAGCATCTGTGAACTCCACACGCATATGCTGATGTGGCAGGCCCCCGCACGTTCTGACGATGCGCTGGGGACCAGAGCCGCTGTGGTCCCTGCGTCCTGGTGCCAACTGATGGCGTGAGCCGGGCCACAGGCGTCAGGCACATATGAGGGGTGGGTCAAATCTGAGACTGGGTCACGAACAAGAGGCCTCAACGCTCGGGGTGGGAGCGCTGTCCCTGGGGCTTTGACCTCTTGGGACAGCCACACACTTGAGCTGGGAACTGAAGTTCCATTAGCAGCAGTGTGGCCATGAGTCAGGGACAGTGTCCCCGGGGGGCCGGAACCACACGTGGGTAGACCAGGGGACGTGTGTGTCCACGAGGTCAACCGAGAACGCGGCACCTGGGGAGTCCAGGGTGGTGGCTGGCCGCTCCCTTCTGCACCTTGGTGGGGAGACCCCGCCGCCTCCCCCAAACCCCTCACAAAGCCTCCACCTGGGGGTACTGATGCCTAAAACCCGAATCCTCAATACGGCCCGAAGCTCTGGGTCCTGGTTGCCCGTGTCCAGCCTCACCCGCGGCTGCCGCCCTCCTGGCTGCTGTGCGTCTGCCGCCCCTGGGCCCTGGACGGCGCCCCTCTGGGCCTGCCCCTTCCTGTTGCCAGGGCCCCCTCTCACACTCTTCTCTCCCCGGGGAACGGTTCTGGGGCCTCTGTCCATGCCCCACCTCTTCATACCGCAGCCCTAGGCCCTGCTCAGAGCTCAGCCCTGTTGCTCCTTCCTCAAGGTGGTCGCCGTGCCCCGAGAGAGGTCAGGCTCCCCCGTTACTACCCGCCCTCCCTGACCCTGCGCTCCTCCGTGGCCCTCACCGCCACCGGAATGGAGCCGTGAAGCGGGGCCCGTGTGTCATATCTGTTCTCTGCAGGAACGCCAGCCCTAAGAGGGGCGGGGACCATGTTCATCCTTTTCCTTGTAAATCTCTAAATGGCGGCACGGTACGGGCATCCAGTCGGCGCTCAATCAATATTTGTGGTATGCGTAAACAGTGCCTCACAGATACCGCCTCATCTAATCCTAACGACGCCCTGAGGAGGGTACATGTCACCTGCATCTCACCAGCGGGAGACAGAGGCTCAAGAGAGAGGGAGAACCTCAGCCGAGTCACGCGGCGACTGAGCCGTGGAGGCGGGATTTGAACCCGGCCTGGTCTGACTCCAAAACCCATGTTCTCCACTGGTGTGCAAGGCTGTGGGGTCTGCTCCGGGCCGAGCCGCGTCCCTCCAGCAGCCCTGTCACCGCGTCCCTGAACACAGTCTGGCCATTGGTATGCAAACCTGCACCCTCCCCTCCCCGGCCGCCCGCTCATCTATGCATATTTCTTTATTAAAATGGGGATACTTTAATCTCGGTCTAATTTTGTCTTTAGGGAAGCTCTGTCCCCGGGCTGCCTGCAGCTCGAGCCCTCAGGAAGCAGGCGCCTGCTTGTGATTCAGGCCGTCGCCTCCATCTGTCAACACGTTCGTCTCCTGTATCTGCCATCTCTTATTTATAATCCCGCTCAGATTAATGAATGACAGTACTTCTCATCACAGGAAATTTGATTAATCAATTTAAGTGCTTAATCACCACAGCCTTGTTGAGCGCTGAGCATAAGGGATCTCGCTTTGATGTAGATGAATTCCAGAAAGAAATGAGAGTGGAAACCAAGCAGTCAGCACTACTCCCCGGAAACGCGAGGGATGAGGGCCGTGCTGGGAAAGTCCTGGGGGGTCCCCGGAAGCCGGCGGCGGGGGCTCTTGAGAGAGGGCTGCTGGCTGGTGCAGTCATGGAGCGGTCCTCTGAAACTTCCGGAATCAAGGCCTCCTGGCCCCGGTTCTGCACAGAGGCCAGGGCTACCCCGATGGGAGCAGGCGGGCTCAGGCGGAGCCCGCCTTGGCCCAGGAGCAGGGAGAAGCAGGGGTGACCGGCCGCCGCGCCTCAGCCAGGGGGGTCCCGCCAGCCACACCGCAGCACCCCAGGGACTTAATGCCTGATTCCCGAACAAGGCAAGCAAGGGCTCGGAGCCGTTTGCCGCTGGCTGCCCAGCTCAGCCCCATCTGGAGGCGTCGCTTCAGGTGCTGACTCCTGTCCCTTCCTCTCAGCCAGTCCCAACTCTGTCATCTTTTGAGGCTCAGCTCGGGACCCTGTCTTCCAGAGAGCCGACACTAACTACGTCTTTCCTTTCCCAAGCTCCCACGGCCCCTGCCCGCAGCCCGCCCCACACCAGCGGCCACTGCACTATGGCCTGTGTTTTCCCCTCATTCCCTTCCTCCTCCAGAGAGGGGCTCTCGGGGCAGGTGGCAGGGGGGCCGGGGCCGCCCTGACACTGTTCTCGATCCCTCAGCTCAGCCCAGCACGGGGCAGGGCACGCAGCAGGCACTTAGTGTAACACCAGCAGCTTTTACACGCGAGCCATCGAGACACGGGCGCTCACTGGCAGTCTTCCAGTAGGGGTCAAGGGTACGTGCCCTTGGAGGAGCAGATCAAGGCGAGCGTATCGGCCCCGACACCGTTTCTATCCAGGAAACGCAGGGAGAAGCTACTGTTTTGAATTAAGGAAAGTGGAAACGGAACACCCAGCAGCGGAACACCCTGACTGGTAGAGAGAGCCGGGAGCTCCCCGAAGAAGGCACCAGCAAGAGCAGAAGGGGGCCCACTGGTCACCTGCATCCAAAGGGGGCCTGAGTTAAAAATAAGCATTTACAATCTGGCACCAGCAGGGCCTGTAAAACCACGAAGGAATCAGTGCTCCAAAGCCACCAGGAGGACAAAGACGGGGGGATGAAGCTAGTGTTCCCTGAATGTTTAACGAGCATCTACTATGTTTAACTCCACATTTATTTTAACCCCACATAAAAAACCCACAACCACCGCCATCTCGTGGCCAAGGACACCAAGGTGCAGAGAGCTGATGGCAGACGGGGGAGAGGGAGGGAGGAGCCCTGAGTCCGGTGGGCGTGGCCTCCCTGCATCTCCTCTGGTTCATGAGCTCTGGACTCGAGGGGGGCCAGGCACTCCCCAGCCCCCAGGCTGCGGGGGTCGGGGGACCAGCACCTTCATCTGCTTCTCTCTTGAAGGCAAGCAAATTTCTACCACGGACAGGTTAAAAAAAAAATGCGTCTCGTGCTGTTTGTGATCGCTGCTATACAGAGGAAGGCTAATTTTGGAAACAGATTATTAAAAAATATATCCACTCTGAGCGGCACGATCAATCAGGCCCTCCAGATGCAGAAGCGCCCCGCGCTCTGGGCTCTCCTGGCAACATGCCGGCTCCTTCCCGGGCCGCAGTCCAGCCCTGCCCAGGCCTCCTTTCCCCTGGGGCTGTCGTGGCTCTGCCCCCTGGAGGCTTGTGCCTTGGCCTCTCCAGGCACCCCTGAGGACTGGGAGGCCGCTTCCCGTTTGCTCACTCATCGGGAGCGGCTGCAAAGTCAGAATTGCAGCCACGTTGGCTCCCTGCTCCCCACTCCTTAGAGCACTCAGGGCTGCGCGTGCCTCGGGCCTTGAACTGGAAACCTCTCCCCGCCAGGTGGTGGGCACAGAGAGCCTGAGTGCCTGTGTGAGGGGTCCGGAGCCCCTGTTTTCTCCGGTGCAATGGGAACAATGACGTCTATGCCATGGGCTGAGGCACTGGGTACGTGGGGCAGGTGCGATGTCTGGGGCAGGTGTCTGTGGGGTCTGCCCGTTTTCCCAGGAGCAGCCTCCCTCCTGTGCCACCGAGACGGGCCCACTGGGCCTCCCTCCACACGGCCTCACGGAATTCCAGAGGTTTCCCACGAAGGGAACTCAGGCCTCCTTGTTTCGCAAATGGGGAAGCCAAGGCCAAAGGGCCAAGCAGCTTTGCCCATGTGTGTCACAGAGTGCCCGTGGGCCAGGTGCTCCACGCCCTGCGGCCTGAAAGCCCCGGCCCCCAGGGTTCCCTCCTGTCAGGGTGGCACTCAGCCCTCTCCCTTCCTCTCCCACCCACACCTGCACCCCCGGGGGCCTCCCCTCTCTAGACGTCCAGGAACGGGCTCTGGAGTCGGGAGGCTCTGCGGGACGGCTGGCCAAGCTCTGCAGATCCCAGCACCAAGGCCTCCTCGCCAGCACCCGATAGACTGAACAGCCCCGGTGAGGCAGAGGGGCTTCTCAGACACTTGTCACCTGCAGGCCCTGAGCTAAGTGTCCCCGTCCGGCCCTTATGGAAACCGAGGCGGCTGTGCGGCTCACAGATCAGAAAGCTGAGGCAGAGGACAGGCCATCAGTTGTCTCGCATCAGACCCTGGTCTGTCATACTAGGCCAGGCCTTCCTGCCTCCAAAGCCCATGTTCCTTCTGCCCGCCAGGACATCTGCAGCCCTCTCCATTCTAAAGTCCATCTGATTCAGGGTGGCATCATGTTCCAGGATGGAGACCGCTCCCCCTGCCTCTGCCTGTCTCTGGCCCCTTTGCAGGTGGGGCTGTCGTTGCAGCTGAAGCGCCCAGTGAGAAGACAGGTCCTGTGTGAGGGGGCCCTGGCCGCCTCCCCTGCCCCCCCCCCCACACCCCCGGGACCCAGGGGCCAGGCTTCAGTCCTTGGAGTGAGGTTGAGGACTCATAACTGAGCCCGTGCCCTGGGGGGGAGCCTTCTGCCTCCGCAAAGATGGTTGCCAAGAGTGACTGAGACAATCTCCCCGCCACATCCCCTCCCAGCTCCTTATTCCCTGGCCACCTGGCTTATTCATTGTTTCTGCTTCTTTCCAGAAGGTTCTGAAAGACTGCACATAAAGCTCTAGCAGGGCTTTCCCTGGAACAAAGTCTTTCTCCACCGAGATTCCATCATGCAAACATGCCCCTTGGAAAGTGCCTCACTGCCATGAAGTGTCCAGCTGCCCCTTACACAAGGCCGGAGGCCTCTGGCCCGGACTCTGCCCGCCTGCCTGGAGTGATGAGCCACGAGGGCCATGACCCACGAGAGCTGGCACCTGTTCCCCCAGTCCTCATCCTCCCTTCTGGCCTTTGAATCTATCAGTCCGAAACCTGTAACTTTTCCCATGGTTCTTCAAATCTTCATTCAGATTTCAGCTCAAACACCGGTCTCTCAGCAAGGCCCTCTGTTCTTTTGTTATCTTCTCTCATGTTACCATTTTATTTCATGCCTAGTAGCTCTTATGCCCACTTGGGATGATTTTTTTATATTTGCTGACTTTTTCTTTTTTTGGTCTAACTCCACCTAGAAAGTAAGGCCCAGGTGGCAGAATCTTGCCCATTTTTCTCCCTACTATACCCCAAGTCTAAGGACAGTGCCCCCAAGGAGCAGGTGCCAGTAAATGCTTGTTGAGTGAACAAATGAATGAATAAATCCTGCTGGCCCCAGACTTACCTACAGGGGCCCCTGGGGATGCAGAGAGCCCTGTCAGGGCCCTCCAGCCAGCCCACAGCCATAGTCCTCTCTTGAGATGCAGAGACTGAGGTCTCTTAGGGAAAGGGAAAATTAGACACAGACCCACACAGGGAGAATACCGTGTGAAGACAAAGGCAGGGGTTGGGGTGGTGCATCTGTAAGCCAAGGAACGCCAATGACCGCCAGCAAAATACCAGAAGCTGGGGCGAAGCAACAACAGATTCTCCCTCACGGCCTCAGGAGGAACCAGGCCTGCCAACACCTTGATCTTGGACTTCCAGCCTCCAGAGCTGGGAGAGGTCCCTTGAGAACGGTGGTTGAAGCCCCCAGCCCGTGGTTCTCTGTCAGGCGGCCTGAGCGAATGCATCCTTACGGGGATGCCATCATATCCAGAGGCTGCAGGCCAAGGAGGGGCCGGGCCAGTGGCGGCTGGCCTTCCAGAGATGGGCCTCAGACCAGGCGCCTGTGAGGGGGTGGACTGGGGTGTGGACGGGCCTCTGCTGGTCAGCCCCCTCTGCCTACAACGGCCTACTTCTCTTTTCTGTTCTTGACTCCACCTGCCAAGCCTTCCACCTGTGCCCAGACAGGCTGAGACTGGGGATTGGACAGATGGTTCTAGAATGAGATCTGTCCTATCACTTCCCTGACGGGGACCAGGTTTGCACACATCCTTCCCCTGTGCCTGGCACAGAGGCCTCCAGCCTCTCTAGGTCCCCCAGTGGGACAGCAGGTTCCTCAGCTGCCTGCCACATTCCACACCCCACCCCCACTGTCTGCCCACAGGGACCCAGCCCCAAAGCCTTCGCGGGTCTAAAGTTGGGGCTTGCAAGTTCATAAGAATCAACTGCCCTGGAGTCAACTCTGATGTTGCAGGCCTGTGGGCAGAAAGGACAGGTTCCAGGAATCCCATCAACTGCCTGGCCATCCAGGGTGGGAAGCAGGAGATAAAGGGCCAGGCCTGGCCAGGAAGGCCCTGTGATCTGCAGGCGAGGGAGGCCAGGAGGATGCCAGCCTGTGGCTTGACAAGAAGTGTCTGCAGCCCAACCCTTTGCTGGGCCCGTGAGACACAACTTCGGAACTCATCAAAGGCACTGAGGAATCCTGGGGGATTCCTCCCGGTGGGCCCCGGGGGGGAACGCCTCACCAATGCACACAGGAAACCAGTCTCCAGGCCAGCGTGCCATCTGGTCCTGAGGACAGCAGTGCGGGGAGACTTGCCGGCTTCAAGCGCTCTCCTGCTGGGGCATCGTCTCCCCTGCCTGGCTCCTCTCTTGCCTTCCCTGCTCAGAGAGCCCCCTGGCAGCCCCAGGCCTCAGGGACAAGGGGAGGGCACATCTCCAATCAGTATTCACACCAGACTGAGGGCTGAGCTGCTGGGAAGCTGAGAATCTACTCAATAAATATTGGGCGAAGAAGGCCAGGGCTTCCCTCTCCTGCTTAAATATCCGCAGGTCTCCTGTGGTGGGGGGCGGTGGGGTGCTTCCCAGCTCCCTCTCCTGCTCCCTGGGAGCCTCTGCTGGCTGAGGAAGAAGCTTCTGCTGGGTGCAGCATGGCGAGGACCCCGGGTTGAATGCTGTTAGCCCTGTTCCTTCCAGGCCCCATCGGAAGCCAAGAGTGAAGGAGGAGGGGTGCTATCCCCCTGGGAGACGTCATCTGGGAGGGTCTCCTGCCCGGACCACCCCCACGCCACACAGGTCAGCCTTCGCACCAGTGTGACGGTGCACCCCCAGGGCAGAGGGTGAACTTTGCGGCCTCTGCACTCTGCCAGGCAGGGCATGCTGCAGGCCTAGGGTCCATTGTTGGCTGCTTTCCCTGGGCACGAGGACTGCCTTCCTGGAAAACAGTAAGGTTCTGCTTTAAAATACGAATGGCAGCAGGGCCAGGATCCCGTATGAAACACACTGTGGCCCCAAATAGGGACCGTGTCTTAGCATTATAGAATCCCGGCCTCGGCTAGCCCCTGCCAGAGGAGTCCTGGGGCCTGCTGTCTGCACAAGGCTGAGCTTATGGGGCAGGCAAGCTGATGTCAGACTCATTTCAGAACACCTGATACCTAAAGAGGGTCCTAGAACATATTGGGAATCTGGGGATATTTGCCGAATGAATGAATGAATGAATGGTTCATTCCTCCCAACTCTGCCCCTGGCTGAGGTGGAGAAGGCCGACGTCCCTGCCGTGCGTCTGGGCTTAGCCCTGCTCCTGTGGCTCCTGCACTCCCACAGGCCTTGAAGGGGACAAGGTCATGGCTGGCACAGGGAGCTGATCCCTTGAGGAAGAGCAGAAAGCACTGTAGATGCTCAGAGCTGTGGAGGACGGGCCTCTTCTTTCCTGAGAGCGAGCTTGGAAAGGAAAGGAGAGAGAGAGAGCTGAGGGCAAGGGCACCCGGGGACCCTAAAGGGAAGAGATCACACGAGGCGCGGAGCTCAAGGCTGGCCCACAGCTGCCCCGCTTCCCTTCCACCAGGGCCCGCGTTCCCTGCAGGAGGAGGGCTGAGCCCACACCCCATCTTTGGGGCTGAGAGCAGGGCCGCCGCTGTCCTGGGACCAGCACGGTCTCCTTTCCTTCACAACCGGCTGTTGACATGGACACAGTCAAGACAGAACTTTTCTGTGCCCACAGGGGCCCCTACTGCTGCCCTTTCAGGCCATACCTCCCTGCCTCCTGCCCTACCCCCTTCCTACCTACTGGAAGCCACTCATCTGTTCTCCGTTTCTGTAACTGTGTCATTTCAACAGTGTCATGGAAAGGGAATCGTAGAGCATGCAGCCCTTGGAGCTGGCCTTTTGCACTCAGCAACTTCCTCTGGAGACGCTGGCGTTTGTCCCCTTTCCCCCCCTGTCAGTGAGTTACCTACCACCGGCGCCTGCTTGCCACTGGCTGTGCTGGGACTGCCCTTCCCTGCTAAGGAGGCACCTGGAGGGACCCTACATCAGGAAGCTGCCGCGTGGTCCTCTCGGAGACCTCACAGGTGCAGGGGTGGACCTGGGCTCTCGAGCGGGCAACTGCACAGGCCAAGTAGCTTTCAGAAGCCCCTGGATGCAAATGTCCCCTCTGAAGAGCCTCCGGGAAAAGGGAATGAGGTGTCACAGAGCCCACCCAGGAGGAAAGAGGGTCTGGCCCCGGTTGCTGGGAGGGAGGCTTAGACAGAGGTGGATGGTGGAGGTGGGCAGAACAGCCTTTCCTCTGCCCGCCCCCCCCTTCCTTTTCTGATAGCCACCACCAGCCTGTTAGGGCCTGAGGCTGGCCCATGACCCAGAAGCCAGGAGGCAGGCAGCCTGTGGTCTAAGGTGGGGGCTGGGGGCCAGCACATCGCCCAACCACTGGAGAAAGGCTCCTGTTTCCTTTTGGGGGGCTATTGGGTCTGGAGACCCTCCTGGGCCTGGCCCCCGTTTGGGTCACCAGACTCACTGCTACCTGTCTCCCGGTGGGGCTCGGCCCAGGCATTTCCAGCTGAGAGAGAAGTAAACAAGGCCATAAATACTTCCCTCCTGGTGAAGCTGGAAGACAGAGAGGCCCTGGATAGAGATAACAGGAGGTGCAGGGCCACAAGGGGGGACAGCAAATTTTGCTCGACTGTGTGGAACTCAGACAACAGAAGTCGGCTGCTAACGGGAAGGAGCCAGCTGCCTTTTCCAGGACCGTGTTCGGTGGGGGCTATCACTGTGCCCAAGGCCTAGCCCTGTTCTTGGCCCGGCATCCTTGCCCAGATGGAGGCAGAATGATGCCACCAGCTCCTGCCATCCTAGCCCAGTCATGGACCCTGCCGGGAGGCCTCCTCCCCCAGGTGAGAGCCTTTGCTCGTCCTCTGCATTACACACAGAACACCCCCAGACCTGGACCCCAATTTGTAGTCGGGTCCAAATCATGGCTTCCACACTTGCTGGCTGTGTGACCTTGGGGAGGTCACTCTCCCTCTCTGGGCCTACGTCTCCTCTGTTGAACGGGGATGTTATGCCTAGTCCACGAGGTAGACGTGAGGCTAAAGACACATAACCTAGCCCATGCTCAACAAACGATGGTTCCTGTGGCCCCAGCTCTGTCTGGAGTCCTCTCAGCTCCCCCACTGCTCAGCCCTGCTCTAGGCTGCTTTATAAGGACTGTTCCGTCACTTCCCCACGTTTAGGCCTTGTTCTCCAGAACTGACCGCAGGCTTCACGAAGACCCAGCTACCTTTGCCCGGTTGAGGGCTCAGGTGTTCCTCTATCACCGAAATCCACAAATTGCCTGAGTGCCTGCTACACGCTGGGCGCCCTCCACCATCCCGCCATTGGAGGGAGGTGGGCAACCAGCATACACACAGAGTGGCTGCCCTCTGGAGTCCCAGAGTCTGGGGGGTGAACCGCATCCGAGGCTGCACGTGTGGAGAGCCCCCGGACAGAAGGGCTCTGGGGAGTCATCATGGTGGGTCGGGGAGGAGAGGGTGTCTCCAGGAGCTCAGGTGTCAGAAAAAGACTTTACAGAGCTGGGTCTCAAAGATCAGGAGGGACGGGCGCAGTCTGAACGAGAGGGATGGACATTCTGGGCATGGGGGAGCCCTGAACAAGGGTGCAGGGGCAGGAATTCACCCAAGGGGTCCCAGTCTGCAGATGGGCTGGGGCCACTCGAGAGGTACAGAGGCAGGCTGAAGTAAAGCCTTCACCCCAACGTGGCTGTCTGTCCAGCTGTCCAAGTAACTCTTCCTCCATCTACCCAGCGGGCTGCCCAGCGTGGCACTGAGTCCACTTCAGGGACAGGTGGGATCGAGGCCCACCAGGTGTCTGAGACTGAAGGTACAGTAGGAGCTTTGCTCTAGGTGGAAACTGGAAATCTGCATGCCCAAGTGACTACCCTCTGGGGCAGGCCGTGATGGCCACCTGGAGGTTGCCAGGCTCAGTCAGAGGCCATGGTCGAGGGCTCCCCGTGTCCCTACTCCAGACCAAGCTTCCCAGCCGGGCTCCTAAGGTGCCTGGCTGCTGATGATCCCGAAGGAGATGTCTCTGAGTTCTCAGAAACGGCCCAGGGGAAGGAGACCTCGGGTGCAGGGAGGTGTATTCTCATGAGGCTGAGACGGTACCTCTGAGTCGGCAGAAAGCTGCTCTCCCCGAATCCCCGTAAAGTGTCCTGAGCTTCCACTAACTCATTGATCCACGTGTTTCCCCAGGCCTGAAGATTTCTTAACTGTCATCACAAGGTTAGGAGAATTGTGAGTTGGAAAACCATGCAGCATATTAAAGTCAGGCTGAAATATTGCCACAATACAGAGAAATATTTTATATTTATTCTCTTTTAGAAATTGTTATAAAGGGAATATAATGAGAATGTTGCAAACAAGTGGAATATTTTCTTCTAACCTGACAATAAAAATATGTCAAAGGGATGCATGAAACTCTAATAGGAAACAGCTCATGGGCCCGGGAAGAGCAGGGATTTAGCAAAGGCTTGACTTGATGCCTTTACTAGCCCACAGGACAGAAAGAGAGGCCTCGAAAGCAGCCTTTCCTGTGGGTGAACACACAGAGGAGGGGAGGGGTGAGGGCAGGGCGGTCTGCGTGCCTGATCGGGGCCTGGCATGTCACGTATCAGACAGGTTTACAAAGCCCTGAAGGCCACGGAGGTTCGCTGAGCCCCAAACCAGCAGAAACATCGCCACCATCCCCAGCATCATCTTCATTACGCCCGTCACCGCTGTCTCCATGCCCATCGTTTTCCATTATTCCCATTATCACCTTCCCCATCCCCACCCTCCTCCTCCTCATCTTCAGCCCCATCCTCATCATTATCATCTTCACCACCACTGTCATCGTCACCGTCATCATCTGTCATCATCGCCACCTCCACCATCCCTATCATCACCATTGACATCAACACAATCATCACCATCATCATCATCACTATCACCGTCACCACCATCATCACCATCACCACCATCATCACCATGTCAACAGTTTCCATTTGTTGAGCACTTACAATGTGCCATGCACTACGCTATGGGATTTACATAAATTGCTACATTTCAACCTCACGAGAGTCATGTGAACTACTCTTGTTTTTAAAATTTTTTTAACGCTTATTTACTTTTGGCACAGAGAGAGAGACAGAGCGTGAGCGGGGGAGAGGCAGGGAGAGAGGGAGACACAGAATCGGAAGCAGGCTCCAGGCTCCGCGCTGTCAGCACAGAGCCCGACGCAGGGCTCGAACTCACAGGCCGCGAGATCATGACCTGAGCCGAAGTCGGACGCTCAACCTACGGAGCCACCCAGGCGCCCCTCGTGTGAGCTACTCTTAAGTTTACCACATATGGACACTGATGTTCAAAGAGATTTAGAGCTCACTCAAGGACATACCCTGTGTGGAGCTTAAAATGGAACCCGGATCCTTCTGGCTCTAAGTTCTGACAACACTCGTCTCAAATGGAAAAGCTTTCATGAAACCTGAAAGCACTCCAAACAATCTAAGGATGGCGAGGAATCTTCTTTGAGCGGAGTGTATATAAACTCAGGGCAGAGATGACTTATGCCATCACCGTTACCTGACCAGAGGAAAGTCCACTTGATAAACACCCACTCAGTCTCTGCAGTGTGCCAGGCACTGGGGCTAGCCGAAGGAATCAGGTGTAGAGACAACCAGCATCTAAATCCAGTACGCAAAGGCCATGCAACACAAGACACGGGATGAAGGGGATCCTTCTAATTTGGCGTAGAGGCGGAGTAGGAGGCAGTGTTTATGAAAAAGGAGGCACTTGAACTTGACTTTGAAGGACAGATACAATTTCCCCAGGTGGATATGGGCCGGGAAGAAGTCATCTCAGTGGAGAAGGCAGGGTGGGAAAGTAGAGGAATAGCCAAGAGTTCCGGATAAGTTCGGAATAGGATTCTCAGGAGGATGTGTGGGGAGGTCCTGGTGGCTCCACAGCAGAGCCCTGACCTGTGCTACATGGTAGGGGTGCGAGGGGGAGGGGCTGGGGACCTGACTCTTTCAAGGAATGTAAAAACAACCAAGGCAACTAAGCAGGGCAAGGTGACGAGGGTCCCAGTCCTTGAATTGTGGCAGGCCCTTGGCAAAGTCCTAGAGGCAGCTAACTATGCCTCAAACGGGCTTCTGTCTCCTCCCCTCTTCCTGAACTCCACCTTAAAGCACCCATTAACATGTCCTCCCTAATCCACCCTGGGCACTGCTCCAGGCGCTGGGGTTGAAGGGTGAAGAAGCCATTCAAGGTCTGCTCTCTAGCGATCCACCTTGCCACGCACAGACCACCTGACCAAGGCCCTGCTCCAGTCCATCCTTCCCAGCAGCACGGATGTCGCCACAACTGCCCAGGGTCTGACAGGTGCCTAGTGGCCTCACTGTCCTCACCTTTTCCCCAGACAGCACACCTGTGGGCTAGCCGTAACCTTTTACGGACATCACGTTTTCCATAGACACCAACTCCAATGTTGACTTGTTTCAGGTCAATGCGAGCTGGAAGGGGAGGCCGTGCTGGGTGAGTGGGGGGTGGGCTATGACAAGTCACGGCGCCCTCCCTCCCTCTGCCTTGGGTCCTTTCTCTAGCTCCTCGCTCATCTCTGTAGCACCCGAGGAGAGTAGCCTTCAAAGAAAGGAGGAGCGGCAAGACCCTGGAGAACACACCGGAACCCAGAGCTAGTTCTACCTCCGGGCTGATCCTGGAGCATGCCGGGGACGACCACCGGCCAGCAGTACCCAGCTCCCTCCCAGAGGAACTTCTGGGATTAGAACCCTTCTCGAGGCCGAGGGATGTGTGCAGAGGGCTGAGGGGCCATCCTGGGGAAGTCTTTCTCAAATTGACATTCAATTTCCCATCGCTAAAAATACATCTGAAGCCAAGCCACTCAGGATTATAAAAGAGACCAGAGATTGAACATTAAATACATATGCACTCAATGCAGGGAAGGGTTTGACCTTCAAAACTTCCTTTCGATGAATTCCCAAATAAAATACTATTTATACAGCTTAAAGCAAATTATTGTGTAGGCCAGTACTAAATCTTCACATTCTGATTTAGACTCTGCAGACCTTCCTGGAGGTTGGCCAAGCCACTGGCAAGCATGCCAATCGGCCAGTGCTTGAGAAGGCCTTTCTAGACCCACTGCTGTAGAAATACCGAGGGGGAATCGCCCACAGTCAACCTATAAATATTGCATCATTTGTGTTCCCCACACCCAAACAGCTGAGCATTAATCCCTTCAGACTGGTGACTCGGTGTGCTGGAATTCAGAATGCAGACAGGAACGGAGTTTTTCTGACATTCACGGGCCACTCCGGAAGCAGTCAAAAGGTTGACGTTGTCTCGGTATGAATTTTTTACCAAAGATGGCCCAGCTCATTTTCAGGACAGCAATAAGCAGCCCTTCTTGACTCGGACACCTCCTGTCCCCCACCTGCCAGCATCCTCACTGTTCCCCGGGGACGGGGACACCACCTCTTCAAACCTCTGAGTCGCTGCTCTGGACACTCATCCGGGACAGCTTAAGAGGGACGACGCCCGGGGATGTTGAGTAAGGAAAATGCGATTCTAAAGGCCATCATCGCTAAGGAAAAAGGCCTTAGTGGTGCCCTGACAAATTACCAAAAACACAGGCCAGATTTAAGGACCAAATTTAATCTCACCCTGTCTCCCAGGAGGACAACTGTGCAGGTCTTTCTAACTCTGGCTTTGCAACTTTTACGATGGCCCTTACTTATAAGTCACAGGCAGGGAATATGCTGAATGGAAGCACAAAATGATCCAATTCAGAACCCGCACTTCCCCACCTCTCAGGCTCCTCCTCCCCGAATGTGGCCAGCGAAGGAGTTTTCTCTACCCATTTTTCCAGCCCTGCTCTTTTTTTGCAGAGTTGTCTCCAGCCCCCAATTACAGAAGCTCTGAGCCATGCTGATTAATTATGGATTTGCCAAACCTTGAGGCTTTCACTAAAGTTAATCTTTTAAATGATCTCCATGCAGATCGGGCCTTCCTGGCCCCATCCAGGACCCTCTGCTTTATCTAACAAATAGTATCAATCGAATCGATGCAGTTATTTAGCAGATAATGGGCTGCAAGCTGGAAACCCCAGGTCGGCAGTTCTTGGGGGAGATGGCTTTTGCCGGCCTTCTATTAGCATCAAGACGGGAGTCGACGCTGCCCCCAGCCTGCCTGCCCCTTCCTGGCCCCAGCCCCCGC
The DNA here is from genome assembly GCF_018350155.1 of Leopardus geoffroyi. Classification (NCBI taxonomy): domain Eukaryota; kingdom Metazoa; phylum Chordata; class Mammalia; order Carnivora; family Felidae; genus Leopardus; species Leopardus geoffroyi. The sequence goes on along the minus strand of NC_059328.1, from coordinate 5,077,789 downwards.
CAAAGGCAGGTACCCAGGGAAACTGAGGAATGGAGAGATGCTACAGAGGATGCCGGAGCTCCGTGCTGGGTGCCTGGCTATATAGCTAAAATGCAAGGCCTGTAGGAGGTGCCCTTTACCTCATTCAGCTTAAAAAATTTTTTTTTCTTAAGGTTTATTCATTTTTCAGAGACAGAGAGACAGAGCATGAGTGGGGGAGGGGCAGAGAGAGAGGGAGACCCAGAATCCGAAGCAGGTTCCAGGCTCTGAGCTGTCAGCACAGAGCCCAATGTGGGGCTTGAACTCACAAACCGCGAGATCATGACCTGAGCCGAAGTCGGACGCTCAACCGACTGAGCCATCTGGGCGCCCCAGTGTTTAGATGTCACGCTAGAAAGGTAACCCACTCATGAGTGCTTGCGGTGGGTGTGGATGCTGGGGCCGGGGGAAGGTGGGAGGCACCGTACAGATGCTGAGAGCCCCCTGACCTTGCCACGTTTTCCCAGGCCCAGAGCTCACCCGTTCTTGAGGTTAGGAAGGGCTTAATAGTCACTGTGGCCTCCTCCCGGGCATCAGGCCTGGCCAGAATAGGCACTCAGTAAATAAATGACATATTCAACGAACGGAAGCCTGAACTGTGGCCACCAACAGCTGCCTGGGGCAGAGGAGATGGGGAGGCTGGAGCCACACTGTGTGCCTCTCACTCTGCGGTGAGGCCCGAGTCCAGAGTGCAAGGGGGGACCCGGAGGCCAGGTGGGCCCTCGTGTCCTCACCTGGGACATGGGCCAGTTACATGAGTCCTGCCTGCTGCTTGTGCTCCCAGCTGAGCGAAGTGTGCAGGGCCCTGCCCCACGGGAGGTCCTCGGGCACATGGGGGGGGGGGGCTCCCAAGCCTAGAGGAGAGTGTGGGGGGACCTGCCCTCTTGTGCTTTCAAGCCTCAGCTGTTTCAACGCCCCGACACAGCGCCCCCACTCCCGCAGCCCCACTCCGCTAAGAGTGTGGAGGTGAGGAGGGCGGGGGGCTCAGCCCAAAAAGTCACCGCCTGGTGCTGGGGGGGACAGTGAGTGTTACCAAACACGGTGCTCCCTGAAGCCTTGAGGAGGAGGTGGTTTGGGGCAAAATCTTGAAGGATGAATAAAAAAGTTCGCCTGGTGGATAAAGACGAAAAGTGTTCAGAGTCCCTTCCCTTCCTACCCCTGTGACTCTCTCCTCCCATACCCGACTCTATTTTTTTCTCCAGAGCACTTCCTCTCCCTGATGTGTTAGAGCGATTTGCCCAATGAATAAATGAATGAATTTGAAGAAGCCCCCACAAAATTCTGGAAGCATACAACACCTGGCTTCATAAAGCCTTCACCCCTATTATTACAACTGACTCAAATAATAGCCCTAAGAGGCCGGCAAGGAGGGCAGCAGCCCATTTCATTGATGAGGAAACTAAGGCAGGCAGAGTAAACGGTTTGACCACCACGGAATTCGTGGTCATCGGCAAACACAGGGAAGAAAGTGCAACGTGTAGGGTCATATTGTCTAAGAACCACAGCAACGGGCTGAGGGGATCCCCCAGGGTGTTCATGGCCGGGGTGCTCCGCGAGGGGGCGTGTGGCTTGCTCCCACTCCTGTAGCCACACTTCCACGTGGTTTTCAGCAAAGGGAGCCCAGCCAGGAGAGGGTGCAGCGGGCGCTGTCGGTGCCTGGCTTCTGAACTGCTCGGGTCAGGCCCCGGCTGGGGCTGAGACTCCGGGACTCTGCCTCCCTCGTGCTGTATCTTCATTAGCCTTATTGGTAGTAATCGGCTTCCCATCGAGATGGAGAGCGAAAATATTTTCAAGGCACTTAAACATGCACTTCCATTAATCTGTGTTCTGGAAATGAGTCTTGGAGGGCAACCTGCGAAAAGTGCTTATTGCTTTTCGGGCACAGTCCATGGAAGGCTTGCAGAGGGGCGCCCATGCCTGCCCGCCGAGAGCCAGAGGGAATGTCTGTCTTCAGCTTGGTGCTTTGGGACGAGGCAGGCCCCGGGCCCGGCCCGGCTGTGGTCTTACCCTCTCCAGCCCCCACTTTCCTTATCCGTAAAAGAGGGACGTTAAAACACTTGTTTTTCTCACTTTTATATTTTTAGTCCATCGTCTAAAAGGTGCATCTTCTCTGTGGCGCCCTGTGCCCTGCCGGGCTGCTGGGACAGCGGCACGGCCCGGGGGCAGAGGAGGCCGGCTGGCTGGTCCTCCTTCCGTCCCAGCTCAGAGGCCATTATGGACTGAACGCCTGCATCCCTCCAGAATTCCTATATTTCAGAGGTGGGGAGTTGTTGTGCTAGGAGAACCCACGTTGGCACCAGAAAGAACCACACGAAGCTGTCGGCAAATTCCGAAGTCGCTATTTCAGCAGCTACTATTAGACTCAACTGCTCGCGACAGAAGATTCCCCAAGTGAGAGTTCATTTGAGCTGCTGCGGTGATGTCTGCATCCCCGAGAGCTGGAAGGAGGGACTGGAGGGGCCCCTTCTCCCCGCCCCCCCCCCCAGCTTTATTGCTTAAGTATAATTAGTGGGCACAATTTGGTGACTTTGGACACGTTGTACATCTCATTTTACCATCACCACAGTCAAGGCGACAAACATTTCTAGCAGTATTTAAAAAATCCAAAGCAAAAAATTTGTACGTCGGAGCTCTAAGCCTCAATGCATGGTGCTTGGAGGCGTGGCCTTCAGGAGAGAGTTAGGTTTAGAAGAGGTCACGAGGAGGGGCCCCAGGCTGGGGTCAGTGCCCTGACAGAAGAGACCCCGGAGAGCATGTGCGCTCTGTCTCCCTGTCTCTCAATCTCTCTGTCTCCCTCTCCCTACCTCTCCTTCTCCCTCCCCCTCTTTCAATCTCCCTCTCTCCCCTTTCAATCTCTCTCTCAACCTCCCTCTCTCTCTCTGTCTCTCTGTCTCTCTCCCCGCCCCCTGTGTCGCAACGTGAGGACCCAGTGAGAAGGCAGATGTCTGCGAGGAGAGCCCTCACCGGAACCCCTGCCGGCACCCTGATCTTGGACTTCCAGTCTCCAGAACTATGAGGAAATAAGTGCGTGTTAAGCCGCCCAGTTGGTGGCATCTGTCGTGCAGCCTGAGCAGAGACAGAGGCCCAGATGCAATGTCTCCTCTGGGGCAGCAGTCCTGAGACCCTCTTGCCTGTCACCGCCAGGAGCAAAGATCGGGCGCTCTTTGGAACCCCTGACCCTCCCTTGGCCCTCTCTTCCTGTGTGGCTCTCTGTCCCCCTTGAGCCCCAATTATGTGCCCGCATATCTGTGGCTGCCCTTTGGAACTGAGTGTGTTGAAGGCGGGGCCCCCACCTGCGTGTAGGACCCACGGCTGTCTGCCCCTCCCCATACTTCACTCACCCGCCAGCTGGTACCTGGATTTTGGCCACTTTGTGCTGCCGTGCCTTGTGACACACAATATGCGTCTCCCCTAGGCTGACTGCACATATCTGGGGGCCGTGAGGAGGGTGACGGGAACGCTCTGGAGACCCGGGCGCCCGTCCGCTGACATAGTCATCCCTCACTGAGGGAGCGCCGTGACTCGCCATCTCTAAGCGCGGAGGCGGGATGGTAAACAAAGTCACAGGAGGAGGCATCCTGTGCTGAGCGAGGCCTGTTCGGTCATGAGCGTAGGGCCCACCGTGCCAGGTGACCACGGACGCCCAGCCCTGCGATGGCAGCTTCCTGCCTCGTCAGTCCTCATCTTCCCATCCTCCACCCCAAGATGCCACTTCCTGGTGCCACCAGCACAGTGACAACAAAAGGCTCCGGCGCCTGGGGCCCTGCCGTGTTCCATCACCGCAGACCAGGGGGTGCTATTATCTCCAGTTCATGATGGGGAAACTGAGGCCCAGAGACACCAAGTCACTTGCCCAGTGACCCTACCTGTGAGGCACAGCCCTAGCGCTCCTGCTCGGCCACTCTGCCGCTCGCCCTCTGCCGAAACACACTCAGCCAACACGCACACGACATCTGGGCACCCGGCCCCGATCCCAAGGGAGAGATACTGACAGTCCCTTGGATGAAGGCCAGAAAGCAGGGACGAACAAGAACAAGCTGGTTTTCGCAGGTGAGGGCACAAGGCAGTTGCAACTTGGTCCCCAGGGAGGCACATTTGAACGCGTGTCCTGACTTCCCCTGCGAAGTGCTCCCGGGGGCCCTGGAGAACTTTTGGCCCAGGCCAGGGGGATGCTTGGACCTGTGGCCAGGACGGCCGCCCTCGGGAGCTGGCTGCCCGTCTGGCCGGGTCCTCTTCTCAGAGGCCCTGCAGATAGATTTGTACTTGAATGTTCTGACCGCTTCGCCACCGACTCAGAGGCTCAAAGAATACGCTGATCTGGCTCAGGACACTGCTAATATTTGATCTGTGAGGTCATGTGCATGGGTTTCCAGGAGACTGAGCATGGAGAGGAGACTTGTTGACAGAGCAAACGCGGCGTCCGTGGACAAGCAGGCCAGGCTGGGGGCTCTGGGGTCCATGCAAGCCAGGCACAAGTGCAGGGGAAGCCCTCCCCGGCCCATGTCCTCGCTCGTTGGCTCGCGAGACGTTGTTTCCTAAGTGCCAGGTGCCGCTGTAGCCCTGGGCTTACAGTGATGAACGTATCTACGCCCCATGAAGCTCCGATCTTGTGGACAGGCAGACACAGACAAACGACTAGACAGGGTATTCCAGAGACGCGTAAAATGGGCAAGGGGGTAGGAAGTGCTGGGTGGCTGGGCCGGGACGGTCACTCGTTTGGTGCAGAAGCAGGGAAAGCCTCTCTGCCGGGGACGTCCGAGCAGACACAGGAAGGAAGGGGAAGGGGAAGAACAGGACGGGTGTTCCAGGTAGACAGGGTGGCCAGTGTGAAGGCCCTAAGGGTGGACGTGCCCGGAGAGGTCATGGAGAAGACGGTGGAGTCCCCCACCGTGGGGAGGGCCCTTGTCCTGAGCTGCCATCTGGTGACTTCTGAGCAGAGAAGTGACATGAGCTGATGGCTGCCGGGTCACAAATAGGCGAGGGGCGCCAGAGCTGGGAGGGTAGTCTAGAGAAACATGGCAGCACGGTGACCCAGAGTGACACAGGTCACGTGGCAGAGGGAAGGGTGAAGCCCCGTGAAACAGGGCTGGAGGTGATGGGAGGGGTCAGGGCCGATGCCCACATTTCTGGCCCAGTGACTGAATGGCTAGAGTCCCCATCTCCTGACTCTACTCTGTAGGCTGTGAGGGAGAGAACATAATAGGTGGGGAGGGGGGGGCAGGGCGGAGGCGGGGACTCAGTGTTCGCCATGTGAGCCAGATTCGTAAGCGTCCAGTGGGGAGACTGAGCAGCCACGTAGGTTTCTGAGTCTAGATTTCAGGGGTGAAGTCCAGGCCCTCAGTGTGGGCTTGGGGGGTCCCCAGCTTACATATGATGTTTAGAACCACAAAACAGAGTGAGCTCACCGAGGAAGTGTGCATAGACAGAGAGGAGGTCCAGGAAGGGAGCCTCGGGGACTCGAATATTTACAAGGCAGGAATAGTTTGGTGAAACAAGTCAAGGAGACTGAGAAGGGGTGGCCAGCAAGGCAGGAGGACAGACAAGAGATCGTGGAGTCTCGGGAACCAGATGAAGGAGGCGTTTGAAGCGTGAGGACCGTGCCAGCTGGGTGGAGCCCTGCAGACAGTGACAGATCAGAAGGAGTCGGAGCTCTGAGTTCGGAGATACAGAGGCCGCCGGTGACCCACAGATGGGAGCCGCTGCAGGGCTTCGAGCGGAGCTGTGACCCCATCTGACCCGTCTGAAGATCAGTCTGGCTGCAGGCTGAGAACTGATGTGAGGCGCAAGGGTGGGGGCGCCTGTACCAGCTGGGGGGCTGCCGCGGGGGTCCAAGAAAGGAAGATGGCGGCTCAGAGCCAGGCACTGATGGAAGTGAGAAGCCGACAGGACCTACTGACTTGGGGGGCAGAGGGGAGCGCAAGGTGGGGGGGGGGGCGCCAGGGATGGCTCCAAGGTGCTTGGGCTGGTTCCCGGAATGATGGGCTGCCACCGAGTGAGCTGGGAAGGCGAAGGCTGAGCAGGTTGGTTTGGGGAGGGGGAAGTCAGGATGTACAACGTGCGAGACATTTATTACACAGCCAAGGGCAGACGTGAGGCGAACAGCCGGATGACCGTATGTGACCTGTGGGAGACAGGTCCGAGTGGGGCATAAAAGTCTGGGAGGCAGAGAGACGGCATTCTGGGTCGTGGGGCAGAAGACAAGCAGGAAGTAAGTGTCAACGGAGCAGGAAGAAGACCAGGGGAACACACGGTTCGGACTGGGGAGGGGGGATCTTGAGAAAGAGCAGCCCGCGGGGTGGGGGGAAGGTCAGGAAGATGGTGTCCTGAAGACCACGTCTCAACAGAGGGTCAAGAGAAGTCCGTGGGCCAAGGCTCCCAGGACTGGCCGAGGAACCACAAAAGGGACGAGGGGGTTGGGAGTTGGGACAAGAGGAAGGGCCTAGGTCTTGCATGGCAAAAAGCTGGCTTGACTCTGGGCCAATTGTTCACTCATTCAACGACACTTGTTGAGTCCCCAAATGGGCCAAGATGCTCTTAACTAATCAAAGACCAGTGAGATCAGCTACCGTCAAGGATGGCCTCAGCCTTCCGAATCACCATGCAAAGAAAGGTCCCCTTCCAGGTGGTGTTGCTTCAGGTCTTTAACTTAATCTGATTCTAATTCTTTCAAGGTCAGTGATTCCCACAGAGTCGGTGAGCTTCCTCGGTTGGCCAGGGCACGGACGACAACGCAGTGGAGACGTGTCACCCAAGCAACGGAGCTCGAGTGGACCTCCTGAGTGCAGAACAGATGGGGTCAGGGCTGAGAAGGACCAGACCCATCCCTGCACCAATTCTCAGGCCCACTCAAGCCCCTGTGTCATAGAGGAAACCCACATTTGTGTGCCAGAGCAATGAGGGCCAGGGTGGCTTTGAAGTGGCTGAAACTGCTGTCCCGGGACCCAACACAGCCCCTCCCCAACACTGATTGGTCACAAGGAGCAAGGTGTGGACAGCTGTGTTCCAAACCAGCTGGGCCCTCGTCCTGAGGAAGAGGACGAGCTTTGCCTCCTGGGGAACCAGGCTTGCAGTGGTGGGAATATGACAATCTGCTTGATTCTCCCGAAAGTCGCCAAGACGCATACGCACGCACGCACACGCCCACCCTCCGTGCCCACTGCGATCTGAAACTCCTGTGGGGCCCTAGAGAAATCCTCGTTTGAACCAAGCGTGTGACACAGCCAGCAAGTATCTCTCAGCAGATCACTTTGTCTGGGTCTGGAACACCCCAGGTTTGACATGGCATCTATTTTCTGACACGTCGTGTAGCCTGCAATCTGAGGGCTGGGTGTCCCAGCCCTGCCGTGTGGGCAGTGGGGACGTCCTCAAGTGGTCCCCGTGGCAGGATGCTCAGGTGGTCAGTCAGTTCCTCAACCTGAGCCAAAGCAAGCACGTTCAGAAGCCCGTGGTCCCTGATCACACATATTTGCCAGGACTTCCTCGTCCTCCGTGGGTGATGTTGTTGTTGCTACTGTTGTTGTTTTCCCAGGGACTTACAGTTTTGAGGGTTAGCAGATCTCTGAAGATGTTGTGGAGTCAGGGTCCGTGGCTTAGTCTGCTCTAACACCAAGCCATCTGCCTGACTCTGAGTGTCACTTTGCAGCCTCTGTGGGCTCCTGACCATCCAGAGGCTGGAGCCGGGGGGCTGTGGTGGTCGAGACCCTCACTCAGCCGCTGTCGGCAACCACGTCTGCTGCAGCCCTGTTCGGCCACACGGGCAAGAGGTTTTCCAGGGGCCGCATCTGGGGGGGGACCAGGGGGTCCATCCAGGGGACCTCGGCTCTTCCTTCTCCACGCTGTCTCTGCTGCCTTGGTCCGGTCTGTATGGAACGAAACCCCAGTCCTGGCCTTATCTAGTCCTGCCAGGCAGAGGAAGTTTCCTGTGTTTCCTGTTTCCTGAAAATCGTCAACGGTAATGGATGTTTTCTGCTCTCCTTCGAGGACAGAGCAGAGAGATGCTGAGCTCCAGCCAGATCTTCCGCGTCCTCTGCCCTTTGCTGATGCACAAAGCTTCTAGTCACCGTCCCTTCAAACCTCCTTGTCCCAAGGCAGCGGCTGAGCCCACAATCACAGGGCAGGGGCTCCTTCCTGCTTGGTGGCTCACCTGACCCCTCATTCATGGCCAGGGCCAGGCCTGGGTCCTTGGGCCGACGGGGAAGGTTCCCTGAGCTCCAAATGCTGTGTGCAGATTTTTCTGACACCAAAAGAGCTTGGGTGTCACTCCCCCTTCCCGAAGCACCCTGGAGAGAAAGGAGGGGTGGGGGAACTTGGGTGTTTCCCCTCTGAGAACAAAAACAGCTTATTTTCATTTGAAAGCTAAATGAGGAATTTGTCTCTGGTCCTGGTCAAAAGGCTTCACTTCCAACCTCATGCACTAGTGCATGACCTTGGGTGCTGACGTAGCCTCCCTGAGCCTGTTTCTTCCCAAGGAGACAGCCATCACCCTCCCTAGTGGGATTGCTGGGAGGGGTCGGTGTCCTTGTGCAGAAGTGCCAAGAACAGTGCCTGGTATGAGGCACGGTCACCAGGTGTCAGCCCTTAGCGTTGCTATGGCCAGGGAGGCGCCTGGACCTCAGCAGGTGAGGCCCTCTTGCTCCTTTCTTTCACTCAAGGGCAGCCTGGCTGGGTCCTCTACCAGCCTGTGGGGCGAAGGGACTAGTGGTTGGTGGCCGCGGGGCTGGGGCTGGCAGCCTTTCCCAGAGAAGCACAGCGAGGCCAGGCATCTCCAGATGTCTCGGATCGATGGCAGGCCCCAGACAGAAGGAAGCCTCCAGACATCAAGCTGCCGTGTCTTTCCCTCCGAGCTCTCCGTGGTCCCCTCTGTCATCTGTCTCTCCGCCAGGGGATGCTCAGCACGTGCAGAGCCAAACCCAGGCTGCAGCCCATCAGTAGACGGGCCCGTCTTCCTTCCGGGTAGCAGATCCGCTGCTCCAGGTGGCTCATCGCTGCAAGGGCGGGCTCACTGGGCTCAGCAACTTTTCCCAGGCCGCCGTCATAATGCCTTGGAGCAAAGGCCACGGGCAAGTCCTTAAAGGAGTTCCTAATTACTCTCCGCTGAGAGCCAGGGAAATAGCCAGACGGATGATCCCAGGGCAGGCTCTGGCCCGCGTTGCCTCCGTGGGCTGGGAGAAGCAAGGAGGCAGCTGGACTCCAGGCACTGGGGCTAGGAGCTGCGGCAGAGGCGCTGCTGGGGAGGGGGGGTGGGGGGGGGGCAGCTCCGGGCCTCAGTTTCCCCATCTGCCAACTCCCAGAGGCAGACTAGATGGTCACTAAGTGCTCCCGGCTCTGACACGGGCAGTCATAGAGGGCTGGGAGCCAGGAAGGCCGCCGGTCCCCTAGGACGCTCTTCAGACATTAATGCCCAGAAGGCTGTGGCTGCACATATGCGCCCAGGCCCGTCACTGAAGGTGAAAGCTGACTGTGGGGCTGTCTCACGGGGGAGATGCCAGCTGGGTGCTGCCTAGGCGGCTTCCTCCTCCCCTACCCCCGTGTGCCCTCCTGTGAGGCTCCCATGCGGGGCCCTGGGGTACACACAGCATGAGGACTGCCGATGTGGGCAGCGGCCAGGGCAAGAGAGAACTAAAGCAGGATGGTGGGCGGCTGGCTACGGCCTGGTTTAATGGGACCCGAGATGGGCCAGAGGAGAGTGTGAGCTGTACCCCTCACTCAGCTGGCCTCCTGGACAGGGCAGCACCCCTCGGAGCAGGCTGTGGGGTGGTCTCTATGAGGAGCTGCCCCACAGCCTGGGCACCAGGCCTGCTGACCTTCGTTAAGGGGCAGGGGCTTTGGCCGGCTCCTGGCGGGCGTCACTGTGTCAGGAAGTCCAGGGTTCTCTACAGATGAAGGTAAGTCCTTCCTTGCGAGGTACGACCATCTGTCCCGCATGCAGGGGTGACCCAAGGCAAAAATGGGACTTTGATCAAGACGGTCTTGGCTCCCTCCCTTTCTCTGGCCCCAGTGTCCTGTCCAGATACGCACCCGGGCCTCAGCCCGCGTATCAGACCCCCCATGGCCAAGCCCAGCTCTGACAGCATCCGTTCACCTCTCCCCAGGTTACTACTTGGCAGCCCAAAGCCCCCTGAGTCAGCCTCTCCAGCAACCCTACCCGCTGACAGGTGTTTGTAAGGTAATTAGGTAGGGGCGAGTATTGAAAACCCATGCATGGGACTGTGCAGAAGTGTCACCAAAACCCACTTTAGCAGGTTTGCTCAGCCAACCATATAGTAACCGTCTCGCCAAGTGCAAAGGCTTGCCCAGCTGGGCTGGGGGCACTGGGTTTAAAGTGTTACTGAAGCCGGGCTAGTCGGGGGGCAGATATGGAGCTGACAAGGGCCTCCCTCTGATTTAATCCAGCCCAAACTTCCCCATCTCGGTGGGGCGCACCTGCCAAGGGAGCAGTTTCTGCACAAGTAAGAACTAAAACGGATAGAAACTCAGCGAGGTTTCCTGAAAAGCCCACATAACTACGTCCAGTGCTTGGGCAGTAGGGCTGCCGGGGGCACGAGGACACGGTCCCTTCGGGGCAGAGCCGCCACTGCCCCCAGGGCACAGGAGGCCAGGAAGTGTCCCCTGTGTGTGCGTGCCTCTGCATGCGTGGGACCGTGTGCACGTGCACGTGAGCACTAAGATGGAGGGAAAAGGCAAAGCCAAGGGCACTTCTGGCAAGTCAAGGACATCCTCCCGGCGCCCATTGTAGAAAGAGCCTTTTCCAAACTCTCCCCGTTCCTGGCTGCGTGTCTGACTTTGAGAATCGCCCTGCATCATGGCACCTGGCCTCATGTACCGTCTTTCAGGAACCCTCACTGCCAGTTAGCAGACTGCCTCCTCCTTCCTTGCCTGAGTCTGGGGCTTGGGGCTTCTAACGCGCAGGTGCTGCGAATGCTGGTCCATGCTCCCTGGGTCACCTTACCCCTCTCCCCACCACACCCAGGGACTCTGTGTGGACCCCTCCTGGGGTTCCCCTTCCGTTCTCCTGGTCCAAAGGAACCTGGAGATTGGACAGGATTTATTTCTCACGGGAGGAACAGACCCCACCAAGCCTGTGCAGCTGCAGAAGCCCCAGTTCCGCACTCAGGCAGGACCCTCCGTCCTTATAGGGGAGCACCTGGCCGACGGCTCTCCTAACCACCCACCGCAGGTCTGGACCAGGAGTGGAACGAGAAAGATCACCGTCAAGGGCAAAACCTCCCAAGAGCGACAACAGGGCGGCCATGTGCGAATGCAGCTCCCTCTGGCCCCCCACAGTGGGGCGGGCTGTCCCAGTCAGCACCGCTTCTCATTCAACGTGGAGCCACACGCGTTAGGCTCCATGGCCCTCCCCGGGCTACCAAGTATCGTCCTACTGTTCACGGAAGCCATGCATGCAGAGTGTGGTGTTGTCCCCATTTATAGATCAGGAAACTGAGGCTCCACAAACATCACTCACGTGTGCAGCATCAAAGCTTATTGTAAGTGAGGCACCAGGCTTTGAGACCCGTCCGTGGGCCCCAAGTCTGGGACCCTTCCAGGGACACCTGAGTCCACCGTCGGGTCAGGAGGTGGTGCCAGCTGATGTAGAAGCTTCCTGGAGGGCACATTGTACTGACCTGCGGCAGGTGAGTGAGAAGGAGGACCCCAGAACTCCTTCTCCCCTGGAGATCAGCCCCCAGGAGCAACCATCACCTCTCGCGATAGGTGGAAAGTTTCACGTGGCCCCCACATTCGTGACATTTTCACCTCCGCTCAACTGTAAAATTAACGGTGAACTTATTGTTATACTAAAAAGACCTTTATTTTATGCTGCTCATTAACTAGGGAGGCTTCATACTCCAGTTTGGTTATAGAGAGACCTGAAATTGCTTATATCAATCTCCTTGTTCTGCAGGGGCTGACTTTTTCAAAATGTGTTTTAAATTGTTTTTCAGTCAAAGGAAGGGAGGCCTGCTCTCTCTTGTAGGAGGGGTCTGGCAGCTGAGGGCTCCCTACATGTCTCTGAACCTACCTTTTGGCAGCCCTCCCCCCCCCCTTAATAAGACTCCTGGGAGAGCCTGTGGGGAGCCAGGACCCAGGGGGTGACATCGAGCCTGCAGCTCAAGCTAAGGTTGGGATCCCTGAGAGTCCTGGGGCACAGAGGTCTCCACTGACCAGACCACACTGAGGACGCAGGTCTCCGACCCAGGAGCCCATGTTTTTCATCAGCCTCGTGCTTGGCAACAGGCTAACCTCACGGGTGAGCGGCACAGAAGGGCAGCCTCCACCTTAGGGCACCCACCATTTTCCCGGGGAAACCAGAGAGTGATCAACACCAGGGCACATCAAGAGCCGGTCTCTAAATACAGGTGGAAACTGTTCAAAGTACAGTGGGAGCCATTGCAGGGGAGTTGGGAGAAGAGTGAGACCCACATGGGAAAACCGAGGGTGGAAGGGATTTCTGGGAGTAGGGAACCACACGAGGGTGGGCTCAGAAATGGGGCCAGGGATGCCGTAGGTAGGACAAGAGCACTGGGGGCATTGGGGACCGGGTCACAACTGCGACATCAGATAAGGTAGACTTGGGGCCAATAAGCAAAGCAATGAGTCCAAAAGGACACTTTATGATGCTAAAGTGTGCAGGAAACTGTCAGGGACCGGTTAACTAACAGCAGCCTTCATAAAGCAGAAGTTAAAAGAGGATGGATGGAAAAATAGAAGCGGGCCAACGATCAGCGCTTTTCATTCCCTTTCTCTGTCCCAGATAAAGTGGACAGAATTACGGAAGGATGCAGAAGACCTAACCGAGATAAGTCGTCATCATTGAGTAGAGAAATGACAAATGCCTAATTACCCTCTGCCCCAGCGAGCTCACTGCTGGAATTTATCCCGCAGACACACTTTCACAGGCACTAAATGACGACACAGAATTATCTCCCACGAGAATGGACATCAGAGCAAAATACTGGAAACGATAATAAATTACGGTACGACTACCCAGCGGAATATCACGCCTATTAGAAGGAATGAAAGGGAAAAGAAGCACAAGGAAATTCTTGAGATACCATGGTAAACACTTTCTGGGACACATCCCTGAATGACACAGGCAAAAGTTCATAATCATGAGTAAAGAAGTAGATAAGAAGTATGAAAAGTGGGGAAAGTGTGAACGTGTACGGGCATTTGGACCAACACTGGAAAAATGCAAAAGAACTTAATGTGAGTATACCTCTTAAAACTTTCACCTTGTTCTTTGAACCGTGTTCAAAGAACATATTAGTGTGTTAGGCAGAATCGTGGCCTGTGACTATGTGGTCTTTCCCAGCAAAGAGGTTTTGCAGACGTGATTAGGTCACATGCCTTGAGGTGGGAAGGTTGTTCTGGACGGTCCAGGTGGGCCCAATGTAAGCACATGCATCTCTAGAAGCAGAAGCCCTTCCCTGACCGTGGTCAGAGGGAGATATGACAGTAGTAGAAGGAAGGTCAGAGATGCCACATTGCTGGCTTTGAAGATGGAAGACGGGCCACAAGCCAAGGAACACAGGCGCCTCTAGAAGCTGGGGAACGTAAGGCAGTGGATTCTCCCCTAGAGCCTGCAGAGGGGACACGGCCCTACCCACACCTCGATTTTAGCGCAGTGAGACCCATGTCAGATGTCTGTAAGATAACAAATGTGTGTTGTATTAAGCCACTAGGTTTTGGGTAATCTGTTAGGGCAGCAGTAAGAAACTAATACGATTACTAATTTGAAAAAATCGCACTGAAAACATCAGGAAGACATTTTTTGGCTAGTCCCGCTGGCCTGACTTGGGACATCACTGACGGTGAGAGATCCTGGGGTCAAAGTTGACCAGGTACCCAGCTTGCTGGCATGCCCTAGCCTCACCATCCAGGTCAAGAGCAAGGAGTCTGGATACCCTAGCTAAGAGCTCCCCTGGGTGGAGACTGGTCCTCAGAAACAATCTTGTCCTATTAACAGCTCTCAAACCCCAAGGCCACTTGGCACGTGGGGCCAGAGTTAATCCAGAAGTGAGTTTGTGGACCGCAGTGTTATAAATGGCACTTCATTCAGCCATACAGCTTTTGAAAGGCTGCCTGGAGGGCCTGCTGACAGCTAGGGACAATACCGAGTGACTCACAGTCTGGCCCAGCCTAGAAGGTGCCCATGGGGCGGTCCTTCCCAGACCCTCTTTAGAAACGCCAGTATGGCTCACAGTGCCGCAGTGGGAGGGGCCACTGAATGTGGCCAGCTCTCTGGGGAGGTTGGGAGCCCAGGGGGCATGGCTGGAGGGAGCCCTGGTGAAAGCAGCGTCTAGAGTCGGGTCTGGGCTGCTCAGGTCTGTGGATGGAGCAGAGCGGCCACGGCCCAGGCGAAGGGCTCAGTAGTGGAATGGCCCAGGGCTGAGGAGGGACCCAGAGGGCCCGGGCCATCATGAATGGGGAAGGAAGAGCATCGTGGATGTGGGTGCGACGTTTCAGTTACCGTGAGAGCTGAGGCACAGCCCGGGCAGCAGCCCTGGTGGAAGCCCCTGGACGGTGTGGACCCCTGGCCCTGCTATCGTCACAAGGCCACGTGTGACCACAGGCAGTCACCGGCCCCCAGAGGCCTTTCTCTCCGATAGCATAAAGGGCTGGCCAGATGACGTGAGGACGGGAGCTCTGGGGTCACGGCCCAGAGGACAAATCCCGCCTTGCGACCTTGAGGACAGCAGGTAACCTTTTGAGCTTCAGTGTTTTCATCTGTGCAATGCAGATGCACCAGCCACCAGCAGGTTTGGGAGGACGAATGAGATCAGAGATCCCACACAACACAACGCACAGCCAGTAAACAGGATCCCACAGTGGGTCAGCGCTGAGAAGCCAGAGACCTTGGGGAAGTCACCCCACCTCTGTACGGTGGAATAATGCCAGTGTCTGCCCCAGGGGGTATGGGGAGGATTCAGTGAGGAGCACCCCAGGCGCCCCACAAAGAGGCTGGACATGGTGACTCTCGATAGCCCCTTCCGTGGACAACCAAGGAGGTCCCACTGACCGCCCCAGTCTGCAGTGCTGACCCGCAGTCACGTGGCTGGTGGGTGGCCTTGGCCACCTAGGGGATGGGCACCGACAGACCTCGCCCACCCGCCTGTAGCTCGGCCAAAGCTCCACGCTGCTCCTGTGCCCGGGCTGGAGCTCTACCCTTCCCTCCTCCCCTCCCCCTCCCCCAACACCTGACCAGCTCCTACACGTCACTGACGGCCTGGTGCCCCCTCCTCCAGAAAGCCACCTGGGAGCTTCCTCTCTCTGCTCCCTACATACACCTGGAGAGATCTCTGTCATTCGACTTACCCACACTGACTGCTTCCCTCACGAGGCCGTGAACTTGTTGAGGGTCAACGCTCTTTCCCACCCATCAGTATGCCAGATACCTAGCCTGCTACATAAACGTGGTCATTCATTCATTCATGCATTCACTCATTCATCATATATTCTGCAAGCACTGACTCGGGACCGGCACTGTTCTGTGAATGAAAGAATAATGAATGGGTGCCAGTGGGCCTGTTGCGTCCCCACGGTGGACGAGGACACTTCCAGCCGGCAGGGTCCGGGCGAGGGTGCTGTCTGAGCGGGGGCCACGCCTGAGGCTGATGTGCTGAGCTCCGGACTTCCCTTCCGCACCTCCCCCAGTTTCTGCTGGCCGCCTCCTCCTGCCAGGGTCCCTGCTAGCTTTGCTTGCTGGTGCTTGCTGCCAACCCAAGAGAAGTGTCCCCCAAGACGACTGCAAAGCACGACAAGAAGAGAGGAAGAAGCTGGAACCCCCGAGAGAGGCCGGGCATCACTCAGTATCACTGAGCCCCCACCATGACTGGGGCAGCGATGGGCCACAGAAATGAATTTGATGCCCACAGCATGGGGCATGGGTCGGAAAACCAACCCCAGGGAGGACAGGGTACCATCAGTCACTGCCTTGGGGGTAACGGCAGGTGCACGGCAATGGCGTGCTGTGGCAGAGGGTGAGGACAGGAGGCTCACCTGGGTCTCCCCGAGGGGTGGGAGGAAAAGGTGAGAGGAGAAGGTGCTCTCGGGTCAGGGGTGGGCGCACGCAAGGGAAGCCCCCCGGGTCTGCTGAGCCAGCGCGAGAGAGTGGTGGGCATCAGCTGAGACCTGCGGAGCGCGAGCACCTGTCTCCTGACTCACCCATCCTCCCACGTCCACTTTCCCCGAGATGCCAATGAGAACCCCTGGATTGGAAAAAAAAAAAAAAAGACTGGAGCTCAACCATGTCAAACTACTCATGTCAGAGCGCTGAGGCCCTTGCTGCCCCCGTCGCCCATCTTTAACATTCCTGGGAGCCATGGAGGAGAGGTGGCTCAATCCTTGTGTTAGAGAGAAAATCTACAGCCGGAGGCTGGCGACTCAGAGTCAGGTGCTGGGGCCATAACCCGGTAACCCAGTTCCAAGACCCTGCTCCTGGTGCCAGAGAGACAGCCCGGGGGCAGGGCGGGACAGGGGGTGCTGGATGTGGAGCGCGAAAGACCCGGAACTCAATCAATACACAAGAGAAATCAATCGTATTTCTCTGTAACTGCAGTGCACAATGGGAAATGGAAAAAAAAAAAGTATCATTTGTGATAGCAGCAAAAAACTACAAAAAAATGTTAGGAATAAATCTAACAAAATACGTGTAAGATCTGTATGCTAGAAACTATAAAACACCGATGAAAGAAATCAAGGAAGACCTAAATACAGGCATGTGCCACGCTGATGAGCTCAGGAGTGGTAAGCTGTTAATTCTCCCGAACTGAGCTATAGATTCAATGCAATCCCAATCAAAATCCCAGCGGGATTTTTATTTTGGAGAAATCAACAAACTAATTCTAAAATTGATATGGAAGGGAGCCTGGGGGGCTCAGTCCGTTAAGCCTCTGACTTTTGATGTCGGCTTAGGTCACGGTCTCATGGTTTGCAGGATCAAGCCCCACATCTGGCTGCTTGGGATTCTTTTTCTGTCTCTCACACACACAGTAAGTAAATAAACTTAAAAAAAAATTGAGAAGGAAGGGCAAAAAAGTAGAATTGCCCAAACAATTTTGAAAGAGAAAGACAAAGTTGGAAGACTTGCACTAACAGATTTTGAGACTTAGCACAAAACTACAGCAATCGAGACAGCATGGAGCTGGCAAAGGAGGGGATGTCAATAAAACAGAGTCCAGAAATGGAACCATATGTACATGGCCAATCGATATTCAACAAGAGAGCAACGGCAAATCAACGGGGAAAGGATAGTCGTTCCAATAAACGGTGCTGGAAAAATTGGATATCCATATGTAAAAAAAAAAAGAGCTTCAATCCATGCCTCATGCCACATACAAATATTCACACAAAACAGGTCACAGGCATAAATGTAAAATCTAAATCTAGAAAAAGCATAGCAAGTCTTTGTGATCTTGAGTCAGGCAAAGACTGCTTAGGGACAACGTCAAAAGCATGTTCGTGAAAGAACAAATGAGAAATCCGATTTCATCAAAATCAGAACATCTGTTCTCTGAAAGATGCTATTAAGGGAATAAAACGAGAGGCTACACATTTGGAGAAAATATTTGGAAGTCACAGGTATGATCAAGGGCTTGTAGCTAGAATATATAAAGAACTCTCAAAACTCAACAATAGGAAATAACAAGAAAACAAACAGCCAATGGAAAAGTGGCAATACCAATTTGAACAGACATTCCCCCAAAGCAGATATACAGATGGTATATAAGCACATAAAAAAGATGCTCAACAGCCTTAGTCACTAGGGAAATGCAAATTAAAAATGCCATGAACGCTGCTGAACACCTATTAGGATAACCTAAAAGTGACGATATCAAACGCTGGCAATGATGTGGAGCAATCAGAACTCCTGTACGTTGTCGATGGAAGCGGAAAATGGCGCAGTCTCTTCGGAAACCACTTTGGCTGTTTCTTATAAACAAATTTACCAGGTAACCCAGCAATTTCGCTCCTAGGAACTTCTTCCAGAGAAATAAAAACTCACACGTACACAAAAACCTGTACGTGAATGTTTATAGTCCTTTACTCATAACAGCCCCAAACTGGTAACGGCCCAGATGTCCTTCAGCAGGTGGATGGTTATACAAGCTGCAGTATACCTCCACAGCAGAATACTATTCACCGATACAAAGGAAGGAATGTTCGCTGTATGGGACAATGTGGGTGAACCTCGCTATCACTGTGCTCAGTGAAAGAAGGCAGACTCAAAAGGTTCCATACCGTATGACCCACTTATATGACATTCTGGAAAGGGCAAAGCTACAAGGACTGGAAGCAGATCAGGGTTGCCAGGGATTGGGGTGTGGGGAGGACCTGACGACAAAGGAATACAGGGAAATGTTTTGAGCTGATGGAAATGTTCTTTAGCTTTTTTTAAACCCTAGTTAACATCTGTCACCGTACACAGTTACAAAAAAAAAAAACCTTTTTTTTCCCTGCGATGAGGACATTTAGGATCTACTCTCCTAGCAACTTTCACATATGCAATAGAGTATTATTAAGAACAGTCGCCATGGTGCACATGACACCCCCATGACTCATTTATTTTATGACTGAAAGATTGTAGCTTTTGACCCCCAAAATGTTCTGTATCTTGAGTCTGGTGGTGATCACATGAGTCCATGCTTTTGCCAAGGCTCTCAGAACCAGACGCACAAGGGGGCGTTTTACCGTGTGTTAATTGCACCTCGAGTAGTGCTGGAGACCGAGAAGCTACTAGCCATGTGACCTGGGGCAGGTGACTCAAGTCTCTCTGAGCAGCAGTTCCTTGATCTGTACAAAGGGGATAACAAAAACTGTACAGACTACAGAGAATCAGCTGAAGGCGTGCCTCTGGGCTCTACGTAAAGGGTCACACGAGGCACCCAGATATTTGGACACAGGAAACTGTCCCAGAACTAGGGACCCGGCTGGACACGCCACCCAGCCCCTTTGACAGAGAGGTGACCTCCTTCCCAGGAGTGAGTGCAAAAATGACCAGCTCGAGAGACACATCGGGCAGCGTGGAGATGGCTGCCCCAAGCCCAGGCAGACGCTCTCAGAGGCGGCGTGTTGACGTCAGGGGCATATCCCTTGTTCTTCCTGTGGAATGGAGTGCTTACCATAGGGGCCAGGAGCTTCTCATACGTGGGGTGTCTGTATTAAGTGTATTTTGTTATCTTTGGTATTTTTGATGCCCTGGCATCTGAGGTCTTGCTGACCTGCCCTGGGAGCCTCTGCCCCCTCCTCTAGCTAGCTAGTTCCTAGAGATGGCGAACGACTCGCCGGAGAGCATCCCTTCCGTATGCAAACCAACCAATCCAGAGCCCGCACACAGAAGCACTACTCCATCTCTCTTATACCCCAGGAAGCAATACTCCCCTGGCCCTAATCATCCCAGGGCCCGGCACCAGACAGCATCAACAGCATGGAACAGCCCTCCCCCCCAGAGTCCAATGAAATTATTGAAACTGCCCAGTCCTAAGCCCATTTACCCTGCCTTGCCCACTCCTTCCGACGGAAACCACAATAAAGGCTCTTGCCCACATTTTCGTCTGGCTCTCTCCAACTCCTGCATGACTCCTGCTTCCTTCCCCACGTGGCCCTGCGTGGCATCCTGATTCTAGGGATCCACACGCATAAGCCTCTCTATGACAGTCATTGGCAGGTCTGGTGACTTACCATACCCGGTTGAAAGAGGTCCTGGGTACATTTTATGTTTTTATTTTATTTTTTAAAGTTTATTTATTTTTGAGAGAGAATGAGGAGAGAGAGAACACGAATCGGGGAGGGGTAGAGAGAGAGGAGACAGAGAATCCCAAGCAGGCTCCACGCTGGCAGTGCAGAGCCTGACGCAGGGCTTGAACTCACGAACCGCGCGATCATGACCTGAGCCGAAGTCAAGAATCAGACACTTGAGTGACTGAGCCACCCGGGCGCCCTGAAAGAAAGGTCCTGGGCACATTTTAAAATGGTGTCTGCATGGAGACTCTTATCATCCCCACTTTATGCAGGTGAAACAGGCCCAGAGAGGAGAAATCAGATGCAGGCTCCCAGGGCTAGTAAGTCACGGGGACATTCTTGGAGCAGCGGTCTGTCTGCCTCCCAAAGCTGGTATTGGCGCTTGCAGCCGGCCCCATGGACAGATGTGGGGTGTCACACAGGCAATGGCCCCCACCACCCAGGTCCAGGTGGAGCTCCGGGGAAGGCTCGCCTGGAGCACGGAGCTAGGGTGCCCCCCTGGAATGAGCCCCAGCACAGAAGGTCCCTGCATCGTGCTGGATGCTTGGGGAAAGCAGGCACCTGGGTTAGCCTGTGTCACCCTCCTGCCCTACCCAGTGAACCCTGACTTTAGACGTGGGGGTCCAGTAGCTCCCAGAGGCTCAGACCTCAGCTGGGTTTCTCCGGGGTTCTCAGGGTGCCAGGACAGGAGTGGAGCGGGTCAGCCCTCAACATGCTCGGGCTCCTGGCTCTGCGCAGCCTCCTCTCCTGCACCCAGATCTGCACCGCAGGAACCAATGGGTAAAGGTTAGTCACTGGCTCAGGACCGCAGGCTGGGCAGCAGGTAAGTTTACAGAAGTTCCTGTGCAGGGGCGCCTGTGGGACTCCGTCAGTTAAGGGTCCATTCAACTCTTGATTTCAGCTCAGGTCATGATCCCAGGGTCATGGGATCAAGCCCCACATCAGGCTCCATGCTGAGCATGGGGCCTGCTTAGGCTTCTCTCTGCCTCTCCCTCTGCCCCTCCCCTGCTCGTGCACCCTCTCTCTCTCTCTCTCAAAATAAATAAATAAACTTAAAATAAAAAGTTACACTGCAGATGCTAAACTAGTGGCTAGTGATAAAAGTGCCCATGTGCTAACTTGGTTCCTGGACTTGGAGAGCAAGCCTCCCTGCAGCCCTTAGACCCCCAACTGCAGCCTCGACTGAGCCCGTCCCGACCACCCCCACCCCCATCCAGGCTGACTCTGTCTTCGCCAATGCTTCAGAGGCCCACGAGGTTCCCCCGCCTGTGTCTCCCCCTCCCCCGGCCTCACCTGCTCCCCTGGGGACTCCATCCTTTCCCACCTAGAGCAGCACGAGGGGCTCTTGTCCCAGAGACAGGGCTTTCCCACTCCGGCTCTCACACCCCAGTGCTAAGATCAACTACCCACCCCCAGTCCGCTCATCAGCATCACACCGGAGGCTCGTTTGGCCTCGTGGCTGCCAGGATCTTTTTAAGGAACGGGTCAAGGCAAATGAGCAGAGAAGCTGGGCCTGCTGGGCCAGAGGCCCTTTGATGGAACCTGCCTTCCTGCTAAGCCTGGGATGGGGCGGGTCTGGAGGCCCCTCCTTTCAGCTTGTATCCGGGTCTGCGGAGGGAACCTGCTGGGCATGTGTGAGAGGTCTGGTGCTCACAGAGCCCTGGCAGGGGCTGTAGGAGGAGCAGTGGCAGAGCCCAGGACCAATGAACAGTCCCAGTGGGACGCGCTAGAAAGGATAGAGCTGGGAGCCACAGGTCAAGGGGAGAGGGCGTGGGGCTGGGGGCCAGCACATCTCAGAGAAGACCGGAGAAACTTCCTGCCAGGTACAGCCGAGGACCAAGGGCGAGCAGCCACTCGGAGCCCCTCCCCTCCTTCGGTCCTTCCTGCCTTCCTCTTTCCTTCCCCTCCTTTCACTTCACACCTCCTTAGCCCTGCGAGGCCCTGTGCATGATCCTGGGGATACAGTAGGAGACAGTCGGGGCCCTGCCCTGGTGGCGCCCATCCAGCAGGGAGACAGGCCCAGGCAGAAAGAGCAGCCAGCACAGGCAGAGGGCCACCCCGACCCAGGGAGAGGCGGCCGAAGCCCCTGCTCTGGTTGGAGGGCGGTGCTGAGGCCCGAGGCCCCCAGCCTGGGTCTCACATCTGGGCCAACTAAAGCACAGGGCTCTGTGGGTTGGCAATGGCAGCTACAGGCTCACCTGACTCCCAGCCTCAGAAGGGAAAGAGCGTTCCCAGGAGGCACATCCTCAGTGGGAGAGGCTCCCCCAGCGCTGGGCAGGGAGAGGCAGGCTGTTGGCCCAAACCCCTCGATTCAGAAGCCCACGGCCCGAGAACGGTGTCCCCAGCCACGGCTGGGCTCCAAGGCCGGGCCGCCTCCCCTTCCGCCTTCCGACGGCAGCCCTCCGGCTGCCCCCTCCAGGAAGAGAGGGTGTTAAGCACTCCCCATGTGATTGCAGGGATGCTCAAAATTAGCGAGGAAGGCGACTTGGAGGTGTGCACCTAGCCACGCCTTCCGGGCGCATCCGACAGCACCCGACGGCTCGTGGTCAGAAGGCAGCTCGGACAAATGCAAGGGGACACTCCCTTTGACCTGCTCCCCAGGGACAGGATGTCTCTGCCTCCTCTCCCTGCAGCAGCCTAGTGACGGGGCCAGTGGGCGGAGGCGGCAGAGGCATGTACTCGGCTCTGCCCTCGGTCGTGGCCATGGTGGTGGGGGCGACAGGGCCAACAGGAGAGCCAGTGCCCACGGAAGCAGCCACGGAAGTGGCCACGGAAGCGGCCACGGAAGCGCCCCCTGATGCCGAGTGTTTTCCAAGCAGCCCTGTGAGAGCAGCACTATGCCCCGATCTGGTGAGTTAATGATCCTTAGAATGGCAGTTTGCCCGAGGCTAGGGTTGAACCCTGAGTCAGCAGGTCACAGACAGACAGGCTCCTCTCCCGAACCCACGGGGTTGGAGGAGGCAGCACCAGGCGAAGGGACAGGGGACGCCTGGGGAGTGGCTCCAACAACAGAAAGGGCTCTCTGTGCATCATCTGCACCAAAAAAAAAAAAAAAAAAAAAAAAAAAAAAAAAAAAGCCAAGAGAGGGGAAGGGAGGAGAAAAGCAATAAAAGCAAAGATCAATTGTGTTGAAGACAATGTGGCAGGAAGACAGATCTTGCTGGAAATTCCTTCTGACTGGACTCTGCCAGGATCAGAGTATTTTTCATTCCAAGATTAAGCAAAATTCTTTTCCATCATAACCTCCTACCCATCTGTGTCCAATCTCCTGCTATCATTTTTATACCATGCACAATTTAAAATCTATTTTGCAGCTTTCTCTCTACATGCATTAGTTGAGGATGCCATCTTTAGCTTTAAGACGAGCAGAGATGCACGTGAGGCCTCAGGCTCGCAGGGAAGGAGGAAGCCCCGGGCTGGGTCAGAGGAGTGGGGACCCTGACTGCCGCAAAGGTGGCTGCAGCCGCGGGGCTCAGAGACCCCATGGCCTGACTCGGGCAGAAACAGAGCAGCTGGGAGAAGGGAATGGAGCTTAGTAAGGGGTGGGCCTGGGGATGCGGAGGGCAAGCAGAAATTCGGATTGTGGGGCCTCCCGATGCGGGGACTGTGTGGACGCCGATGTCGCTGTGACTGCAGGAGAGAGAGAAGCTGGGCGTTTGGCAGTGCTGGTGGGGCTGGTGGCAGGGAGGCTCTGGCCTGAGCAGGTTCGATGAGCGAGGCCGAAGGCACGCACGGGGGAGGCGTGCGTGCGGGGAGGGGAGGCTGCACTCGTAAGAAGGGATGAGGTCCACCCAGGGTAGAAAGCTGGCACTCTGGGAAGCAAGGAGGCTGAGGGCGGGATTCTGGGGGGTTGTGACCTGCAGCAGAAGCCAGCAAAGGAGCCTGGGAACCAAAAGTTTAGTAAGATCAGAGGGGCCTGAGACATAGCATCACAGAAACCATGGCAATGAGAGCAGGTGGCATCACCGGGCATCACAGGAAAGAGACACCAGCAGCACTGAGAAGCCAGCAGACCTGGCACCGGGGCTTTCTCAGAGCGCTTTTGGTGGCCCGTGTGAGTGTCCGAGCGGCAGGAAGGGGCCACAGGAGTGAGCACGGTGTTTTCCACGAATTATCTTGACCCCCTGAACGCTGTGCTGCAGGGAACGTGGCTGTTCCCTTCCCGTGCGGCAGGGGTGAGGTCAGTTGGCATTAAGCTACTTCCTGCAGGTTGCATGGGTGTCCTGTGTCAAAGAGCGTGTTCCTCTCAGGCAGAAGGGGAGGAGGGGGGTGTCACTGAGCAGGAGGGGGCCTCTCGGGTCTTCAGGAGAGGCGAGGGGGCTGGGAACTGGATGCAGCCATCGGAGAGGAGGAGAGGCTCCGGGAGCAGAGCTGAGGATCCGGCCACAGCTGGCAACCACTGTGGCTGTGGGACCGGGGCTTTGGGACCCTCGGCACTGTTGGAATGGCCACTGCCTCGTCATTGAGGGTGACTCAGAGACTGCAGCCTCCCAGGAGGCAGGGCTCGCATTGGGGCCTTCAGACACCGGGTCCCTCTCCGTGCTGAGCAGCTCAGCTGCATGATGGCCATGATTCGTGAGGCTGAGGGCATCAGTGGGACACACGCACAGGACACCTGTGGGTGTGATCCAGCACCAACCACCTCTCCTGGGACCAAGCGAGCAGCCAATGTCCAGGGGCTGCCCGGTCCTGACAGTCTCGTAATAGCCTTCTGGGTGGCCTGCCTCACACCCAGGCCCCCGGGGTCCCATGGGGCCTCAAGTTGGAAATTAAGGCTGCAGCCTCCAAGGGAAGAGTCAGGCAGGGGTACTGTTAAGTGTGGCCCCCACTGGGAAGGAAGCCCCCCCCCTCCGCCCAACACAAAGGCAGCTTGGCCTCAGGTCTGCTCAAGTCTTCAGAATGGCCTTGAGAAGGGGGCATCCCCCCACTAAGCAGTAGGGGGCGCTAGACCTCCCTGGGGCAAACAGCTCTAAGGGACGCTGCAGTCTGGGGAGGGAGGTGGGTGTCTGGGGCCGGGGGTGCCTCCCGGAACCGGAGAACAAGCCAACTGAACTGGAGGACAAGCCGACGTGCGGTCCCTGCCAGAACAGCCACCGCCCCGCCCCTCCTGATTAACAACCACACCGCACACCCAGTGACAGGCTGAAGTGATTTACAGACTTTTATGGTCTGTGATTTAGCACACCTAGACTTGACCATCTCTATCCTAATTAAATTAACAAAAAATTAAGAGCGACAAAATGGCAAAGATTTACTGATTTATCTAACGTGTGCCCTTGCTGCTTAGATGGGCACAAACTCCCTTTAACTCTGAGTGAAATAAAAGGAAATATCGGGCATTTGAGCTACTCTCTTGCCAAAAATTTAGCAGTGGATTCAGAGGAGGCTCTCGGAGGCCAGAACGTCCATGTGTGGGTCATCACATACAGTGCTGGTGTCTGCAGGGGCTGGGCGGCACCGTAGGGGGGTGGGGAACTGGCCCCGGGCATGTGGGATTAGCCCCAGGGGAGGTTCGTGGCCCTCGAGGGCCCGGGCCACTTCCAAAGCCCCGTGAGAAGCAGTGAGTGCAAACTGTGTTGCAGGTGGCATTTCCAGCCGGCAGAATGGAGCTGTGGCCTCCGTTCTATCCATTGTCCCGAGTGCCCACACCCTGCATCGAAGCCTCCCCATGGAGCTTTCCTGAAAGGGAAGCTACTGCCTCCCCACGACTCCTCTGCCTTCCCAGAGTGGCCTCGAGTGGGAGCGGGGGGCAGCTCTGGAGAGAGTGCCATGCCTTCCTCTGCCCCGCAGGCTCTGCTGCACTCGTGCTGCCCGGCGGCCGGCTCTGGGCCTGCGCAACCCCTGCTCTGGAGGCAGAGGCTCTCCGCGCTCCTCTCTGCACACCCAGAACCAGGGGAGTGGCCGGCACAGGGCGGGGACTTACCGATCCCCTGCAGTGGCCAGCATCACCAACGTCCTCCTCCTCCTCCTCCTGATCACCAGCCTCCTCATCGTTAATGTCGCCGTCCTCTTCCTCTTCATCACTGTCCTCCCCACCATCACTGTCATCGTCATCACCATCCTCCTCATTATCAATGTCATCATCTTCATCATCACCAGTATCCTCCCCTCCTCCTCCTCCTCCACACCATCGGCAGCAGCATCACTAACACCCCCGTCCCCCTGAGCCAGCGTTTACATAGGGCTGGCCCTGTGCCATAGGTTGATTTAAGTGCTTGGGATGTAATAACTTGCTCCCAACAACCCCATGAAGTAGGCCTACGATCATTCACCCTCATTTTACAGATTAGGAGACTGAGGCACAAAGAGGTTAGTTACTAGGCTAGTAAGAGACACAGCCAGGATTTTAACCGGTTTGAATCGATCTCCAGAGTCCACGTTCTAGATCACAATACCACACTGTGTTTGTTGAATGCGCACACGGGTGAATGTTCAGTGACCGTCAAGGAGCCCCAGGGAATAAAGGAGGCTTTTCCCCACTATTTACATGAGGCAACAATACCCATCTTGTCCCTCCTTCTTCATTTACTGTGGCAAAGATCTCGGTCTGTCGATGAATTGGGGTTGGGACCCACACTCTCCGGGCACCACGCTGTTTCTGCCGTGCCATTTATAAGTAAGCGTGTCCTTGGTTTGGGATGATGTGATCATCTTGTTTCTGACCCCCACAGAACCCTGAGCTCCACAAAAGCACAGACGTGGTCTGTTTGTTCATCACAATATTCCCAGTGCTTAGCACAGTAGCTGGCACGGAGGAGCTGCTTAGGAAATAGCTACCGGTTGTGCAAATAAATGAACTAACAGCAGAAAGGGACGCAGTTCCCCTCCGATTTCTTAGACGCCACCGTTACATAACATATATAATGTATATTCCTATCTGAGCCATTTATGTATATATTTATTTATATTTATGTGTATAAATTCCTATGTCTGTGTGTCCTGTCTGTTTACCCATAGGTCTGTGCGTGTGTGTGCGCGCGCGCCCGTGTGTGTTTTAGCTAATAAACCGCTGCAACAAAGTGGCATGCCCTTAATGCTTTATGTCAAATGTTTCCTGTTATTTGTCCCACGTGCAGAAAGGTGCATAAATGTATGCAGAAATGAAAAGAGCACTGGATTTGACATCTTGAGCGATGGGTCTGAGTTCTTGGACCGGCCTCACTACCGTGGGGGTGGGAACACCTACACACTGGGATAATACAGAATGCGCATGTGGCAAAGTGTAAAGACGTGTTGTGTAACCTACACGGTGTAAAACAAATGATCTAGTTTACCAGTTCCCCACAGGAACTTACCAATTCCCCTAGCGATGGAGCCTGGCCTCAGACTGAGGAACCAAGGGTTGTGCCTGTCCTGGGGAGTGTTGGTAATTCTCACTGTCTTCCAGGCACTACACTACACATTGTAGAGTGACTGTCTCGTGTAGTCTCTACAACAGTCCTTCGAGTACCTGGTTTTATAGATTTTACAGAAAAAGACATGATATTCTGAAGGCAGATCCTAATTCAGCTAAGGCAAACAACTAGCTTACACCTAGGTGTCCATGGCAGAGATAGCTTCTGAACGCCTTTACCCAATCTCTTCTTCTTTGAGTACTAGTTGGGTACGTGGCCACCCAAAAGAAAGACTATATTTCTCAGCATCTTCTGCAGTTAGATGTGGCTATAGCTGATGTGGCCAATGGGATATGGGATATGGGATATAGGCAGAAATGTTGTCCGCCCCCCCCCCCCCTTCCTTCTTCTTGCTAGAATGCAGGCACTATGGTTTGAGCGCAAGCAGCCATCTTGTGCCATGAGGTAGAAGCTATAAATTGAGAATAGTGATCCTGCGTGATGGCAAGCTGGGACTCTGATCAGCCGCCAGCTGCCATGCTGGCTCTGGATCCCCTAAGCAATCTTTTCTATGGCAGAGAAATCAAACTATCCTATTTAAGCCCCTGCTGTTTTGGGGTTTTGGTCACTTGCATTCTATTCGAACTCATACAGTCTATCTATCTCCAGAGCACATTTTCTTAACCGCTTTCTTCAGAAAGCAGCTTATCTTCATCAACCTTCCAAGACCTTAGGACATTACGATAGAGCCCTTGGCACGGTGCCTGGTCCAGATGAATGCTCAATAAATGCTAACTAGCCACTGTTTTCATCGCTCTGTGGCTACTGCCACTGCTATTTGCAAACATGTGCCACCCTGACAGCTTTGCTTAGAATTCAAAATGACCTGATCAACTAGGTGGGCGGGCAAGGCTGTTTTCATAAAGCCCAGAGTGCCCACCTCTGCCTGGCAGGAAGGGAGGACTGTTATTTCGTCTCCAGAAAGAGTCTTCAAACTATTTGCACCAATCACCTATTTATGCCAGAGTCTGACGTCGGCATGATGGAATGATGCTACAAAGAGGGAGACATTTTTCAGCTCAGCAGCCCCAGCAGAAGAGTGGCCGGAAGCGGTGAGATCTGATCTAACCAGACAACCGTTTTGAGGACACCCAAGGAGAGGGACACTCCAGGCTGATGGACAGTTGCTTTCTGAGCCTTGCAGGAAAACTAACCCGATGGGTCTCTTGGGAAATCCTTTTGCAAGAGCCATATTTGCATATAAATAATAGACATGTCGAGACATATGATGTCTGGATTTGGGTATTCATCCTAAGAGTTGAATGCACAATTGGTAATAATTTCCTCAAATTCTAGAGAAGCTCTTGCAGACTGTCCTGAGCACTGGCATTGGGCGATTAATTAAATTGCCATCACATTTCCCAAAGTGGTGACTGCTGATGAAGAATGGCCTTTCCCACCCCGTCACTGGGGCAGTCCTATTTCAGCCTGGCCTCACCGAGTCTGTGCTAGAGAATGCAGGCACACAGGTGCGGACGGGCTTTGTCCGGCCCCCAAAGGTGCAGGGCTTGAAACATGAAAACACAAGGAAACGTTTCCTTAGGAAGACGGAGGTGTGGAGAGGCAGTTGGGCAGAAGGAAAGATCAAAGTGAGGAGCCAGACGCAGAGAGAGAAGTTCCATCCCCTTCCAATCCTGCCTGCTGCTTCCAGGCGGCCACTGCCCTTGCCTTCTGGAGAATTCTGCCAGTGGAAGAGCACA
Source organism: Leopardus geoffroyi (assembly GCF_018350155.1). Taxonomy (NCBI): domain Eukaryota; kingdom Metazoa; phylum Chordata; class Mammalia; order Carnivora; family Felidae; genus Leopardus; species Leopardus geoffroyi. The sequence goes on along the minus strand of NC_059328.1, from coordinate 5,048,937 downwards.
GAAGCGTCCCAGAGTGCCCTGAAGAGACCCCAACCAGAAGACCCACAGAGACGGTGCTTTGTTTTATGTTTCCTGGGCACCCACACCAGCAGCCTTTTCTGACATCGGTGTTTGTTCCTGGCTCCCTGGATTGAAATTACACCACCAAGGACGAGACATCCCAAAGGAAACGAATCCCTGCAGATAACGATCCCTCACAACAGATTTCAAATTGTAATAAAAATATAACCTGAATGTTAAAGGTGAATTTCAATGAAGGGTTCCATCAGGCAGTTTGCTCCAGACCACAATAAAAAACAAAAACAAAAACAAAAACCCACAAAACTTACTTCATTCTGCCAAGAGCAAGTCTCCGGTGACACCTCTTTGAAAACCAACTATTTTTGAAAGCCAAGTTAGAAAAACACATGTGCTCTAGGGTATAAAGAAAGCGGCATTGTGTATAAAATGTAATAATACCGAGAGGTAGATCTTAGTATACTGACATTATAAAAACCGGGTAGCAATGGGAAATAATATTTTTACAAAGGTGGCAAACATAAATGCCAAACCTGCAGGCAAATTTATAAACCCTGTCATGCAATGTGGCACGTCACCTTCAGGGTGCTAAAGAGTGCCGGGCGAGGGGGGCGCCCGTGGTGCCCCCCAAGGCATGCAGGCCTCTCTTGGAGCGCCTCTGCGGGTCTGAGAGCAAGGGCTGTGTGGGCACACGGGGTGCCGGCGGGGAGCCTGTGTGAGACACGAGCTCAGGAAAAGCGAGAATAAAGTTGTGCCAGGAAACCAGGCCTTGGCCCTGCGGGTCCCCCTCTGAACACCTACAGAGCCCACAAGCCTTCCTGTGCAGTTTAAATGCTGACTCAGGCTCTGATCTTTTTAAATCGAGATACAATTCACGTCACCTAAAACCCACCGTTTTAAAGGGTACGGTTCCGTGGCATCAGCACACCGTCACCACTAGGCACATCCGTCTGTCGCCCCAAGAGGAAACCCCGAGCCTAGGTATGAAGTGGTTGGTCCCCGTGTCCCCTTCCTGCCAGCCCCTGGCAGCCTCCGGTCTGCATTCTGTCTCCGGGGATTTATCTGTTCCGGATATTTCGTAGATACGGGATCACGCAGCATGACCTTTGTGCCCGGCTTCCTTCACTCATGCTCTTGAGGCTCATCTCCGTTGTAGCTCACATCAGTAGCTCGTTTCCTTTTACGAATGAGTAACGTTCCGCTCTCTGGATACACCACTTCTGTTTATCCATTCTTCAGTTGAGGGACATTTCACTTGCTTCCACCTTTTGGCTGTTCTAATTATGTAACGTGGCTTTGCTCTCTTCCTCTGAATTGGGCTCTTCCTGCAGGGCAAAGGGGGTTAGTCCCACCTGAGCTGGCCACGCTTCATCTGCAGAATGAATAAATGAACAGGAGGCACGAACGTGGATGCCTCCCCGCATTTGTTCCCCCCCCCCCAGCCCCATTACGTCACACTCGCAGAAGTGGAGGGAATTTACTGTACCACCAACTTCCAGTATGGACTCAGGTGTGTTTAAGCCAAAGGTTGGCAAACTTTTTCCTTAAAAGCTCAGACAGCACATGTGTTTTGGCTTTGTAGGCAGTAAAGTCTGTCTGTTCGCCTTCTTGATTCTGCAGTCGTGCACGATATGTAAACACATGGGTAAGGCCGTGTTTCGATAAAACTTTATTTACAAAAGCAGAAGCAGGCTGGGTTTGGTCCATAGGCCAGGGTTTGTCCACCCTTAGTCAAAACTACCTGCATCCTCCCAGCCACGGTGTTTAGTTCCACGTGGTCAGATGACCCACACTGATCCAATCAGAGTGCAGCCCACGGCTTTTTGCTCAATGGTCGGGAAATGAGAGGTTCTCTCTTCTTTTGGCAAGTGGACTCTGAGTCTGTAAGGTCTGAAACACCTACGCTCATTTTGTTAACACGAGGGAAGCCAGCTGAGGATAAGAAAACCCCGCGGAGGAGGGAAGCATGAAAAGCATCACAGAGCGAGGGCCAGAATCTTGATCAGGCCATGCCTGAAGTCCCTCTTTATCTGGGGTTTCACTGCCTAACCTATGTATTGCCCTTACACATTTATTACTTGTCTGTCTCCCCATCACGAGGGTTGTGTTAACTGCCGTATTCCTAATGCCTAGCACTTTTTAAGTCCTTAAAAATTTGCCAAATGAATGAACTCTTGAGTTTTTCAGCTCCCTCCTGGGGTAGCGGGTACAGAAAGGACAGACGAAGGAGCCAGAACAGCTCAGGCTCCCTTGTGAACCCGCCAGCCCGGTGCTCTCCATGTGCTGGGATTGGGGTTGGGGGTTTGCTGGAAGTGCTGTTCTGTCACAGCAGTCCTCTTCAGAACGGCCACGCAGCGGGGGCCAGCACCCCCAGATCGATCCAGATCTGTGATCCAGTCTGCAATCTCATTCACGAGAGCCTTCCGACATGGGCTCGGGGCAAAGCAGCCCTGGGGGGGCCAGCACCCCCAGATCGATCCAGATCTGTGATCCAGTCTGCGATCCCATTCACGAGAGCCTTCCGACATGGGCTCAGGGCAAAGCAGCCCTGGCGGGGGGGGGGGGGGGGCAGCACCCGTCTGAGAGGTGGTTTTGCACACGTGGGCAGGGGAAGGGACAAACGGTAACCGGTATTGGGCACACAGGGTATCGGACAAAACCAGTCCCAGGTCGAGGCTGCAGGGGGCGTTTACAGTCAGGGGGACCTGGAGTCGAGCCCTACTCCCACGGTCCCCCAGGTACCTGCCCTGGGGCTACAACTTTCTCCTCCTCTGGCCTGGACTATAAAGCAGGTATACTAACTCCTACGTTGTAGGAGGGCAGCGGCATCTAGGAGGAAGGGCCCCCGCGAGCTCCCTGCTGCAGAAGGACCGGGTCACTCGGGCATGCTGCCTGCCCCTATTGGGCACTGTTTTTGTGGCTAGTCCCAGGTTCTGGGCCAGGGTCACCCAGACAACAGCGCAGCTTGGCTCATGCTCAGATATGGCGGTAGTGCATCGTCCTCCCGAGTCCCTTGGACCGAGCTGGCTTCCTTCTCCACGTCGAGCACTGAAAGCAATGCACGGTTTCCACTTAGCTGCTCCCCAAGCAGGCGGGCAGCTGTCGACACCAGACAAGCACAGGACCAGCCAGAGCGGAGCCTCTCGCTGCCCACTTATGCCCAGACCCGGCCAGGTGGCGGAGGCAGCAAAAATATGTACATTCATAATCAAATAAATAAATAAAGAGTTGCGTTCTTACTATGCATACTTCTGCAATCTGACGCATTTCTAGACTGAGGTGGCCGGGATGCTGGAAGTAAACAAGACCCGAGGGACACCTTGGGCGACCTTGAAATATTTACTCGACCTCCTCATTAGCGCTTTCAAAGCTGAGGACTCACACGGGCTGCTAGTCCAAGGCCGGCAAGGGGGTGAGGCAGCCGGGAGGGCCCTTGGTAGGGCTGCTCCCCACAGGGAGGGCCCACATGGGATGGCAGAAGGTGGTTCCTGTCTTTGCTGGCACTCCCCTGTCTTTGCCCACAAAGGGGCACGTGGAGCCGGCTCCATAAAGCTTTTATATTTGCCTTAATCAATGGACAGGCCGTTACGGTGGGAAACACCTGATTCTCAAATTCACACACAAACCTGATTTCGTGTCTCTGGCCTGGACCGGGTCCCCAGTGTTTAGGAGGGTGACACAAAGCCAGGCCTGCAGAGGGGAAAGACCCTGCCCACTGCCGCCCAGGGGGATGATGTGGCATGGGGCTCAACACCTCGCCTGTCCCCGCGGGCCCGCTGCCTTCCTTCGCCAACATGCCGATTACGTGCGTCTGCCTCAGACCCCCAGCAGCAACGGGCAAGTCAGAGCCAGGCTGCCCCAGCAGCAAGTACTCTTGGAAACAGGATTTTGCTTCCTCCTCTGGGCAAGGCAGCCCGAGTGTCCGGCTGCGGTCCACATGGTGTGGTCAATGGCGGGGGGAGGCCGCGGGGCTGCCCGGGACCAGGCTGAGTGACCCCTTGGTAGTCTGTTGGAGACTGAGGATCATGGCCATGCCAGCACTGGTGTCTCCTCTAAATGGGCCCCAAGGTGTCCTTTCTCACAGAAGGTCATCTTGGCTTTCTCAGTGCCCAGTGAAAAGGACTCAGGCCACAAACTCCTTAGTCGTCTGCTTCCAGAACCTTCCACTAATACACAGTTCTGCCAAGCATTGTTCCATCTCTAGCCCACCGGCTGGGCTACGGCTACCTGCCAGGTACTTAAAAAAAATTTTTTTTTTAATGTTTGTTTATTTTTGAGAGGGAGAGAGACAGAGCGTGAGCAGGGGAGGGGCGCAGAGCCAGGGAGACCTGGAATCCAAAGCAGGCTCCAGGCTCTGAGCTGTCAGCACAGAGCCCGACTCGGGGCTCAAACCCACGAACCGCGAGATCATGACCTGAGCCAAAGTCAGACGCTTAACCTACTGAGCCACCCAGGTGCCCCAACCTGCCAGCTCTTTTAGCATGAACAGTGGCCGAGTGCCTGGGGCCAGAGCCCTCCCCTTCCCTCCTAGGACCCTCGATCGCCCTGGAGTCTGGTGAGCATGGGAACCCACCACCCCCTCCCCTGCCATCCAGCTACTTCTAAAGCTGGCCTGCCAGTAATTGGTGTGGTGTTCTAGAGCTATTCTGCGTCCCAGGGATTGCCGAAAGACTCCTCGGACCTTCCTCCCCTCCACCCAAGCGACGCTGAGATCCAGCAAATTGCATCATCTGTGTTCAGGAGAAGCGGCTCTTCGGGACTGTTTTGTCGTCGTCCGTGTCCGCGGCCCCCCAACTTCTCTCTCCACACCTTCACCCCTGCTGAGCAGCCGGCTCTCTCCCTGCGGGTCCTAGCATTGCAACCGTCCCCTTTGTGTGCAGTATGAAGGTTCCTCCATTTCCGGTTTGAGGCCATTACTCTGATCTCCCCTCTCAGCAGTCCGTGAATTTTCTAACACGGAGAAGACAACGCACAGGCAAATGCACACGTATTCACAACTTTGCGTGTCCCTGGGTTGTGGGATTGCATCAAGGCTCTAGGAGACGTTCGTTCGTCTCTGCGGAGGAAGGAGAGGTTCGGGCAGGGCGCTCGCCGGCTGTCTGTGCTGAGATGGGCGGTTTTCCATCAGGGACCTGGCTGCTTCCTAGCAATTTGTCAATGACACGCGCTAACTCTGGGCTTCTGCCAGAGGCTGCCGTGGCCGGCGCGGGCCTGGAGGCGGACGCTGGGGACTTCTCCCTCCGCAGTGTCACCGGTCAGGACCCCTTCCAGCTCCTCTTGACTTTGCCCGGCTCAGAGCAGCCGGCTGTCCCCGTTCATCCCATCCGTGGGAGCGTTCTTTATTACCCAAGGAAATTGAGGATGTCCAATAGTGAGGGAGGAATAAATCATTGTTCTCAGTTAAATGGAGTAGTGCAGATCTGCTGAAAATGCTGCCTTTTATCAACAGTGCAAATAATGAAGATTCCATGCGCTGAGGACAATGAAATGAGCCACTGCACTATTGATGGGGTATTTGTACAACTCTGTGAGTTATGTTTCAAAACCAGGCTCTATTAAAGATGCAGAACCTTTTCCAGAAGCAAAAAGACTAATATTGCTCTCCAAATAATTTATAAGTTTCCCCACAAGGCAAAAAAGCAAAGTTGTCTGGAAGCAGGTGATCGTTTTTTGGGGTTTCCTGCCATCTCTTGGCTCCTCTGTTCTCCTGGGCTCTGGTGGGGTCTGGATGCAACACTCTCCTCCCTGTACAGGGGCGGGTTACAGCCCAGGGGAGGGGCGGTGGCTGGAGGCAGAGCGTTCCTACCTGCCCGCCTGTGTGCAGACTCCATGCCTGGGCCTCACTGCAGCCAGCGGCAGTCAACTCAGGGTCATGGAGTAGTGAGGGGAACGGACACCCCAGATCGTCAAATCTGGCACTTGGGCAAATGTCTTCCTTATGCTGCAGGCCTCCCCAACCCCAGCGATTTTGTACCCCCGGGGCCATTCAGCAAGGCCCGGAGAGACGTTCTTGGTGGTCACAGTTTGGGGTGGGCGAGTTGCCACTGGGTGGAGATACTCGGGTGCGTGCATCCAGGGATGGTCCCAAGGATCCCATGATGTGCAGGACAGCCCCACAACACAGGACGATCCGGTCCAAAACGCTAGGGCCAAGGTTGAGAAAGGCTGGATTAGCGCGTCCCTCTTGCCTTTCCCCTGCCAGCTAAGCATGGGCTGCAAGAAGCCGGCAAGGGCCTGAGGAGTGTCCGCCTGGGCCCCTGGGCTGGTTACGAAACTCTGGAGCCTTAACAGCAGACAGAAGAACCACCACGCAGCCCGGGGCCATTTCAGCAGGGCCCGTACAGCAGGGTGAGGGCACGGCCTCTGAGAAGCCTTGGAGGGTGGGGGCGGAGAAGACGGGCTCTCGGCAGCATCTCTGGGCACAGATTCCGGCCCTGCTGCTGACCGGCTCTGTGACCTGAAGCTGCGTGTTTAATCTCCCTGAGCTTCATTCCCACACGGTGGGGGGGATCCGCACGCATCTGCCGCAGAGGGCTGCTGGTGGGCCCTGAATTAGCTTACGTGCAAGCACTTACAACAGCGCTCAATAACCGTAGGCTGTTATAATTATTAACACTGACGATGATGGCGTTGACTGAGAGACACAGAGACGTGCTCGTGTTTAAGGCTAAGTAAGAAAATGAGGCACCAAATCGTGGGTCTGTTACATCTCTAACTCCTCAGGAATGAGCCTGTGACAGACCCCGACCAGGAAAGATAGGCACCTGCTGTTACTAGATGGTGGGCTAGGAGGCAGGGTCCTGGATATTTGCTGTCTTTTGAAGAAGAAATCACATGCTAATAACACACACAAAAAAAAAAAAAAAAAAAAGTACATAAACACACCAGCAGGAATGTTCATAAAAAGTCATCAACATTTTTAGAGTGAGAACGAGTGTTTGGTCTCATCCAGATTTTTTTGCCTGCGATCAAGCAGGTCCTGCTGCCCAGTAAGGAGTCTGCAGTGGCCTCACCAGGATGGCACCGGGAGGCAGCACCAGGAGTGGAGCAGGGGAGAGGCCAGCCCAGGGCATCAATTGGCCCTGGCAGTGGTTAGAGATGCAGGGAGACCGGGAGGGACTTAAGAGAGGACGGTGGCACCCCCCCACCCCAGGCTTGGCCCTGGCGGACCTGGGCCCTTCTTGATCCCATGGGAACAAACCACACCACCACCAGCAGGCATTCTGGGGACAGACCAGAGCAGGCCCGGCCCCAACAAAGGAGACAGGGACTTCCCCAGATTGGCAGCTGAGGTCTGGTCAAAGGTGTGGAAAGGACCAGGTGGACTCCAGGATGGTCTTGCCAGTCTCGACCACTAGCTGGTTGTGTGATTGAAGAAGACACAAAAGCTTCCCACCCCTCGGATGTCACCAGGTGCCAGGAGCCACCCCCCCCCCCCCCACCGCCCTCACTCCAGACGTGACAGCCAAAAATGTCTCCGACATCACCAGATGTCCCTAGGGGCAAAATCACTCCCCTGGGGGGAACCGCTGAGTCAGAGGATGCCCAGGGTTTCTTCAGCCCCCAGATTTGAAGACCATGGAAACAGATTCCTATTTCAGATGCGAACAGATTTCTGCAGGTAACAGCTTTACTGACAACAGAGGCAGGGCCTATTCCTGGAGATTTCCCCGGGTCCTTTTAGAGCGGGTTTGGTGAGGGTGACCAGGAGACGCGACAAGATGGGGTGGTGAAACACACAGAGCACCCAGAGCAAGGAAAACCGAGCTGGGGTGTGGACCACACGCGTTGAAGATCCACGCGGGCATCGGAATAAATTTTTGATGAAACGTGAGAATGGAAAATTGGCATAATTTCTCGACTGATACATTAATTTATGTGGCATGTGATTTTAAACATATATGAGCAAACACATTAATACACAGCAAGAAGCCCAACGACGTGGGGTGTGAAAGCCCCTCCCCAGCATCGCTTTTGCTTCCTCGCTCGGCAATATGTTAATCCCCGCCCAGTAACACGTGTCAATAAATAACAGTCTGCGGGACATGAAATGTTAAAAGCGTTTCCAGTAATGTGCATCTTCCCTCGAATCCGACCTGGATCATAATGGATTATTTTACTCCATTTCTGGGTACGCGTGTTTCTTACGTAGATTTTAAAACCCTTGGGTTCAAATGTACCTTATTACATTTTAAAGTCTTTGGATTGTAGCAGAAAAATGTTCTGCGCTATAAAACATGGAGCATAGTTGAGGTTTGATGGGTTTGCTTCTATTTTCTACCCCACAAAACGCTTTCTAAATGCCATTAAAATTTAGCATACACCATAATAACCAAGCTGCCTTTGTTCCATGTTTAAGTCAATTGGCTTCTGAGTTTTATTTCTTTCATATACATCAAATCAAATAAAGTTGTTGCCGCAGCCAGAGGTGAGGATCGTGATGTGGTTCCTGTGTGGACCAGTCCCTGCTGCCCCCCTCCAGCCGAGGACTGGGTGGGGGCTGTCGCCGCTGGGAGCCCCGAGGGAGAGGGGCGATGATGTACGAGTGAGGAGAACTTGCGGGTGGTGTCAGAGTCAGGGTGGTCTTGGGCTGTCCCCCTACTTCTCACACGTGGGTGTTGGGGTGTAGTGGAAAGAGCACCAATCAGGAGTCCCAAGTTCAAGCTCTGTCTTTCTGACCCTCGCCGGCCAGGCAGCCTTACATGCGGGGTGCGGGTCAGCTGCACTTAGACACCATCCTGGCTTCACCCAGCATGACAAATGGGGGTCCTCCCTCTGCTCCTGGGCCCCAGGCTGCTCACCAAAGACACCACCCAACGTCCTCTAGGTCCCCGTGATGGGGCGGAAGAGGGGCAGGAAGCAACTCGCCCAACCCAGGACCTAGTGGAGACCCTTTGGACACCTGTAGTCTTGAGCAACATGTCAGCTTTGACTGAACCTCCAAAACAGAGGCAAGTTGAGAGGAGGCGGAGGGCTGGCGTGTCCGGGTGCAGTGTGACTGCTGTGGTGTGATGGGAAACCAAGAAAAAGGAGTGGTTGTGGCATGGGCTCGGCAGCGTGACAGCTCAGGCCAAACCCAGGCCTGTGTTTCACCGGCTGGGCCCCTCTGAGCCAGAAGTCGTCTTACTTCACGTTCAACCAATCGCTCAACAGGAGTGCGCGGAGCACCTGTGTGGGCTGGGCGCGGTGTCGGGCGCCAAGGTGAAGGCTTCACGTGACAAGTGCTGCCCCGGGGTAGGTGGCGCGAGAGCACACAGCAGGAGGCCCCGTCCTCGTGGGGGCTGGGGGGCTGCCAGGCTTTGCCAGCTGTCACCTCACGTCGCCATCCATAGAATGGGCTTGGGAGGCTGCTTCACGGGCCGGTGGTCTGGACCCAAGGTGACAGTGAGTGCCGAGGGCTGGGTCGGAGCGCTCAGTGAATGGGTCCACTTTGGCGCTGGCGCCCGAGGCCCTGGACTTGGTCCGCCTATTCTCCCCGCGCTGGCCGGGGATCGGGGAGACAGCAGCAGAGCACAGCACGAGACGGGCCTCCCAGCGTCCCCCCGAAGTGCCATCTCGGCACCTGCCCACAGCCATGCGGCCTGAGGAGCCCGTGCCAGCGGCCAGGTTGGCCTCACCAAAGGACAGTGCGGCTGCCCTAATGTGCTATGGCGGGAAGGAAGTACAAATAAACATAATAAATCTGGCCGAATGGTCATTCTGATGTAGGGTCTGAAGCGGATCTGGGACGGGGGCAGTCGCGTCCCTTTATGTCAAGGGAGCTTAGAGCAAGCTCTTCCGTTTTACCTGGGGCTCTGTTCTTTACAGCAAATTGGACCTTTCGCTCTGAAAGAAATAATTACTCTCCGAGGAGAAGAGCGCTGGCCATGAATGCTGATATGACACGCAATGTCACCTTGCCAGTCAGGAGAGTGCCAGCTCCTCGGCTTGGGTCCCGTCCAACTCCCCGATTCTTTCTCATAATGGAGGTCACCTCTCTATAGAATTTGTTGATGATCTCCAAAATGACAAGTAAGAAAGCTCCTGTCAGCAGGATTTTTTTTCAGAGGGAAGAATGGCCCAGAGATGAAGCAGGCAGCATGGGGGGTGAGGAGAAGGGAAGGGACCCAGACATGAGGACAGAGGTCAGGTTCTGCATAGCCAGAAGCGAGATGACTGTGGGGCTCCGTGGAAAACTAGCTTCTGGAACCAGTGACCCAGACGGATGGGTCATATCAGAAATAGGGTGCCGCCCCTAGTCCGATGCGGGGAGGGAGGCTGCGAGGGCATGCGGGCAGCCGGGCTGGTGGGCCTCAGTCAGCACAAGAGGCTGGTGCCTCTGCCTCTGCCTCTCGTGGTCTGAGCGCGTTCGCTGCAATGCTCGGATGCCAACCTGCCCGGGAAATAAGTGTCCACGGCCACACCCCCGAGGACGAGGGGTGGGGGTGGGGGTGGGGGGCGGGAGCGTCGCCTTAGCCCTCCGCAGGGAGACAGCATTGACTTCCCCGCCGCAGCTCATCTGCGGAGCAGGGAAATCTTGGCCCTGGTGGCTGTAAATAATTCCATCTGCCGAGAGTCCAGAAAAGAATTCCAGCCGCATGTGCATCCGAGCAGTGCCTACGTGGGGGCCACGGGGCTATTCTGAGCTTTCCAGCAGCCCCTGAAGGGGAGGGGGAGGCTTTCCCACCAGGCTCGCACCAGCCACGGACAGGCATTTCCTTCCCCCACCCGTAACCCCCCAGGCCGACTTGGCCACGAGGTCTCTACCACAGGCTGTATCCCTAGGATTTGTACCCGCTGGGAAGCACACTTCCAGGCCTGGACCGGGGGATCAGGGGAGCCAGCCAAGAACAAAAGGAGACAACAGAGCATAGCAGGTGTGCTGGAATTTACCAAGCTGGATGTGTTTGGCCTGGGAGACCCACGTGTGCCGGAAACATCGCCTCTGCCCCAAAGAGGTCCTAAGGCCACCCCTCGGAAGAATCCCTCCCCAAACCCACTCTGCTTCCTGGGTGCTGATGCTGATTCCGCAAGAAAGAAGATGAGCATTTTCCAAGGCTCCCCCTTGCCCTAGGGCCTGACTTCCCTCGAGGGGGGCTGATTCAGCTGCCCTGGGTTCATCAGTCATCGGAAAGGCCAAATTCCAGAGTCTACGGCTAGCTTTCCCAGAATTGTCTTCCTGGCAAATCACTCCAGAGCTGGCTCAAACCAGTGACAAGGGGTTGGGGTGGTGGGGCGCCTGCCGTTTGGGCCAGAACTGCAATGAGAATCTTATGCTCAATTGCCGGACAGGATTACGGTCTTGCGAAGCCAGCAAGGCAGAGGGAGAACAGGGCACCATTGTCACCAGGCAGGGGCATCAGCAGCAGGCCTGGCATCCCAGCCCCTGTAGAGCTTCCCCTGCCCACCTAACCCAGACGAGGCCGTACCCGGGCATCAGGCCCTGGGAGAGAAGCTTCTCTGCACATTTAGACTTCTAGAAGCATAAAAAAAAATAGAAAGGCCTGAAATTATTTTTTAAATATGAACGGGAGGTTTTAATCAGAACAGGAGAGAGGAATTCCTTTCAAGTAATAGCCTCGTAATAGCACTTCCGAAAGTAATGAGATTTCAGTATTCCACAATAAAATGTGATCTATTCAGGATTTGAAGAAATAAAACTCTAGAGATAATTTTTAGGGTGATTTTCAGATGCCTGAATCGGTGTTACAGGTTCAGGCCATTAAACTCCCCCACAGGAGGGGGCAGCCAAGTGCTCGAAGCCAAGCCTCCTGACAGTGGGGAAGGTGGCGTCCACCAAGGGCCTCCTTCCCTGAGATCTCTGGGGACCACGGCCCCCTCCCCTGGGCCAGCCCTTGTGGGGCTCTGCCTCAAAGCCAATGTGGGCTAGCTGGATGTCACCACTGCCCCCTCAGCTTGGAGCCCTGGAGAAGGTCACCCTCTGGCACAACTCAGTCCTGCATCCTCTACGCCCAGACCAGAGGTGGTCCAAATAGACACCCCCACCACCAGCATCCCGCGCCCGCCTGATCAGAGAAATCACCGTTTGGTAGGAGGCTCATTCGCTCATTCATACATTCCGCAGATCCCTACAGAGCCTCTGCTTGGTGCCAGGGACTCTGGCAGATGTTGGAAGTGATGTTTCCACTGGGCAATCCAAGAACCACAGATGGGTGAGCTCATCTCTGCAGCCTGGGTGCACTAGCCAGCAGGAGGCCCTTCTCCCACAGCCCGCAGAATGTCCTACTCATGTCTCAGGTCTCACCTTCAATATCCCATGCTCAGGGAACCCCTCCGTCACGCCCTTTCCCCGATGTGTGCTGTCAGACCAGCCTCCGCTCCTCTTAACAGCACACACCAGAGCTATGATGCTCACCATTTGCTCCGGTTTAATAGTTATCTTCCAGGAGAGCAGGAGGGCAGCCCCCCCCCCCCACCACCGTCTGGCTTCCACTCTCCGAGGTCGCCGGGATGCCACATAGGATGCAACTACATCGAGTCGGCACTTGAAAACCATTCACGAACGAGTGAAATAAATCTACAGCCATCTCGTCACGGAGCCAGAGTTCAAGATTCAGGTGGAAAATCAGTTAGACCCACGTACGACCTTGGGAAAGGCCCTCAGCTGTTTTGAACTACAGCTCCACTCTAAGCTGATGGGGCTGCACTACATGAACATTTTGGATTTTTCTGGCTTTAAACTTCAGTGACTTTACAGTTCTGCAACTCTCCCCTGGGCTCTATCCCCAGGTGTCCTGGTCCTTGGGATGTTCTGGCTTGTTGTGCCTTTGAGAAAGGCTAGCAAGGCATAAGAGATTGAGCAGAGCACCTGTTCACAGAAGCTCATTCGAGAGACACTCACCTCTGGCTGGCTGACTGTGGGGCCACCATACTCCACACAGAGAGCCCCTGTTGGGGTCGGTGGGACTTTGTCCCCACCTTGAGTAGGCAGACACGAGACTGCCTCCCTCTCACACTGGCTGGCCCCAAATAGACCTGCTGTCACAGAGCCTGAACCGCGTTCTGGTCCCAGGGACAAGGCAACTGTCCAGTGTTGCATCACCCACCCTGTGGGAATACCATTCACCAGCAGGAACCGAACCACCTAACCTACACACTGCCGTACCCTGAAAGCCAGAAGACAGCGTGAAAGAAAGGAAGGATTAAGTGAAGTTCGGCTGACAGATGATGTTCTACAAAAGGTCACCCCCCCAGATCATTCCTCCATTCATTACTTACTAACAACCTCCCGGACATGAGCATTACATCAAATGTCCGGCACAGGAGAATGATGAAGTAATATTTTATAGCCACAGACCTCTTAAAGGTGTTAACAAAAAGCTTACAAAGTGATTTCAATGTGTTACAAAATAATTTATTAAGAACTCATTGCAGCTGAACATTAAAAAAGATATTAATCACCAAGTGAAATGGACATAAGAAATGTAAGGAAAACAGCCCAGCCCAAGTCCATGAGGAGAACGATGAGTGAGCCACATCCCTGTTGATTTAGCCCTTGGGTCAGACAACGTGTGGCACACCACACACATCCCACAAGTTTCCAACTTGGCATATGTCTGCACTAAAAGATTTCCTAAAAACGCTCCACCTTCTTTTCTAAAATTAATTTATTTAAATTCAAGTTAGTTAACATACAGTGTAGTTAGTTTCAGGAGTAGAACCCAGTGACTCGTTAATTACATACAACACCCAGTGCTCATCCCAACAGGTGCCCTCCTTAATGCCCATCGCCCATTTAGCCCCTCCCCCCCCCTCCAGCAACCCTCAGTTTGTTCTCTGTATTTAAGAGTCTCTAATGGTTTGCCTCCCTCTCTGTTTTTACCTTATTTTTCCTATGTTCATCTGTTGTGTTTCTTCAATTCTACAGAGGAGTGAAATCATGTGATATTTGTTTTTCTCCCACTGACTTATTTCGCTTAGCATAATACACTCTGGCTCCCTCCATGTTGTTGCAAGCGGCAAGATTTCATTCTTTTTGATTGCCGAGTAATACTCCATTGTATATGTATATACTATATCTTTATTCACCATTTGATGGAAATTTGGGCTCTTTCTATAATTGGGCTGTTGTCGATAGCACTGCTATAAATATTGGGGTGTATGTGCCCCTTCAAATCAGCATGTTTTATATTCTTTGGATAAAATCATAGTAGGGCAATTGCTGGGTCATAGGGTAGTTCTATTTTTAATTTTTTGAGGAACCTCCATACCGTTTTCCGGAGCGGCTGCACCAGTTTGCATTCCCACCAGCAGTGAAAGAGGGCTCCCCTTTCTCCACATCCTCACCAACATCTGTTGTTTCCTGAGTTGTTAATTTTAGCCATTCTGACAGGTGTGAGGTGGTATCTCATCGTGGTTTTGATTTGTATTTCCCTGATGATGAGTGATGCTGAGCATCTTTTCACGTGTCTGTTGGCCATCTGGATGTCTTCTTTGGAAAAATGTCTATTCGTGTCATCTGTCCATTTCTTCACTGGATTATTTGTCTTTTGGGTGTTGAGTTTGTTAAGTTCTTTACAGAGTTTGGATACTAACCCTTTATCCAATATGTCATTTGCAAATATCTTCTCCCATTCCGTCTTTTAGTTGCCTTTTAGTTTTGTTGATTGTTTCCTTCACTGTGTGGAAGCTTTTTATCTTGATGAGGTCCCAGTAGTTCATTTTTGCTTTTGTTTCCCCGGCCTCCAGAGACATGTCTAGTAAGAAATTACTGCAGCCAAGGCCAAAGAGGTTGCTGCCCGTGTTCTCCTCTAGGAGAGCCTTCCTCGTCTAGGTAGGCTGGCAAAAACAGTCATGCTCCTCGTGTCATGTTCCACCAACCATCTGCCCCAAGTACCCATGCCCACCAACTCCACTCACGCCCACCAACCATCAGAGGAAGGCTAATGAGACAGAGTGAGTGGAAGCTACAACATTATGTGACTGGGGCATGAAGCAGATAGGGGACAGGTATATGACCCTGTGAGGAAACTGGGCCATTTGGAAATAGATGTGACTATTTGCAAAGGGCCACGGAGCCCTGCCCAAATATGGAGAAAAGTTTTGTGGTTGATCTTCTGAGACAGGTGGATCATGGCCTATGTGTTTCAGGAATATTAAACTCCTAGTTAGTGGATACTGGGGACTCTTCCTCAAAGAACGGCCAAGGTACAAGGCAGCCCCAGGGCATTGGGAATCAGGTCAGAACCACAGAAAGCAAGGAAAGGGAATGGAGTATCAGAGACGGAGGAGAGGGGTGGGACGACTCCTACCAGGGGAATTTGCACCCCAGGTTCTTTTAACTAGTAGCAAGTTCTCTCTTGCATAAGAAATTGATCGTGATGTATAAAAGTTTAATGTACCCCCAACCTTCCAGGTTAATATTTATTGCATGAAATGAGATTCACCTTGACTTTTTAAAGAGGTGCGCCGTGGGAAAGTCACTTGGGTGACTGGGTACATAGGACCTGTATATTCCAGTTCCTTCTGTGAAGTAAACAGTGAGAATCACAGAAGTCCTTGAAGGAAGAGAACACCATTCCTCAGGGGTCTCGGGTCCTGCAGCCTTCCATCCCGGACTGGCCAGTTCTGGTTCACCCATCAGGCATCAGCCAAAAGGCACTTGGTCACAGAAGCTTTTCCTCCCCTGGGGAGGCAACCGCCACCCCACCCCCTGGAGGTTCTCTGCTTTGTTCTAGTCCCGTGGAGCTGGAGTCCACATCTATCCTGTTCACCTTTGTATCCGGAGCACTGGGGACAGGCCTGGCCCAAGCTAGGAGCTCAGAGGAGTTTTGTTGAACAAACGAATGAGTGAATGTTCAGAGAGGCCTATGCGACCACCCTTTCTGTTCAACCCAACGGCGGCAATTTCTTACCACGGGGGGCCACGAATTTTAACAAATACAGTGTCCCTCCTTTTTCCTGATAAAGGCAACCCCTTGGCCCAGTGGTAGGCAGCAGCC
This sequence comes from Leopardus geoffroyi, assembly GCF_018350155.1. NCBI lineage: Eukaryota > Metazoa > Chordata > Mammalia > Carnivora > Felidae > Leopardus > Leopardus geoffroyi. Next base: position 5,032,978 of record NC_059328.1, on the reverse strand, counting down.
AAGGGGTCAAACTGAGCTCCTATTGCTAAATCTCGCCATTAGCTATAACCCCTCCCGAGAAGGAAACCTCCAGGGTGATGCGCTAACACCCACAGCCCCGTTTTCCAGGGTAAGTCCCATTAACAATGGCTGGGCACCAGCCGCCAGGGAACTTCAGCCGAGCACAGACAGATTTATGTGCTGCAGAAAACGACCCTATTAAGTTCAGCAGTAAACTCCCTTCAACCAAGCCGTGGTGTGCCCTGACTGCCAAGTGGCTGTGGACAGATCTGGCGGAGAGAAGGTGGCTGGCGTGGCAGGAGGGGGTGGCCTCTTGGCTTTCGCTCACACGTCCTCCCTCGCTGCAGATCTCTGAACCTGCGCCGGCCAGCACTGCCTGACCACGTCGCCAGGCCTGGGGAGGAAGAGGCTAAGGGGGAATGGGAGGGAGAGAAGGAAGCCCCTCCAGGCCCATTCGCTCAGGGTCGGGGGAGGGAAACATGCACAAAATCTGTGAGCATCTGCCGTGCCCCCGGCTGAGTGGGTGCACAAAGATGTTTTATCTGTTATGTCGGCTGGCCCCCAGGTCAGCCCTGCAAGGGGGTTGTTATCCCCAATTTACAAACAAGAAACAGCTTTGGAGGAGTTATGTCACCTGACGGAGGTCACAGGCTGGTAAACAGTAGACCTGAGGCTTGAAGTGTGGTTTACACGAGCCTGTCTCCTTCACCCCACATATTCCACTGACTGAGCACAGGGGGCCTGTTGGGCTCATCCTTAGTGGAATCACCTCCTGAGCCTGCCTCTTCGGTGAATTCCAGCCTCCGTGTCAATAGGGTGCATTTTCTCTTTTTCGGCTATTACGGATTCGATTGTATCCCCTCCCAAATTCTTATGTTAGATCCCTAACCCCCAGCTTCTTGGAATCTCACCTTATCTGGAGACAGGGTCTTTACAGAAGTAATCAAGGTAAGATGAGGTTATTAGGATGGGCCTGAATCCAGTATGACTGGTGTCCTTATAAAAATGGGAAATTTGGACACAGACATGCCCGCTGGGACAATGCCGTGTGAAAAGGAAGGCAGAGATCAGGACGATGCTTCTATGAGCCAAAATGCCAGGAAACTACCAGAAGCTGAGGCAAAGCCTGGGACAGAGTCTCCCTCATGGCCTTAGAAGGACCCAGTCCTGCCAACACCTTGATCTTGGACTTGTAGTCTCCCGAGCTGGGAGGGGGTAAATGTGTGGGGTCTAAGCCCCTCCGTCTGTGCTGCTTTGTCACAGCACCCCTGGCCAGCTGAGACACCTGCTCTGAGAAAGCCCACCCACACCCACCTCTGAAAGTGGGTGTTTTCTCTTCCCTGCTTGTCACGCACACACCCTGCTCTCTTCCCTTCCGGGGCTTACGTTCCAAGAACAGGCCACGTCCCCTGAAGCCCTAAAGAAAATGCTACCTTTGGGCATGGCCCACTGGTCCATCTGCAACATGCCTGCCTCTGCAAATGACAACGGTCAAGAACGTTTCTTGCCACAGAAAAGAGCTGGAAGCCGACTGCAGAAGGAGAGCAGGAGAGGGAAGGAGTGAATGGACTTGACCGAGGCTGCAAGGAGGGGGGAGCCGCGTGCAGACGGATGAAGACGGTTCTGAGACTCAGTCTGCAAGGCTGGGCTGCCTGCGTCCGGCTCATCCTGGTTGGCTGGGTCCCCATGAGGAGGACCGAGGGGGCACCAGAAACGCAGGGCTCTCCAGCCTCTTCCAGGACGCGGTTCGGTGAGGCCAGCAACTACCTCCTCCTCCTGGGAATGGGGCTATGTAGCTGCCCGGCAACTCCCCGAAGCCTGGCACTCACCGTGGCCCCTACTGTGTGTGCCTTCCATGCCCCCGCACACGGCACAGGGATGAGGCAAGGCTGGCCACCTCCCGACCCCAGAGTCTCACCGGAAAGGGATCGCCTGGCCCCACCACCGGGAACGGGGCTGTAGAGGTGGAGAAGGAGCAGAGAAGCCCAGAGACACCACCCCTCTGGCATACAAGTGAGCGTGCCCACCCGGGCTCCGAGGGCAGGGCAGGCCTCCCAGAACATTCCAGGCAGGTCTCCGCTCCCCTCTGTGCCTTTCAGGTTGCTGAAGGGTGAAATCTCACGGCCAAAGCCTCCAGGCTACAGGTCCCCGGGGCTCACAGCAACTCTATCCCCTTCCCAGCTGTTAACGCCAGCCAGAGACACGTTCTCGCCACGGGGCTGGAGAGACATAGCCAGGGTGACCCGCGTGCCCGTAACCAGCACGTTCCGCGGCAAGGCCTCGTGTGGTCTGGCGACGGCAGTATTTCCCCTGACCGTGCGCCGATCATGCCACAGGAGGGTGGCCAGCTACGCCAACAGGAAGGAGAATGTATTTCTATCCAGCGCCTAGGATCTCTCTCTCTGCAAGCTCACAGAGGTAGCCAAGCCTGAAGAGGCGAGTCTGAGCGCGGCGAAGAAGAAGCAGACGAGGGAAAGTGGGGAAGGGTGGCTCTGGGTGCGGAGGGACCACCGGGTACCCTGGGGGGAAATAAAACTCTGCACCGTAAGCAGCCCCATCACAGCCTGCCGTAAGTGATGGCCACCTGAGCGTGACTACATCAATAAAAAACACAAACAGTGTAAAAAGTCATCAAGCAGAGATGAGTTTATTACTAATTATGAGAGGCTTGACATGCTCCAACTCCTCGTGAAATAAATGGAGTCCATTTTTAATATCTGCTTCCATGACTTCTAGATAATAGGCAAATTTACTTCAAGGTCACATCTCATTTATCAAGTCAAAGTTTTTAGCTACAGATTCAGAAAAGCAACCGGAGATGCCACCTCCTCCGCCAGAGAACAGAAACACCAGGACGAGGGCTGTCTTGTTCCCCGTGACCACCGACCACAGCCTGGTCGGTGTTACCGACACCTTTAGTGGCAAACAGAGGGTTGCAGAGAAGCCTGCAAAGAGGGATGTTTTCTGTGTCCATCAGCCCCCCAAAGATCTGGGCTTGGACCTTCACTCTGAAGACGAGCCCCCAAACTCCTTCATCACCCCCAGCACGCAAACAGCCTCGGCACAGCCCAGAAAATAGTGGATCCTGTTTGCAGTCATCCAAAGAGGCACCAAGATGAGAACAGCCTTCCAGGGAAGATGATGGATGATCTCCCAGCTGGTGTCAGGGTGGGGACGGGAGCCTGAGGGCCAGGCACCCCGCTTAGACACTGAATGAAAACCTACCCAGGGATTTCTCCAAATTAAAGGGAGCATGTCCATAGAAAGGTCCAGAAGCATAACTCCCAAGACCCTGGGAGGCAACACGTGAATTTCAAGTAAGAGCCACTCTTGAGGGGAGGGAGGGAAGGTGAGGTGTCCTGTGGCCGGAACAAGGCTCTCTGCACGGCTTCGCCAGTATCCCTGTCTCCTGGCCGGGACGTCCTGCCCAACCTACTGTCATCCAAAACGAAGTGTAACTCTCGGTTTGACCACCAAGAGCGGTCACAAATGGAGGTGGTGCACAGAGGCCTCGTGAAGCTACTTCTGAACAATAACATTTCTATTTACTGAGCAAGCAATGGCACCAGATGTTTTCCACTCAGTCTTCTTGCTGAGTCCAGCAGGCAAGAATTCTGACACGTGCTCCCATTTGTGGGCTGTGGGAGCCCAGGGGTGGAGGGGTTTGGTCATCGGCCCAAGGTCACCCAGCCCAGCCAATAGGCTGCAGAGTTGGTACTCAAGTTCGCATCTCCTTGGCTCGAACCTGTGCTTAACCCCTGCCAGCGAGGGAGCAGGGGGCGAGAAGGGGAGAGGAAGGGAGACACAGACCAGAGGGAGAGTCAAAGAAGGGAAGGGAGAAAGAAGGAAGGAAAGAGCAATTAAAAAGAGAAGAAGGAAAAGAAAGAAACAGAAGACCCAGGTCGGTGGTGTGGCCGATAACTATGGCCACAGAGGCGGGCAGGTGTCCCAGCCACGCTTCCTGCCGGAAGGAGCCGGAAGGACAAGAAGTGTGAGTGGAGGACAGACAGGACGCAACAGGAGACGCCGAAGAAGAATGGTGGCCTCGAACTAAAAACGACTTTGTTAAAAATCCAACAGCAGAGCTAAGGAATAAATAAAATTTCAATTCCCTTCCTTGGAGCGCAAACTGCTCTCAGGTCGATTACACGAAACTGGTAACCTGGCCGCATCGAGACGCAGTGACTGTGCAAAGGACCGGTCGTGTTTTCTGAGCCCAGAGACGGGTCCCCGCACTGGGACAGGCCCGCGCCGTGGTGCAGCACGTGAGCCTGAGTCACCCTGGGACCCTCGTGCCCTCCCTCCACCAGGCACGCCGGACCCCCCAGCCCCGGAGGAGCCCCCACACTCTCTCTGACCCAACTGAACGCTATTCAAGGCACCTCCTCGGACCTCAGTTCCCTGGGCAGAGGTGGCCCAAGGGCCTGCCCCCAGAGACACAGACATCACCGCTGAAGCAGAGTTGCTGAGCTGGGGCCCGCGGCTCCAGTCACGAAGACCGGCCGCTCGTGCCACCACAAGCGCTACCATGAGCACGGTGGTCGGAGTTAGGACCATCCAGCACTTCCCGCGTGTGGAGGAGCCCTGTGCTAAATGCTGTGCGTGTGTCTCATTCTGCCTCTCAGAAGCACGGACTGACGCTATTCATAAAAACAGTGAAAACAAACAAACAAACCAAAACAGCTCTCCGGCTTTCCCGAGGCCTCAGGATAAGGGGTGAAAGCTTCAGGACGGTGGAGACGGCCCTTAGACCCCCTCATCCGGGCCTCATCACCACCCTCTCACGTGTGTGAAACCAAAGGACTGAACATCCCCCGGGTAGGAATCATTATCCCCCCTTTACAAACAAGGGAACTGGGGCCCAGAGAGGTTAAGTGACTTGCCCAAGGTCACCCAGCAGCGAGGGGCAATGCCAAGCCTGAGCATCTAGGCAACTGAGTTCCTCTCTCTCGTGCTGCTCCCCTCCACCAGACCACCCCCTCCTTCTCACCAGGAGCCCTGGATGGCCCCTCATGAACCAAAGGGACAAAGCTTGGGAAAGGAGGTGGGGTCTCGGGCTCCTGGGAGCTGCTGCCCCCTGCAGCATTCGGGGTGGAAAGAAAGGGAGGCAGGAGAATCCACAGATGTGTTCTCTCCTCCGTGGCTGGATGCTCCATGACCCTGGACAACATCACGGGACTTTCATTTTATCTCCAAATGCCCCACGAGCCAAGAAACCCACCAAAGCACACAGGGTCTGTGTACAGCCACATCCTTCACCCGGACCCAGAAGATGCCAGAACAGATAGACTCCAGGGAGCCTGCATCAACTGTCAACTGGCTGGAGGCCGAGGCGGGGATGTTGGTGGGCATTGCCATCACAAAGATGGAGACGGGCAGAGTGTGGAAGACCACGGCAGCAGGTGATGTGAACTTGGGGCCCGTCCTACCCCAAGAGGCAGGCACTGCTTCAACCCCGTCACGGAGGAGGAGACTAAGGTTCAGAGAGGTTAACTTGTCCTTGATCTTGTGAGCGAAAGGGCGGGATCTGAACCTGGGGCTATATGACTCCCAAGGCCCTGTTCCTAGCCAATGTTTTGCCATTTCCCCATAAAAGCAGCCACCAGGGACGGGGCAGCCTGGGGACCTGCAGGGCTGAGCCCTGGCATGCTGGAGGGACCCCTGTGGACAGGCAGCCTGCCTGGTGGCCCAGAGGTTTGGGGCTCGCCCTCACTTTGGGACATTGAGGAAGAGATGGTAGAAGGTGTTCGTGCACGTTTGCAGACTCCCTCAAACCATCTGTAGATTTCACACGTATCTTGAGGAGGAAGAGGCCCTGAGGCTCTAGGAGAACTTGCTTCCAGAAGAGGGTCTCACTCAAGATCAACTCAGCATGGAGCCAAAATGACACCAGAAAATTCCACAGCGGGTGCTCAGGTGTGGTGCACTATAGTGCCTGGCCCGAAGGGCACATGGGCCCTGGCCCACAGCCTCCATGGAGGCCCCAGGAACCGCCCGGAAGGTACACCCACTTCTAGGCAGGCCCTTAGTCATGCAGGAAACCCAACTAAAAGGAAGAAGCCTGCTGAAGTCAGGCACCCTCGGACCTTGACATCCATCGCTCCCAAATGGGGCCAACCATCCCTCCCACAGCAGCCCTGACATGGAGCCTCCATTATTTCGCGGTCTCTGCTTGAGCTCTCTCCAGCCTTCTGGATGGTGAGGGAACCTTTCTGTCCTGGGCCCTGCACAGTGAGGCCACCTCAGATCCTCCCGGAGTGGGGGGAAGGACGGAGACATTCATACCTCACCCTGGATGAGTACAGCCAATTGCGCAAAATCCGGAGTAAGAGTGTTCCAGGCAGAGGGAAAGGCCCTGGGGGGTGGCTAAGCGTGTCAACCCTGAGGACCAGCAAGGCTGGGGCCAAGGGAGCAAGAGGCAGCCTGGTGGGAGATGAGCCTGAAGCGCAGGGCTGACCGGTGAAGGGAGGAAGGTCACAGGAAGGGGTCTGGATTTCATTCTAGCCACATGAGCCACCGGAGCATTTTGAGAGGGAAGCGTCATGAGCTGATCTCTCCGAGTAGAGAATGGATGGCAGAAGACTCGGCAGCCACGGTGGGAAGGAGGGGGTGGCTGGGGACAGAGTTTTCAGGGAAGAGGAGGGAAGGTCGAAATCCAGGATGCCTCCTTGGTTTCTGGAGAAAATGGATGGGCGGATGGATGGGGGAAGATCCAGAAGAAATGAGTTTGGTGGAAATTTCAAAAGAGTTCTGTTTGGTTGGATTAAGTCTGAGGGGCCTGCTAGATGCCCAGGAGGAAACGCACCGGCTGTAGGAGCCTGGGGTTCAGGAGAGAGGTCAGAGCTGGAGAAGTAAACTGGGGGGTAGCAGCACACAGGTGACATTGGGTGCAAATTGGGCCAGACACAGTGCTAGCAACGGTGAACAGGTAACAAACCATAGCTTCAAAAGGACGAAGGTCATATCATGACCCAGGCTGACCCCCTAGTTCATGGCCACTGAGTTCCTGTGCCCATCCCTTTCCCCAGGTGGGCAAGGTGGTGGCCCTGAGTGTCTCATCGGTGCCTAGAACCTACTGAGGCTCCACAAACACCTGTGGCCAGCTTGACATACTGTGCTAACCCGGGGTGGGGGGTGGGGCAGGGTCGCCCTGGACGCCCCTCTCTCTTCCTCGGACAGGCCGGCTGGCTCAGAGGGGAAAGAGACCTTTACACCAGCTTCCTGGCTTTCTCTCTCAAGATCGGGGCCTTGCCGCAGGTCATGGTTCCACCAGAAAGGAAGTACGGCCCCCCAAGGATTCATGAGTGAGGCATTTGGAAAAGTGTCCCCCCACCCCTGAGCTGGACTTCAGGGCAAGCCCACGCTGAGACCCCATACCGCGTCCCTCCAACCAGAAGGTCTACCTGCCCGCAAAGGGCCTGCCCAGGAGCAATCCTGCTGGACCAAGGCCAAGGGCCCCTGAAGATATGTGTCATCATGCCTGATTTAAAAATTCCTTTCATGGGAAGGGGACCACTGGCCAATGACCGAGGAATCTTCTCGGAGAGGGATTCAGCAAGGACGGCTTCTGAAACAAACGCCACCTCCCTGGAGCTGGGAACGGGCATCGCCTTGGCTACTCTGCCCCCGGTAATGTCCCAACAGAGGTCAGCATCCGGGGGGTGTGCAGGCAGAGGTCAAGCACACTTGGTGATGTCCACAGTGCACCTGGTTTTTGGAGCCCACAGCCTGAGGAATCATTTCAATGGTCCTTTATAGGAGGTGCCAGGACACGTACATGATCAAGCCTCCTAGGTGACAAAAGGGATGTCCCCTTCCCCTGGAAGGAACTAGTAAGCCCAGGTGGGTAGTGACCACAGAAAAAACATCAATGCAGTCACCACATGAAACCCTTTCCTCTCCTCCCTCCGCGGTGATCCCTCTGTCTCCTGCCTCTTCTGACTTTCTCCATCCTTCTCTTTCCCCTTCCCCACTTTTCTTCTTCCCCTCCCCTCCTCTCCTCTTCCTTCTCTCCTCCATCCTTCCTCCTTTCCCCTCTCCTGGCACCCAGCGACCCCATGGAAGCCGAGCCAGCTCACTAATTTCATCAGCGTCGCAGACTTCTGTCTTGGCTGCCCCGGACCTGACACTTTCCTGATGGTTTCAATTTTCTGTTCTTCGCTTCCCTGTTTTATAGCAGTAGTATTAAAAGCGGGAGCATGTCACTTTGTTCTCTTTTGTATAAAAACTTCCCTCTCGCTTGCGTGCGCTCTCAGCTCACTGCCTTCCCCTTGGTCGGAGGCTCATGATTTGGTAGTAATAACGCTCTGTTTATACTTGCCATAAATGTCAAGCCCAAATAATATACCGCAATCGAGTCTTATCCTGCAACTCTGGGATTTATGCACAGCTCCAAATGCAGAGTTACAAGACTTCCCAAATGACTACTGCCCCTTCAAAGCCCCCTGGCAGACCCACCTGAGCGGGCAGGTGGGCAGAAGGGCGTGACACGCTGACCGGATGGATCGCTCCCCCAGTCAGTTTCCAGCCCCACGACCTGATCAGCCTGCGTGCCCTGGGAGGTGGGTTCAGGGCACAGCCACGGGGCATCCCCATCCACCGCAGACTCAGCAGAGGCCACCCGGGCTGTCTCTGCAGGAGGAAACTTTCCTGGATGGCGGGACTCGCTCCCTCTCTGCTGAGGGACCTCTGAGTTCGAAGGTGCTACGGCCCTTTTGAACAGAGCAGCCTCGTCCACGCAGCCCGCACTTCAGCTGGGTCGGGAGCCTGGAGGAAACGTCTGGCCTTCGTTCTGCTAGAAGTTCCTACCTGGCTGTTTCCAGCTCCCTGAGCGCCGGCGCAGCGCTAAGATTGGAAGGCAGAACGCTTCACCAGCTCTGCACATTCCCCAAATGAAAGCAATCCTTCAGACATCAGGACGGTGCCCGGGAAAAGCACCGGGCCACTTGGACTCTCTCCCTTTGGCAGGACACGTCTCCCCTTTGGCAGGTGGCCCCATCTGCGTCGAGTCCCGGAAGACATGCTGCCCGGGCCCCCAGTCCCTGGGGGTCCTAGGACGGTCCGTGGGGCTGCAGGGGCCCTTCCCACACGGGCCCGGAGGACCCAGCCGGGTGTCTTTACACGGCAGCAGCTCCCACCTCCGCCCAAGGGAGAGAACGGGCTCTGGCAGAACCTGCGGGGACAGAGACGCGATTCCAAGAAGTTCTCTGCCTTGTTCAACGCTCGTGTGTGCTGTGCTCACACCCACGCCCACGCGTTCGCACGCGTGCACACACATCAATAGGATTTCCTTTGTAGGGCCCCACCCCCACCCCCAATTCCGTATCAGTGGTTTGCTACGAAGGCTGGCATCCTGGGAAATGGATTTTTAGCCCTGTATAAAGAGAAGAAAGGACATTTTCTGACAGCTGGGGCTGCCCAGCGCGGGAACAGGCTGCAGCCAAGAGTAACGAGCAGCAATCACAGGAGGTTTTCGGACAAAGGCCAGACGCCAGCGTCCTATTGGTGACGTCACAGAGCCGATTAGAGTGCACTTTCCCACCTTAGATCTTTCCTGGCACGAGGGAGGGTACGACGAATCAAATAAAAGGCGAGATTCCAGGTCTCTCCCGGGTCAGCGATCGCGTGACTGCGTTCATAGGGACTCAGAGAAGCGCGGGGGCTCAGGGCCTGGGGAACGGGCGGTCGGGGGACTGTGTGCAAAGCGGCACCAGCATTTAACACCCAGCACAGGCACCCTCTCTGGGCTCCAGGCCGAGTGCGCAACGCACAGCTCCTGGCGCTGAGTTGCACGCCGTGTGGGGAGACAGGTAGGGGGAGGGAGGGTGCCAGGGCAGCGGGCAGTGGGGGCTCAGGGAGCACATGGGAGAGAGCACCCATCCTCCCCAGAAGGCTGCGCTGGGGCCTTGCCAAGGGTCACGGGACCAGCCGAAGGGGAGGGCAAGCTTCTGAAGGACTCGCTTGGAAAGGTGTCCCCCACTCCCGAGACGGACTCCAGGGCAAGCCCACACTGAAATGCCACACCACTTCCCTCTGACCCGAAGCGTCGTACAGAGGGGTCAGACAGAAGGGTCAACGCGTACAGACACTGGCATCCAAAGGTCCTGCCCAGGAGCGGGCCTGCCGGACCACGGCTGAGAGGCCCAGGAGGCGCACGGCTCACCGTTGCCGACTTGAAAGTGGAGGTGAATGTGCCTCTCGTTCCAGTGCTACTCTGGGGTCCACCGTGCTCCCCAAAAGATGCGGAATTTGTAGCCCCCGGTACCTCTGATCGTGACCTTAGTTAGAAACAGAGTCTGCAGATGATCTAGTTAACATCAGGTCGTTAGGCCATATTCCAATACGATCGATGTCCTTATAAAAAGGGGAAATCCAGACACAGAGGAAGACACATACAGAAAAAAGATGATGTGAAGACACAGACAGAAGCCCATCTACTAGCCCAGAAGAGCCCGAGGCCACCGGGAGCTGAGAGAAGCCTAGGACAGATTCACCCCTGCAGCCTCCAGAGGAACCGTCCTAACGACCTTGATTTCAGACTCTGGCCTGCACAAGGGTGAGACGAGAGAGTCCCGTCATTTAAGCCACCGAGTTTGTGGCGCTTTGTTATGGCAGCCACAGGAAACTAAAGCAAGAGCCAACAGACAAACAAGCAAAGGCAGAGAGAGAGAGAGAGAGAGAGAGAGAAACCAAGAACCAGACTCTTAACTATGGAGAACAAACACCACCCAGAAGAAGAGGGACCATGTGATGTCCTGCCTAAATAAAATACTTTTGAGATGAACGGGGGCGTGATCAGCCATTAGGTGGGGGTCTGCAGACTCCGCTGGAGAGTTCAGAGCCCCCAGAACAAAGCAGCTCACAGACAGTCACACTTGCTCAGCAAAGGCTGCCACCAGGCCCGTGGGAACTTGGTGTGTGCGATGGGCTGAATTGTGTTCTCCCAAATTCCTCTGTTGAAGTCGTAAAGCCCAGTGCCACACGGCGTGACTGGATTTGGAGACAGAGTGTTTAAACGTTTATTTATTTTTGAGACAGAGAGAGACAGAGCATGAACGGGGGAGGGTCAGAGCGAGAGGGAGACACAGAATCCGAAGCAGGCTCCAGGCTCCGAGCCGTCAGCCCAGAGCCCGACGCGGGGCTCGAACTCACGGACCGTGAAATCGTGACCTGAGCCGAAGTCGACCACTTAACCGACTGAGCCACCCAGGCGCCCCTGGAAACAGAGTGTTTAAAGGGGTGATTAGGGTAAAACGAGGTCCTGTGGGTGAGTCCTAACCCAATAGGGCTGGTGTGCTTTTAGAAGAGGAGATCAGGTCACAGGCACACACAGAGGGACGACCGTGTGAAGGCACTGGGAGAGGACGGCCACCTGCAATGCCAGGGACAGAGACCCCAGAAGGCCCCACTCCCCACCTGACACACACACCTTGATCTCAGACATCCGGTTTCCAGAACGGTGGGAAAACCCATCTCCGCTGTTTAAGCCCCACGGTCTGTGGTGCTGTGCCCTGGCAGCCGGAGCAGGCTGCTACAGCCACTCTCAGCGGCTGTTCCCAGGACACACGCCAATGTCACACGGGTCCTGGGATGGGAAGGGACGGAGGAGACAGGCAGGACGGTGAGTTTTCCTTAGATCCCCAGGAAGGCTGGAGGTGAATGTCAGGAGTGATGGGCTCATAAGGCAGTAATTAACAGTCGCAGGAATCTCCTCTCGTCGGATGCTTTGGGATACTGTGCCAGCCTCCATTTTGCTGACTTTGGAGAAAGAAATGGTGATAAATAAATGTAAAGCACGCTGGTGATGGTGTGAAATGATGCTTCATCTAATTATCACTATTCCGTGGTGTCATTAACATACACTCGAGGAGAATGGTAATGACTTTTACGTTTATATCAGCGCGGATTTGCCGTCTTAAGCCCACAGCACAGGGACACGATAGTCCCCGGGACGGCGTCTCTTGCACACGACGATAGGGCTGGAGGTAAGAAGAATGACTCACTGCCACCCAGCTGCACGTGGCACCGAGACGGCACAGGGGGCTCCGGGAAAGCCCAAAGAGGACCCGAGAGGCAGGAAATGAGTGGGCGACTGATGGGTGCCCCAGGGATGTCGCTGGAGAGTCTGTCCTCAATCACGGACACCCCTTCCTGCCCTTGGGGAATGCGGCTCCACCCTTCTTGGATGCTTAGAGGACCGTGGAATCCTGGAAATCACTGTTCTGAATCTAAGGAATGAACGACACCCTGGCTGGTGCTAGAACATTCCCTGTGCTTGCTTTTTTCAGGCTCCTGTTACCTACTTCTCTCTCCCTCGGATGGGAGTAAAACTGAAAATGTGTCAGGTAACAGACGGTTTGACAGTCCCACCTCGCGGATCCCAGTACCCCAGGGGTTCTCCTGCATGAGCGTGCGGCCACTCTGCACCCTGTGGGCATCCCGCCCTCTACCCCTTCTGAGGGCAGCCCGCGGTGGACTTGCTCGGGACCCCAGCCCCTCCTGCCGCTGGCCCGAGAGTGGGAACATGGGCTGGGACACACAGCCAGCAGGCCGGCCTGGCCCGTGCCCTGTGCTGATGTGAAAGACAGGCACACCCAGCAGGACTTCCTCCCTCAGGGTCAGACTGGGAAAAGGCACAAGGGGAAGCAATTAGGAGGAGAAACTGGGCCAGAGAAGTTGCTCAGCCTGAGGCCAGGAAGCGGGAGGCAGGAGAAGTACTGGGAGGGAACACAGAGGCTGGTGGCAGTGAGAGGACAGAGAAGCGGGCCTGCCCCGTGGACGCAGGGACCCTGAGAGGCCGCCCCTGCCAATGCTGCCCCCGTCCCGCTGTCTGGCTGCGAGATCCTCCTAAGGTGGCCGTGTCCTAACTCTCAGACTCTGTGGCTGTGACCTTGCTTGGGACGAGGGTCTCTGCCGACGTAGGCAGGGACTGAGATGACAGGCTGGATTAGGATGGCTCCTCAACACAAGGAGCACGTCCTTATAAGGGACAGAAAAGGACACTTAGAGACACAGAGAAGTCAGGGGAAGACGGAGGCAGAGACCGGGTGACATCAGGTCACCAGATGTTGCTGGCAGGTGCGAGGAGAGAGGCCAGAAGACAGGCAGGGAACAGATTCTCCTCAGAGCTTCTGGAAGGAACCAACCCCTCCCGCACCCTGATTGCGGACTTCCGGCCCCTTAAACTGAGAGAGGAAAAATTTCTGTTGTTTTAAATCACCCAGTTTGTGGTAATTTTCTGGAGAAATGAATACAAGCGGTCTGAGCATGTTGTGGCTCCTTGTAACAAAAAGGACGCTTTTTTTAAAACATAAGTTTCTGGCCAACACCCAGAGGGTGGGTGTGACAGCAGAGACCGGGGCGACCGGGCCCCAGATCTGCCTGCGTGCTATGCCCCCTGCGGTCTTTCCCTCGGTGCGGCTCAGCTCCCGCCTTCGAAAATGGGGGATGAGCCTCGAAGCCCCTTCCTGGCAGAACAGTCCAGCCCTCACCGTAGATTTCTACGGAAAAGGCTGAATGGGGACAGGCCAATGCTGCAGGGGACAAAAATTCCAAGCTATTTTTTAGCACCAATTGCCACTCCCCTCTTGGAGGAGCGTTACTCAGACTCAGCAGGGGGATGAAGTGACTATTTCCTGCCAGAAGTAGCTCCGAATCTCCTCACCCAGATCGCTCCAAGTTGGAGAGGGGTGCGTGCGGCCACTCGGGGGCCGTCCCCGTGCGGCTGATCTGCACAGACCAGGTCACCCCGCGGAGGTGGAGGGTGAACACGCCCATGCCACCTGCCCCATTCACTCTGTGCTTCCGTGAGTGACAGCTCAGGAGCGGAACCAGGATGCCGCTCCCAGCGGCGCCCAGGAAAACCCCCGGGTCCCTAAGAGGCGTGGGTCTGGGTGTCCTCAGAGGGAAGTCGGAGCTGTGAGAGAGCCGCCACCCACCAGGCAGGGAGTGGGCAGGAGGAGCTGTCTCCCCGGAGTGAGCCCACCTCTATCTCACAGGCCCCCGCCTCACTGGCCACTGTCTTCCTCCATAATCCCATTTAAAAAAGATTTCAGGGTTGGGGCCCCTGGGTGGCTCACTCACTGGTTAAGCATCTGGCTCTTGATCTCGGCTCACATCACGGTCTCACGGTTCGTGAGTCTGAACCCCGAGTCGGGCTCTGTGCTGACAGTGTAGATCCTGCTTGGGATTCTCCCCCTCCCTCTTTTTGCCCCTCCCCACCTTTCAGAATAAATAAATAAATAAATAAATAAATGCCAAAAAAAGAAAAAAAAAAGAAAAAAGAAAAGAAGAAGGAGGAGGAGGAGGAGAAGAAAAGCTTTGAGCTGCTAACATTTCAAGCCCACTTTTGGGCTTTTCTTGCTCTGGTTCCATGTCCTCAGCGGGATGCAGGACAGCATCAGCAAACACCAGCTTCTGGCAAAGATCTGGAGACCGTCGGCAAGAGGAGGGCCCGGGAGACCGTCCAGGCCATGGACGGCCCCCTCCATTCTAAAGGGAAGTAACTTGCAGATCAGAGAGGGAGAATGGCCTAAGGTCACACAGCAAGGAGAGGTGGACCTGGGACCAGAATCCAGGGCTTCAGTGCTCTTTTCTCAATTCCCGGCTCCCAGGGAAAGTTCTGATGCTTGGAGAAGACAGACTGACTCACCACAGAGGCTTTCAATCCCTAAGACCGCTAAACTCACTAAAAGCCAGCCCCACATTCGCCGTGGCTGACCACGAGGGGAAGACTCCAGCAGGGAACCTCCCTGCACGCCCTACATGCCTGCTCAGGACCCCGCAGCCCTGATGATTCTCTCTCCCCCGACTTTCCACACACGCAGTGGGCTTGTCTGCATGTGCTTGGGCGCAGAAGACAGGGGCGTCCGTTACAACGGCACAGCCAGAGCGCCTGCTGCCAATGCTTGAAGGTCAGGATACAGTTGGCGGCGGCCAGGAATTAACTGTCAACATCCAAACTTCAAAAGTGCAAGGAAAATTGTGGTGAACGTCTTTCTGACTTTGAGATAGGAAAGGATTTCTTTCTTAAGGAAGATTAAAAAGTGTTAACTAGAAAATACAATATTGGTAAATGTGCCTGTATCAAAAGCCAGGACTTCTGTTTATCGAAAGATACCTCAACGAAACCAAAAAGCTACAAACCGGAAAACAAAAAGTATTTGCGACACGTAAGGAAAAAGAATTCATATCAAGAAAATATAATTAATGCTTATAATTAATGCTAATAATTAAAAGAGGTAACTGAATAGAAAAAAAGAGAAGAAGATTTGAAAAGGAAAGAGGAGAAACACATGGCCAATAATTGCATGAGGAGATGACCCACTTTGCTCACAATCAGGGAAAAGCAGATAAGGTCATGGCCAGGTCCCATCTTATAACCACTCAACTGACACCAACTAAGAATCTGACAAGGTCTGCAGAGGGCGGAGACCCTGGGAATCACTTGTGCATTGCTAGGGGGGCTGTGGATGATACAGTCACTTTCCGAAAACAACCTGGGTTAATTTGCAAAGATGAGTATCCCAGCTGACCCAGTGCCTTGCTCCCCCAATACAACATGGTGGGATTCCCGTCAGAGACTCTGGGGCTGACCATAAGCAGCACCTGGGGAAAACCTTTGCCGGGAGACGGCAAGGTGAGAAGCCCATGAGGAGAGGTCCTGGACTCCAGGGAGACAGAGGTGCAGGCCAGCCCCAACACTCAAGCCACCCCCTCTGACCCCTGCAAGCAGCATGCACAGCGTGGCTGTGTGGGACAGTGGGGTGGTTTGTGCCTCAGCAGTAGAGAGGAGTCCCCCAGCCCAGAACTCCTGTCCAAGCATACCAGGAGACACACAGACACATACATGGCCACTCTGGGCAGTGCTGAACTAGAACAACTAATGCCCATGGGCAGGGGAAGAGTGAAGCGAATTGAGGCAGAGACTCCAGGTGGAGTATTATACAGCTACGAAAATGTATGAGCCATAGCTATGCACCAACATAAGCGGGTCTTGGGTGACACCAAGTTCAAAAACGGGCAAAACTAAAAAAAATACGAACAGGCAAAGCTATCGCACGTGTTATGAAGGGATACACATAGTGATAAGACTAAAACAACAGGTAAGGAAAGAGAAGCACAATTCAGGAACATGATTATCTGTGGGAGATGGAGAGGTGGGGGAGAGACGGTGTGTCCCCCACCGAGCACAAAAGCAGACGCATCCGTTGTCATAGCGGTTAAACAAATGCTCTAAAGTAAACAATAACAATGTCGTGAAATAAGATAATAACCCAGTTACTCGAATTCACTTCTGCTTTAAAAGCAAATCCTCCACTAAGACAGACAACCAAGGCTCCAGTCCTACATGACCACAGGGGGATGGCCAAGATGGCCCAGGCAGGGATCTAGCCTTGGGTGACAGAGCATAAGTTACCAATCACCCCCAGGTGCCATGCACCCCAATCCAGGAAGGCTGGCTCACTGGAAACTCACCACCGCGAAAGGCAGCCCTTCGGCATGCACCCCGGAGCCACCTGGAGTCACCGAGCCTTGTGTTTTATTTCACAATTGTGTGCCTACACTTAACGTGGAAAGATATTACTTATAAAAGATGATTCCTGAAAGGAAAGTTTGGGGTTTTATGATACCTCTGGGCTAGATTGGGCGATCATTGAAGAAATAAGGTTGTACCCTTTTCATTTCCTATCCACAGGACAATATTTTAGCGGCGCACGGGGTCAGGGAGAAGGAACCGAGGACCCGAGCCGTGTGAGGCGCGGCCGTGGAGCCGGTGCCCACAGAGCGTGGAGGGCACTCGCTCCGGACCCTCACCCGAGAGAGGGGACCGGCGTCTGACGGATGGTCCCAGCGAATGTGGGAGATGCCTCTTGAAAGACAGGCACGGGCTTGTGGAAACAGCCAGGGAGGTGGACGGTCTGCCCACTGGCCAAGCAGGACTAGGGGTGCTTGGGCCCGGGACGGCTCTGTCTTCAAGTGACCTGAGCGTCTAGTCCCTCCAGTGACCTGCTGGGTGAGTCGGACAGCGTCTTCCCTCCTCTCTAGGTCCTTCTTCCCCGATATCTTCCTGTTTCCAACACAGAGGCTGAATTAGCTGCTTCCTAATGTGGCTCCAGCCCTATGTTGTGGGATTCTAAGTGTTGTGGGTGTGTAAGAAATGAGGAACATTCTTCCAGCGTCACCAGGAGCATCCGGGCCATGAGCGTGGTGAGTCATTTCTTCCCATCCCGGCCCTCAGAGCTCTCGAGCCCCACCTCTTCGTGACCCAAGCCTCACTCCTTCAAGCACACACTGAGCAGGTTACGAGGCAGGGCCATGCAGGTGACAGTTCTGCAGGGACAGAACTCTAATTCTGTTGTCCTGACACTGGGATGACTCACCAGGGCGAGTCCAGAGCCTGCAGGGGGAGTAGCTGGCTGGGTCGGTGCTGGGAAGGTAGACTGCCCCCCACCCCAAGAAGCCCAGAGGACCCCCCGGCTTTGCATCCACCTCGCTGCCTCTGGACAGGTCACGGGGCCTAGAGGTCCTCTGAGGTCACCCGGCTGCAGCACCCTGCCCCCCACACCAGGCCGTGTGAGGCCTGTGGCCACTCCAGAGAGGCCCCCAATGTGGCTCCAATAGCACCTGGGAGCAGACTTGGAGCCCAGGCCCATTTTCCTGAGGGAGGAACTGCGGTATGCCTCAGTTTCCTCATTTTAAAACAGAGCTGCCCACGGCACCTTGCTCACAGGGTTAGGGTGAAGAAGAAACGAGGACTGTGCGTGAAACAGCTCCCGGGACAGCGCAAACACGCCATCACGGATGCGCTTCTGGCAATATCTACAACGGTTGTACCTGTTACCCTCTCTCCAGCACGGTGGGTGCTGGGGTTGCCAGAAGCAGAGGACACAGGGGCTGGCCTACCCTGCTCGCCCTCACAACCCCCAGGAGGCCAGCCCAGTGCTCCTTCCCAAATTCCCCCTTTAATTCTGCTTCCCGCCCGGGGTGTAGACACCACATCTCATTTATCCCACGGGGACGAGACAGTCACGAATCTGAGTTCTGTGGAGAGAAAGCACTGGACCCTGGCCAGCCTGCCGAGCCCAGCCTGTCTGTAGATAACGCACACACAGATGATGTTTACAGCAGAACAATCACGCAGACATTAGGCTGGTGGCAGCCGCGGGAAAGCCAGGCTGGCAAATGCCAGCCGGGGCCGCTTTCAGCGTCCTTTGCGGGGAGCCAGCGCCACACTGGGCGACAGCTCAATTCAGAGGGAGAAATGGACTCCCCTGACAAGAGAGCTCGGCCTATTCTTTGTTCCCGAAAACAATCTCCAGCCTACTTTGTTTGCTCCTAGATAACAAAGAGAAAGGGAATATTTTCATTTCACTGGACACGACGACAGCTGCTCCCCACCTCCTAGAGGGTGTCCCATTCTGCTCAGCAGACATTTGCTGGTCACCTGTTTCCATGGGTGAGAGGACAGAGGTGACTTTGCTTCTCTTCCTCATGACCACCCCCCCCCCCCCCAACTGCCAGACACTCCTCGGCACAGTCTGCGTGTCCTTGGGAACTAGCTCTCCTTCCCACTCCAAGTCTCAGGGAAGCCGAGGACCCGCAGAGCCGAAAGGCAGGCCTCTGCATGATCCAGAGCTCAGGGTGCAGGCTGGCCCAGAGCCCTGGAGGAAAAGTTTGACCTCAGAGATCCTTTGGGGTCAAAGAGCTGGTGTCCTGAGAAAGTGTGACAGGCTACAGACAAGAGTGAGTCTTGGCTTGGCCTGAGAAGGAAGGGCTTCCAGGGTGATAAGGGCTCTGGCCAACCCCCCAGGCTACTGCCTGCCATATCTTTATCATGGCATTCACTTGACTGGTTTACAGACTATGCAAGTTTGTTTATGGAGTGAGCTCCTTGAGAACAGAAACTGTGTCCTGTTCCCCATGGAAGCCCTGTGGCCTAATTCATGGCCTGGTGCAAAGTAGGATCTGAGGACATGTTTGTGAATGAAGTGCTGCATGGATATGATGGATGGATGGATGGATGGATGGATGGATGGATGGATGGAAGGAAGAATGCATGTATGTATGTATGTATATATGTTGAGGGAGGAGTGAATGGGTGGGTGGATAGACAGAAGGAATAATGTAGATATGTATATGTGTGTGTGTGTGTGTGTGTGTGTGTGTGTGGTTAGATGGATGGAGGCAGAGATGGATGGATGGATGGATGGATGGATGGATGGATGGATAGGTGGGTGGATGGATAGATGAGTGGATGGATGGATGGATGGATGGATGGATGTGGGTAGATGGGTGGGTGGGTAGATGAGTGGATGGATGCATGGATGGATGGATGGATATAGATGAGTGGATGGATGGATGGATGGATGGATAGGTGGGTGGATGGATGGATATATGAGTGGATGGATGCATGGATGGATGGATGCATGGATGGATATTGATAGATGAGTGGATGGATGGATGGATATATGGGTGGGTAGATCAGTGGATGGATGGATGGATGGATGGATGGATATATGCATGGGTGGGTAGATGAGTGGATGGAAGCATGGATGGATGGATGGATGGATATATGCATGGGTGGGTAGATGAGTGGATGGAAGCATGGATGGATGGATGGATGGATGAGTGGATGGATGGGTGGATAGATGAGTGGATGGATGGATGGATAGATGGATGGATGGATAGATGGGTGGGTGGGTGGGTAGATGAGTGGATGGATGGATGGATGGATGGACGGACAGATAGAAGGAAGAATGTATGCAGATACAGGCAGATAGACCAATGAAAGGATGACACCTCATGAGTGGCCCATGGGAGGAAGCAACTATCCAGAGAGGACAGTTTCCTGGGCCTCTCCACAGAGACATGTCTGTGTGTTGGACAGGGCTCCTGCTTCATCTTGTTGCTCTGGGGGAATCCAGCTGGGTGAAACACCTCACATACCTTTTCCTGGACACAAATGGAAGAGACAGACAGAGAACACCAGGCCTCCCTCCAATCTCATCTTCTTCAGGAAGTCCTTCCAGAGAAGAGGAAATGACAGCCAGAGCCAGAGCTGGCAAACGATGCTCCCTGGGCCAGATCCAGCCTGCTGCGTGTTTCTGTAAAGCTTTATTGGAACACAGCCACATCCACTTGTTTACGCATCTATGGCTGCTTTTGTGCTATCGCAGCAAAGTTGAGGCGTTGCGACAAAGACCATATGGTCCGCAGAGTCTGTAGTATTTACTGACTGGCCCCTTACAAGTCTGCTGACTCCCAGGACGGGGTATTGGAGCCTTATCGTTGGCTGTGAGACCCTCGGTGAGACCCTGAACATCTGCTTCTGTCTTCTGGGGAAAAAAAGAGAATAAGGACGCCTAGAAGAGGGGAGAGTTACCTGGGGAGTAAGCAAGTGGTCTGAGAAGGGGAAAAGCAGGCCGAACCCCAAAGGACACACAGAGCAGGACAGGATCTGGAGGCAGGCAGGCCCGTGCTTGCCACATAGACCTGCCACTCTGGGCAAGTCACTAGGCCTCCTTCAGACCCCTCTGAAAAATGATGACAGAAGTTCCCACCAGATGTCACCTTTTCAGCGAGGTCTTCCCTGACCTCTATATCTGAAATGATCTGCCCTCACCTGGCTCTACCTTTCTTTTTTAAAAAATAGCTTTACTGAGATACAGTTCATATGCCATACAATTCACCCACTTAAAGCATACAACTCAGAGCTTTGTAGTTTATTCATATACTTGTGCAATCATCAGCACAAGAAATTTTAGAACATTTCAAAACTATTTTTTAAATTGAGGGAAATTACACCTAACCTCAAATGTACCATCTTGCCCATTTTTAAGTGTTCAGCTCAGTGGCATTAAGTACATTCCTGCTGTTTTCTTTTTTTTTTCAACACTTATTTATTTTTGAGAGACAGACAGAGAGAGCGGGAGTGGGGAATGGTCAGAGAGAGAGAGGGAGACACAGAATCCAAAGCAGGCTCCAGGCTCTGAGCTGTCAGCACAGAGCCCGACGCGGGGCTCAAACTCACAAACCGTAAGATCATGACCTGAGTCAAAGTTGGATGCCTAACCACCTGAGCCACCAGCCTCCCTGTCATTCCCACTGTTTCTAATTATTGCCACCATGGATCTGTCTGTTTCTCATGCTTCATTTTGTTTCTCGTGGCCTTATGTCCACCTGAAAATACATCATTGCTTATGTTTTATTATTTATCAGATGTCTTTCCCTTGTAAGCTCCATGAGGGCAGGACTCAGTCTTGTTCACTGCTTGTCTCCAACACTTGAAAGAACATTAGGGACACAGCAGGTGCTCAATAAATATTCAAATCAATGACTGAGTGCTGGTCAATCTGCTGAGTCCATTACTGTGTACAGGGCATCCTTTCTGTAAAGACTCAGGGATGTTCCAGGAGCAGAGTCCGTATCCACATAAAGGCGGCCAGTTCCAAACCAACCAGAATTGCACCAATGCCTTTGTGCAGCATCCCTGGCCCCTGTGAGCGTCCTTCACCCCTCATCACCTGGCACAAATCTATAAGCAGAGTGGTCATTTGCATACACTTGTTTCCACAGCAGGTGGTGTGCCCTTGTAATTGCTCCTGGTCCTTCCTTGTGGGACCTAACAGAGGGCTGGGGGCTGGGTGGGCGGCCAAGCAGGAGGGTGAGTGGCAGAATCAAGAGCAGAACCTCCAAAGTTCTGGAGGAAGAGTGGCACCGCCATCCTTGTATTGGTGAGGATTCTCCAGAGAAACAGAACCACATACAGGGAGAGAGAGCTTTCTTTTAAGGAATTGCCTCACTTGATTATGGAGGCTGGCAATTCAGGTGAAAGTTGCAGCCTGGCATCTGAATTCCACAGGGCAGCAGGACAGAAACTCTGGCAGGCAGAATTCCTTCTTCTTCGGGGAAACCTCCATCTTTTTCTCTGAAGGCCTTCAGCTGACTGGACGAGGCCCACCCACATGATGGAGGCTAACCTACTTCACTCAAAGTCTACAAAATGCCTTCACAGAAACTGGTGTTTAACCAAAAATTGGGCACCATAGCCCAGCCAAGTTGACATATAAAATTCACCATCACAATTCCCAACTGCACATGTCCTTCCCTACTTTTCAAGTCCTTTTCACCCCCTTGCAAAGGAAGAGGGCAAAGGGGCAGACAGAGCAGACACCTGGTAAGGGCTGTAGAGAGGACATAGGCCCCCAGTGCCCACCCTGTCATGAGGCAACAGACACTGATCAACTAGCTGCAGGCCAGGCCTCCCAGAACAGCTGGGTGACTGTGGACTCACCAGCTTTGTGCTCAGTGATCTGCCTCCATCTGCATAAGACGCTCCCCAGAGAGGTCAAATCCTTAGTCATTCATTGGTTGTTGCCTCTGTGGCCTCAGGAGCATAAGCCAAACAGAAAACTGGCTTCTGAGCCCTGTTACCAACATCGTCTTTCTTCCTGGATGGAAGCTATCACTTGAGCAAAATGTGAATAGAGGCCTCAGGTTCTTTGGGGCACACATGGGGACTCAGGAGGATGGGAAGAGAGAAGGATCTGGCTTAGGCCTGGGGCTGGCTCTGGGAGCTTCGTGAACCAGGCCCGGCACCAAGCCTTAGAAGGGATATTCTCAGCCATCCTGCATTCCTTAGGATGTGAAGCATAGAAATGTGATAAACTGGGGCACCGGGGTGGCTCAGTCAGTTAAGCGTCCGACTTCAGCTCAGGTTATGATCTCACAGTCTGTGAGTTTGAGCCCCGTGTCAGGCTCTGTGCTGACAGCTCCGAGCCTGGAGCCTGCTTCAGATTCTGTGTCTCCCTCTCTCTCTGGCTCTCCCCCCCGTTCATGCTGGGGCGCCTGGGTGGCTCAGTCGGTTAAGCGTCCAACTTCGGCTCAGGTCATGATCTCGCGGTCTGTGAGTTCAAGCCCTGCGTTGGGCTCTGTGCCGACAGCTCAGAGCCTGGAGCCTGCTTTGGATTCTGTGTCTCCCTCTCTCTCTGCCCCTCCCCTGCTCATGCTCTGTCTCTGTCTCTCTCTCAAAAATAAATAAAAACATTAAAAAAAAGAAATGTGATAAACCAAGGCCACATATGTGGTGTGTCGCCCTAGCCTCGTCGACCTCACTCTCTCTGCCTTTCATTTTTCAACAAGAGCTTTCTGAACCTCTTTGACATTCCCAAGTAGTTTAATAGACAAGCCTGTGCCTGAGAGTCAGTTAGCTTTTCTTGGGTCCACGTGCCCCTCCTAACAAGGCTGGCTTCCCAAGCCAGGTGCCCAACTGTGGGCTGTGTGAATGGCCTTGACCTCCAGCCCAGACAACCACATGTGCACTCTTCCATACCCACCCCTGGGCTGCAAAACAGCAAGGCAACTCAACTCAACTCAACTCAACTCAACTCAACTCAACTCAATGCAATTTCATTGGAGGCCAACTGGCCCCCCACACCCTCCCCAGTCCCCAGTTTGATGGCCATTCCAAGTATTCCAGTCCAGAACCCAGTCCAGGGAGGTAATAGCCATGCAGATGGTGGGAGTGGCCACTCCAGATGACCAATCTGGGCTTTTGTTGTGTGTCCCTGTGGGCTAATGAACGGGAAAAAAATTGTAGGTTCTCACCAAAGGGCTACTTCTTGGGCAAGACAGCCCAGTTGTTGGGGTTGGGGAGCCAGTGGTTACATTTTAATTAGCTGATAAATAATTATGCCTTTGAAGCCCCCAGTCTGCCTTACAGGCTCTCTTCTCTGCCACCCACAGGTTATTTAACCACATTTTACTTATTACATAAACTGGAGTCTGTGTCTGAACCACCAAGGTTGCAGAGGTCTTGTTTTCGACACTATCTATGAACACATCTGCTTCTGCTGACTGGCAACATTCCTGCCCTGGACTCAATCTGGCACACTCAGCCAGGAGGGCAGGCACGTGGGTGCTATTTGCCTGTCCTGAATCCAAATCCTGGCCTCCGTGTGAAGGCCTGACCTTGGTTTTCTCCCCAGAGTGAGATGGATATGACTCTCAGGTGCAAGATCATCTTTTCTTTCCATCCCGAGCACCAGGAAGCCTCTAGCTGGAGCCCCAGCTCAAGGGCATCAGGCTGGGAAGCTGCCGATGATCGGAGCTGAGAGCGTTTGGCTGTTCGGATGGGCGTCTCGGGGACTGAAGGTGTCCCAAGGAACCGACAGGTGGCTGCTGGGTAAACTGTAATTTAACCTATATGTTTACTCTGATAAATGTGCCGATAGGAGCATGCTGCCTATAAATTTCAGTCCTCCGGGAAAGAGTCTCTTCGTTCCCACGATATTGATTCCCGAATACTGCATTCCTCAACCCTTGGCTTTGCAGGGCAAACCAGGACCACTAAGTGTCTGAGACCTAACTCACTTACAACGTAATAGGAACTTTCATGGAAAAATCAAAGCACAGCCCGAGAAGGGTGGCCACTGGGTCCGACCTGCCCAGGCCTCCGTGTTGGTCTCTGGTGTTGTGGGCACCTGACGAGCCTTCTCCTCCATGGCGTTTGTGTACAGGCAAACCAAGGCAGGCGCCTCTCGGAGCCTGGAATCGGTTTTTAGAAAAAAATTGGTCCGTCCTAAAGGGAACGGCATGGGCTTCGGCAAGCAGATCCATCAGTCTAAACTGTCTGCGGAGTGCAAAACCCGAGCTTCCTCCTAAGTCACACTATGACATGTTCTACTTAGGAACTGAGCGCTCCTGCACTCCAGATGCCAGGTGATAAGAATTACTGATGCATTGCTTTCAAAGCAGTTGGTTTTATGGCTTGGCAAGGCTGGCTTTGAGATTCTGCTGGGCTTCATTTGCATACCGAATGACAGTGGAGGAAAAGACACCGGAAGGCCTCAGACACGGTTAGCCTCTCCTATGTCTGCTGCCAGTTATAGGTCATTTTAAACTAACATCTGGTGAGTGTACTTTTAAACCATATCTGTAGCTTTAATTAGGGATCTCCCGGGAATGTCAGGGGAGGAAAGAGAGAGACATTCCCCAGAGGAAGATTATTAAGACATTGGCAGTTCCACTGAATCAAAGTCCCGGAAGCTGTCCTGGCCCAATTTTATCGTACTGTAGGATCCACGGTGATAAGGGAGCTCTTTGCATAAGAGGGTCTTAACATCAGCTATATGCTGGCATAAGCAGAAATTTGTTTCCACACTCTGAAGAACCTACTGCCTTCAGAAAGTAGCTTTTGTGCATCAAGACCCCTAGTGGGGTTCCCCTTACACAGCCACAGAAACCAAATCTGTCCCTGAAATCCCCCCAAGGAGTTGAGGTCACCTCAGGCCTCCTTTGCCAAGAGCATCTGCGACAAGGAACCAGTCAATGGCTTCTCTGCCCTGCCAGGGAGGTTGATTTTTTTTTCCCCTCCTTCTCTTTTCCGGCAAGGACAATTCTTGAATGGTACCTCTCTTAAATAAAACAGATTTTACTTTCCACATAGGTCAATGAGATTTAATATTCTCCTTACACATGTTCATTTCTTTCAGTGATGTTTGAGATCTAAAGCACTATTTTAAAATTCTACAAACTCTCAGGGATAGATATTTTAAACCCACATAAAAATAGCCTTTCCTCTCCTTGCTGCTTGCCCGGCTAAATTGCACGCTTAGCCTACATCAGACTGTAGCCCACTGACGAAGAGAAAAGCCAGCGGTCTAAAGGGAGGCAGCCCCACCATTTGGCTGCTTCCATCCCTACCTCCTCCCCTGATAAATGTAAAAGCAATAAAAAAATTCCTCCATTTCACTGGAATGCCCATTAAAATGTAAACACAGAGAGAGGATTTTGAGTAGGCTACAAAAATGCTTTATTCAAGAGACTGCAAAAGGCAAACCAAATCTAAAGTTGACTTTTAAACCTAGTACATAGCATGTAAATATGCCCGGCTCCCTGTTTCTAAGGGGTTTGTGGAGAATCTACGTATTTACTGGAAAATCTGCAACGTGGTGTCGGGGGGCCACCCTGCAGAGATGCAGGCGCGGCCTTTCCCTTTGTGAGCCGTCTGAATCAGACACAAAGATCCTGATGCCCATGGCTGTGCACGGCAGGAGCCCCAGGACGTTTCTCACTGACAAGATATGGGACCTCTGCCCGGAAATCTCCCGATGAAAAGGGAGTTTCAGAGCAGAAAGAACGGCGTGTTCTATCCGCACCCATTCAGGATGCTTTTTTCCAGGTGTGACCTTGGATGAAGGTGCCCCGATTTGGTTGCTCTCCCTCGGCCGGGGGTCCAGTGTTGGATCAGAGGGCCGTCCACAGGTCTCTTCCTCCGGCTCAAGAGTGACAGGTAGATCTCACCGGTGCCAATTCCCATGGCTTGGTAGTAACTGCCAAGAGTCCAGCCTCGCGGGGGGAGGGACACCGCTAGGGTCAAAATCTGACATGCGTCTGCCAGCCCTGTCTGAACACCACGAGGGGGGGCCATCTTCAAGTTTCTTACAGGTTCAAGTTCAGCTCCTCCGTGCCAGCTAGTAACCCCACTGCTAGAGCAAGGGGGACCCTGCTGCCAGAGTCCCTCAAAGCGGTGCGGGAAGAAGCGGTTGAGAAATGAGAGGGAACAGAGAGTCAAGGTCAGCATGCTGGCCCCGGTCCCTCCTGCCCTCCAGAAGCTCACAGTCCCTGAAGGGGCTGGCCAAAGAGTCTGTCGGAAACTTACAAAGCACAGCGCTCCCCATTCATCATGGGAGGCTAAGTCCATGTTTTGTGCAACCAACGGGGCCACAAGCCAACTAATAGGTATTGTGTGCGTGAATCTGCGCATATTTATATGTGGATTTGCGCATATTTATATAATCTGTGAGTGTATTCTTTATTTTTACTGCCTGCTTTGCTCAGACTGCAGACAGCACAAAGATCATCAGCCGCCTCCTAAATTATAGATTGGCTCACCAAGTACACTGTGTCACTCATTAGCCACATCATCTCGCAGCTACGCACAACAATAAATTAAGTAACACAATCGCTGCAGGGAAATTAGGTGAATAATTCTCACATTACACTAAAAAGTTTGGGATGCCTTTGGTTTCTTCCAGGCGGCTCCTAGGACAACGCAGTACCATGAATAGACAACAGACAGGACTCTAAATTCCAAGGGTACAATTCTTCAGAGCAAGTTAGGTGTGGTTTACATTAAAAATAGAACAGGCTCCTGCAAACAGACTTGTATTTATATAGAATGTTGCGACAACTGTCATTTTACATTAGTCAGAGAAATCCCATAGGACCGGTGTAAGTATTAAATGTGGCAATTTTTTTTGTTTACCGACAAAACATAATAAAAAGAACACAGCCTCCTGGATGACATTCTGGATGATGTTTTTTCCTCTTTCCCTGAAGTCATTCATAAAATAAACATGTGTTCTCAGTCCTTGGAAGGCTTCTTTATGAGAGTCTCCTGACAGTGAACGAGGGATGACAGAGCGGGGCCCCCCACTCCGAGACCCCAACCCAGCAGCCCCTGTTCCAGGCCCTCACGCCGCACTGCCATTTGCTCCCCGAACAGCAACCGCAGAACACAATTCCAGAGTCTTTCTTGAACCGTGTAATCAGGACGGAGTTACAGCGTTTCAGGAGGGACATTTCCAATGTGGGGAAAGCCAATCTTTCTGCACAAATGAGTCAGGGAGAGGCCTGTAAGTCGCGAATCCCAAAGAGCTTGCAATGTGCTCCTTGCTGCCAAACTATGGAGGTCGCCAGAGAGCTCCGCAAAACTGCCCGAACAAGAGAAGACTGGGGACAGGTAAGCTGTTCAGATAAAGTTGGCAGCCATCGATGGCCAACCTTCTCCTTGTCCCAATTTACTGCCGATAAGACAGCCAAAGGGGCAGAAGACCCAGAGAGACTGCCGACCGCAGCGTGAGGTGGCCTCTGGTCGTGCCGGGCTTGTGGTGTGGACCAGAGCTCCCTCTGGTTAGCTCTCCAGGGTGTGCCTTGGGCTGAGGTTCTCCAAGTGTGGTCTGAGCACCCACCCTGCCCTCGTAATGACCCTAAGACATGATTTGCCTCTGGGGGATAGCGGTGTTTTCCAGAGGCTCCGTGACGTGATGATGACAGCTCGTGGAATATGCAATGCTTGTGTATTTTAGGTTTCAAAAGCCCTTCAGTTTTTTTTAATTAAGTTTTAATTTAATTCCAGTATAGTTAACATACAGTGTTATATTCATTTCAGGTGCACAGGGAGTGATTCAACACTCCCACACATCGCCTGGTCCTCATCAAGACAAGTGCCCTCCAAAATTCCTTCCGTTTTAACTCAAATACGTTGAATATCAAGACATGTGACCCCACAACCTAAAGCGCCTTGAGATCCTCATTGAATTTTAAGAGTGTCGAGAAGTCCCAAGACCTGTGCCCATGTGCTCACGCTTCCCCAGAACCCCGCGTGGGGGACCTCACTGAGTTTTAACTTTAGCCTGATGAGCCAAACACAACCCTACCTCCAAAATCCCTGTGACAAGCTCAGCCGGCCCCCGGGGGGTGTTCGTGGGCACCAGAGGTGCCGCCCCCCACCGTCTTCCCCCAGCATCAGGCAGAGGGATGAACGCAGCTCCTGTGCGACCAGCCTTGTCTGTACAGCCAGCACATCCAAGAGGGAACAAGGGCAGGGAAGCCTCTTGGCATTTACTCTTTCCTCTTACAGCTTAACAGCCAATTGGTACCAGTAAGTGTGATTGGATCATATTCATATTTATATTTATATTTATATTTACACTTATATTTACATTTACATTTGTATTTATATTTTCTACTGCATACCCACTGTCCTGGGTTAAGGTGTTCCCTTAGAATTCAGGCACATCAGACTGGGTATGCAGTGAAAGGTCTATCTAATGGGGCCAAACGCCCAGATCCTGCTGGGGTCACCCGTGGCTCATGCAGGCACTGCGGGTTTCACTTCTGGTCCCAGCTCACTTCTGGGCCTGAAGGATGCTCAGAAGAGCTCACGCTGTCTCCCAGCCACGGTGGAGGGGCTAAGCGACTGAGGGAGCATGGGGCAGGGAAGGGACCCACCTCTCTGCACCTCGAGGCCCCTCCTCCTGGAGTGGTCGTGACACGGAGCCTGAGGCTCTTCTGATGACCGCCTGCCACGTGGCTGTGCCTGACCATTTGCTGTCTTGGATCCTCAGTCCCTTCTCTGTCAAACAGAGATAATAGATCTCCCTCTCTGAGGAGCTCTGAGAAGAGGAGATTTGAGCAGAGTCTCAGCCTCCTGCCTGGGAAACGGTCGGTGCTCAGTTCGTGTGAATTCTCCCTTCCCTCCGGCAGAAATGGCCCAACACTGAACCTCACGACCACCGGTCCTGTCTCCGTGTCTGCTGCCTGCCTACACGCCAGAAGAGAAAGCGTGGGGAAGGAGGGAGGGAGGACTCCCCGCCACCGGCCTGAAAGCCATTTGTGACCATCGTTCCCTCTGAGCACGGGTCTGGAGGAGGCGCCGGGAGAGAGACTTTTTATTGCATATCCTTCTGTACTGCATGTATTTGTACCAGCTGTATGAGCGTTTTCATAATAATAAAAAAGGGAAAACCTGTCTTCCTATTGGGATAATCATCATTAAGTGAGAGTATGTTTCATTGTCTATTAAAGTGACATTTCTGCAAGACTGGGCATTATATAACCTCAGTAGCAGTGAATTTGGGCTCACACATAGAAGCACAGTGCATCGCTTCTGTCGTCAAAGGGACTCTTTCCCCGTCCCATTACCACCACAAACGTACAGGGTATTTGTTGGAAAATACTTTTTCTGGATGCTCCGGCTTTAGGTAGGGATGGACCCCCAAAGCCCCTCCAGCTCTCAGGTTTGCAATTCCAGAGAGAATAGACACGGGGCCAAATCAAAGGAGTTTCCCAAGTCAGAAAATGAAAGTCTGGGGAACCAAACGTGTTGGTCAAAGGCAGGACGACTGGGCATCAGGAAGTGGCAACATTTTACAAAGGTAATCTAAGCATCGCTTGGCTCTAAGTTTCGTTGAAAATTCTGCAATCTCTTTCCACTAATGAAAAGGTCTCACATGAAGGGAAAAAATGATTAATTATGAATTCAACTGCAATGTCCTAATTATTAAAAATATTAAATTTAATTATTTAGAAAATATTTAGTCACAGCTTATGTTCATCTAGGGAAGGAGATTTTAAGACCCCAACATAATTAGAAATTACATTACATTATTAATTTAGCGCTCTGGGTTTTGTTGTGAGTTTTTTTTTTCTTTTTTCTTTTTTTTCAAAACGTTACTTTAACTTCTTTGATTTGATGCCCCTGCAGCCCAGAGTGTAGGGAAGATCATCACACTGCTAGGGGTCGTAAGGGCACAGGCAGGAAGGATGGGGACACGGTAAGTGGTGTCACTGCCTTTCGATGTTATTGCTGGTGCCACTCCGGGAGCATGAGGTTTTAAGAAAATAAAACCACCGAACACAAGAAGAAACAACCCTCTGCAAGGGAGAACCCAGCGCGGACAAAGTCAAGTTAAAAATCGAAACTGCAAAGCCTCAGACACAGGGACGATCAGAAGCAGAATACAAAACTATCTTTGTTTCGTCCGCTCACAGAAAGAGACGGGGGGAAATGCATATCAGCACGAGGAGGGAAGGAGAGAAACTCAAAACTGACGAGGCAGATCTGAAGAAAAAGGGAAACGGAATGTCTCGAAACAAAAACACAATAATCAACATTTACAAGTCAATGTAAAGGAAATATCAGACAGTCACAGAGAGAAGTGGCGAACTGAAAGATAAATGAGAAGATGTCACAAAGATACCGGAAACGGGATACAGAGGCGGAGGTGTGGGGAGGGGACGGTGGCTCTGGGTCTGAGTTCAGGAGGGAGGAGGGGAAGGAGGCAGCGGGGGCCCAGCTCGCCCCAGGACGTTTGCACACTCAGAAGGACCGCAGGGAGAAAGGGAGGGCCTCAGCAGCAGTGGCAGAAGAGGAGAAACTACAGTTACCCCGACGGCTGATCTCTCAACTGCAACAGTAAGTCCCAGGAGACACGGGCCCAATATTTTCAAGTGCTGAGAGAGAATAGCTGTCAACGTAAAATCGTGCATCCGGCAAAAAAAGTCTTTCAAGGAGGAGGATGAAATGAAGGCATTTTCGGCAGCAAAACAAACACCAAACCAAACCCGAGTCGGTTCACTCCCGGCAAGACTCTATTAAGGAGGCTCCTCGAGGATGGGCTTCAGGCCGAGGGGTAACGAGCCCAGAAGGAAGGGGTAACGGAAAGGGGAGGAAGGCTCCTTCGCTCCTCACCTCCTCAAGGAGGCCTCGGCCTTCCCCGACGAGCCTCAGGGCGGATCCTGGGGTTCATCTTTCACACCTCCCCACCCCCGCCCTGTCCCTCAAAGCACCACACAGTGGGACGACTTATGCCAACAGACAGGTATCCTCTCTCGACTCCGGAGGCTGGACGGCTGAGCTGAGGTGCTGGCGGGCCCGGGTTCTCCGTGAAGGCTCCAGGGAAGGGTCCTTCCTGGTTCTTCCCCGTGTCCGGTGTTTGCTGGGAAAGCCTGGCCGCCCTGGCCTGACGGCATCGCTCCAATCTTCCCTCTCATCACCCCACACCCTCCTTTGCAGGTGTGTCCATCCTTCCTCTTCTTAGAAAGGACACCAGTCATATTGGCTCCAGGGCCCATCTTACTTCACCACGACCTCATCTTAACTCGACGACATCGGACAAGGCCTTATTTCCATATTAGGTCATGTTCACAGGTACTAGGGGTTAGGACTTGAACACTTCACAACTAGAAATACCACCTCTGTGCTGATGACATACACATTTAAAACTCCAGCATGGACTTCCCCCCGCCCCAGCCCCCAAAAAGGCAGTCCTCTGTAGACTTAATTAGAGCGGAAGTTTCTGGGCCTGTCTTGTATCTGCTTTTGATATACTTTTGCATTTTCTTCTTAAAGAAGGCCCTTAAAATTGTATAAGCTTCAGGCCAACAACAAATGCCTGGATTTTGCCTTTGAAACCCCAGACTTGGGTATCCAACTGCCTAGCTGAATTTCAAGATGTCTCAAGTTCAGTATGTATAAAATGAAACTCCCATTCTTGCCCCCACACCTGCCCCTGCTCCTCCTATAGCTTACCCATCTCAGTGGATGGGTATTCCATCTTCTAACTGCTCAGGACGAAACCCTCTGAGACATACCTGACTCCCCTCACACCTGATCCTTGAAGAAACCTATTTATGCCATCTGCAGATTGAACCCAGTAGTGGACCCCTTCTTGCCATCTCCCTGACTACACCCTGGCCCTGGTCACTGCCATCTCTTGCCTGGATTATTACACTCACCTCCTAAGTGCCCCCGCCCCCATGCAGTGGAGTGAATGTTTGTACCCTCCGTTCATATGTTGGGATCCTCACCCCTGATCTGATGGTAGTCAGAGATGGGGCCTCTGGGGGATGATTAGGTCATAACAGCCAAGCCCTCACAAACAGGACAAGTGTCCTTACAAAGGGGCCTCCGAGAGCCCCCTCACCATTCCCACCATGTGAGGATACGTTAAAAAGTCAGCAGTCTGCAACCTGCAAGAATGACCGTGGTCTCACCATACCATGATGATAATACTGATCACGGACCTCCAGCCACCACAGCTGAGAGGAATTTAAAATTTAGAATCCATCCCATCTATGGTCCTTTGTTATAGCAGCCCAAACTAAGACACCCTGTTCCCATCCTTCTTTCTGCCCGCACAGTCTGTGGTCAACATAGCGGCAAATACAAGGCAGACCCCACTGTCGGTAGGCTCAGACCCGTCCAGTGGCTCTGCACTCAGGGTAGAAGCCAAAGCCCCTGCCCTGCACAGCCCACAAGGCCTGCTGGGACCTGGCCCTCCACCTCTCTCTCTGCTCTGCTTTCCTCACTCACTCTGCCCAGCCCCAGTGCTCTCCCTGCTAACATTGAACATGCCACGGGTGCTCCCACCTCACCACTTCCATGTTCCTCCTCCAGTGGGCACATCTCCCTTCCTCGGCCCTTCAGCCTTCACTCAGATCTCTCGGCCTCCCAGAGGCCAACGCTGACCACCCCAACCCTAGACACCTGTGCTTTGCCCTTCTCTCTCCTGCATCCTGTTCTTCCATTTTCCCAGGGTAGTTATTCCTTTCTAACCTCTCACATAATTAAATCACATGGATTATGTTCCCGGTTTACAACCTGCCATCCCTCCGGCTGGAATGCAAAGCCCACAGGGTGGGAACCTTCCTCTTTTCCAGCCACTGTGTATCCCAAGTGCCTAGAACAGTGCCTGGCACACAGTGTTCAATACGCATCTGTCGAAGCAAAGAATGAAAATGTTAGCTGTGTAAATGATAATGATAATAATGTCTATCTAGCAGGGTATAAAATAATCGAGATATGCTCACCACCTTCACAGCAAGAATATATCAGGTGGATGAGGAGGGTGTGGGTAAGGGTTGGTCATGGCCAAGTTCCTTGCATTTCTTGTGTTGTCTGAGAGGGTGGTCAAACTCTTCATTACCTTCAGACTCAGGTAGGTCAAATAGCTCTGTGAAATTTGTAAGGTAACCATTACAGAAATAGAGGATATGACTTCCAAACCATGAAAAATTTTTAAGGATGGAAAAGGGAAAAACACAAAGCTCAATCAATTGAAAACACGGCAAAAAGGAGAATAAAAAGAAGCATGTGCGTGCACACACACACACACACACACACACACACACACACAAACCCCCAGAACAAATGGAATGTACTAGATGGTAAATATGAGTTCAAACTGATCAATAATTACAGCCAATATAAATAGACTCAATTTTCAAGTTAAAAGAAGAGACTGCCAGCCTGGATTAAAAATAAAATCTTGCGAAATGCTATTTAAACCTGGCATAGCTAAAACATAAGGGAGTGAACTGTTCAAAGTAAAAAGACAGAAAGATATCCACCAAATACTAATCAACAAAATGGATAAAATAGACTTTAAGGCCAAAATCATTACTAGCAATAAAGAGAATCACTACATATTGATGAAGGATTCAATTCAAGGGGATATACACCAATTCCTGAGAAGAGGAATGTGGAGCAAAGCTCTGAAGGGGATGGGGAGCAAACCATGTGGATCTCTGGAGGAAGAGCTTTCCAGGTAGAATATCACAGGAATCTTCACCCTCCCCATGTATCTGGGAACTTTAAAATACTCCAAATAAGCCATGAGTCTTACGGAAGAAATAAAAGTGAAAATTATAAAATACACTGAATTAAATGCCAGCAGACAGGTTACTTACTGATCAAAACATGTGGGTACACCTAAAATAGCACTTGGAGGAAAAAGTCCAGATACATTAAGGGTTATTTTCTTAAAAAGGAAGAATGGGTGAAAATAATGTATTAAGTAATAGGAGAGAAAAGAGTGAACACAAAGGGAAAAAAAATCAACACAAAGAAAGCAGAAAGCAGAAAACACTACAAAGCAGGGCCAGGATTTATGATGTGGAAATGAATATACAATAGAGGGGATCGATGAAATCAAAAGGTGATTCTTTGACAAACCTCTGGCAATTGTCAAGAGGAAAAGAGGGCAAGTACATTTAAACAATATTAGGAACTAAACAGGCACACCAGAGAATGCCGCAAACACCTTTATGCCAGCGAGTTTGAAAACTGGGGTGAAATGGATGAATTGGCTAGAAAAATGCAAATAACTGAGTGTGATTCAGAAAGAAACACAAAGTGGCTGTACCATGTGACATGTCCCCCAGCAGGGTCAAAGCGTTCTAGTCGGGACCAAGGGATTGCATGGCTATTGCCACAGGTGCTCTGCAACAGAGGTGGGCAGACAAGTGCCTGTAGGCAGCCACTTGTTTTTGTAAATAAAGTTTTATTGGCACACAGCCATGCCCATTCATTTATGGCTGCTTTCACAAAAATGGAATTGAGTAGCTGCAGCAGAGACCCACTGTGTGGCCCAGAAGCCTAAAATATTTACTGAATATTTTTTACTAAAAAATTTACTAGAGGCCTAAAATTTACTAAAATTTTTAAGAAAAAATTTGCTGACCCCTGATTTAGAGGAAGACAACGAAAAGCTGAGGGCAAGTAATAGGCAACTGAAAGCTAAGTATGAAGGCCAGACAGTCTTCTGGCTGCAGGGCAGACCAAGCTTAGGATCTAATAAGTAAGTAACTGAACCACAGAGCCAATTAGATGCCCAGCCAACGCATGTTTGTTATGCCAGGGTCAGGGGCCAAGCTGAGAAAATTGGGAATTCTGACACATGGGAAGGAGGCATCTGGAGAGATGCCCCCAAAGATTTTGATTCTCCAAGACAACTCAGAATCTCCCAAGCCTGTAGGACTGCCCACCCTTCCCTAGGTAGAGCCAGTGCCCCCATGCTGCTGGAAAAACAATGCAAATCCCACAACTCAGGATATGTTCCCTACTACTGGGCCTACGACTAGGGTTAGGAGTGGCATAAGCCAAGGGGAATAAGGAAGGACGGGGATTATACCGCAAATTTACTCCAAGTCCTGGCCAAGAAGTACTGGAGGGAAGGAGGAAAGACATGGCGGATGGATTCTGATGAGGGTGCTTGCTCAAAGAGGCCTGACCATAAAGTTGAATAATGAAGAGCATGCAGACCTAGGGGCTCTCTTCTGAGATCTAACACACTGGCAAAGACCCTTGGTGATGGTGTAAACTCTCTACTGGAATGGCTTCCAAAAATATGCAAAAAGAAAGAAAAGTCTAAATGCCAGGAATGCCCCGGTCAATGGCAGAGGAAGGAATAAAAGGGCCCAGGAAGCAGGCATGCTAGAATGGACCCACCACCTGTGGCCAGAACATATGCCGATGAGGCTGCTCCATGGGAAGGACCAGAGGACACACTGTCCTCTAAGGTCATAAGGAATGTGCCAGTGAAGGGTGTCCAGCATCACTACAAAGTTCAGTAGTGGCCATGTCTCCTTTGCAGACCAGGACTGGAGCGCTGAAAGGAGAGGCTGATAGAGAATTTGGCGTGCTGACAGCAATGGGGTGATAGGATGTCAAAGCAGTAGAGGTGGCAACACCCAACTGCCAGAAGCCAGGGGTCACAATTATTAAAGATCAGAGGAACAGCCAAAGATGTGCAGAGCGTTACAGAGAAGGTCACTAAAACACAGAGCAAGAAAGATGGGAGGCTGGCAAGGCTATTCAACAGAAGAACTCGGTGATGGATGCCTGGGGAGCTGAAGGCAGGGAAATTACCCCTATAAAAAGTCATAATCCCTTACCCGGTCTGTAGATCTGAGCTAGTTTTTATGCCTGGAACCCACTAGAAGAAGAGATGGCCAGGTATCCAAGAAAACAGACTCTGCCATTCCACAGCAAGAATATACACTGGGATGATCCTCCTCAGTCCTTCCTCCTGCCATTTTTAAGGTTATCTGTGCACCCACTGTGTATAATCAGAAGTTTGAGGACTGTTGCTGGAAACAGAGTCTGAGTTAATATCGAGACTCAGAGACCCCAAGTGTCATTATGTTCCCCCCTCATTAGACTCCTGCTCAAAGTCCACCCAAAGTGGGTCTGCTGGGTCTGTGATCTATCTGATGGTCGTTTCCCCCATCCTCAAATGTGTAATCAGGATTAACCTACTTGGAAGTTGGTGTAGCCCCACAGTGGGCTCTTGGTCTATGAGGTACAATGGGGGGAGGCCAAGTGGAAGTCTCTGAAACTATCTCCCTCCTCGTGCTAACTAAGACAGCAAACTAAGAGCAGTATTACATCCTAGGGGGATGGTGGAGACAAGTATCATCCTTAAGGATCTAAAGGAAGCAGGGGTGGTTGTCTCCTTTATGTCGTTACTTTTTTTTAAATATATTTTTAAGGTTTATTCTTGAGAGAGAGAGAGAGAGAAATACAGAGCATGAGCAGGGGAGGGGCAGAGGGAGAGGGAGACACAGAATCTGAAGCAGGCTCCAGACCCTGAGCCCGACGCAGGGCTCAAACTCAAGAACCACAAGATCATGACCTAAACCGAAGTTGAACACTTAGCTGACTGAGCCACCCAGGCACCCCACCTTTATGTCGTTACTTAATTCAGTAGTGTACCTCCTGCAGAAACCAGATGGATCCTGAACTATGACCATAGGCTACTGCAAACTCAACTGAGTGGCAGCCCCATCTGATCCACAGCTATCATTTCAGATGCCTTTCCTAGAACAGAAATTATTGTGGCCTCAGAGACATGGCATAGGGTGACTGAATTTGTGACTGTGTTCTTTTCTATCTCAATCAGAAAAGACCAGAAAAGGTTTTCATTCACATGGAATAGATAAAAGTATTCATTTACAACAAACAAAATCTCTCAGCAAACTGGGGAACTTCCTTAATCTGATAAAGAATGTATTTCAAAACTTTATAGCAAATATTATAATTAAAGATGAATTATTGAAAAATTTCCCTCTGATATCAGCAAGACAAGGATGTCTGCAATCACCATTTCTCTTTGATATTATACTGGAGGTCCTAGCCAGCATAATAAGGCAGGGGAAAAAAAATCAAAGGTAAAAAGATCAGAAAGGAAGGGATAAAACGTTTATTATTTGCAGATGACATGATTATGTACACATATGAAAGAATGCAAAAGATTCAACATTTTAGCCTTTAGATTGAATGAAAGAGTTTAGCCGGATATAAATAAAGTCAATATACAAAAATGAATTGCATTTGTCTGTGTCAGCAGCCATAGAATCACACAAAACAAAATTCTGAAAGATAAGATTCAGGGCAGCATCAAAAATATCACCTGCCCGACAAAAGATACCCAAAACTTTGCAGTTTGTTTTAATCTCATTTAAGACAAGGATCTGATTTTGCTCACTGGTGAATGTCCCAGCACTTGGAACATGCCTGAGACAGAATGGGCGCTCGATAATTATGAGCTGAATGAATATGTGTATGTGACGCCCATTATATTTTCCCTCTTTACTGTCTAATAGATCTTCATGTCACTTCCTTGGATAAACCTTCCCTCAACCTGCACCACATTAGGTTGTCATATGTTTGTAACTTCTCTTTCCAAGTGCCCCCCCACAATGGTACTTAAGTAATGAACTGTTAACTGCTCAACATCGGCCTTCCCCACTGGAGTGTAGATCCCAAGAGGACAGGAAATGTACTGGGTACAAGGACCCCCCCCCCCACCATATTCTTTGACTGACTAATTTAATGAATCAAACTTGTCTGAGATTCAATAGTGCCCCTGAGTGTCCTCAGCCCCCATTTCCACCCATCCAACAACACACATGACTTTGTGTTGTCTCATCTCTCCCAGTTTTCCTCCCAGTCTTCACCAGTCACCATTCATTCACTCGCTCACTCAGCCAATGTATTCCGGGACACCTGCCTATGCCAGGTGCTTGCTGGGACCCAGGGATGCAGCGGTAAGGCACTCTGCACCCTTACCGCTGGTCTTCATCGGTAGCAGGCGGGGTCACAGCAGAACAGCAGGGAAGAGAAGGG
Organism: Leopardus geoffroyi; assembly: GCF_018350155.1. NCBI lineage: Eukaryota > Metazoa > Chordata > Mammalia > Carnivora > Felidae > Leopardus > Leopardus geoffroyi. Next base: position 4,994,502 of record NC_059328.1, on the reverse strand, counting down.
TTCTCCCTTTTTACACTTCATGTAACCCCCAAAATAGCTGAGGAAAAACATTCCTCCTCTCCTATTTGTCACGTCCAATAATCCTCTCCCACGGAATTCCAATTTGGTAGCTCTCTCGGGTGAGCAGTCATCGAAGGAAACCCCATTAATACAGTCAGAGCTCGCACTAGCTGTGATTCATTTAATACCAAAATGGAGGAGAGAAATCAATAATACTTAGCTCTGGTCACATTACATTTTTCTTTAACCAAAGTAAGTGTCTCTCATAAATATCCCCCTAAAATGGTCATGAAATTCACTGCCCTCCTCCCAATAAGTTTGCCCAGTGTTGCGTTTCATTCAGGGTATACCAATGACCCCCCATGGGAGGCTCCTGGCCAGGATGTCACTGACAAAGTTCACATCCCCCAGTGAAGCCTCTACCAACCCACTCAATGTGAGGAAGGTGTTGTGCTTCCCTGAATCACTGCCATGTAATTTCTGCCTTTTTGGGAGGAACATGGCCTGTTCTTTGAACAGCAGTATGTTCCAAGCCAGGGAAGGGGCCCCTTGGCACTTCCCGGGAGCACTGGGCTCTGACATTGCCGTGCACATGCTTCCTTTCCCTTTCAAGCATGCGAGCTCCACACACCTGCCCATCTGCCAGAGCTTCCTCCCACCCTATGCCAGGCAGGTGGTGCAGCAGCCAGCAGGGCCTCCTGAAGAAAAGGCCTCCATGAGGAAAAGCATTTGCCTCTACCCAGGGCTTTAAAACAGATCTGTCCAAGATTGGGCAGAAACAGAGAAAAACCAATAAAACTTAGCTCTGGTCACAAGACATTCTTCTTTAACCTATGCTCAGGGTCTCTCATAAATATTCCCCGAAAGAGTTGTGAACCCTGCTGCCCTCTGCCTCATGGTTAAGTTGTGCAATGGTGTGCTCCATTCGGGATATACCGGTTGACCACCCAGGAGAGGTTCCCAGCTAACTTGTCACCGAGCAAGAGAGCAGGCTCAGATGTGACACCTGCCACATGGATGCCATTCACCTCCACTGCTTTCAGCCCTTTGAGGTCTCCTCCACCTCCTGGGTTTGAAATCACAATTAAGAGACACCAGCAAACTGCTCTTTCGACTCCCTTAAAGGCCCCTTTGACTGGGCGGTCTACCAGAGGCAATATGAGCAAAGCTGTGGACAGGTTCAGTGTGTGCCAGGCACTGTCCTAAGTGGCGTACCTGTTTTCGTGTATATGACCCTCGCGCTGATACTCACGTCATTCCCATTGTGCAGATGCGGACAGGTTCCTACAGAGAGGGTAACTAACCTCTGAAAGGTCACACAGATCCATCAGAGATCATGCATCCTTCCAAGCTGACCTAGGCAGCTCCAAGGTTCTGGGCTCCAGGCTGAGGCAGGGTGAGCAGGGTGAACAGACGCTCTGAGCTCAGCTTCCTTGGGCCAAGCACCACCTCAGGAGCCCATCTGGACCTCCTTTCTACTCCTGCATGCCTGTTCCTATCCCTTCCCAATCTGAGGCCTCCCTGCCCCTGTGCCCCCAGCAAGGGGCTGCTTCCCTTCCCACAGGCTCGGTCCCAGGTGGAGGGAGAAGAAGGACCACGCTCCCCATGGAAGGTGCAGGTTCTCCCAGGACCGGGGTCCACATATCTGTCATGTGTTTCTCTTCCACCCCTTGTACTCCCAGCGACAGGACAGAACCTGCCGGGCTTGGAGCCCCATGCTGCAGCCAAATGAACAAAGGACTCTTTCCCTTCTCCCAGCTTTCACATACTACTGCTCCCTCAGTTGTTTTGGGACAGTCCCTTCTGCCCCAAGTCTCATCTCAAAAGCCACCGCCTCTGAGAATTTCCCCGATTCCCCGAGGGGGCCTGAGAGCGGCTTCTCCCCTGCCCTCCAGGTGCGCACACCCTTATCCATTGCGGTTCTTGCTATAGGCATGTGTGCACCTCTTCTGGAAATGGGAGCTTCCTGCCTTGTTGGGAGGAACATGGCCTGTTCTTTGAACAGCCAGAAGGCCATGTCTTTCATTTCTGCATCCTTCAGCCAAACAAGCAAATGATCTGCGACTAAATGAATGAACAGAATTGTTACTGATACTAGAGGTAATAGTAAAGCCATTCAGTAAGTGCTCTATAAATGGTATAAGCAACATTAATAGATACCATTTATTAAGCACTTATTGTGTGTCGGACATTATGCTAAAAACTTCACATGTGTTATCTCGTTTAATGTCTAAAGTGTGTGTACTGGGTTGAACAGCATCTCCCCCAAATTTACGTCCACTCTGAACTTCTAATGTGACCTTATTTGGAAATAGGGTACGTGTAGATGTAATTAGTTGAGGTTCTCGTCAGTGTAGGGTGGGCCTAGAGTCCAATGACCAGTGTCATTAGAAGAAGGCCATGTGAGGACACAGAGGAGGAGACAATGTACTGAGAGAAATACACAGGGAAAAGCCAAAGGCAGAGAGTAGAGTGATGTGTCTATAAGCCAACCTGGAAAAGGCAAGAAAGGGTCCTGAACTAGAACCTTCAAAGAGCATGGTCCTGTTGAACCTTGATTTGGACTTCTGGCCTCCGGAACTGCAAGAGAATAAGTTTCTGTTGTTTTAAAACCCCCAGTTCATGGTAATTTGTTATGGCAGTCCTCGGAAATAAATACCACATCCTAAGGGGTAGAATGCCCACATCTGGCAGGGAAGGCATTCAAAGTTCAGAAAGGTTTTTCCTAGTTTTCCAAGTTTGCCCAGCTAGTAAGTGACAAACCAGGTCAAAGCCAGATCTGGCTGCTTCCCAAGAACCACTCTGAACTGTTGAACTGATCTACACTGGCAGGAAGAAGTGAAAAGGCAACCGTCCTCCTCCTTGGTTTGTACGTCTCAAGTGCTTTACACAGAAAAGAAAGACAGACCCAAATTCTGCCTCCCCAACACACGGGCCCAGGCCAAACCCTACACTTCATACACAGAGAAGTGTCTTGAACTGACAACAGTGATAATGTGTCTGCGGCTCCAAGCCCTGAATGTCCCCCTCTTGGGAAGCTCAGAGTCCTAAGGTGTGTGGGTAGACATCCGACATGAACCTCAGCCCCAGCGCTGCTCTGAAAGTCAACAGCTGACAATTGCTTTCCAGGAGAAGGAGCAATGAAATTGAACCTTCGAGCATGTTCTCATTCACTCTCTGGGCTTGCTGACACCCATCAGTGACCTGCAGGTCCAAAACCCCTTCAACATCCTCACCCCTGGCCTCTCTTTCTCTGAATCTAATCATACATCTTGTGGATGTCTCAGGGTTGTGTCTGCCCTTCAGCCAGAGAGTTTCAGGATGATTAAAACTTGGGGATTCTCTCTGAGACTTGGAAGGAGGGCAGGTTCCCTGGGGGTCAGAGGCTGTTACTATTAGATCTCAGATGTACAGCAAAGTACTTTAGGCTTTCTGCCTGAAGCTCAGCCACATAAATATAGAATTGGGGGCAGGGGAGTTATATTCCAGAGGCAGAAATCTATAACTGTCAGAAACATGAAAGATTCATCAATGGCACATGGAATCAGTTACCTAAATTGTGAAATCTAAGTCACAATTCCATTTGTTATATGATGATGTAAAAGCACAGCTCTCTTCCTCTGCTTTCCTTTTCTCCCCCCATCACAGCCTACTACCACATTCATTTGAGAATTATTGGGACGCAATACTTAAAAGACACCGAGGTTCCATAATTAAAAGAAGCAACAAAGCCTCATCTGGAGATAGTGGTTGAGGACCACGGACAGCACCACAGACCAGCTCCCCAGGACTCCATCCCTGTCTGGCAGTGGGAGCTACAGTTTTTGACCCAGGCAGGGTTGTGTACAAACAGCCCCAGAGACTGCTGTCCTCTCCAGAACTGGCACACAAGGAGCTGCTGTTGGGAAAACCTTCTGTTGAAGGATACACCTCCTAGTAGTGGAACAGCTGCCACACCTGGGGGAAGGAAGATTCATGGGGCTCCCAGCTAAAGAATAGCACCAAGGGATACAAGTAGCTGGAAGGCTGACTTTAGGTCTCTGTAAGAACTTGCCAGGAACTGAGCTGTTCAGCCCTTGAGTGGATCTTCTCAATGGAATGGGCTTCCACTCACTGCAAACAACCACCTCTTGGGAAAAATGGGGTGGGCTGCTCGGCTTGCCCTGAGTGGGAGTTCAGATTCCTGACATCAAAAATGCCTTCATAACATGGAACTCTTTTTTTTATGTTTTTATTTTATTTTTGAAAGAGAGACAGAGTGTGAGAGGAAGAGTGGCAGAGAGAGAGAGGGAGACACAGAATCTGAAGCAGGCTCCAGGCTCTGAGTCACCAGCACAGAGCCCGACACGGGGCTCAAACTCACGAACCGCAAGATCATAACCTGAGCCAAAGTCAGACGCTTAATTGACTGAGCCCCCCAGGAGCTCCCAAAACATGGAATTCTTTAATTAAGTGGCCCTGTAGTGCCTTTGACAGCTCCTTCTGCCCTCACGTGACCCTCTGCCCTGCTTTCTAACTGCCTACCCAAAGATGATGAACCGCTACAATGAACTGGCTCACCCTCCTAGCCTGTCCTCCTGCTTTTTCATATATTGTCTCCCACACACCCTTCTTCCCTAGTATATATCAAGTTAAATTTGTAAACACAATTTTAAGGACATCTAAGATTCTTGAAGGCAATCTGACAGTATGTATCAAAAATCGATACATATTTTGATAATATGTATCAAAATAAACCTACCCAAGCTCTGGTTGTAATACAGTAGAGTAAATATGATGTCACTCACTCCTATTCTCGGAAATCACTCCCAAACACTCAAGAGAACAAGACAAATACAAACTCTAGGCTTGATAGCCAGAAAACTCTCTCTACTCTTATACAACAGTGTCTGAAGAATGCAGTAAGATCTAACCAGGGTATGGGAAGATGCTCAAAGAGGATGTCTACACCTGAATATCAGGCAAAGCCTGTAGAGCATAGCTCATCACAGCAAAGAGCATATATCCTGAGGCACAAAACCTACTAGTTTGTGTTTGGAAATGGAAACAGGATTCATAGACAGATAGCACAGAACTGTCAGGACTCACAGGCTGGTCCAGAAAACTGAATGTGGGAGACTAGAACAAGAAAAATTTCAACTTTCATGGAAAAGATACATAAATGTTGGAATTACCTGACCAAGACTTAAAATCAATTATTATAAAAATATTCCAGGGGCACCTGGGGGCTCAGTTGGTTAAGCACCCAACTTCGGCTCAGGTCACAAACTCACAGTTTATGAGTTCTAGCCCCGTGTTAGGCTCTATGCTGACAGCTCAGAGCCTGGAGCTTGCTTTGGATTCTGTGTCCCCTCTCTCTTTATTTATCTCTCTATCTCAAAAATAAATAAAGGTTAGGGGCACCTAGGTGGCTCACTTGGTTAAGCATCCAACTTTGGCTCAGGTCATGATCTTGCAGTTCATGAGTTCGAGCCCTGCATCGGGCTCTGTGCCGACAGCTCAGAGCCTGGAGCCTGCTTTGGCTTCTGTGTGTGTGTGTGTGTGTCTCTCTCTCTGCCACTCCCTCCCTTACACTCTGTCATTCTATCCCTCAAAATAAATAAATGTTAAAAAAAAATTTTTTAATAATAATTTAAAAATAAATAAAGATTAAAAAAATTTTAAAATAAAAAGATATTCCAAGAAGTAAAGGTAAAACACTCTTTCAAAATGTAAACATAAAGAGTCTCAGAAAATAAATAAAGAATATAAAGAAGAACCAAGACATGACAAACCTAAATGCGTATGCACCTAACAAAAAAGCTTCAAAATACATGAAGCAAAACTCAAGAGAAATGAAGGGAAAAACACAAAAACCCACAACTCCATTAGAGGCTTTAATACTTTTCTCTCAGTAATAAAAGAATAAGTAGACATAAAATCAGCAAGGACATTAATCAAAACTGAATTACACCGTGAACCAACCAAATCTAATTGATATTTATAGGACATTCCACTCACCAACAGCAGAATGCACTCTTTTTAAGTGTTCATGAAACATTCACAACAAAGATCTTATAATTTGTCATAAAACAAATCTTAAAATGTAAAAGAACTGAAATAATATGAAGTATGTTCCCTGATGACAATGGACTTAAACCAGAAGTCAATAACAGAAAGATAATGGAAACATCTGCAAATACTTGGGAATTAAAAAGACAACTCTTTTAAATAACCTATAGGTGAATAAGAAAGTCTCAAGAAGGCTCATAATATAATATAAAATACATTAAACTACATAAACAATTAAAATATAGCATATTAAAACTTGTAGGATGCAGCTAAAGCAGTACTTAAAAATAAATTCATAGCATTAAATGCTTATAGTAGGAAAAAAAGAGAAAGGTCTCAAATCAGTAATGTAAGCCTCTACCTTAAGAAACCAGCAAAATGAGAGCAAATTAAGCCCAAAGTAGGCCAAAAGAAAAAGATAATAAATATAAGCATGAAAACAAGAGAGAAACTAAATGAAAGCAAAAGCTGGTTAACTGAAAAATAAATAAAAGAAAGGTCAATGATTAACAAAGAAAAAAGAAAAAAGACACAGGAATGAGAGAAGAGTTATCACTACAGACCCTACAGACATGAAAAAAGCAATAAAGGAAACAACTAACAACTCTGCATACATAAATTCAATAAGTTGGATGAAATGACCCAATTTCTTGAAAATTACAAACTACCAAAATTAACTCAAAAAGAAATAGGTAACCCGAATAGTTCTATAACCATCAAATAAGTTGAACTTGTAATTTAAAACCTTCTGAAAAAATAATTCTGTAGGCCTAGATGGTTTCACTGGCAAATTCTACCAAATGTTAAAACAAAACAAAACAAAACAAACAAAAACAAAAACAAAAACAAAAAAAACCCAAAAAACAGAAACCTGATTCTTCACAATCTTTTCTAGAAAGCAGAAGAGAAAAGAACATTCTTCTGGATTCATTTTATGAGACCAGCATTACTTTGATACCAAAACCAGACAAAGATAGTATAACAAAAGAAAACTACAGATCAGTTTTCCTCTGTAATATGGATGCAAAAACCCTCAACAGAATATTATGAAATGAAATTCAGCAATATATAAGTAGAGTAATATACTATGACCCAATGGATGTTATTCTGGGAATGTAAACCTGGTTCAATATCCATGAATCAATGTAATCCACCATATTAACAGTTTAAAGAAGCAAATCCATATGGTTATATCAATTGATGAAGAAAGAACATTTGAAAAAATTCTTCATCCGTTCATAAAAAAAGTCTCAGCCAAATAGGAATAGAAGGAAACTTCCTCTCCAAATGAAGGGCACTTGTAAACAAACAAACAAACAAACAAACAAACCCACAACTAACATTATCCTTAATGTTGACAGACTGAAAGCTTCCCCTCTAAGACTGGTTCAGGTCAAGGACTCTCACAACTCTCAAAACTCCTATTAGCATTATATGGAAGTCTTAGCCAATGCAATAAGACAAGAAAAAGAAATAAAAGTCATGTAAATTGGAAAAGAAGCAAAATGGTCACTGTTTTCAGACAACATGATCGTCTATGTAGAAATTTCCAAGAAATCTACCCCCAAAATTAAAATTCTTAGATCTCAGGTGAGCTTAGCAAGGTTACAGGTACAAGGTCAACAGACACAAAAAATCAGTTGTATTCCTATATGCTAGCAATGAACCATTAGAAGCAAACAAACAAAAAAGTTTAAATACCATTTACAATAGATCCCAAATTTTGAAATACTTAGGACTAAATCTGAGCATTTTTTTTACGGGATCTATTGTGTGTACTGAAAACTACAAAATACTGGTGAAAGAAATCAAAGCAGACCTAAATAAATGGGGATATCTATCACAGTCATGGATTAGAAGACTCAGCATAGTAAAGTTTTCTCCAAAGTGATATATAGATTTAATGCAATATCAGTCAAAATCTAGCAGGAATTTTTGTAGGTATAGACAAGCTGATTCATAAATTCATATCAAAAGGCAAAGGAACTAAGATAGCCAAAATGATTCTGAAAAAGAAAACAAGTTGGAGAAATTTCATTATATAATTCAAAGACTTATTATAAACCATGTAATCAAGACACTGTAGTATTAGTGAAGTGATAGACATATAGATCAATGGATAGGATGTAAAGTCCAAAAATAGACCCTCAATGATTCAACAAAGGTGCAAAGGCAATTTAAAAAAGAAAGGATCATGTTTTTTTTTCAACAAGTGGTGGTGTAACAATTGGGCATCCATATACACAAAAGGAAAAAAAAAGAATCTTGACCTAAACCTTGAAAATAGATCATATATCTAAATGCAATTTAAAATATCATACAAGTTTTAGAAAGAAGTGGGAAAAGAATCATGACCTGGGGCTAAGAAGATTTCCTTGACATAACTCCAAAAGCAAGATCCTTTTTAAAAATTAATAAATTGGGGGCGCCTGGGTGGCTCAGTCGTTGGAGCGTCCAACTTTGGCTCAGGTCATGATCTCACAGCTCATTGAGTTTGAGTCCTGTGTCAGGCTCTGTGCTGAGAGCTCAGAGCCTGGAGCCTTCTTTGGATTCTGTCTCCATCTCTTTCTGCCCCCTCCCTGCTCTCATACTCTCTCTCTCTCTCTCTCAAATATAAATAAACATTACAAATTGATAAATTGGACTGCCTCAAAATTTTAAGGATTTTCATTCTGTGAAAGGCACCCTTAAGATAATGAAAAGCCAAGCTATAGACTGGGAAAAAATATTGGCAAATCGCATTTACAACTCAATAGTAAAAAAAATTTTTAATGGAAAGAAAACCCTAGACCCTTCACTTAAAGAGGATATAGGAATGGAAACTAAGCACACGAAAAGTTGTTAAACATCACTGTCCATTAAAGAAATGCAAATTAAAACCACAATGAAATGCCAGTCTACACCTATCAGAATAGTTCATTAAAAACATCAAAAAATAAAGTAAAAAAAATAAGATTAATTAAATATTTACCATATGACACAATAATCCCACTCCTGAGTATTTACCATGGAGAAATAAAAACTCATGTTCACACCAAAACCTATACACAAATGTTTGTAGCAGCTCTATTCATAATCACCAAAAATGAGTTTATTCAGTGAACGAGTAGGTGAATGGTAGTATATCCACACAGTGGAATACTACTGAGCATAACAACTTGGATGAATCACAGAGGCATTCAGCTGAATGAAAGAAGCCAGTCTCAAAGGTTGCACACTGTATGATTCCATTTATAAGACACTGTGGAAAGAACAAAACCATGGGGATGGAGATCAGATCAGTGGCTGCCAGTTTCAGGGTGGGGTAAGAGTGTGACTACAATAAAAATACCAGCCAGGGCTTACTTTTAGGTCTGGGCACTTGTTCTAAAGTTCATTCGAAAAATGAACAAGCAAGAGTAGCTAAGAACATTCTGGAAAAGAGGAGTAATAAAAGGAGACTCATTCCACGTGTACAGAAATGTATTCTCTATAAATACAATAACAAAGAGAGTGTGGCAATAGAGCGTGAGCAGACAAATCATGGAAACAGTATAGAATGGCCAAAAATAGATCAAAATACAATTGGGAATTTAGTATACAATAGAGAAGGTGCATGATAATCAATAGATAAAAAAAAAGACAGATTAATTCAATAAATAGTTTGGAGGCATTTGAATAGCTATCTGGGGGAGGGGGAAAGTATACACTGACTTTAATAAATTCCAGATCAGTCAAAGATTTAAATTAAGAACAGAATGAAACCATTCAAGTACTAGGATAAAGTGAGGTTTTGTATAATTTTGGAGGAAGAAAAGGCTTCTTTCACTATGCCACACATGTTGGAAACCGTAAAAGAAACAACTGTTAAATTGCACTACTTAAAACTCTTTTTGAACACGTAGAAAAAAAAATTTAATCAAAAAACATAGAAATTATTTATGATATATATCATGGAAGAAAGGCCAATTTCTGTAATATATAAAAAGCTTCTCCTAGCCAATAAGAAAAATACCAATAGTCTAATACACAATTTTACAAATATGTGAATACGCAGTTCATAACAAAAAATGCTCAACTTCTTAACAGTATGATAAGTGCAAAGTCCAACCACAAGATAACTGTTCACACATGTAAGAGCCATACAAAACAGTATGATAACTTGACGTTTTGGCAAGGATGTGAGGAAACAGATAGATAATGTTGGTTGGAATGTAATTTAATTCAGCATCTACCCATTAACAGAGTGGCGATTCCATTAACTTTGGTACATTCATTCTGTTGAATACCAACTCCCAACTCAAGCCCTTTCACTTGCTATCATAACAGGAAAGCTTCTCCCCCAGATTTCCCCGGGGCTCCCTGACCCTTCAGTTCTTGGCCCTCACGTCCCCTCCTCAATGGAGTCTTCTCCGACCTCCCAGTTTACAATTGTACCTGCTTCCCATGCCTTTTCTCTGTTATATTTTTCTTAAATGATGCCCATTGCCATGTATTTTTTCATTATTTACTGCCCATCTCCCCTCTCTACAATGTGTGTCAACAAGGGCGCCTGTGTCTTTGACACCTAGAAAAATGCTGGACACAGAGTAGCTGCTCAGTGGTACTTCTTACTAAGAATGAGGCAGCACTACATGTACTAACAGAAGCCGATATACACGTCATAGTGTTAAGTTTAAAAAGCAAGGTGCAATACATGTGTGAAGTATCCTGCATTTGCACAAAGGTAAAGAAAAGAAGTGTCCACCTCTAGAAGGATCAATGAGAAAACGGTAATGTGGTGGCCTCTGGGGACAGGGGGTGGAGGAGGAGAAATGAGAGGTAGACTTACTTTTTACTGTATATCTTTTTCCACCTTTTGAATTATTTATCATGTATTATTCCCTCAAAGTTTGCATAGAGTTTAAAAATGCATAATTTTAAAAATACGAAAGCCCTTTAATCCACAATGCCAATCTAGAAATTTATCATAAGGCAATAAGCAGACAAGCACACAAAACCATGTTCAAGGATATTTCTAGAAGTATGGATAGGAAAACAGTCTAGAAACAACCTATTTAACAATAGAGTAGGTCCCCGCAATGGACTACCATGCAGGTCATAAAAGGTATTTATTTGTATTGATTTTAAAAATTTGTATTGATTTAAATAAAGCTCAGAGTAGAGTGCTGGTTAAAAATGATACTTTTGGGGGAGCCTGGGTTGCTCAGTCAGTTGATTGGCTCTTGGTTTCCATTCTGGTCATGCTTTTGTGGTTCATGGGTTCAAGCCCTACGTTGGGCTCTGCACTGGCAGCATGGATCCCGCTTGGGATTCTCTCTCTCCCTTTCTCTCTGCCTTTCTGCCTCTCTCTCTCTCTCTCTCTCTCTCTCTCTCTTTCAAAATAAATAAACTTTAAAAAATCTCTTTAAAAAGTAAAATAAAAATAGAATAAAAATTATACTTTTGTATGTGTGTGCAAAAATGTGTGTGTCTTTGCACTGGATTGAGGGGAGAGTTTTACTGTTTGCATTTTTACAACAGATTGCTTTTGATACCAAAACAAAGATAATAAATACACTTCCATGTTGGAGAACATACAATGCCTCATTCAAACCTTGCAATGCTGAAGACCATGCTCTTTAACAAGGAAGAAAGTGCCCTTGCCATGATCTCAGCCACTAATTTTGGGCATAAGATAGCAAGAAATCAAGTAATAATAAAGGTGGTTATAATATTAACATTTGCTTAATTTGCACCAGGAACTGCTCTAAATAAATGCTTTTATGCGCAGTAACCTGTATAATGCCCCTAACAACACAAGAGGGAAACAGGGATATGTTCCACTCACGGAGGAAACTGAGTCACGGACTTTGTTCAAAGTCATCCCAGTCTCCCAAGTCACCTGGGTAACCAGCCCTCTCTCTGGACCTCATTCACCCAGGACTGTCATTACTTGGTAATCTGTCCATCTCCCCAACAGATGATGCAGGCTTTCAAAGACCAATTCAAATGTGGATCTTGAGTCTGGCACAGTTCTGAAACACGGCAGATGCTACCAAACCTGTTTACCAAACCCACATTAACGTCAAACAAAGGAAAAGGCACCAAGCAGGGAAGCCCAACACCTGAGAGGTCTTCTCCACGGGGGCTCCCCTGGGGAGGAACGACCCTCCAGAGGGCCTCCCAGGGGGAGAAGCCCACTGTGGGCTCTACCCAGGGAACAGGTGATCACCCAACCCCTCGCAACTTGTGGCGTGTGCACACAGAATTACAGATCTCGAAACTGCAGATGTTATAGGTACACGTTACATGGCTCTCAGTACTGCATATTTATAATTTAGCGGTGTGTAAAAATTTATAAAGGCACAACTAGTGGTTGGTTAATGACAGTTACCGTGGCAGCCCGTATTTAGTATATTTTTCATGTCACAGGAACCCGGCCTGGAACGGAATGGCGCATGCATAAAGCAGGCGACACAAGAGGAGGAATGGGCAAGGGGCTTGGTGACTAGACTCACAAAGACTGTCCCCTCTGTTGTTTCTGAGAGCTGAGCTGCTCCAAAAAGGAGACGTGTGGGCATCTCTCAATGAGCCAGACACACTGAAGCCCACTGCCAGCCAGGCTTCAAAGAGAAAAGCTTTCTGACGGAGAATAATTAAGGCGAGAGACCCCCAAGAGGAAGCGGTTGATGCTATTGCTGTATTGACAAATGCATATTTTATCTTGGAAAAAGAAATCCCCTGCCTTTCCAAAAGTGAGTCCTAAAATAGCTGCCTTTCAAAGACCAGCGTCCTAATCAAGTTTTTATTCATCAGCGGCTGCAGATGAGCCAGAGCGGGTCCTGGAAGTTTACCCCCGAAGCCACGGCTCTGGTCTCACAACTCATCAATTCCGTGCGCTGGATGACAAGGGGCCGGGCCCAGGGGCCGGAATGCCTGCAGCCTGTTATGCAGCTAGAACAGCTCAGCTGCGGGTGGGGCTGGGAAGGCCGGGGCCTCGGTGTTGCGGGAGGTGGAGCTGGCTGGGCGCCATGGTGCTGGCTGCCCTTGCAAAAGGGACGGGAGAGAATGGTGGCCTTGCAGCAGGCATCCCAGGAGTACCCGTTGTCCCCGCCCCGCTCGCCAAGGACGACAAGCGAGCTTTGGCTTTTCCCATCCCCGCCACACTGTGAGCAAGAGACGTGCGGACTTGCGGGCAGATGTCATGAAATCTATCCACAGGCAAAGCTCTGCCAGGCTCCATTCAGGTCACCCAAGGGTCAGGCAGAGCCCAAAGTGCCACCTACAGGCTTAGAAGGATTCTCCCCAGACCTCATCTGGCCAACACCCTACGGTTACCAACAAGGGCTGAGAAACCATAAGACCCCCTTGTGCTCCCCAAATGCAAAGTCAAGGAATTTGATAAACAGAGTCATCTATTTTCACTTAGTGCAACAATTAAAGCAGATCCATATTTTCCAACCATCGCCCTGAACAAGTCAAACCACACTACAAATCAAAAAAGAATAATTAAAACCTACACTTCTCGCAATACCACAGAGTAAAGCAATTACACGACGCTTCTAATGAGCAATTTATGTAATTTAAAAAGTCAGACCCATAATATGCAAAGAACACTTCAAATGAATTACGGCCTGGTGACGTGGTGCACTTTGATCCTGGGGACTGGCCCCTGCCCGCCGTGACTTCTCTGTCACCCTCTCCTCATATTTCTGGGCTCCTGGATAATAGCCATGGAAGATTTTCCGCATAAGCTCAGGCGGCGACTCGTATTTAGAAAGTGCATTTAATACCGACTTGCATAAAGCATGTTGGTAATTGCCGCAAACGTCCAATGTGCACGCTGTATCTCATCTATGATATGCAATTTGGAAGCTGTATTCTAGTAAGAGAACTTTATAACTTGCTGCCATGATAAATACAAGTTTATGGCATAATGGAATTAATATTTACTTTGAGTGCAACACAGACTATTCAAATAAAGTTGCTCTGGAATCACTTTAAACCAGGAGAGCCTGAAAATGTCACCGACCGACATCGGGATTTGAATTCGCTTCCCCTATTGCCCACCAATTACTTACAATCTTTCCATTTTCTGGTTCGATCGATTTCCATACAATTTTCTACACAATTACTGTAGTTAAAAACACTGGTGTTAGATGGGACGTACTAAATGTGGAAGGTGTCTGGTGAGCTGGCTGCTTGAACAGGGATGGGGCAGGAGGGGAAGAAGAGAAGAGGAGGCATAAGGTGACTCTGTGCCAGGGTCTGAGGGAGATGCTGGAGGGCTGAAGGCGGCCTTGGAAGAAAGAAAATCATGTTTTCTGGGTGAGCCCCTCTAATGCAGCTGTTTTCAGAAGGGCATTTGTGACTCATTGGACATTCAATCTGTTGCTTTAATGTGAAGGAAATGTTTTTTTTTTTTTTTTTTTTTTTTTTTTTAAAGAATATTATCTCAAATCCGAATTACGCAGTGGCGGCTGGACTCTAAAATAAATATGCAGCAAGCAATTCTCTTCTTTTATTCTAATTAAAATTTATTTACGGTGCAGGGCTCAGTTATTCCGGATCTTAAGTGAATCAGAACAATGGTCAGGTTTACCATGAGGCTAACAGCGTTTAGGCGTTAGGACCCCTTGTGTTGTGTGGACCCCTTCTAAGATGCGGGCCTAATATTGTGTTCGTTATTTTGTGTTGTTTCTTCCTATACAGGGGTCCCCACAGTATCGGCTTCGGCCCATCAAATTGGGATCTGCCCCTGATCAGAAATAAACTTAGATTTCAAAGCAAAACAAAACAGACCCAGAAGAGGAGCTGGAAATCCTGCCCCACCGTGGGGCAGTGACCTCTTGAGGTCCCAGGCCTCTCTAGGGACGTGGCCCTGGGGCCGCTGCTGCCTGAAGGTGACCGGAGAGGAGACGGGGACGGAGGACTTTATCTGAAGCTTCCAGGAGACTGAGACACAATGGCCAGCTGCCGGCTCGGGGCGAGGTCGGAAGCTCTCTGAGTCTGAGTCATGCGGCAGCAGGAGGCAAATTGCCCAGACTGGAAACAAGTGGGAGAATTCCGGAGAAACTGTGGATTAGTGGGTGGGCCAGACACCCCCCCCCCACCGCCCCTCTTCCCCCCACCACCACCGCCCCCAGCCCTGTCGAGTCACACGCAGGGTGCTCACGAGGGGAGAGATTGCTGACGACGCTGTTGCAGAAACAAAACTGAAGCTCTTGACCAGGAACCAAGATGATTTTAATAATATTTCTAGATGCACGAAATGCCTTTAATATAAAGAGATCAAGTCACTGCTTCATATGCTTGAACCTAGAAGAGCAGTTGTACTACTCGTCTTCCCGATGACCAATCTGCAACACAGAAGGCGCCAGGCCAGGTCTCTGCACCTCCTGCTTATATTTTAAATCAGAATTTTCAGATATTCTGAAGAGGAGGAACCAGGCCCAGGAAGGGGAAGGCACTTGCTTAAGGTCACACAGCAAGTCAGTGGAGAGGCAAGGTGCAAACTCAAGACACCCGACCCTATTAAATTAGCCCCACTCATTAAAGCCCGTGACCTCCTTGCATCCAGAAACCCTGAGCCTGATTAGCAATGCAGGAGAGGGCAAGGGAGGCCAAAAGGCCCATTGCTTACGAGTGCTCAGTCCTGAACATTTTGGTGGCCACCATCTCTCGGAAATGGCTCTTCAGTGTATTTCCAAAGCCTTGGGTTGGGAATTTAGAGGCTCCAGAACCTAGCACAATGCCTGGCATATCTTAGGTGCTTAATAAAATTTGCTGCATAAACAATTTAGTAAGTACGTTATAGAATGAATTGATAAATACATAAATAATCCCCCAGACAGAAGTGAAACAATAGACTTTGGTAACCCAGGGCAATTAAGGCATAAAAGTATAGAATTTCCCCTCTAGCACGTGACAGGAGTCCCAAGCCTGCGGATGGGGGAATGTACCTATGTGAACAGACTCCCAGGAGAGAGGGCCAGATACATCAGGTCAGAGAGAGCTCAGGGCCCCATTTCAATTCTCCGTCAGAGAAAAGATAATCACTGTCCCTTCAAGCAGAAAATACATTCCTGGGGACCCCAGGGGTTGGGCAGAACCTGTCAGTGGCTTTTCTAGAGCAGGAAAGAATCTTTGATGGAAGGAAGAAGGGAGTTGTCCCACACCCGGATACCCTGAGGGGACCATGCACCTCCGGGGAAGGTTGAAGAGGAATTCAGCCCCCACTGGTACCCCCTGGCCCCCCTGCCATGTTTCCCCTAGTCCTTGGCCCTGCACCCGTCCCCCAGGAAGCCCACCCCAATACTCAGTCCTATGGCTCTCTGTCCAAGAATGTCCTATTGAGCATTCCCAGGGAACCCTTCCCTGGGAGTTCCCTACAGACACTAGCCCTACAAGCGTAACTGCAGTCTTTGCAATGGTCTTTGTTCATTTCAGATGACAGATTGTTTCACTTGATTTTATTTCATCCAAAAGAACTGTTCCATATCACATAAAACATAAAACTGTCACCAATAAGGGTGATGGTCTGGTGCTGGGAATAGAAAGAAACTATAAACTTTCTATCGGAGTCTTGGCTTCCAACCACAAAGAAGGGACTAGCCCTGGACCTGCCCTCCTGCTACAAACAGCCATAAAACTAGACAAAAATATCTGAGGCTACTCTTTTTGGGCACTGGACAACAGGCAGTTCAGGGCTGTGATCCTGTGGAAAAAAAAAAAACCCACAGGATGAGCCCTATGTCTGCCTGGCTTTCTGGACAATTGGACAGGAAGGTGGGGTCCAAGCTGGACACGGCTGCCTCCCTGGCTGGAGAAGGCAAAAACCAGAGAACAGCCAGAATGTGCAGGTCTGGATTCCTGAGAGAAGGGAGATGTGCAGAAGGCAGGCCTCAGAACTCTGCTTGGGGGTTCCCTGGGAGTACTGGGTTAAAAGGCAAGACTCCATGGCTACTGTGGTGGGGACAGCTACTCAGAGACACTGGAGGTCATGCAGGGCTGGGGGACCTCTGAGATCTGGCCCGGCCAGAGGGGAGAAGCCTTGCTGAGTGCCTGGTGCATTCATTTAAGACTCTAGAAAGTCCAGGTGTTAGAGTAATAACCATGCCCTTGAGTAAGGACCAGCACCTACCTCAAAGGGCAAAACCAAAACAGATGAGCCCAAACAAACATTAAAACCAAGTCTGACCAGACCAAGAGAAGCTGCCAGCAATTTAACTCCCTGTCAGAACAAAACACAGCACCCTTTTCTGGTGTTTGAAAATAAAATAATCCAGACCCATCTTCCCTAATATCTAAATATACCATGTTCATGGATTAAAATTGGTCTAGAGATTTAACAATCATAATGAAAAGGAGCTTTTCCCACAAGGAAGAGAAGCTGTCTTTACCAAATTAGGGTCTTTCTGAACATAGTTTTGCAGCATTCCCATCCCACCCCCCCCCCCCCAATAACGCTCGCCAGGCATCTGGCACAGCTCCCACCTCCCTCCCTCTTCAAGTCCCTCCCCACTGGGCTTCCAGGTCACCACACTTCGCTGGCTTTCCTGCTGCCACATGGGTCCCTTTGTCTCCACCTCCTTTGCTGGCTCTCCCTTTCCTGCCAGACTGCTAAACGTTTCAGGTACCACGGAGTCTCCATCCTCGGCCGTTTTCTCTCCTCTTCTCTCTCCCCGGGTACTCACCCAGGGCCAATGCGTACAAAAGTCTGTATCTCTGACCTGACCACTCCCTTGATCTCTGGACTCCTATACTCGGTAGCCTCCTCGACATCCATACCACCATCACATTACCATGGTCAAAATATCACTCTCGATGCTCTCCCCCACACCCACTCCTTCCTGTAACTCTCTGAGCCAGCTAATGGCACCACCCTTCATCCGGCTTCTTAGGCCCCATCTTTGGAATCATCTTTCGTGTCTTTCTTCTCCCCTTATCCTCACTTCCAACTTGTCGAGAAGTCCGACCAACATGGATCCCAAGTCAGCTCATATCTCACCACGTCTACTGCAGCAAAAGCAGCTGAGACACCATCTTCTCTCGTTGGAAGACAAAAAGAGCAGTGGTGTCGTGTGGCAGGTGGGACAGCAGGTGCTGGCTCTGCCACTTGCCAGCTGCATAATCTTGGGCTCATCTCCCATCTGTAAAGTGGGGTTCCTAATAGCACCCACATCACTCAGAAGACTAGCACAAACGGCTGTGTGAGTCGAGAGCCCCGGCAGGCTGGCTCTCTTCTCTCGGATGAAGCCAACGGCTGTGCTGTGAGGTACCTGGAGAGGCCCACGTGGCAAGGCTCCTCCACATGGGGGAGCTTGGGAGAGGGTCTTGGTCCGGTCAGACCTTGAGACGTCCACAGTCCTGGCTGTCACTCGACTGGTCTTGTGACACGGTCTGAGCTGGAGGGCCCAGCTAAGCTCTGCCCAGGTCCCCAGCCCACACAAATGGCTAGATAATAAAGGTGTGTTCCCGTAAGGCGCCACGTTTGGGGGTAATTTGTTACACAGAGATAGAGAACTAATCCACCCTGTCGTCTTTGTGGCACTCATCACCTCCCGGGTTGTATCTGTCCCTTGTCAGTCTCCCCTGCTGCCAGGTAAGCTACGCGAGGGCATGGATATTATCTGTCTGATTCATTTCTGAGTCCCCAGGAATTAGAGCTGTTCCACAGAAAGCACTCAATAAATATTTGTTGAATAGATGAATAAATATCACATAGTGGGCCTTCTCCCGCGTGGCTGTGTGATGCTGGAATGATGAGCACCTGCAAGTAATTTGGGACGGACTTCTTAATCTACACTCCCAGACTCACTGTATCATCAACCACTCAGTCAGCCAACGGCTATTCCCCGGGTCCCCACCACGTGCCCAGAACTCTGCTAGGAGCCTCTGTGCAGACGGAGAGGAAACACACAGCGCTCCCGCCCCTCCAGGAGTTCCAGTCCAGTCGAAGGGAGGACTCAGCTCTCGGAGGCCAGTCGAGCGCTGTAGTTCCCCTTCCGGGGCGCTGCCTGAAAGACCACACTGCTCGGGCGCACAGAGAGGTACGGCGGGAATGGGTCCCGACAACGCTGAGCACAGACACGCTGGCACCACCCCGGTCAGGTTGCACTTGCTGCCTGGACTTGGTATCTGAACACCTGACACCTGACTGTGAGCCGGTGCCCCTGACCACCCAGTGACGACTGGCCAGGCAGCAAGAAGGAGGCGAGTGCTCCTTCCACAGCGCGGCAGGGTCTGCGGGCAGGGAAGTCCACGCCAGAATGACCTTGGAGACGAGATCCAGTGTGGCAGGAAGCTGTGGGGAAGACCTGCGACCAAGGGCCATGGCCTCACAGCCCAGCAGGGGAAGGACTCTGGCAAGAGTCGCTGCCCGGTGATGGTGCCCTGGGCAGGGCTGGTCTTCACCTGCAGGTTCAGAGGCCTCGTGTGATTGCAGGGTCTGAGACTGACCGTCTTCCTCTCAACCAAGTTCATAACGCACAAGGATAAAATGAAAATGCCTATTTATTAGCGTCTGGCAGGAAATCCCTGTGCCAGGGACCAGAAAGTTGTGTGAGTTAGAGCATTGTCTCTGGGAAGCCCCAGGAGAATAGGTGAGTGGTTTCCATGTTCAAGGCTGTGGGCAACGTGGCCGAGGCAGCCCTTTCTCCTCGGGGCTGGCCTCACCAGAGACCAGGTATGAGCTGGCTGCTGGTTGAGGCTGCCTGTCCCCTGAATGCTGCTTCTCCGAGACTCTTCCTTGTCCCACGGACACCGTCCATATCAGGTACAGTCCAGTCCTGGGGATCTCAGAGCCACTGTCTTTTTAAGGTGACTGCATGTCTCTGCAGTTGCATAATTACTGTTGAGAGCTATTGAGTTTCCCATGTTGCCTGCTCTTGGAAGAAGCTCAGGGTAGCCCCAGATACTGACCCTCAGCAAGCGGTGAACAGTATAATCCTTAGAAGGGTCAGACCTGGCTGAAGAGAACAGCCCCATCCGCGAAGCCTCGAGGGAGCCTCCTGTTACCTGGAGCTGGCCTCCACCTGCCTCTCCCTGCGTCTCCCTGCCTCCGCCTGAGCACTGTAGGCATTTGTACGTCTGGGAGAGCTTGTTCTGGGGTGACCTTCTCTGGCACCTGCTCCCACGGGCACCCAGGATTACCCGATGGCCTCTGCACAGAAACAATGAAAGCCTGGATTACTCTGGACCTGGGGCTCAGCTGTGTTCCCCCTGGGGAAATGCCTGCCCACGATATCTGTGCAAGCTTTCACAGGTGGAAAGTGGGAGAGTGCTGGCATAGAGAAGGAAAAAAAAAAAAAAAAAAAGAATTACAAGAGCCAAATACTCCAACAGGCTCCAGAGAGGCCCCATGGGGTGCTTCTGAGTTTTTGGAGGGAGGTAGGGGGCACGGCAGAGCTCGGGACCCTGGGCAGCCATCGGGTGGCAGCAGTATTACAAGAAGCGGGGAAGATGCTCCCAGTCCTCATCCACAAGGGAACCTGCGTCCCCTGAGGCATTAAGCCGGGGTAATTCACGTCTAGACTCCCCCATGGAGAGTCCTAAGTGGGACGCAGTCCATTTCAGCCGCCCCGCTTCAACCACATTGAAACAGGAGCATTTTCGTCGTAGCAGATGAAACCAGACCGCCGCATTCCGAAAGCAGGGGTGATAAATACGTTTCTCGGTGGATGGCAAGAAAGCAAACGACAAACCAACCAAAACAGGAAGGTGCGCACAGGGATCACAGAACAATCTGGGCCTTCACCCCACAACACTCTGTATGCTCTATAAATCGGCTCATCGTGACTCTTCTGTCTTGGCTGACAAACGACCACATGGGCTCTGCTCGCACCGAGTGCCAGAGAAACGCCAGCCCCGGAATGGCCTCCAGGTGCAGGAGGGAATGATTCTCTGCGGCCGGCCGCCTGCCAGCACACGTCATCCCCGGCACCGCAGGCCTCCGGCTGCGGCTTCTGAAGATGGGGTCTCTCATCGCCGGGACGAGTTGTGCAGGAGCCCTCCATCCTTTGCCAGCCCCCACAGCTTCCCCAGCCCAGTCTCTTCCCTGTCTGCTGGAAAGCAGTAAACGGGTGGGATGCAGCAGAAAAACGACACGGAAATTATCGGGGCTTTACAAGTCCCGGCAGCCCAGTAGGGAGTTGGACAGCCTGCCAAGCGCTTGCTGCTTCTGAGCGTGGTTCTTCCCCCGGCTCCCCAGGAGAACGGGGGAGGACTGGCTTTCCAAGAGATCCCTCCCGATGTCTGTCTGTTGGGAGACGGGAGGTGGGACGGGGGTGGGGGGGCAGTGCTCTGCAGGAATTCCGTTGCCTATTTCCTAAAGACGAACCCAAGGCTGCAGAAAACAACTTGGCTTGGAATTAGGAGTTTCCTCTCGAAGGGAGCTGGGGACATGAAGGGCAACGACATCAACTCGCTCGGGCAAAGTGGCTGAGTTTGCTCAGATGCGTCCATGGGTGCAGCGTAGCACACAAACACGCGCCAGGTCGTGGGAGCCCCTAGCAGGAGGGGCAGAGACCGCAGCCCTCGAGTGTTTTACAGGGCTGGGGAGAGGTTTCTTCAGAAGGAATTCAATCGGGGAACACTTCAGAAATGTACGCCAGAGCTGAGTTTGAGCTTCTCTCTCCAGAGGACGGAGAGGGGGTTGCAGCAGAAAGAATCCTCTTTCAGAGGATAATTAAGTCCTCAGGATGAACGGCAAGGCTGGGGTAGCAGAGGCTGGGGATGGGGGGGGGGCGTTAACGCAGCCCCCAGCCTCTTCAGAGTGTTCAAACAATTCCCACAAAGATCCACGAGAGATACACACACATTCGCCAGAGCTGAAATACAAGGTGGCTTCCAGAAAACACAGAATATTGGCTCGGCTGCTAAGTAAGTTCTTTCAAAGAACTTTTTTTTTTTTTCCCTTTTCAAACTGCCAGGATGTAAGAGTAGTTCGGAATTGATCCCCAGAGAAGGCTCTGTCCAATAAGCCTCCCCCCAGCTCACATCCTGGGAAGCCCCAGAGCAAGCCACCGCTCAGCAATTCGATGTCCATGGATCTTGTTTTTGAAATATTTCATTTCTGACCACCGCTCCTTAGATCTCCAATTTGATTTGGTTTCTGTAAATGGATTTCTCTTAGTGTAGGTGGAAGGCATATTTAATTTTGAATTTCGGCAGACCAAAATATTCAATACGAACGCCACAGTGTGTTTGCACCATACATCCTCCCCACGACGCACGCGCCAGCTTTGAGACGGGCACGTGTGCCCTTGGACGGCGTTCTCTGATGTTTCCATCTACAGGGCCCAGTCAAAACAGTGGGGGAGGCTGGCGTCTGGCTCTCTTCCCTGCACCGCTTTCTGCTTCCAGACAGTTGTTGGGGAGAAGAACGCACCTCGAGAGTTCCAACTAAGAGGCCAAATTTGGGTGACGAGCAAAAACGTCTGAAGGTAATGCCGCATGGGGAATGGAGCCAGGCTGGCCGTCCCGTCCACGCTGGTCACGCCTGCTTGGGTGACGCAAAAGCCCAGCGTGTGCTAGAGCTGTCCAGGCAGCTGAAGTAGCTCCAGTGAGCGTCCCTCCAGCAGCGGCCAAATCATTGCTAGGAAATGCCCAGAGCCCAGAAGACAAGCGGACCATTTGCTAGGAGTGGTAGGGAGGGTGCCCTTGGAGGAACAGTCGGCCCGCCGGGAACGGGCCTTCACACGCACCTCCTCTCAACAACTCCCAGGGGTCTTGCATCATTGAGTCCATTTTAGATGAGGAAACTGAGGTTCAGAGAGGTCCACTGTTGTTGCATCACGACTCCACGGCAGAACGAGGCCACACTGGCTCCACAGCCCAGGTGCTCCCTACCAGCACAGCACTCTCCCTGTCGGGCACGGGTCTGCTGAATCCCTGCTCCAGCACGAGAGATGGTCCTGCCCCAGTGCACCTGTCCCTACACTTCTCAGCCTGTTCTCATCTGCACCTCCCCCAGCCCTGGGCCACTGTGACTGCTTCTCAAGTGATGACCCACACGGGGCTTTCAGCGGGTGCAGCACGAGGAAAGCAGACCCTGCATCCAGCACCCCATTCCCTGGCACATGACCCCCTTGGGTTCCCGCAGACTCAGAAGAACATGAAGGCGGACGTGGGGACCTGTATCGTGCATTCAGCACCCATGAGCCGGGGGCTGGTTCCCACCCTGCTTTTGAGAGCTGGGCGATCCTGGAGGAGTCACTCCACGTGTGAGTCTGCTTCCTTATCTCCTAAATCAAGGGAGATTCCAGAACAGGGAAGTCAAAAGGAAGCTCAAAGAACATGTCGGCAAAAAAGCACCAACTGAAAGCGGTTGGGGGCTTTCCAGTGACTGGGAGCATCATTCCGCTCTCTTCCGTCAGACAGGGGCAGGCGGGAGACGCCGCACTCATTCTCCGAAATGATACTGCTGGTGATGACAACAGCAATGATGATGACAGGGACAATAATATAATGGATGAGAAGGGTTTCTGTTGACACAAGAAGGCTGAAGACAGCCTTCTTTAATGTGGAGAAAATATGTAAGATTTATTTCAATACAAGCTGGAAGATGAAAGCAGCAAGTACATGGGTGCAAAATGGCCCAGACGCAGCTGGGGGGTGTGGCACACTCTCCCAGACATCACACTCCCCTCCCACCCCCAAAATCAGAAGGGAGGCAAAGAGCACCCCACCTACGGCTCTTTCCTGGTCTAAAACTGAAGCGGGTGAACTGTTCTAGTGAGATGGCAGGCAACCAGTAAAAGGAGAAACCATGTTTTTTTAATCACCTAAATCCGGAGAGACTGCAGATAATGCAGGAGAAAGCCTCCAAGCCAAGGGAAAGCACTTTCCAAGGCGGAAACCTTGAGTTCTCTGCCATCCACCCCCTCACCTCTGCCAGGCCATGTCCACCACCTTCCCTCTTATGATGACTCTGCTGAAAATGCCACACATTTCACGGCAATTGTACATCTCCCGCTACTTTTGAATGCATCTCTATGTTCCACACTGTATCAGCTTCCCGGGGATCCTGTACAAATTACTACACCCGCATGTCCTAAAACAACAGAAGTTTATCCCCTCTGTCCCAGAGGCCAGAAGTCCAAAGTCAAGGTGTCGGCAGGGCCATGCTCCCTCTGAAGGCTCCGGGGAGGATGCTTCTTTGCCTCTCCCGCTTCGGTGCTGCCGAATTCCTTGGCGGTCCTTGGCTCGTGGCCGCATCTCCCAGTCTCCGTCTCTGTGTCACATGGTCTTCTCCTCTGAGTATCTGTGTCCAAGCTTCCCTCTTATAAGGAAAACCATCACTGGATGAGGCTCACCCTATTCAAGTATGACCTCGTCTTGACTTGATTAATTACATCTGTCAAGTCTTGTTTCCAAATAAGGTCACATCCTGGGGTTCTGAGTGGACATAACTTTTGGGGGACACTATTTAACCCAACATGCTCCTGATAACTAAGAAGGCGAGAGGTACAGGGAGAAGAGCACCCTCGTTTTGTAGGTGAGGACCCTGGACCCTTGTTCCTCTTTGTCACCTGTCTCAGAGGAAAGAAAGTTCCTTCCTCTCCAAGGTCAGCTCTTCTCCTGTGATCCTCTTGCCTTCCTCTGTCCTCTGGGACTGGATCTCAAAACCAACCCTCTTCCTTGACTCTCCTTCACTCGTGCCCCTCCTGCTCATTTTCCCTCACCCAGATACACGGGGAAGACTGCCAACCTCAGCCCGACTTTGACTGTACTGCCCATCTGTCCTGTTCACACCAAACATCTCACAAGAGCAGCCTGTACTAACTCACCGCCTTCACCACTTCCCACTCTCACTCAGTCCTTGGCATCCTGGCTTCTGCCCATCATTTGTTGTGCTTTCCAAGGGCACCAGTGACGCCTTGGTTACTGTTCTCTTCCAACGTCTTCCCCTTCTTGCTTTTGCCGAACACAATGCGTCAACTCCTCCTTCTCAACCCTTGATCCACCCTTGGCCTTCCTGCATTCAGAACCTTGCCCTTCCTCTGGGTCTTTATCCACATTCTTCTGGTCCTGCCCCTTCTCTTCCACACCCATGACTCCAGACTCTCTGTTGACTTAATGACCCACATGATAATGACTCTATTTAGTGCTTGCTAAGTTTCTGTTAGGCTATGGACAAGGCCGAGATGCATATCTGACATTGATCCCAAAACTTAAAACCTAGTAGGGAAGACACTTGAATAAGTACAAAGTAAAACAGAGGTAAGGTGCTCTGGGGGTTTAGGGCAAAAAGCAATCCCTTTCTGTCAGGAAAGCACTCTAAATGTTAAGCTCTTCGTGTGGGCTTGAACTGGGTTGAGTGTTCCTGTAAGAGTATAGGCTTTCGAGTCCCACATTCCTATTCCTGAATCCTGGTTCCACCACTTACCAAGGTAAGTCAGGTATTCTCTGTATTTTAGGTTCCACACATATAAATGGGGTACAAAGTCTTCTTGGTGGGTCTCTGGAAAATTAAGCGAGATAAT
The DNA here is from genome assembly GCF_018350155.1 of Leopardus geoffroyi. Taxonomy (NCBI): domain Eukaryota; kingdom Metazoa; phylum Chordata; class Mammalia; order Carnivora; family Felidae; genus Leopardus; species Leopardus geoffroyi. Next base: position 4,969,003 of record NC_059328.1, on the reverse strand, counting down.
ATACACATCGTAGAGACTAGCCAGTGTTCATCTTCCTCCCGGGCAAAGAGAGACTACATTTCTGAGCCTTCCTTGCACTTAGATCGATCACGTAACAGAGTTCTTGCCAACAAAGTGAGGGTAAAAGTGATGTATACTGCTCCCAGCCCAGGCCTGGCTCCTAAAGCACCTTCTCTCTCTTTTCTGTCCTCAGAGCTGTGAGGTAGAGACTCTACGATGGTAGAGCCATAAAACAGAAGGAGCTGGGATCCCCGAGTCACTGCCCAGAGAGCTACTCTGGAGAGGTATCTGACCCTGCCAGGGTTATAACGTGAGAAATAAACTGTATCCTATTAAGCCCCTGGGATTGTAGGGTTTATTTGTTACCAGGGCTTGGCCTAGCCTATCCTGACCAATACACCATATAAAAATACTAGCTATGATCGTGATAAAGAAGGTGGAGGCCCTTGGTCAGAGTAGCCCAGAGTCCTAAAAGCAGTCTGTACAGACAAGTTAACAATCTCATGAGACTAGACATCCTCTGATGACAGCTGTGGCTGTGTCCACACCATCACAATGAGATAAGACCCAATGTGAGTTCTGAAACAAACAAATGGTGATGATTGTGTTCAGCCTTACTCACAATTCATGCACTCAGCGGACACAGGTACCTTTAGCAGGATGCCGGGCCCACTCCTTCTCACTGGTTGCTCACCACACTCAAGCTGCTCCTGACGGCCCAAAGCCCCCCTGTAGCAGCTCCCTCCCTCCACCCCCAAGCCCGTTCTCCCTGCCAAATGTTTCGTGATAAAAATAACTTTGCTTCCCATCCTTCTCTGATCTCCCCCCAAAAATCTCAGGCAGGCTGATCACAGCTAGAAAGAATCAGGTCGAGTTAATTTATACTGATTTGGGTGTCTCACGGTGATAGTCGCAGCAATTTCTGACACTTATAGTAATAGGGGCAGGAGTAGTAACAATGAGTGAAACCAGCCACACCACCTGGAGTCCTTGGAGCTCCTGTGTCCTCATTTTCAGAGGGGAAGACTGAGGCTGAGAAAGGTGAATTCACGTGCCTGAGGGCTCACTGCTTGCCAGTGTGGAGCGGGGATTTTCACTCAGGCCTATTCTCTTTGCACTCAGCCTCCAGAGCTCCCCCAGTACTTGTCGCCGGTCATACAGGAATATCCGAGGTCATGTAAGACCCTTCACCACGTGAGCCTGACATACTTTGATATTTGAGAGCCAGCACTCTAGCCTGGTCGTTCCCAAAGTCTCCACCCCACGTACAAAAACACTGGCTACCAAAAGGCCGACGGATGTGGCGGTCACTTCCATTACCCATCAGTGCTTCTCGGGGCACTGGCAGTGTTACCACTCTGCATGGATGTAATTCCAGCCAAAGAGAAGAGACTGGACACGACGGCCACAGACACACCTTATCGTGGAAGATCTCTGGGTTCGTGAAATGCTGCAAGGAGCAGACGCCCCCGTGACTATCTTCATTGATCAGCCTGAGATCCCAGATCTGGAATCACTGCCCTCGCCCTTTCAAAAGCATGTGGCACGCTGCAGCACGTTTGTCCCCCTACCCAGATTGTTACCCCTGCTGATGCTGGGATCTACCTGACTCGCTCCTCCTCACCCTTTGGGGCTCCAACCAACACCAATCTCCCTGTGAGGCCTTCCCTGCCCCTGTCCCAGACCCCCCCCCCCCCAGTTAGCACTCAGGCTGTGGGCACCCTGAGGGCAGAGACCATGTGGCATAGCTCCTGGTACGCGGTGGGCTCCCTCAGCGCAATGGTGGAAGCATCAGAAAGGGCCGCTTTGGAGAGCACGTGCTGCAGAAAGGAGGTCTCCTTCCCGGCCTTTCCACTGTGAGAAGAGGACACATGTGGCCCGTGAATTTGTAATCCATTTAGAAACGTCCACGGCCACCTGCATCACGAGTCTCCTGCTGGCCCCAGCGTTCCATCGTAGGGATCTCAGCCATTAGGGCGGCTTGGAACAAGGGAGGCCTAATTACAGTCACTGCCAGGTGCTTGTCACCAAGTTTCAGATGGGGCTGCCAGGTCCTTCTGGGGACCCTGCCTTCTCCCGAAAAGGAGCACGTGTGAATCTCTGGTTTTAAAGTGGGGGGGGGGTGAGGAGGGCACAGATCCGGGAGTTGGTCACCTGAGCCCTGGTTTCCCTGTACATGTTATTTAGGTGAGACAGTCCCGTTGCACCGACATCCTTGAAATAGCTCAGCTGTTCATAAGCCGTCGTATGTGTGGCCTGTCTTTCAGAAAGAGAAAAGAAGCGTTTGGTGTCTATCTGGAAGAACTGCCTTCAGAGGGTCAAGGCACTGGTGACTCCCGTCTCAGGGCTGCAGAGAGTCAGGGACGATCCTCGAGTCAGAAGTCAGTAACACCAGAGGCCAGGTACTCCCAGAGGTGACACGGCGGACGGGGGCAGCCTGCACGTCACAGAGCTACCCGGACACGTGTCAGAATGATCCAGCACGGGACGCGGTGTGAGGCACGGCCTCGGCTGGAAAGCTGTTCCAACACTTTCCCTCTGGGATGTAATTCCCTGACGAGGTTCCGTCTGCCTTCTCTCAAATTAAGAGAAAGCAAACAACAGGAAATTAGTTCCCGTTGATGCTCATGATCCATTTTCTCACCAGCGGCTGTGCCTATGGGGGCAGGGGTGATGGGGAAGTGAGCTGTTGTCTGCTGGGCACACCCGTGGCTCTCTCCAGCTCAGGTTGGACGGCTGCTCTCTCTGGGGCCACCTGGCCAGATGCAGCCCTGGGATGGCGAGTCACCACCAGAGGCCACTGGAACACTCTAGGAGAGACTCACGGGAGCAACAGGCTCCCAAGAGGGCTGCTTGAGTTGCATCTTCCCCCACACAGGGCACTAGATCGCTGAGAGCTCTAGTCCACAATGCCATCCCACCTCAGACACATTCTCTGGATTCTCTAGGCAGGGGTACCCCAAATCAGGGAGACATGGTCTGGTCAGTGAGTCCAGGAAGCAGCAGTTAAGCTAAGACCTGAGGATACGTTAATTAGGAGAAGAGGAGAGGGAAGTGTTCTGGGCAGTACGGTGTGGGCAAAGGCCCTGTGGTGAGTGGGCACGAAGAACTGAAGGCGGGAGCCGTGTGGGGTGCAGGGCCGGAAGAAGCATACGGCACAGGAGGAGGCTGGCGACACAATAACAGCCACTAACATTAACCAAGGGCTTATTCCGTGGTCAGCACGTCCATATTAGCTCACAACTTTCTTACTACAGTCCTTCTTTACAGACAACAACAGCAGAATAATAATAACAGCACATACTGAAATAGCCTTTCTCCGTGCCAGGGCTCAACTAGGAACACCGTGACTGGCTCACTGAGTCCTTACAGAAGATGAGAAAATGAGCATGGGACAATGTACGTAAAACACAAAAGGCCCACAGGGAGCAGGAGGGAGGACGGAGAGGCAACCTGGGCAGTCTAGACCCAAAGTCTGTTTCCAACCAGGAGTTCCGAATCTCCTCCTGAGAGCAAAGGAGGGTTATCACGGTGGAGAGAGCCTCAGCGGCGGCACGGAGAATGCACAGGGGGTCAGAGCCCATCCGGAAGGACCACTTGGAAGGATAACGCTAAGTCCACCTGGTGGTATCTTGGGCCAGTGCGATGGCTGAAGGGATGGCAAGAAAGGGATGGGTTTATACGCTTCAGGAGGTAAAGGCATTCGAGTTAATTTGGAGAAGGGACTGGCAGAGAGGAGTATGTGGAGAATCACTCCTCCTTTTGGCTTGGAGGGCTGGCTGGATGGTGTTTCCCTTCACTAAAACAGAGACACATGAGGACAAAGGTCAAGAGTATGGTTTAGACATGCTGGGTCTGACGGAAGAGGCCAAAGGGGGGCTGCTCACTGTCCTGGCTCAAGCTCAGAGAAGAGGTCTGGGGGGCAGGGGAAGCAGAGAAGTTCCAGTCACCTGTGGGCGGGTGCTCATGGAGCCCTTAGACACGGAGGAGCCGGCCTCGGAGAAAGTGGGGAGTGGGGAGGGAATGTGTCCGTCCAGACTCGAGGGAGCACCACAGCCCCGAGCGATATATATCCGTTCCAAGTCGGGACCACAAGGGATGGGCGAGGACAGGAGACCCTGCTCACGACATACCGTTCAGCAGAGAAGCTGCAGGAGAAGCACACGTGGCCTATCATGCAGGTGGGATGACAGGGTATGTGTCTCGTGTGGTGGCTGGGGGCGGGGCGCACACAGAACCCCAACCAGTGGTGATACCAGGGGAGAGGCTTAGAGATGATTTATTTTTGCCTTTGTTCTTCTTTACGCTCTTCTATATAATCATTTATTCAACAAATATGTACAGAGCACCGTGATTTATTTAACGAGTTCCTTATGGTTGGAGAGTTAGGTTCTTCCAATTCCCACACTTATCGATGCTGCTGTAATGAGCGTCGTTGTGCATAAATCTTGTGGACACTTGTCATATTTTTCTCCTGCTCAAAACTTCACTCGTTCCCTGCGGCCCGAGGCAACCAAACCAAATCTCTCTGCACCCCTGTGATATCTAAATGCCAAGCCGATCTTCCTTTCCTGCACGTCCTTCTTTACTCGGCCTTCAAGCAAGCTGCTTTCGAGCCCCAGACCAAAGCCTGAATGAGGAAGGAGCAGTGACCAAGAGGCACCAAGGATGGATTTCTGGGCCAAGAAGGCCAAGAAAGAAGAGTTTTATGGAGGCCGACGTGAGCCGTTATCAAATGCTACCAAGGATTCCCAAGACGCGGGATGAACACCCTCTAGTTGAGTGGAGTGAAGGACACTGTGCACCTGCTGCCCCAGAGGATTTGCTCGTGCGGACCTGGGGCCAGTGTCGGAGAGGCAAGAGCCACAGAGACTGAGATGGATGTTTACAGGGACTGAGATGGATGTTTACAGGGACAGACATGGCCACACTCGAGCACAAGGGCAAGAACCTACGGTATGTGTGGAGCAGACCGGCCTCCAAGCTCCCGAAAGCCAGAGAAGTACTGGGCCAGGAGACACAGGGGTGGGGACCGCAGCATGCTTAGGCCATCACCAGCTGGAGTCTCTCTCCAGTGGACTGGCTGTTTCCATCTCGCTCTGTGAGTCAGAGAAGCCACAGGAAGCGAGCCTCCTTAAAACTCCTTACCTGTAACCGTGGGGCGATCGTCGGCCTCGATTGCAAAATAAAGGGCTGACGTGGATGGCTGAACTGGGCATTTCTCAGGATGACACAGAGCTCTGGCCCCGCAGGGACAAAGGCTCCCAACATGGAGAAATGCTGATTCTGGGCACAGTTGACAAGAATGAGGGATCGGTTCTCACCAATGCTACAAAGTAGGAATTTGGGTTTCAACTCCATAAATACACACACACACACACACACACACACACACACACACACACGTATTTCTCACTCCTTCCATAAACAACAACAACAACAAAAGCCCCACATGGATTTGGAAGGTTTTGCAATGAGAATTTAAGAACCACTTAACACCCCCGTGAAATTCAAGCTGGTAAATTGAATGGACAGTGATATTAAAATATTTCATTAGATGTTTTTATGCCAAATTAAGTTGCTGCAATTATATTGATATTCACAGCCTGCATTAATCTAAAACTATTTTAAATCTTTTTCTAATTTGGCATGATTAATTCTTTCCTTTAAGAACATACTCGTTTTCAAGTTTTTGATTGTTTTTCTGCTTTGCTTCTTTGACGGCTCCTTGCTGGAATGTTTAATTCGCAAGGGATTCATACTCAACGGGATGGAATCCAATTTTTCAGGACATTTACCTACCTGGCAACAAGGTTTTACTCTTGTTTCTACAACAATTATTTTCTCCATGTGGCAGACCAGGCCTTTGACAATTAGCCATAAAGCATTTCAATTTATGAAATATCTACGTACAAACTTCAAGCCCGGAAGGCCATTTTTAAAAGAGACTCCTGAATTAGTTTGCAGGATTAATATTCCGCCTAGCTACAAATAGAAAAAGTTACGAGTCTGTGTTTTCAAAAGTGAATGAGTGTCTTCAATAGAATTTCTGCCGCCAGTAGGGGGGCTGGAAGCAGAGGGGCCCCGAACTTAGGAGGGGGACTGGCTGAAAGGCTCAGGAGAAAGGGGGCATTCCCTGTGTTTGCCAGAAAGTTTATCAATGGAACCATTAATTCTGTTTGTAAAGAATTTGGCTCGTTAAGTCAAAACAAATGTGTCACATTTTGGATTCTTGTTGACGAAATACTTGTTTTAGCTTCTCAGTTCTCTCCTAATTTGGCTTTAATAATAATATAATAAAAGAAAAGTGTACAATTCCTTTCTCCAAGATGCCCCACGCAGTTGTAGTGTCAATTACTCAGACAATTTCAATCCACCCAGACGCTAATGTCATTAGTCCATGGAGAACCTTTGGAAATAATTTACATAGAAACTGCCTTTAGATGGTAAATGAAAAATGTGCAGCCATAGTCAATGGAATTTGAATTACAATCCCACCACATGCAGGTTGGTTTTATTCATGCTATTTATTAACCAGGAAGAAGGTGACGCAGTCAGTTACAAAGCAGCTACCTGAACAGTTACCGCAGAGCTGGGCCACTCGGCAACTAGAATGCTGCCTCCCCGAGAAGAGCCCGCCCTTGATCGCTCTCCTGGACGCCCACGAGCAGCAAGAACCTGCCCTTCGTGGGCTGCCACCAAGCATCCACAAGGAGGCTGTCTCCACAGGAGGCCCTTCTGAGAGTCACGGACTTTCATCCTTGGCGGGAGGGTTTTACCATGTAATGGGGCGCTTGGGACCCGTTCCATGCTCCCTCACGTGAGCCAAGGTGAAGCTAGCTAGATGAATCCTTCAGTGTTCTTTGCTGGTGACCACAATTCAGAAAACTAGAGGCCTTCTGATGACGGGCCAGCCAGGCGGGTGGAGGAGATTTGAGTGAGGCCAAGCACCTGGGTGGGCAAGAGACACACGGATATGCATCAGGCTGGGAAGGCCATGGTTGCTGGTTTTCGTGGGGTTTTTTTGTTTGTTTTTGTTTTTTGTGTTGTTTTGTGGCCAGGTATTTCTGACATTTACAGGAATAAAGGTGTCTAAGGAGGGCTGAGTGGCCTTTACAGATGCTGCAAGGTTTCTATGGCAACCAAGGGCTCCTTCCCGGACGCAGTGCTCTTTCTCCCCCTGGGCCTGCCTGCTCTCCCTTCCTACCTGGAGGACTCTGGGATAAGGATCCCGCTGGGCACATCCTTCCTCTCTGGTCCAGGAGACCCCCGCCGCCCGCCCCGCAGTGGTAACTGAGCTTGCCTTTCGTTCCAGAGATCAGACGCACTGAGGGCGGCTCTCAAGTCCTGCTCCTTCCTCGGCCTTGGCATTTTAGCATGCAGACTGTGCAACATCCCCAAGCCCCAGTCCCAAAGTCCTGCACTGTGGGCTTTGGAAGTACGGAAGACAGATGCCGGCGGAGGAAGCCGGCCCACAGCGCGGCGAAGTGTGGTGGTGGAGGCCAGGAGGCTATCTGCAGAAACCTGACCGTTTTGTTTATGGTGTTCTGACAGTGCTCAGAGCCGCTCAGAGCAGATGCTCCTCGTACCGAGCTGCTTGACATTCTGCCGGGAAGGTAGCTGCAGCTCTGGAAAGATGACCTGTGTGACATATGACAGCTTTCGGGGCCGCCAGTCCCCTGGCTCCACTGCTCCAAGACCCGAGCCATCTGTAGCCTCTCACTTCTGAAGGCTGAGGCCCAGAATGGTAAAACAGAAAAGGGAGAAGAAACTAATCAAAACAGAAAAAGAAGAAGGAGAAATAAAAAAAAAAAGAGAGAGAGAGAGAGAGAGAGAGCGCAGCTGGACCTCCTGCTGGGAACAGAGGAAAAAGAAGTCCCTCCTGTTTGAACCTGCTCCCCGCCCCTGTCAGCCCTCCATTATAACCACCTACGCGATGTTTTTAAAACAGTAAAAGGACACCACTCCCCTGGTTCTAACCTTCCAGTGGCTCCCACTGATCCAATACTAAACTCTAAACGTCTTGACACAGCTCGGGAGACTCTGCGAGGCTCGGTTCCCACTCTCCTCCCTGCTGCTCCCTCAGACGCTGAGCTCTGTGTACGCTAACGGGCCTTATGCCTTTTCTCTAGCACACCACCCTCCGTCATGCCTCAGGGCCTTTGCACAGGCTCCAACTCTGCTGGAATGCTTCTCCTCAGTGCCCTCGATGCGCTCTTCAGCCCCACTCACTAACAATGTCTGGGGAACATACTTCTTCAGAGCTGCCTTCCTGGATCTTCAGAGTAGATCAGATGCCTCTTCCGGAAGCTCTTAGAAAGTCCCTCACTTTTCCTTCATGGCACTGATCATAGTGCCTTTCACACAATTAGGTGATGAAATTATGTCTCCTCTATCTGGCTGGAAGCTCCATGGGGGCCCAGACCTTGTCCACTATATTCTCTCCTGGCCCTTGGAAGGTGCTCAGTAAATATTTCTGGAATGGATGAACTCCAAAGCCAAAGCTATTAGGAAAAGAAAGACAAGTTCAAGTCCAAAATCCATGAGTGGAGTTCGAGTCTGAGCTTGAGTGGCACTGCGGCTCACTAGCTGAGGGCCCCTGCCATTGTTCAACCTCACCAGGCCTCGGTTTCTCATCTGTGAAACATCGAGAGTTGTGGAATTAAGACAAGGTATGGAAAGCCCTCAGCATCATCCATGATAGCTTCCATTATTTTCATCGTTGTTATCACACGGCTGAATGGCGGGTTGGAAAGCTCACCGCAGAGGTGGAGTCCACACCGAACCGACGTGGACGGGATGGACTCTTTCCTTCCTCTCTAAGCTACAAGAAGCCAGGACGCACACACCTGTAATGATGTGCTACAAAGGGTGTTTGCAAAACAAAAGGTTCTCCCATCTGTCGATAATTACTAAGTCCATTAATAACAGCAGGCACGGAATGTGTGCCCTCCCTGTGCCAAGCCCGGGGAGGCAGGCCCGTTTGTTTAAGAGGCAGGGCCTGGAGGTCACTGCCACTGTATTCCTAAATTAACGCGATCTTGCCAAAGGACCATCTAGCTATATGCATCAAATGTTTAGGCGGATATACCCTTTGACCTAGCATTACATTCCATTTCTAGGAATATACCCAAGAAAACAACTGGAAAAGTGTGAAAAGCCTGGCTCATAGTAAGTCCCCAAATATTTGTGGAAGGAATCCCGAATAACACAAGGACACAGTGTGATTCCTAATGGCAAACAGTAGTAATGTTCTCAGTGTCCAATGGCAGTGAACAGGTTAAATAAACAGTACCACACAGAGCTGTTAAAAATGATGTAAATCACTTAATGTGGAATCAAGTGGAAAAAAGCAAGTGCAAAATAGTGTGTATACTATAATCCCCCATTTTGATAAAAGCATGTGTGTGAAAAACATTCAGAAGGGTGTATGTACATCATGGGCAGTTTTATCAATGGGATTTAGGGTGAATCTAATTTCTTACCCACTTTTCTAAACTGCCTGACTCTTTTTAATTTTTACAATGGGTATATATTCATTTTGAAACTGTACAAAAGGAGAAGGTGTTTTATTTTGAGAAGGAGGAGACAGAAGAAAAAAATGACATATTCTCTCTGCCTTTGAGGGGCTTCTTGGGACGTCAGTCTGTGAGGCAGTGCAGGAAGGAGTCTGTATTGTTTGTATATTTTTTATTTTCTGCATATTATGATGTTCTGACATGTACTTTCAGACTACTTTATTGAGGTGTGATTGACATGTAAAAAGCTGTACATATTTAATAAACACAACTCAATGAGCTTGGAGATAAACGTATACCCATGAAACCATCACCACCATCAAAGCCATACACATATCCGTCACCTCTCAAGGCTTCCTCCCGCCCCCAGTATTAGTACTATTTATGTCATCAACATCATCATCATCATTATGTGTGTGTAGTAAGAACACAACATAAAATCTACCCTCTTAGCAAATTTTAAATCTACAATACAGTATTGTTGGCTCTAAGCACGATGCTTTATTGTAAATCTCCAGAATTTACTTATCTTGCATTACTGAAACTCAAAAACCTTTCTGACTGGGGAGAGACTGCCCTCTGGGGCTAGCCAATTTACAGAGATAGCAAAGGGCTCAGCCAGGAGCTTGCCTTTGATATGCAAACTAACCCAGAGATTTACCTCTGCCTGGCCCTTAATCCTAGGAGGCAATATTCCTCTGCTTTAATCATCCCAGGGCCTGGAGCCAGGCACTAGGGACTATCCAACTACCCAATCCTAAACTGTTTACCCTGTCCAGTCCTGCTTTCCTATGCAGATTCCAATAAAGGCCATGGCCTAGGTATCTCTCCTCCCCTCATTAGGGCCTCTTCTGTCACGTGACCACACGGGTTTCTCCTCTTGTGACCCTGTGTGGTGTGTCACATCCCCTGTTCCTAGGACCTCTGAGTATAATCAACTCTTTCTTCCTGAGCCTCTCCTGTGTCCCTTCTTGCGGACGCCCCAGACTGACCATTACATAAAAGAATACAAAACACCATCTCTCTGTCTCCGTCTCTCTCTCCCTCTCCTTCTCTCTCTCACACACAAACACACACACCATCATTGCCAGGGAAGATTAAGTTAGTTCTCCAGTTTGTCTCCAAGGAAAGTCCAGAAACTGAGACATCAATCTACCCAATGATACCAATCCCACACTGTCTTGCTTACTGTAGCTTTAGATTAAGTATTAAAATCAAGCAGTGCAACTTTTAAGCTTTATTTTTATGAATTCTTTTAGCTATGTGAGGTCTATTTTGTGTTTTATATAAATTTTAGAATCAGCTTATCAATTTCTTAAAAAAAAAAAAAAAGCCTGATGGGATTTTGATTGGGATTCCATTAGGGCTGTAGACCAATTTGGAGGAAATTGCCATACGAACAACACTGAATCCTCTAATTCATGCATAAACCATATCTCTCCATTTACTTAAGTATTCTTTAATTTCTCACTGAAATGTTTTATACATTTCAGTTTCCACATACTTTGCTAATTTTAGCTTAAAATATTTCAAGTTTTTTATGCTATCCTAACTTGTGCATTTCTTTAACTTCAATTTGTTTTCCAATTGTCCATGGCTAATATATGGAAAGACACTTGTTTTTCATATACTGATCGTTCCCTGTGGACTTCTTAAATTTATTTATTATTTCCTATAGTTTTTTTCCCATAAATTCCTTATAATTTTATATACATATATATAAAATATATGCATGTTGTCGGCAAATAAAAAAAGTTTTACTTCTTTCTTTCCCATCTGCATGCCTTTTCTTTCTTTTTCTTGCCTTATTGTCCTGTCTCAGACCTCCAGAATAGAAGTGGTAAGACTGAACATACTGGCCATTTTCCAATCTTAAGGGGAGTATAATAATATACTATCAAGTATGATATCAGGTGTAGGCTTTTTATAGATGCCCTTTATCAGACTGAGGAAATTCCCTTCTATTCCTACCTTGCCGAGAGTTTTTTTTTTTTTAATCATGAGTGAATATTGAATTATATCTAATACTTTTTCTGTATCTGTTGAGAGAATTACATGATTATATGGTTAATATCCTTTGCTATTTTGATATGGTGAATTACACGGATTGATTTTCAAATGTTAAACCAACCTTGCATACCAGCAATTAACCCCACTAATCACGGTATATTGTCCTTTTTACATAGAGCTGTGTTCAATTTGCTAAAATATTCTACATTGTACATTTATGCTCATGACAGATAATGGTCTGCAGTTTCCTTGTAATGTCATTGTCTAGTTATGGTATCATAAAATGAACTGAAAAGTGTTCCAATCTCTTATCTTTTCTGAAAATGTTTGGTAAGATTAGCATTATATTTCACTTAAACATTTGATAGAATACAGTTTGAAGGAGTTTTCTCCATGGGAAGATTTTTAATTACAAGTTCAATTTCTTTGAACAACTACAGAGCCCTTCAGATTTTCCATTTCTTTTTGTGTCAATTTTAATACTTTTTGTCTTTCAAGAAATTTGTCCATTTCATCTAAGTTGCCAAATTTATCACTATAAAGTTGTTCATGATATTCCTTGGTTTTACCTTTAATGTGTGTAGCATCTGGAGTAATGAATCCTTTTTCATTCATGATATTAATAACTTGTGTTCTCTCTCATTTGTTTCTTGATCAGTCTAGCTATAGGTTATCATTTTATTGATCTTTGCAAAGAGCCAGTTTTTGTTTTATTTGTCTATTTACAAATTGTCTTATTTTCTGTTTCATTGATTTCCCTTTAATCTTTACTGTTACCTTTTTTCTACTTTGGTTTTTATTGGCTCTTCATTTTCTAGCTTCTTAATGTGAAAGCTTAGACCATCTTGTAAACCTTTGTTAATATGAATTGCATTTATTCGTTTCAAATGTAAATACCAGATAAGCATTTAATATAAGACTTAAAAGAATAAATGTCCTTCTAAGATTTGCTTTAGGTGCATAACACAAATTTTATAAGTTGTGTTTTAATTTTTATTCATTTCAAAAATATCTTTTAGTTTCCTTCATGATTTTTTTTTTTTATCCCTAGAGATGTGTTGTTTAATTTCCAAATATTTGGGCATTCTTCAGATATATATCTTACATCCGAAATTCTAAATTAATTCAGTGACTGCCAGAGAAATAGTAATCCTTTTAAATTTAATGAGACTTGTTTTATAGCATAGCACCTAGCCTAGTAAATGTTCTATGTGCAGTTGTAAAAAATGTATTTTCCTCTATTTTGTTTCAAAAATGTCAATTGGATAAGTTGGTTGATAGCATTAGTCAAGGTTTGAAGTCCTTACTGAATTCCTGTCTATTTTATTCATTACTGAGAAAGGAATGTTGACATGTCCCACTGTAATTGTGAATTTCTCTGCTCCTCCTTTCAGTTCTGTCACTTGGCCTGTATTTTGAAGTCATGTAATTAGGTGTGCACACATTTAGGACCATTATGTCTTCTTGATGGACTGACCCTTTTATCATTGTGAAACATCTATATTTTTATTAGCAGTCCTTGTCCTGAAGTCTACTTTGCTTGATAATAGTCACTTTAGCTTTCTCATAGTTTGCACACTGTATCTTAGTTTGTACACTATAGCTTAGATATAGACATACAGATATGGTTTGCACACTATATCTTTTATCCATCTTTTTACTTCAGACTTATCTGTGTCATTATTATTAAATTGTATTTCTGGTAGAGAGCATATAGTTGGGTGTTGCTTTTTTGTCCACTCTGATAATCTCTAGCTTTTAAGTGGAATGTTTAAGCCATTTATAGTTGATGTAATAATGTATATAGTTGGGTTTATCTCTACCAGCTAGCTATTTGTTTTTCTACTTGTCCTGTTTCATTTTCCTTTTTTCCTGGCTTCATTTTTTTCAGTATTCCACTTTATCTCCACAATTGGCTTGCTGGCTATTTCTCTTAGCTTTCAGTGGTTGCTCTGGGATTTTCAATGTGTGTCTTTAATCACAGTATTGTAACTTCAAATAATTATAGCACTTCATCAGTACTGTAAGAACCTTTCAACAATGCATTTCCATTTCCCACTGCTTTCCTTTGTATTATCATTGTCATGCATTTTGCCTCTATATACTATTATTTTTGCTTTAGACAATCATCTTGTTTTTAACATTTTATTGATATGTAATTTACACACCATAAAGTTCCCACATTTAAGGTGTCACTCAACAGTTTTAGTATATTTACAGTCTTGTGTGATCATCATCATAATATTATTTCAGAACATTTTTCATCATCCCAGAAAGAAACCTTATACCCATTAGCTGTCACTCCCCATCTCCAGCCAACACACATGCCTTTAGCCCTAGGCAACTACTAATCTACTCTCTGTCTCTATAGATTGCCCTATTCTGAGCATTTCATATAAACAGTATCATGTAATATGTGGTCTTTGGTACTGGCCTCTTTCATTAAGAATAATATTTAGTGGTTCATCCATGTTGTATCATGTATTGGTACCTTATTTATTTTTACCAGTAATATTTCATTGCATGGATATACCACATTCTGTTTATTCACTCATCAATTGATTGACATTTAGTTGTTTCTATTTATTGTCTACTATGAATAATGCTGCTATGAACATTTGTATACAAGTTTTTCCATAAACATATGTTTTCCTTTCTTTTGGGTATATACCTAGGAGTGGAATTGCTAGGTCATATGGTAATTCTATGTTCAACATTTAAGGAGCTGACAAACTGTTTTCCACAGCAGCAGCACCATTTACAGCCCCATCAGCAATGTATGAGGGTTCTAATTTTTCCACATCCTTGTCAACATTTGTTATTATCTGTCTTTTCTATTATATTTATCCTAGTAGGTGTGAACTGGTATCTCATCATGGCTTTGATTTCCCTGATGATTAATGATCTTGTTGAACATCTTTTCATGGGCCTATTGGATAGTCATATATCTTTTTTGGAGAAAATTTCTATTCAAATTCTTTGCCCATTTTAAGTGAGTTATTTTTCTTTTCATTATTAAGTTGTAAGAACTCTTCACATATTCTAGATACAAGTCAGCTTTATAATTTGCAAAAATTTTTCTCCTATACTGTTGGATACCTTTTGACTTCTTAGTAGAACCTTTTGAAACACAAAAGCTTTTAATTTCAATGAAGTCCAATCTATCAATCCTCTCTTTAATCACCTATGCTTTTGTTATTATAACTAAGAAATCATTTCCCAACCTAAAATTACTAAAATTTATTCCTATGTTTTTTTCTAAGACTTTGATATTTTTAGCTCTTACATTTAGGTCTATGTTATACTTTAGTTAGTTTTTGTGTATAATACAAGTATGGAGTCCATATTCCTCCTTTTGCTGTGTATATCCAGTTGTCCCATAACCATTTACTAAAAAGACTGTTCTATCTTGATTAAATAGTCTTGGCCCCTTTGTTGAAAATCAATTGATCAAAACTGTTAAGGTTTATTTCTGGACTCTCAATTTTTATAATTTTTTTTTTAGTGTTTATTTATTTTTAGGAGAGAGAGAGAGAGAGACAAAGCACAAGCAGGGGAGGGGCAGAGAGAGAGGGAAACGTATCTGAAGCAAGCTCCAGGCTCTGAGCTGTCAGCACAGAGCCCAACACAGGGCTTGAACTCACCAACTGTGAGATCATGACCTGAGCTGAAGTTGGACACCTGACCAACTGAGCCACCCAGGCGCCCCTGGACTCTCAGTTTTATTTCATTGATCTATATTCCATCCTTATGCCATAACCACACTTGATTACTGTAGCTTTATCATAAGTTTTTTTTAATTTTTTTAAAAATTTGTATTTATTTTGAGAGAGAGAGAGAGAAGTCAGAGCACAAGCAGGGGAGGGGCAGAGAGAGAGAGGGAGACACAGAAACCAAAGCAGGCTCCAGGCTCTGAGCTGTCAGCACAGAGCTGTCAGCACATGGAGCTCGAACTCACGAGCCATGAGATCATGACCTGAGCCAAAGCTGGACACTCAACCGACTGAGCCACCCAGGCGCCCCATATAATAAGTGTTTAAATTGAGAATTTTGAGTCCTCCAACTTGGTTCTTCTCTCTCAGCATTGTTTTGACTACTCTGGGTCCCTTGCATTTCTGTTTAGGTTCAGTTTATCAATTTCTGAAAAAAAAAAACAAATACACTTAGCTGAGGTTTTGTTAGGGATTGCATTGATTCTGTACATCAGTTTGGGAATTGTTGCCACCTTAATAGTAAGTTTTCTGATGCATCAGCATGGAATGTCTTTCCGTTTATTTATGTATTCTTTAATTTCGTTTAAAATGGTTTGTACTATTCAATTTACAAGTCTTGTACCTCTCTTAAAATATTTATTTCGAAGGGGCGCCTGAATGGCTCAGTCGGTTAAGTGTCTGACTTCAGCTCAGGTTATGATCTTGTGTTTGTGGGTTCGAGCCCTTTGTCGGTCTCTGTGCTGACAGCTCAGAGCCTGGAGCCTGCTTCAAATTCTGTGTCTCTCTCTCCCTGCTCCTCCCCCATTGGCACTCTGTCTCTCTCAAAAATAAACATTAAAAAAATTTTTTTAAATTTTTTCCTAAGTATTTTATTCTTTTGATGCTATTATAAACTGGAATTGTTTTCTTAATTTGATTTTTTCCTAATTTGATTTTCAAATTATTTATTGCTAGTGTATAGAGATAAAATTGGTATTTTGAAGTGTTCTCTCCTCTTCTATATTCTGGAATATGTTGTGAATGACTTGTGTTAACTATTCTTTAAATGTTTGGTAGTGTTCACTAGTGAATCTATCTGACCTTTGGCTTTTCTTTGTCGAAGATATTTTTAAAAATTTTTTAATGTTTATTTCTTCTTGAGAGAGAGCGAGATACAGCATGAGCTGGGGAGGGGCAGAGAGAGAGGGAGACACAGAATCCGAAGCATGCTCCAGGCTCTGAGCCATCTGCACACAGCCCAATATGGGTTTAAACTCACAAACCATGAGATCATGACCTGAGCCAAAGTTGGATGCTTAACTGACTGAGCCACCCAGGAGCCCCTTTGTCAGAAGATCTTTAAATTAATATCTCTACTTGTTTTAGGGTCTATACAGATTCTCAATTTCTTCTTGAGTCAATTTCAGAAATTATATCTTTCCAGGAATTTGCCCATTTAATTGAAATTATCTAATTTGTTGGCATATAGGTGTTTATAGTATTCTTTTATAATAGTTTTTATTTCTATAAATTCAGTAGTGATGTCCCCTCCATTCCTGATTTTAGTCCCTTGGGTCTTCTATCAATCTGTATATCATCTACCCACCTATCTATCTTTATCTATCTATCTATCTATCTATCTATCTATCTATCTATCTATCATCTATCTTTGTCAGCCTAGCTACAGGTACAACAATTTTGTTGATCATTTGAAAGAACCAATTTTGGTATTATCAATTTTTTCCATTAGTTTTCTATTCTGTTTCATTTAAGTGGATTGTTTAAGTTATTTCCTTCCTTCTACACACTCCAAGTGCCATTTGCTTTTCTTTAATTTTCTGAGCTGGAAGATTAGGTTATTGTTTTGCATCTTCCTTCTTTTTTCGTTGTAGGCATTAAGAGTTATAAGTTTATAAGTTTTGGTCAATTATCTTTCAAAAACATTTAGAAACAAGAAGGAGGGTATTTTATTTTTACCTACATATTTACCATTTCTGGTGCTCCTCATTCTTTTACGTAAATTTGAGCCTTCGTCTAGTATCATTTTTCTTCAGCCTGAGGGACTTCTTTTAATATGTCCTACAGTAGATATCTGCCAGCAATAAATTATCTTAGCTTTTTTTTATGCCTAAAAATGTCTTTATTTCACCTTCATGGTTTTTTTTAAATTTTTTTAATGTTTATTTATTTTTGACAGAGAAAGACAGAGCATGAGTGGGGGAGGGGCAGAGAGGGAGACACAGATTCCAAAGGAAGCTCCACACTCCGAACTGTCAGCACAGAGCCCAACGAGGGGCTCGAACTCGTAGACCACGAGATCATGACCTGAGCTGAAGTCGGACGCTCACCTGACTGAGCCACCCAAGCATTGCTCACCTTCATGTTTCTTAGATTCACTGAGTGTTTTAGAGCTATGATTTCATAGTTTTCATCAGATTTGGAATAATCTTGACCATTACTTCTTCAGTATTTTTCTGCTTCTCCTGTCCTCACCTGACCATGGTCTGGGCCTCCAATTATATGTATGTCAAATCATTTGATATTGTTTCAAGTTTACTGAGTCTCTATTATTCTTCTGTTATTTTTTTTCATCTTTCCTTCTCTGGGTGCTTTATTTTGGGCTGTTTCTATTGCTATATCTTCAAGTTTATTGACTTGTTTTTCTAGTGCCTAACCCACTATTATGCCCATTGTGATAGTTAGCCTCCAAGATGGCCCCAATGGCCTTGACCTCCTATTATTCATACCCTTGTGTCATTTCCACTTCTTTTTCTCATGGGCACATTGGTGACTTGCTTCTAATCAATAGGGTACATTAAAGATGTTGGGGTATCACACCTATGATTAGGTTCCAAGAGATTGTGATCTCTGCTTTTCTAGCAAACTCTTTATTGTCTTTTTGGCTTATATACTTTGATGAATTAAGCTGCCATGTTGGAGAGGTCCATATGGTAAGAAACTGAAGGCAGCCTCTGGCTAAAAGCCAGGTAGGAACTTGAAGCCCTCAGCCCAACATCTTTCAAGGAGCTGAATTCCTGCAGCAACTAAGAAAGCTTAGAAGTAGATTCTCTTCAGGTGAGCTTTCAGATGAGCCATCAGTCCTGGCTGACATGTTGATTGAACCAGCCTCGTGATAGACCCTGAAACAGAGGATCCAGCTAAACCACATATGGATTCCCAACTCTCAGAAGTTGTGAGCTAATAAATAAATGTTGTTTAGAGCTCTAAATTTGTGGTAATTTTGTACATATCAGTCGATGACTAATATACTCTTCTGGTGAAATCTTCGCTTTAGATATCATATTTTGAAATTCTAAAAGTTTTATTTGGTTATTTTTTTATAATCCTCTCCTTGCACTGTTCATCTTTTCCTTTAAATCACTGAAGATTTTATAATAGCTGTTTTAAAGTCTTTGTCTTCTAATTTTATATCTACTTTATCTGGGGCTCCATTTTTACCAACTGATTTTTATCCTGGATATAGGTCACACTTCCTTCTCCGCTTTTTTTTTTTTTTTACATGAATCGTTATTTTTTATTGAATACAGGGTACTGTGCATGATACATTGTTGAGTGTAGACTTTTGCTGTCTTACTTTAAAGAATGTTGCATTTTGTTATATCAGGCATTTGCATTACTTTCAGATTAGCTTGCTCATTGTGAGGTTTGTTTTTGTGCTTTGCTAGGGTGAGTCTAGATTAGTCTTTACTCCAGGGAGAGTTTAGTCCTATTCTTTTTAAAAATTTTTTTTAAAAATATTTATTTATTTTTGAGAGAGAGACAGACAGAATGCAAGCAGGGGAGGGGCAGAGAGAGAGGGAGACACAGAATCCAAAGCAGGCTCAAGGCTCTCAGCAGGTAGCACAGAGCCCGATGCGGAGCTTGAACTCATGAACCATGAGATCATGATCTGAGCCGAAGTGGGATGCCTAAACGACTGAGCCACCCAGGCGCTCTGAGTTTAGTCCTATTCTTAAGGTATGGCCCTCCTGAGGTCTCTAATAAATACCCTCGGAGTCCAGTAATATCTCTTCACACAACTTAGCTTCCAAACTTGAACATCTCCAAGTTGTGTGTGAGTTCTGAGAATTTTTAGTTATAGCCCTCAGTGGTTGTTTTCCTTGACCAACCTCATGGAGCTTCACCTTATACACACTCAGCTTAGTATTTAGCCAAAGACTCAAGGAGACCTACTATGCAGATTTCTGGATCTCTTCCTCTGTTTATGTCCCTTCTATCCAGTATTCTTCCCTATAAATTCCAATTGCCTTGGCCATCCCAAACTCTGATCCAGATCTCCTCAGCTCAGCTAGACTGCTATGTTCTCTTTGCTTACCCGTCTCCATGCTACTGGAATGAAGTCTCCAGCCTGAAAGCCAGAACTCATCTTGTTGTTTACTCTTCTCAGATATCAGATTCCTGCACTGCCTGTTGCCCAACAACTAACAACAGTCATTTCACATATTTTTTTCCAGAGTTCTAGTAGGTTTTGGTAGAATGCTAAGTTTGCTACCAATTACTTTGTCATTGCTATGAGAGGTCTCTGGGTATTTTTAGAGATGTACAAGAGGGAATGGGATTAGCACTTCGCTCTGTCCTTGGGTTCTTAAGATTTTTGCAGATACTCAACTGGCTTACTCATGGCAGTGGAGGGTGGCTGGGGGATGGTAGGAAGGTGCATCAGAAATGCTCCTCACCAGCCGTGTCATAACCCCCAAAACCCAAGATCATTAGCGGCACTCATGACAACCAATCCCTTTGCCTTCACAGCAAATAATTTGTCAGTATAACAAAAACCTACCAGAAAGCCCCTCAGTCTGCCATGGATTTATTATGTGGGTTGTACTAGATCCCTTTGTGCAAAGTGAGGTAATCATAATTTCTGGACGAAGACCCTTGATCTAATGGGAGGCCTACATATTTGGACTTGGAAGGGTCCCAGGGGACCCTGTGTGCCTCAGGCATCTGACATACTATTACACAGACAACCTCTGGCTACAAGGACCATCCTTGTCCCCTCATAAAGGCACAATCCCCAGGGGATCTCCAGCCTAGCCAATACACAGAATTAATCACCTGGGAGCTCTTTAAAAAATTACAGATGCCCACGTCCTACCCCAGAATACACTTTAGAACCCCAGCAGCTCACAGTGATTCTGATGCACTGCCAAAGATCACTCTGTCTTCTCATAATTTATGAGGCCAAAGAACTCACAAACATCAAGGTTGAAGACTTCACATGCCAGTGCCTTATAAGCCACCCAGAACCAGCCTCAGGGGACATGAAAGTTACCTGATCCAAAAGGAGAAGACACTGAACTCTCTCTGAATCATAGAGAAAAAAAAAAAAAAAAAACCTTGAAGAACGTTCTGGCTAGCTTCTCTCCCCCAGCCATTCCACTTCACAGATGAGGAAGCCAACACCCCAAGGGATTAAGTGACATGCCCAGTAACGATCGGCCCAGGGCCAAGTTACTCATCCAGAACATTCTCCACCATCCCGAAGACCCTTCCTAAAATCCCTTAGAAGAGAATCCAAAATCCTTACCCCATCTGTGCCCCCACATGACCTGGCTCCAGGCCCTACCAGCCACACCTCCCACAACCCTGTCCTTGTCCCTGCTTCCCAGGCACACTGGGCCCATTCCATCGGCAGAAACCAAGATCCTTGCTGCCTGAAAGACTCACTCTGTCCTGTTTACTGAGAATGGTCTATCCCAGATCTTCATCCTTGGAGTCTCAGGTAGAATGTTCCTGCCTCATTCAGGCTCTCCTAGAGCACCAAATCCCAATGCCTGGCTATTGTTCTCGGTCTGGGCATGTGCCTTGCTCGTCACCCTCAGCACTTCTCTCAAAGGTCCTCAGGCACTTGCTGCTTATCCCTGTCTGTCCCCATCCCACTCAGTGGAGAGTTTCAAGAGAGCAGACAATGGATCTGCTGTGCATCACTGTATCTCTAATGCCTAGCAAAGTGCCTGGCATGCAGTGAGCTCATCATAATGTTTCTTGGATGGATGGATGGATGGATGGATGGACGGACGGACGGATGGGAGAAGTAAAGAAATGACTAATCGACAACTAAAGAGTGACAGAAATCACTGTCTCTAACGTGTCAAGTGCCATGAGGGCAAAGAGCTCCACCTGGACCCAGCAGAACTGACGAGTAAAGGCCGTGTTCCCTTCCGGGGTGCACCCCAGGGGGTTTGGGGTCTCAGGCTATGCCCTCCCAGACAGAAGACCTGACGGCATTAGTTTCCATTTTGAACACATTGATATCAAAAGCCCAGATGCCCTGGCACGTGGCAGAGCACAGGTTTCCCTACAAAAGGAATCATGTCCACCATTCCCTGCTCTAATAAGCACACCTCAGCTCTGCAGACCTGCCACGGGGCAGCGCTTTTCTCGTGCCATTCAAATGGGTACATGATGAAGGAGAGTTTAGGATTCACCAGTTTCCACTCTGAAATAACCCGGGAGTTGGGCCTCACCATTCATAGGCAGACTTTAATATTCAAGCTGGAAGCACCAGCCAAGAGCTATTGAGGGGTAAGAGCTCCATTTTCTCATACCATGTTATTCTCCTACGGGCCCTTCAAATCTCCAACCACAGCATCAGACAGGACCTGCCCTTGCAAGTGCACTGCATCGTAAGTTTCCGATTACGAGTCAGATCCTCATGCCGGGCCAGTAGAGGAATTAGAATCAGAGTCTAAATTATGGGCACGCTTAAAAGTAATCCAGGCCTTCAGCCTCTTGGTTAGCATGGTACAGTCCCAGTGCTGTTCAGTGTAAGCAAAACACGAAGCCACATTTTAAAATTCCTAGCAGCGACAGTAAAGAAGGAAAAAGAAACAGGTGAGACTGATTTTAATGATCTATTTTACTTAGCCAATGTATTTAAAATATCTCAACATGTAATCAGTACAAATATTAACGGGTTACTTAACGGGGCTTCTTTTTCCTAGTAGGGCTGTGAAATGTGGTGTGTATTTTATACTTCTGGCACCTCGCAAATCAGAGTGGGCGCAATGCGGGGCTCCATAATGACACGTGGCTCGCGGCCGCTGTCTTTGGACAGCATGGGACCAGTCGGTCTGCTTACAGGTGGTGCGTCAGGGCGAGACAACGCAGCACCTAACCCGAGCTGCCTGCGGACTTGCATGGAAGACGGAAGGGAGGAAAAACCAGTTTCCTGGTCCCCGCAGCCTCTTCCCCACCCTGCGCGCGTTGGTGCCCACCTCGGGCAGCAGGGAAAGCCGGCAGGGGAAGCCACCATGGCAGCTCAGAGCTCCGGGTGCTTGGATTCCTTCACTTGTATTTATTTGGCTTTTTATAAACAAAAGTCAGACTTAATGCATTCCATTCATCATGAGGAAAGGGCAGTAATCCTAAGGGGATCTGTCAAACAGACGCTCTTTCTGTAAATAAATAAAAAGGTGACTGCAGGAAAGGAAAATTACACTGAAGTGAAATCTGGGTTTTTTTCCATTTTCGGAACATAAGCCAAAATATTGCTAAGGCTTTTTATAAACAAAGATAATGAGTTGTATAATTTATGTAAATTAACTAATGCTGCTGCATTTTCTAGAAGTAACATAAACTGCATTATTTATTTGACGTGCCTTTTGGAGTAAAAAATAATTGTAATTGGGCATTATACCTAACAGGTTTCTCCCATGGTTTTCTTATTAGTATTTGTGGTTTTGAACGGAAAACACAGGACGTCTGAGAGCACCACAGGTGTGGCTTGCCTTCTGCATGTAGGAAAACGAGGATGATCTTTTCAACCAGACCAGCGTCAGACCCCTGACCACAACCTCGGCTCCAGAAAGAAAGGGCACGTGCCAGGCACCACGGGCATGGCTTGGTCAGCAGGTGTTGGTTCTTTTTGGCTGGTAAGGGGTACTAGTTAGTTGACACAGCCCCGGGGGATCCAGCTGATGTCATTGCCACTCGCTAGTGGTTTCCCGCGTTCACTCTTCAGGGCGCACATCAAAGTGACTGCACTACTCAAAGCAGCGTCAGCAGCTCCCGGCCACTCGCTCTGAAGGCAGCAGCTCAGGCTCCACTCAGACCCCCTGAATCAGCATCCCCAGGGGGCTTTGCACGCACAGTCAAGTTTGAGAAATGCTCCATCCTCTGGATGGTGAAGACCCGGTCCCTTCCCAGACCCTCCTGCGGGAGACAGAGCCGCACACGAGAGGGCACGGGGCTGGGTCCCGGCTCACAGCGTCAACCCACATTTCCTCTCACATCTAGCACGTATTCAGACGAGCAATACGCAATCACACACTGCAATTCTTAATACTATCATATTAGGAGCATTAAAAATGCAAGAAAGGATAATTAAGCAGAATAAATTAAATAAGGATCTTGAAATACACAGCCTTGGAAATAGTTTCATTGCCTAAATGCTTGCAAACATCTGTGAGCTGCTATCACACTTGCTATCCTTTCCTGATATTCAAAGCACAAGATACGGTCAAGTACCAAATGTAAATAGCCCCGATTCCTAACCTTGTTTGTGCAGCAAAAGATGGCCCTGAGGCAGAGAAAGGAACTCTATCGAAGGTCCATTGATCTCTGGGAGGAGTACCTTGTTTGGGAACAGAGGTCGCTGCTGGAGGAACCAGCCTCGCTCATTCAATACCAGGGGTGAGGAAAAACAAAACAAAAGTATCTCCGACCGAAAAGGAACGCAGGGTAATTCACTGAATTTATTTCATCTCATCTCCCTTAATCATGTAAAAACAAAACCCAAAAATGTTCTACATTCTGGTTTGTGTCCAACACAATGTACAAACTAATTGAGTGTAAAAAGCGTTGCTCTGCATTATATCAGTTAAAGTGAGTGTAACAATTGCTCTTTCTACCCCCGAGCTCTGTTTCATTTCCGTTTTTGTTATAATTCAGTCCATTCACAATATGTCATTGCAAACACTATTTGCAAAAGAAAGTATAAAAAACAGATTCTTTATTTCTTAGTGCATTTATTTTCATTTCCCCTCTCAAGCTCTCCACATTTATACCGTGCTTCCATCTGGAGGGCTTAAAAAAGTTATAGACGAAGTTACTATACATAATGAGGCGCACACTCATCTGGTATTTAGCCCGGGAATTTTATTGCCAGGTGTTGTGAAGCGAAAAAAAAAAAAAAAAATACGGCAAAATACTGTGCTGCATCTCGTTTCCAAACATTTCATATCATGTCTGAGAGTGTTCATTAATTGGGAAAGGAAGCTGCTTCCATGAGGCTTACTTAGCTGCCTCCCAGGAAAAGGCAAGCGAGGGGGCTCCGCACACAGGAGGGGGCTGTCCCCAGTCACGGCAGGTGTCCGAGTACACACGCCTTGCACGGCTCCGCTCCAGGGTCCCGGGACCCGGCCTGCCGTCAGGCACTCGAAACCCTGATGGGCCAGCTCTCCACACACTCGTTCAGGCATCCCACAAACAGAAACTGAGTCCCTCCCGTGTTCAGTGCTGGTGAGACAGAAGCGGACCAAGCAAACAAGAAAACGGGAGCGTGTCCAAACCCACTGCCTGTTCTGGGGGCTCTGAGAGCTGGCCGTCAAGGGACAATGAATTCCATGAGAGCACAACAACCAAACACAACCCTGTACCGGCCGAGGGAGCCGCTCTTATGCCCACCTGTATGTGGGGACTGCAGTGTAGACTCTAACAACTACCTCAGAAAGAACGAAAGCTCAGGAGCGAGCTCACTTCCTCCCGGACTTCCCTGTCCTGACAAGAGCCAAGCAGGTTCCACTTGTGAGGAATAACTGTGAACAGTTCCGTGTGCATTCTTTGGGGAAACGGAACCTAAAATGGCACGATGCTGACAAGTAGGTCTATTTCCATGTACGCAACAAAATGAGGGATTCAAGTACAATATCGGTGTCGGGGCATCACGCCATGGAAGGACTGAGCGTGCGACTGGGCTGCTCCACGCGTGGATGAGTAAGGAACCTGGGGAGAAACAGGAAGTCTTGGGGTTCCCCAACCTAGCTTCCCACAGACTCCTACAGTAAAGACCACAGCATGTAGCCACCCATCCAATGTTTTGGAAAGAGGAAGAAGTCAGGGAGTATTTTGAAACTCAAGCTACCAGACAACCCTGATACCTTCAAAATGTCACCATGAGGCACGCAAATTTGTCATTCTCATTAGATGTCCCCCAGGAGCTCTGCCTGCCCTCTGTCCCGAGGTGACAGGACAGCCACACCTGCTAAGTTTCCCGGGCTCCGTGTCCCCTGAGAATGGGCACAGCTCCAGGGTGTTCCCATCCGCTGTCCTCGGTACAGACGCAACTCACCAGACGGGCTTTGCCGCACGAATGGGTTCAGGGCAGCAGCCTAGATCCTACATGGGCTGACCACACTTCCATCAGACTTCTGAGATGTCCCAGTCACTCGTCCTCTCCTCTAAGACTTCAACAAATCTTTCAGGACGTTTCAAACAAAAGGGACACTCTCCTGGTCTCTGCCAGCATCTCGGTTGCTGAAATGCATCGACCTCAGCACAGCTTTGTAAGAGTATGAAAAACTAGAAATCGGAGGATGAAGACACAGAGACCGAAGGCCTCTGGACACTAGACAGTAACCGAGGAGTAGGAGCTGGTCAGCCATGAGTACAGGATATTAGGAGCCAAAGGGAGGGAAAAACCACAGCCACTTGCTCAGAATTTATGTTTCCATAAGTGAAACATTAGGATTCTCGTATGGAGAAGAAATTATTGATACGTGTGCTCCCTTAAGGAGGGCTTCTCGAGAGGCCCATTCCAGATTTAATAATAGTCCACATTCTTCCCCCGAAATGGCAAACGCAGTCCTTGATTTCCTTATCACTGCCGCAGATACATGAATCATTAAGCTGCAAACCAGCAGAGGTTCAGTTTATCACACGCCACCTAGAATATTTAATAAAATAAATTCTAAATAATCAATTCGTGAAGAGTCAACATCTCTTACACTTTTGTAATAAATGTCTACCTCTCGCATCCATCATAAAACTGTACATAAATTGTGGCAGCAAAGATGAAAGAGAAAGTGCCCAGGTTTCTCGTGCTGTCATGTAAATACTTAAACACGGACGAATAACATCTGTACCCTCCCTACGGCCTCTATTCTAGGGGGACGTTGTCACATCAAACACGGCCAGGCTACTTTCAAAGCACTTCAGGCCCGAAGATGCATGGGGTTCAGCCTTTCCCTCCTGCCATGAAAGCCTGATCCTTTGACCCACCCGGTCACACCAAGGTCATATTCCCTTGGCTCTGCTGTCCCTGAACAGATCCCTGGAGCTCAGAGTGCATCCTGGGGACCTGCCCTGCCCTCTCCACAGCACTATGGAGCAACGTCCTCGGCTTGTGGGAGAAACGGGACCCAACTGCCCTTGCAAGGACGTCTCCTAGCTTCTTCAGACTGAGAACAAATAAACCCATGCCACATGGACATGTTACCACTACAAAGAAAGAGAAAGAAGACATCCTAACTCCACCGGAACAGCGTTGTGATGAACAACACTGTCTGATGTGACAGTGTGTCATGAACAGAAGTGTTAATTCCTGGGGCACCTGGGTGGCTCAGTCAGTTGAGCGTCCAACTCTAGATTTTAGCTCAGGTCATGATCCCGAGGGTCAGGGGAGCAAACCCTGCATAGAGCCCAGTGCTGAGCATGGAGCCTGCTTAAGAATCTCTCTCTCTCCCTCTGCCCTTCTCCCCTGCTCATGCTACCTTTCTCTCTCTCTAAAATAAAAAAAAAAAAAAAAAAAAAAAATTTTAAGTGTTGATTCCTTACAGAATTATAAGCCGAGCCTGAACACTGTCAGGCTGCGAACGTAAGTCTAAAAACATGGCAGTGCTCACGTGTGAGAGGCAAGTCCCTAATCATCCCCCATCAATCTCTCACTGGTTCCCATTGCACCCTGATCCTTCTAGAACCTGCTGCCATAATCGAGAACAGGAGTCGACCAATCCAAATCCAGCCCTCAGTCTATTTTTGTAAATAAAGTTTTACTGGAACACAGTCACATCCGTTCTTTAACTATTGTCTACGGTTGCTCTCATACAGCAGCAGTGTGACAAGACCATCTGGCCAGCAAAATTGAAACTATTTACTGTCTGACCCTTCGTGGAAGTCCATCACCTTATCCATTCACTCAAAAAATGTTTATTGGGCACCAAATATGCACCAGGTACCATGCCAAGTGCTGGGCTCGGCAGGGGACGAAAGTGCCCTGCTGGGTGGAGACAAACAAAGCAGGAACAGGGCTCGTCCCCCCGGGGAAGAGGGCGAGGGAGCCGCTCAGTCAGCGCCCGCTGGCAAGCTCCACTGTCGGAGAGAAACCCGCTCTTCTCTCTCCTTCATGGCCAAGGGCAGAATAAAGAGTGGTAGGCTCAAACCGTCTGATCAGAGATTCCACCTACAAGTTTTCAAAAGGTGCTGGGAGTCAAGTAATAAATCACCAGACCAACTTGTGAAATTTTCCTTTGGATATTTTTCTTAACATAAGATTAAAAACCACAACACCCACGAGCCTACGGCTGAGTGACCGAGGGAAGAAAAGAGAATGGCGAGGGTCAATCCCTTCCAGTGCCTACGCTACTTTTAGTATCTTCCTAAAAGGCGGATCTTGATTCAGGAGGTCGGGTTGGGTTCTGAGAGTGTGCCGTCCTCGTGAGCTCCCAGGTGAGGTTGACCGGGCTGACCAGTGGGCCACACTGCAGGTAGCAAGTGGCAACGTGGCCGTGTACGTGCCTGCGTGGCCCCCGGGTTTTGCATGAGTGAGATACGAGCGTACAGGCACGTCCTGAAGAGGAGAAAGCATTGCAAGGTGTTGGAATTCAGATGCGCAAAGAGGAAATGGAAGGTCACTCCACCTGTCCTGGAGGAAAACAAGAGCCAGAAAGGTGCTTTCAGGAAGTCACCAGCTTTCCATCTATGGTGTGGGTTTGCATCCAGGAAGGGCAAGCAGAGGGCGGCTTAGCAGCCAGAACCCCAACGCGTGTGCAGAAGAAACAAGGAGACCGGAGCCAGCCCACCGCCAAAGCGGTCTCTGCCCTAGTGCTGTGGGAAGAGCTGTTCCCTTCTTGCCTTTATGCCCCGACGCCTTCCTCTGCCATTCCTACTGGGTGCGCAGAAGCCCTCCGTCACGCCTCTGTCTTCCCCGTGATTTTTGCTGGTCTGTGGGAAACAGACACAGAAACTTGGGCCTCATTAGTTTGCAAATCATACGCCTTCCCTGTGTCAGTGACTAACCCGTGTCAACTACAGGGGTCAGGCGGGACTGTCCTAGGATGGGCTGGAGATTCGTGCCCTCTGAGCACGGAGAGCACCACACGGAGAGAGGCCGCAGCTGCAGATGACAGGAGTAAATTTCCCCAGCAATGTCAGGGCATTGAAAGATGTGGAGAAGATCAATAATTTACTATTCGGTCAAGTGAAGGCCAGAGATATTCTTTACCCAACCCAAGCAGCTGTATCTGGTCATTTACCGAGGTGGGTGGAATATATATCACGTTCTTAAAAGGCATCCCCAGCTTCTGGATGAGGCCGTAAATTATGCTTACAAAAATCAAGGTTATGCGTCCTGAGTAACATCTAACTTTGTGCCTGCTGTATGTTGGGGCCCAAACAGAAAGGCCCTGGGGTGAATTTTGACAGTGGTGTTCAAGAGTTTCCATTGTAATTGAATATGCTAAAATTCCCATTCATGTCCTTGTGGGCTAATCTGCAATCATGTTAAGGGACTGTTATGATAATAATTAAGTACAAGTTCAGCATACCAAGTTGATGTCTTGCTGCTCTACAAATCAAGTTTAAAAAAGGAAATCGCAAAATATTTTACAGACTGTAATCTACCAGAGACGTGAGGAAGGCAGAAACTACAAACCCATTTCCTTCAACATCTTCCTGGCACCTCTTCACCACTGCCAGGGTCCTGCTTCCTTGGGGGAGCAGCCTCGAAGGGCAAGGCCTGGGCTGCCAGCGGTCCAAGTGGCCCCCAGAGTCTTTTTTCAGAGAGAATAAGAGGGTCCCCGGGCCCGGCGGCCCTTGGGTTTGCTGTCACACTGCCAGGAGTGCCGTCTCTTCTCAGCGGTGGCCAGCGTCCTTCCTGGTTTTTATGGTTCCTGCATCGATTATGTGTCTGGAGATAAACCAACTCACTTCTTCAAGTCCTCAACGAGACCAATACCCAAGCAGCCAAATCTCTGTCTGCAAAGACTCCAAGGAAACTGCTCCGATGGTCAGAGGGTGGCCAGATAAAATACGGGATACCCAGCCCAATATGCGTTTCAGACAAGCAGCAAATAAGACCTCAGCATAAGTATGTCCCAGATAATTACACGGGCCATCCTTGTACTGAAAAGTTATGTATTGCTTATCTGACATTCAAATTTCACAGGACATTATGTGCACGTGTGTGTGTGTGTGTGTGTGTGTGTGTGCACCTACATGGGAGTGCACTAAATCTGGCAACCCTGCATAGGGAGAGTGAACACAAGGACCCCTCATGGCAAAGTCAACGTGTCCTGGAAGCTTGAGAGCTGTAGCTTCGGGATGGATAGAAACTGGCAATTCATAGTAGGATGGATAAACACAACTTGTTGTCTCTCAATTAAGGCCGACATGGGGATAGAAAAAGCTCCTACAGGACCTGGGTGAAATGAGAGCCAAGGAGTGACAACAGGCCCTGTAGGTATTCAGAGTGTTGGAGGACAAACTCGCACCCACTGAAGTGGATGGCAAAAGGCCCCCACGTCTTCTTCCTGAAGTCCCCGGGGACCCGAGGGCGCCAGGTTCCTGGGCTTGGGGAACAGTCAGGGAGGGGCTCTTGCTCTTTTGACTCTCTGGGGTTACAAAGAAGGGAGGCCCAGTGATTGGAAGGGGACCACCACTTGTACCGAAAGACCTTCCTCATCCCCCCATCTCACTTGAGACTCGTGCGTGGGTGCCCCGTGCTGCATCTTGAAGCCCGTGCTCCTAGACCTCCCTGGTCTAAGCACACATCTCCGGAGTATGGGGTGTTCTGAAAGCCGATGTGGTATGGCGATGAGGAAACTGGGGATTTGCAATCAGACAGACCCGGGGTAGTGTGTTGACTCTGTTACAGACCAGCTGGGCATCCTTAGATATATTTCTTAATCTTCTAAAAATTAAGTACATCTTCTGCAAGAATGAGGAAAATGGCATGGCCTGCTAAATGGGAATGTTGCCAAGTCATTGGACAAGATGGCACCCATAAAGCGATGGGGACAGGAACAGGTATTCAGTAGGTGTTCGATGAATGATGCCATAGTTGTCATTGCTGTTGTTAACTGCCTTTGGTCAGGGAAGGCAGAGCCTTAAGAGAAAGAAGCAAAACCGCCACCGTGGCCAGGCCTCCATGAGCTCAGCAGAAGGTGAACAGAGGCTATTGCCATTTCAAAGCGTAGCTAGTTTAATGTTATTTATTAGTTAAAATTTAATTATACGAGTTGGGTAGGGACATGTCACCAGGGATGCTAAGTAATTAGAAATTAAAGAAAGACTATGGATTTGAGTTCCTGAATTGATTCTACCAAAACACATCCAGGTAACAGGAAATTGAGTTTTAACGTGCAAGCATGCCAGCAGAACACTGCACAAAAACTCAGATGATTAAAAGTCAGAAGAGAGCTCGGGGAGATCCTCCAAGGTGCCACTGGACAGGCTGGCTCGCTCCACTGGAGGCATCATGAGACCAGGACACCTCAACCACCAGTGCCGGACACAAGAGAGGGGGTGGCGGGTTTGGAAATCGAAGAGCCAAGGGCGAGTCCCGGTGGGGATAAACACACCCGACTCACACAACTGAACCACAGGGTTGGGTGGGGCTCAGATGAGGGGACACCCATGAAAGGAGCTGCTCGTGTAGCATATCCACCACTCATGGCATGAGCCTCTGCGTGGCCAGTGCAGACCCTGTCCTCGGAGGGGAAACAAGCCCATTCCAACCCTCCAAAGCCTCTGTGGTTACCAGTTACCACACCTCACTAAAATGACCTGATACGTGTTTCTGGAAGTTTCTCAAGTACGATGCTGCGTCCTACCTGCCTCTCCCTATTGGGCCCTTAATAGGCCATCGAGTGCCTGGATACCAGATACAGACCTTCTCGCATCTAGAAGATACTGGATACTTAATACGTGTTTATCGAACCGGACGGGGCTAGTGGAAAGTCAGAGAGAACGCTTCCTGAAGGAAGGTACAGAAATTAAACGGAGGGAATGACTACTGCCGACTGGGGGAGGCCAGGGAAGACGCTCCTGGAAGTTTCCGAAGTTACAAGGCTACCACGACCTCAACGTCGACGTGGGAGAACGTGGGTTCTGAGCCAGGAACGCCGCACCGTACAGACTGGCGGGCGCGTGGCGAGTCTGGGGGGGAGCGGAGTGAGGCAGCATGTCCACGCACCAGAGCCACACGATCATCCACGAAAAGCAAGAAGCATTGATTCTATTCAAAAACACAAGGCGGCAACACACCGACTCGCCTGGCCCTCTGAGAGCTTCAGCTGCTCGGCCGTTTCATGAGCCAGCTGACCTCCTCCTTGTCTCTGCGCTGCTGCTTTCCAAACTTGATCTGGGCTCCATACATGTTTGCGGCTGGCTATTTTAAATATACTCCATCGGCTGCAAGCGAGATATCTATTTATCTTAAGGCTGCCAGCAGGGCTGGAACGATCTGGCATCGCCATGAGGCAGCCCGTTATCTCATGCCCTGTTAATTCCTAATGCGGTAACTACAATATCATTCCTACTTCTGAAAGAGGTGCTTTTTTTTTTTTTCTTTTTAATATGTGGCCTAAGTGTCCAAATAAAGAACATCACTTCTAATGAGGCTGAGTCCAAAAACATAACCTTGTTACCGCCTCTGCTGTGCTCACAACAGGCTTCCGGCTTCCAGGCAGCTCGTCGGGAAGTCAAAGCAACTCTTCCTTCTTGGACACGGTACAAACGTGTCAGCAAAACTAAACTTTCTGTTCGCTGCCGAAAATTCCATTCAGAGGGGATGACTGACATTTCTGCCAGGCAGATGGTCCAGGCCGGGGGTTCCTGTCCACCACAGCACCGGCTCAGTGGGGAAGGATGCCTTTGTCCATGCTACCCACAGTTGAGCCAATGGCCTCTGTGCAGTGCCACCCACTGGTTCCAAAGGCAGGACGTCTGTGGCGAGGCGTGCCTCGTGATCAGAGCAGAGAAGGCCTGGTCTCCGGGAGGCGAACATCTGGTCTGCACAGGGCTGGGAGAGATTCTGACATGTCGCAATTTTGGCCACCTGTTGCTTTAAATCACATTAGCTATTTTTCAACAGACCCTGTCACTGCCCCTTGCTATGTCCCACCCCAACCTGTTACTATCTAGCTCCCACCAGTGCCTCGTGCCCCATGTTTATGTCTCCTCTTTACGACCAAGTCTGCCTCAGGTGCCCTTCCCGTAGGTTCCACGCAAGGACCCCCAGCACACTCCTGGTGACCTGGTGTTAGAGTAGCACACTTGATTTTGTGTCCTGCCGTGAGATAGGGAATGTTCATGTTCACGTCACTGCGTCTTCAGTACCTGTCACAATGGGGGAGAAAGCACCGGACAGCTGGCTGACAGATGGACGGTCTGTGCTGACTTGATCTGAAAAAAACACACATCCCCCCAGGAATGCCCAGGAGCAACTGATGTCCGGGCAAGCACTTTTGCCACAGAACCAGGGGAACCTTGGCTCAAGTCCCACCTCCACACTGATTTGTGGCAGGATACGAGGAGGGAGCAACGCTGTCTGAGGCTCAATTTTTTCATCTATGATATGCGGATAGTAATACGTACTTTAACGTTTTTTTTTTTTTTTTTTTTTTTTTTTATTTTTGGGACAGAGAGAGACAGAGCATGAACGGGGGAGGGGCAGAGAGAGAGGGAGACACAGAATCAGAAACAGGCTCCAGGCTCTGAGCCATCAGCCCAGAGCCCGACGCGGGGCTCGAACTCACGGACCGCGAGATCGTGACCTGGCCGAAGTCGGACGCTTAACCGACTGCGCCACCCAGGCGCCCCAGTAATACGTACTTTAGACAGATGTTTCGATGGGGGTTGAATGGGATAGTGTAGCTGGTGTGTATGGAGGAGATTCATAAGCCAGCGGCCATTGCTATACTAAGTGTGTGTGGCTCCTGTCTGTTGTGGAACCCTAGCAGCTAAGGAGTCGGGGGGTAGACAGCCAAGGGCTGGCCTGGGTTCTGTACCCGGCACTCTCAGGAGAGAGGTGTGAACACCAGGCAGAAGACAGCACCATAAGTTTCTGGGACCAGAGGACAGCTCTGGGATCTTGAAAAGTAGGTGTACTCTTCCAGCTTGGCCCAAAGACTCCACCCACCTCACCTAACCCGGGGTGTGGCAATACTGGAGGCAGGGGACAGGTCAGATCTCCCCCTCTGCTCTCAGGGAGTCTCCTACCCCCACAGCTCCCACCCTCATCAAGGCTCCAGATAAGCAGGCACGAATGTCCCTGGGGTGCAGAGCCAACTTCAGGCCTGCTAAGATTTCATCTCCTGAAACGCTGACATCACATCACAACCACCTTCTTTTTCCTCCCTGCCAACCTTTGTCGTCCCTGGAAACCTTATCGAGCTGGCTTCTCCGTGGCTTACAGACAAGACAACTAATCGTGGACTTAACAGCTCATCAGCTTCAAAAGCGGCTGCCCCCATCCTGTGCCTGGCTGAGAAAATCAATGTGCTTTTGAGTTGCCGTGTGTTCCTAGGGCCCCAGCCTCCGAGAACAAAAGAAGCCGGACTGCTGAGCGGTTCGTGGACAGGGCTGGCAGTTTTCCTGGCCTGAGGGAAGGCTTATAGCAAGTGATATGTTAAACGGTAGATCCAAATATCTTTATCATGCCCTTGAACTGAGGAAACCAGCTGAGGTGGTAGAAAATCACAGCTCCAAGATCCGTGAGATGCAAAGCTTGATGTGTGTCCGCATGGCAATTCCCTGGCTGGAAAGGACCACCTGCCCACTGTCCCCGCATGACCTCTGGGCTTCCTGGCCATTGGTCCAGACCAGGGCAAATGCAGGAAATGTGCAGTGAGGTGAGGGCAGCCCTTGCCAAAGAGGTCTTTCTCTGGGGCTGTTTGAAAACCATGCCCTGTGGTAGACAATCCATCACGAAGGACACCTGCTCGCATGAGAATGTGCTCATCCCCACAAACAAGACAGACTCCGTTCAGACTGAACAGGGCACCGTCTTTCATCCATCCGTGTACAGGGGGGCACAGAAGAGATGGGAATTCTCAGTGCTGCTGGGCATGTAATTGGCACAGCCACTTAGGAGCAATTTCACAGTGTCCAGTAAAATGAAAGACACTAAGGCCTCACACCCACCAATTCCGGCAGGCCTGGGCTGCACACGTGTACAAGCAGACCTGTGTGAACATGTCTCCTGAAAGCACTGTGATGCTGAAAAGCTGGACAGAGTCTAAAAAGGCACTGACTAGGGCGTGGCTCGAATGCTCCTGCAGTGGAAAACTATAGAGCAGTTAAAAGGGATGAGGGGTCAGTGTCAGCAGAGACAGAGCTCAGACCACCACGCTAAGTGAAAAGGGGGAGTCCAGATAGACTATGTAAGTAACGCACACAGTCCTACCCAACTTCAAGAGCTTGGCTGATCGCCCACCTCACTAGGAAGCCTCTCTGGTCGTCCCAGTCCATTTGGGATCCTCTGGACACTTGTCCTAAAGGCTCAGGCTTCTGTTCTTCTCAGCCGCCAGTGACTTTCAGGTTTGTCCGCCTCTTTAATTTGACCATGAGACTCTGAGGCAGAAAACATGGCTTCTGTTTTCCCTGTGGACACTACAGGGCCCTGTACAGAGTAGGGCCGCAGTCAGTGCTCAGTGACTGACTCGATGGGACAACTCTGTGAGCTGAGTGGAAGAGGCCACCACACCACGTGCCTGCCTGGAGTGGCTTCACTCTCCAAGAGCCGGAGAGCACACAGCTCATGTTGCTGACCAGGGGTCTCTAAGCCCGTCTCCCACCCCCACTCCCCACCGCCACTGATGCTCGGCAAGTTTCGGAGACCCCTCGCTGTCTGGCCCGTTCCCTGCCCTTGCGTTCCGAGGGTCCCGATCTCCCCCATACAGGTGTCTGCACCCGAGACTGCAAGCGTGAGCCACAAAGAACTCCAAACACAAATATGGTCTACAAATAACCACCAATCATTCTGATTCCATCCAGCGACAATTCTAATTTATAACATGGGAAGAAAATGAGCACTGTGGATTTTTGTTTTGTTTTGTTTTGTTTTGCCCCAGGCTTTTGAGCTGCTGCTGAGGAAGAATTCCACCCCACTGCTACTTACAACCCAAAGTTCCTGATTTACGTTCCTGAAGACGAACTGTGCCAGAGAGCTGCAGGCCCAGGGGCCGTCTGCTGCAGCTCTGGTGTGAGTTCCCACAGACCCTGGTAGTCCTGGAAAGAGTCCTGTGCGGGTCGCAACCACGCTTCTCGCTTTCTGCCCACCCGGCCCAGCCCCCGTGCCCTCGGGCCCCTCGAGGGCTGATCTGCTGGCCCCATCACCAATCGGTCCTAGACCGGGGTCCATAGGAGTGCATTCAGGGCGATCCGCATTTTAATGTCTTGTGAGTTGATTAAGCCACACTGTGCAAACACTGAACACAGGAGAACATAGGAAAAGTGGGATTTCTCATATTGGGGCTTTTCTTTGCTCATCATCATAAAACATTGTTATTGGGTGTTTAAAAAAAACAACCACAAAAACATAAAACAGAAGTTATCTCTCTCTGTGGGGTAATATAATAAAAGCCACTGGATGCTATTTTTAACAGCCATAAAAGCACATGATTAATACAGAAAAAGTCATAATGATAAAGTGTGTCACGGAGAATGTCGGCCTGGAGTGTGAGCCGTTGAACTCAAGAGGGCTTATCGTCCAGGTGATCAATCCTGGCATGCTAGGGGACCCAACACACCAGCGGACTCCAGGATCTCTCTCTTTGACCCGCGCGAATTGCCAGGTGGATCACAAGCCACCTTCTCGGCTCCTGACCCAAGACAGCACCATCCTCGCGGGGAAGATCTTTTACAAGGATCAAGCAATGCAACGAAGTGTGTGCTCGCTAACTAGCAGCCACGAATGTACCACGATTCATACCCTCTCCCTCTACCGCTGTGACACACGGCTTAGGCCTTCCAACAATGAAAGGACCCCAGGAGAAAGTCTCCATGGCCACCCGAGAGTCGGAGCCTGTGGTCTCAGAACAATAGCAAAACCACCACGCTGCACCTTGCCTTCCCCCAGGATCCAAACTGAAGTGTGCACAGATCCCAAGATGTGCCCTGCAGCGCCCACCTCCACCCCAGCCACAAGAACCCCAGCTGTTCATCTTTAACACCTCTGAGCTCTCTGAGGTTGAAATGCCCAGAAGGAAATGGAAGAGGCTGCCAGCAGAGGGCGTAAAGCCAGGCTCTGGTTGGAGATCACCAGATCCCAAGGGACCCACTCAGCAAAGGCAGGTCCAGGCCACCTGGATGGGGAGACACTTCACCAGGCTCCTTCTTCCCTCACACCTGCACACTCTCAATGCACCTGCAGCCTTCTCCGTGATAGATACAACACAGGGTTCTGCAGGAACCTTGCAAATCCCAGTCTATGCACCAAGGACTCCCAAGAAACAGGACTGCTTTAGTTAAATCTGGCTTTACGGAAAACTTGAACGGAGGCTGTTGGGTAAGAAGGAAGAAAAAAAAAACCAAAACAAAACAGCAAACGGGGGCTTGGCAAACAGAAATGCTTTTGACAGAGGTGACTGGCAGCAAATTACTCCAAAGCGATCCCGTGTCATTGCAGCCCAGAAACAACATTTGTGGAACAAGAGAGCCTTTCTGCCCTTTACCTCCACTCCCTGGACCTTGAGTTTCATGTGGTCCTCTCTGGTCGTTTTCCCGTCTTTCCTCTTTTTCCAGCAATACCCATCCTTCCTGTATTTCACCTTCTTCCTGTTGTAGAGGATCATTGAGCCATTCTGTGGTCTGGAAACAACAAATGGTTAAGTTACCAAGAGAACCAAGCAGAGGAAAAATTTATGAAGAAAGATATCGTGGACCAGGAAAAGTCTCTACAGAAAAGCAATATTCCACATTTGCCGGAACATAATTTTTCACCTTTTATTGCAGCTCCCTGGATTAACCATGTTTTATGGCCAGCCAAAATTTGCTTGTGGATTTGGTACCTAATGAATTAAATGTGTCAATGATAGGCTTAAAAAACATCCCCTTAGTAATATCCACCATCTAATCAAGATATACGACGTGGGGGCCTGAGCTCCGTGCTGAAAAGTAGAAAAACAGCAAGAGAAAGCAAAAAGAGCCGGGGGTGTCGTGGCAGACTGCAATATCTTATCTCTTGTAGAAAGATTTTCTACACATCTTTTAATCCATCACCCAGCATTAGGAAATAAATAAGTTTAACGCAGACGCTAGATGACTATGTTAAGAACAGACCAATGGAAGAACTAGTCGCCCAGGCCAAACGTTCTTGATTCATTGCGCGCGTTTAGATCACTGCAAGATTCAGAGGAACATCTATAGTGCTTCTTCTCAAGCCAGCTAAGTACCTGATTCTTTCACATTTGGGCTTCGGCTGTCAGAAGGCTCAGCCCTATCAGGTAAGTTTGTCTATTTGGTCCACGACCACCGTACCTTAGGAAAATCGTTGGCTTCCCGCTCGCTAAACGCTGAGAGGGGATGGCCACTCTTGTGCCATTCCAAAAGAACAAACAGAAAAGAAGCGTGAATTGTCCTAAAAGAAGTCACGCACCAACCGAAGAGAGCAGAGGATGTTCACGCGCACCTCCGCGGCTACAGAGGGCACACACTTGGTTTGGAAACGCCAAGGAGAGAAACAACTAAATTCCTCTGGCAGCATGTGCTGTGGCAAGCCGCTTCCAGAGTGAACCAGCAGCAGGTGTGGGCAGATTCAACCTTCAAGGAAGACTGAGGCTCCCCCCGAAAGCAAAGAGTACGTCACTCGCTCCCCATGGCCATGCTACCCCCGGCTGAGACCTCAGCACAGGAAGGTCACAAATGAGTCTATGTGTCCGGCAGACCAGCACAGGCACATCTCACTCCTAGCCTTGGTGTGAGAGCTCCTTACACATACAAGGCAAAGGAGGTGGTTTCTTCCAATGCAAGGGGGCGTCTGTGTCTTTGCAACAGTGGTTCCTCGTGGCCTGGGGCAGGAGCCTGTATCCCAGTCTTTCCTTCCTCCTCCCCCAACAAGGAGCCATTTCACAGTCAGGCACAGAACACTGGCTAGTGACGTCTTACTACATTGTCTGGGGCAGGGGGTGGGAGTCACGCCAGGGTGACAGAGGCTAACTGTAGTTCCCACCCAGACGGGCTGTGTCATTCAGCAGCGAGCTGACTGAACAGCAATTCCATTGGAAATTATAGACTTTCAACAGCGACTCCCAACACTTCATTGTTTGCCGATCATGGTGCAATTGGTTTATGTCAGTGCTGGTTTCCTCCCTGAATGTGGCCGACTAAAACAATTGGGAAATAGCTTCACAGGCTTGTCACAATGCTGTCACCTGACCGTTTGTCTCGCACTTACGAGTCTGCACTGAAAACCTTACAGTATTCATCCATTTCTAGATAGCAGGGAGGCTGGAATATGGGGCCACCTGGGCCTGCCTCTCTCCACTCCAGCCCTGCTCATGGTACCCAAACCATTGGGAGGGCCCCAAAGTCCAACTACTATGCTCAGGGCCAGTGCCTCGGGAATAAGCGAAGGAACACATCTGATCAAATAGACGGTTCTGCATTTGTCCCGCCCCCTCCACGCAGGAATGAAGACATCCATGGGAGCGTGCAAGGAACCCCATCTGCTGAGGAAGACACAACATTAATCCAGTCCAGCTTCTCGTGAGCCAAGACAGCTACACGCAGAGCTGCTCCACAGCCCCACTCTTTCTAGACATGATCGGCAAACCTCAGCAGAGCGTTCAGGCCAACTGTCCTCAGATCGTGACTGGTACGACCCAAAGAGAGTGAACTTCCCAGACTACTGTCATGTCCACAGTCAGAACCACAACTGTTCCCACCTTAGGAAACCCATCTTCCCCTGGTGACCTGCCCTTTGCATTCTGAGAATGTGAGAATGGCCCTGTCATCCGACACTTTGAGCTGGACATAATCCCGCAGGGAGCCCAAGTGGCCAACTTAAATGGCCTTAATAAATCGGGTTGTCATTTTAACTTGCAATAATGAGCAACCTAATGGTGTTTAATCCAGCACTCTGATTGTATTAGAACTTGCTTCTGCTCTGTGTCATGGGGGTAGGTCCCTCCCTCCATAGTTCTCGGGTCCTAAGAATGGCAAAGAGAAAAACAGACTGCAGGGGGGCCCCACAACGTGAAGAAAATGAGGCTGAGCTGCCAACCCAGAATATAATCAAGAACAAGTCGGAGCTGGTGGGAAGGGGTCCAGGGAAGGAGGGATGGGTGGACTAGGCCCCACAAGAGGGGTCCAGCTG
Organism: Leopardus geoffroyi; assembly: GCF_018350155.1. Taxonomy (NCBI): domain Eukaryota; kingdom Metazoa; phylum Chordata; class Mammalia; order Carnivora; family Felidae; genus Leopardus; species Leopardus geoffroyi. The sequence goes on along the minus strand of NC_059328.1, from coordinate 4,929,227 downwards.
GGGGAGGGCTTTACTACATCTCACGGCAGCATAAAGGCAGCACCCCCCTGAGAAGAGCAGGGAAATGGAAATGGAGCTGAGGACAGACGGCAGTGGCAACAGAGAGTCAGGTAAGAGGGACGGAAGTCCTCCCACTTAACGATCCCACCAAGTCCCAGTCAGTGTCTGGTGTGGGAGGAGCAGGCCACGTGCGTGTCTGCACCTGTGTCTACACCTGTGTCTCTGTCTGTAGGTCTACACCCGTACCTGCGTCTATGTCTGTCTGCATCTCTATCTACATCTGCAACCACATGTGTGTATCGATGTTGACATCGGCACCTACGTCGACATCCGTAGCTACACCTGTATCTGTGCCTTTATCCAGGCTGTTTGCATTCTCACCACAACATGATGAGGTAAGATCATCACTCCCAACAGATGAGAAAACCAAGCCCCTTGTAGCCACAGAGTGTCTGAGCAGGATTCACTCGGACTCAGGGCGACTCCAGTATCTCCCCCAAGTCTACTGGTTTAGCATAGATTGTGGGTGGGGCCAGTCCTGGTTTGCTCCCCTGACTGGGTGATTTAACACCCTGAAAGCACGCCTCACCCAGGGGGTGGGGATTTGGTGGGTGAAGTCCTGGCCCCCTCACTCCACAACTGGGATATCTCTGAGGCAATCCCAGGCCTCCTTACCCCGCACTCAGGATGACTCTGGGTGTTCTATATGATCTTCTAGAGCCTAAGTGCCAGTTGCCCAGATGGAGACCTGCTGGACAAGAGCCCTCTATTTGTTGTGGGATTTTTTTAATTTTTAAAAAATGTATTTATTTATTTTGAGAGAGAGAGTGACCAAGCAGGAGAGGGGCAGAGAGGGGGCAGAGAGAATCCCAAGCAGGCTCATGCTGTCAGCATACAGCCTGATGTGGGGCTCGAACTCATGAACAGTGAGATACTGACCTGATCTGAAACCAAGAGTCTGAAGCTTAACCAACTGAGCCACCCAGACACACCCATGAGCCCTTTATTTGTATTCCTCCCCTTCCTCTCTCACCTTCATGCCCCCTACTGGCGCTTCCCAGGACTGTCTCTCAAATAAGCTGTACCGGAGTCTATCTCAGGGTCCCCTGGGGGAACCCGACTGAAGCTGACCATCTAAGAGATCCTCAGGGAAACAATCCGAGACCTCCAAGGCAGCAGCCAGAGAAATATCAAGAAAAAACCGTGAGCATTAGGGATGCTTCTAGAGGGAGGCTTCTAGCCAAATAACCTTTTTATCTGAGACACGAATGGCTGGCAAAACCAGTAACGCTCATGCAATATGGTGAAAAGATCATGGGATCAATGGAAGAGCTACTGAAAATTATAAAAGTAAACCAGCAGGTATAAAGTTAAGATACATAATCAATAGTTTGTGTGTGTGTGTGCAGTGCGTGAGTGTGTGTGATATACTCACACTCACACACTGCACACACACACACAAATGAGACAGAAGGAATGATGGGTGACTTCTTCATATATATATACTGTATGTCTTACATCATACAGTAAATGCTATCAAGAAAAAAGAAAACTAAACACTTAGGCATAAATTTAATAAGACATTCCCAGAACACAAGGAGAAAAACTATAAAAATCTAAAGGACAAAATAGGTTTCAGTAAATGCAAAAACATAACATGTTCTTGATTAGGAAAAGCAAAAATCATAAAAATGTCAGTCTTCCAAAAATTAATCTATAAACAAAATGTAATGACAACAAGAATCCCATTAGGGTTTTTTTTTCTGGATCTAGAGAATCTTATTACAAAATTTATGAGGAAGGAAAAAACACCAGTGATAGCCAGAAAAACTTTAATAAAGAGAACCAAAGTGTAGAGGCTAGCCCTATAGGTTATTAACACATTCTATAAAACCTCTATATTTAAAGAAGTATGGAATTGACATGTGAATACATAGAAAGACCAAGGGAACAGAAGAGAAAATCCAGAAATATTCCCACTTCCACATGCAAATTAATATACTTTATAATTTTTTTAATGTTTATTTATTATTGAGAGACAGAGAGACACAGAGCATGAGCAGGGGAGGGGCAGAGAGAGAGGGAGACACAGAATCCAAAGCAGGCTCCAGGCTCCAAGCTGTCAGCACAGAGCCCAACGTGGGGCTCGAACACAAAACCGCGAGATCATGACCTGAGTCGAAGTCGGACACTTAACCAACTGAGCCACCAAGGCACCCCGCGAATTAATATGCTCTAAAGGAGACATCACAAATCAGTGGAGGAAGGGGACTGACTTTTTAATAAGTGATACTGGCATATGGAAAAAGATAAAATTGGATCTATTCCCCACACTGTAGAGCAGAATGAATTCCAAATGGACCTGAGATTTAAATGTTGTAAATAAAATCACACACTACTATAGGAGAAAACATAGGTGAATTTCTCTATAACCTGAAGGTGGAGAAAACTTCCTAAGCATGATTAAAAACGCAGCAACAACAGGTGAAAGACAGGTACAACAGAGAACATAAACATAAAACTGGCAGCATGTTCTCCAACGTGGCAGCACCATTTTGCTTTCTGACTAGAAATGAACGAGAGTTCCAACATCACATCCTTTCCAGCATTTGGCATTGTCTCATCTCTTGGATTATGGCCATCCTACTGGGTGTGTGGCAGCGTTTTAATTTGCATCTCCCTAATGATTAATGATATTGAGCATCTTTTCATGTCCTCATTAGCCATTCATATAAGTTCTTTGGTGAAATGTCTATTTGAATCTTTTGCCCATTTTTAATTGAGTTGTGTTCTTCTTTTTGAGTTGTAAGAGCTATTTCGATAAAATCTGGATAGAAGTCTTTTATCAGATAATGGATTTGCAAATGTTTTCTCTTGGCCCATGGCTTTCCTTTTCTTTATGGGTTTCTTTTAAAGAGCAAAAGGTTTTAATTTTGGTAAAGTCCCAATTTATCAATTTTTTTCTTTTATGAATCATGCTTCCAGTATCATATCTAGGATTATTTTTCACCTAACCTGAGGTCACAGAAATCTTTTCTTCTGTTTTCTTCTGAGCTTCACAGTCTTAGCTTTCACATTTAAGTCTACAGTGCATTTTTTTTAACATTTATTTATTTTTTAGACAGAGAGAGACAGAGCATGAATGGGGGAAGGTCAGAGAGAGAGAGGGAGACACAGAATCCGAAACAGGCTCCAGGCTCCGAGCGGTCAGCACAGAGCCCGACGCAGGGCTCGAACTCATGGACCGTGAGATCATGACCTGAGCCGAAGTCGGACGCTTAACCGACTGAGCCACCCAGGCGCCCCTCTACGGTGCATTTTAAGTTAGCTTTTGTGTATGGTGTGAGGTAAGGGCCTAAATTGATTTTTGGCACATGGATATCCAATTGTCCCAGCACTATTTTTGTTTGTTTGTTTGCTTGTTTGTTTTTGTTGTTGCTTTAAAAAAAGGCTATCCTTTTCCCCATTGAAGTATGCTTGCATGTTTGATTAAAATAAATTGACCATAAACATAAGACTTTATTTCTGGACTTCATATTTTTCTCTGTTTTCTGTCTTTATGCCAATACTATACTGTCTTGATTGCTACAGCTCTGTAGTAAATTCTGAAGTCAGGAACTATATGTCTTCCAACCTTGCCCTTATTTTCCAAAACTGTCTTGGCTATTCAAGGTCCTTTGTATTCCTATAAAAACTTCTAAGGTAAGTTTGACAATTTCTGCAATACCAACAACAAGAACAACAATAAAAATGCCTGCTGGGATTTTGATAGAGGTTGCAGTGAGTCTAAAAATATATTTGGAAAGAACTGCCATCTTAACAATATCAAGTCTTCTAATCACTTCCAATCACAGAACATGGAGTGCTTCTCCGTTTATATAAATCTTTAATTTCTCTCAGTAAGACTTCATAGTACAGGTTTCACACTTTATAAATTAAATTATCTAAGTCCTTTATCCTTTTTGATGCTACTGTAAATGGAACTGTTTAATGTTTTTGTTTGTTTAAATATGGAACGCTTCACGAATTTGTGTGTCATCCTTGCATATAGGGGCCATGCTGATCTTCTCTGTATCATTCCAATTTTAGTATATGTGCTGCCAAAGTGAGCACTGGAATTGTTTACTTTAAATTTCATTTTTAGATTGCTCATTTACACATTTCCACTTACATATAGATACACAGTTGATTTTTGTACGCTGATCCTGTATTCTGTGACCTTGATAAATTCGCGTATTAGTTCAAGTAAAATTTTTTTGCAGATTATTTAGGATCTTTTACATTTATAATCAAGTCACCTATGAATAGAGTTTTGCTTCCTCCTTTCCATTCTAGATGCCTTTTCTTTTTCTTCCCTTATTGCACTGGCTAGAACCTCCAGTACAATGTTGAATAGAAATGGTGAGAATAAACAACCCTGTCTTGCTCCTCATCTTAGGAGGAAAACAACCAGTTTCACCATGAAGTATGATATGAGCTGTGTCAAAGATTTTAAATCATATAAAAAGGACACGGGGGGTGGGGGCAGGGGGCCTGGGTGGCTCAGTCAGTTAAGTGTCGGACTCTTGATCTCAGCTCAGGTCTTGATCTCACAGTTGTGAGTTCAAGCCCCCTGTTGGGCTCCACACTAGGTGTGAAGCCTACTTAAAAAAAAAAAAAAAAAGACTTGGGAATCAACTTGAAGAAGCTCCTACTGACCAAAAATGGGCCAATTTAAGCATCAATAAGAATAGCAACTGCTTTGAGTTAAAAAACATTAACTATGTTTAAATCCATGAGTTCATAATGAACCTAAAGCGCACAAATAAAAAACTAATTGATCATTGTTGGAGGAGGCTCCTGACCTAATACATTATTTTGAAAACTGAAGAAGTATAAGGAGGAAGAATCAGGCATTTATCTTACCTTTCCTGTATAAACTGTTCCTTTGAGTTAGCAAATTGCAAAAGAGAGGACTTTCTCTATAAAAGTATTCCCGCCAATAAATGAAGAAGTGAGAGAATTAAAACATCACCATTTTGCAACCCCTAATAATTAATGAATCATCAATTAATGACTGACATCACAAAAGAGAAACAACCAGATAGAATGTGTCCCTGATAGAAGAATACTTTGCTGTAGGGGGAAAAAAAAAGTTTTTTAAAAGGAATTTAAAATTATTCAGACCTCCTGATCTACCACTTTATAAGGTCCACGGAGGACAGAAGAACATGGTAAAGGGAACCATGGGGATGCTGTCAGCAAAATCCAGACTGTGGGAAACCACAGGGCAGATAGATGACCTGGATTCTTCAATGAATTCAGTGAAAAAGAGAGTAAGAGAATGCTAGAGTAGGAATATATAGATTAAAAGAGACAAGAGATGTGTCAACCAGTCACAATCTGTAAAAAACAAAACAAAACAAAAAATACAGCGTTTGTGAAACAACTGGAACAGTGATTGGATGTTTAATGATATCTAGAATTATTAATTTTTAAGTGATAATTGTAGTGCAGGAGTATGTTTTTAAAAAGAGACCTTATATTTTAGAGATATATACTAAAACATTTACTGATGAAATTATATAGTGTCTACAATATGCTTCATGACAATGTGTGTGGTGGGAGGAGGAAATGTGAATGAAACAAGACTGGCCATGTGTTGACTACAGTTGAAAGTGGATGATAAGTATATAGGAGTTTATTACACTAGCTTGTCTATATTTGTAGATGTTTGAAATTTTCCATAATAGAAAGTTAAAAAAAAAAAAAAAAAGATGATCATGGGATTTGAAGTGAGCTCTAGGTTACATCTTAAAGCTTGGCTCAACTCCTTATGAGCTGTGTGACCTTGAACAAATTACTTGATCCCTCTGTTGTAGCAGACATAATGTATGAGAGGTGCCCGGCATGCCACCCACCATGTAATATGTGTTCTTCATGACTAATAACGATAACAAATGTGGCCCCTTTTTGTAGGGGCCTCTGCCAGGGACAATGATGGAGGGATTTAGGGTGTAATGAAATGGCACGTTGTAGGGTGCAGCTGGAAAATTCACCAAGGGGAGAGGCTGTCTGTCTGTAAGCACTGAGGCACACACACTCGTCCGCCACTTTAAGGCAAAATACATTTTTCAAATTAGGTACATTGAAGACAATCAGTAAATGAAGATCAGAGGGGGGATATGTTCTTGAGAGGTTTCGTGTGTGGATATTAAAGAGGAATTTATGGAGCCACAGGGGGCTGCAGCCAACGCTAAGTTAATCCTACAAAAGGAATGGTCTAGATACTCTTTCCAGTGCTTGAGTCTAACTTTAGAAATCAGTGTCCCCTAAACAGCTCAGGTCCATGGCCCTTCCTCCTAGAACCCTCCCTTCCCCTATCACTAACAGATCACTTCCAGGACCTTGACAGCCACCTGAAATTCCATGCAGACAACTGAGAACCAGCCCGCTACCCCAGCATCCATGGGCTTCCTCAGGTCTCTCGTCAGCCCCTTTCTGGCCTGGCCTAGTGGCAGCTGACTTTGTGCTGTCAGCTCTGTTCTGGCTGACTGTCCACTGTCTCACTGAAGTCATACAATATGTCCCTGTGGCTTCCCTTGGAGAAGAGAATGGATGATGTCCTCATTCCCAGTAAGACTCCATAAGCAGTGTCTGGATGGCTTCTAAACAGTGAACATCTCCAGAGAGTCCCTTTTTGCAGCTAGAACCCAAACCTGGGTAGGTTCCCCCTTTCTCCTCCCCTTCTATTCATTGCCCTTGGTCCCAACCCTCACACCAGGAGGCACAGAGAAGGGCCCAGGTGGAGGGAAATGCAATTCCTGGAGTTCCAATGGCCTCCAAACCTGACCCCAAATGTGAAACGGGCTCCTGTGACAAGGCACAACATGTAGTGTCCTAGAGCAGGAATGCTGTTCCCGAGGCCAGTGTGGAATCTCCATTCCAGTGGGCAGTTAAGAAGAGAGAAACACCACTCTTCACTGCCACTTACACACGCGTACCCACAACTTTCCTTCTGATCTTTCCAACACAGAATGACCTGATTGAAATGCACCATTAGAAGTGTGTGGCCTAGGGTCCTCTGGGTGGCTCAGTCAGTTGAGTATCCAACGTCGGCTCGGGTCATGATCCCACGGTTCATGGGTTCGAGCCCCACGTTGGGCTCTGTGCTGACAGCTCAGAGCCTGGAGCCTGTTTCGGATTCTGTGTCTCCCTCTCTCTCTGTCCCTTCCCCACTCGCGCTCTGTCTCCCTCTGTCTCAAAAATAAATAAACGTTTTAAAAAATTATTAAAAAAAAAAAAAAAAGAAGTGCATGGCCTAGTTCAAAATGCCCAGAATAAGCATGACAACAACTGCTATGACAAGAGTGGCCACCTCTCTGGCATTTTCGAATGTCAGATGCAGGCAAAGCCCTTCCCTCCCACTTCTCATTTTAATCCCACAACAACTATAGTAGGTGAATACTGTTGTCGTCATCTTACAAATGAGAAGTACACAGAGAAGGGAATTAACTTTCCCAAGGTCACACAGCTGGTAAGGACAGAACCAGTGAACCACCCCACTGTCCCCCCTTCCTGGCATTTTGCTACAAATCCCTGGCACGTGCCCCAGTGTACCCTCTCTCCTTCTCTAGGAGCAACCCAGGGCACTTTCAGAGCCCATGTTTCCTCTCACAGCAGAACATTTCATATAAAGGGAGGATCATTTGAGCCTGATTTAAAATGTTCCTTTAGCCCTTCCTTTTGTTGCAAGGAGAGGAAAGGAATCTGGAAAAGGAATGTCTCCCCTGCTTATCTCCCTTGCACACAGACCCAGCGAGAGTGGTAATTGATGGCTGGAGCACAGCAAGGTTGATAGGATGCCAAACGGAACCCCAAGAAGCCACGGCGACAGCCCAAATCTCACGGACAGGAGCTGCTTTATTAACTTTCAATCTGGTGTTTTCTTCTGACTTGTTTATAGGGTCTGCACGATTTGGGGGACAAGGAGCAGGAAAGCTGGTGGGGAGCACTCCGTGTCCTCCCCTCCTCCATACCCCCCCACCAAGCCTGGCCACTGCAAGCCATTTATGGAATGATAGGGAAGAAAGGGCTGTCAGGCCCGGCCCAGGCTGCTATCTGCCAGATATGAAAACCAATTGCTTTTCATAATAAATTCCAGCTGGAGCCATAGAAATAATAGGGACCGGGAGAAGGTAACACCAATTTGCTTTATTTGATTAGCTCCTTCTTGGGCGGTCCAACCCCAGCTTCTTTTCATTAAAATAAGGGCAAATTGAAAAATCGTAAAAGAGGCTTTCTTATCAAGAAACAAACGATTGGGTAGATTCGTGTGCCCAGAAGCCCCCGTCCGCCACGGGGCGTCAGTGCCAGCACCTGCTGGTGCTGTTCTACAGGAGCAGACCCCCAGGGCCTCCGTTTGAGGGTGCTTCTCCGGAATAAAGGCGGAAACAGCACCAGCACTGCCCAGCAGTGAGTACTGGGTGCCACCTGTCTCCGGCAGGCCCCCCTAAACCCGAGGACGGGCCAGGCCAGGGCAACCTCGGGGGATGGGCACCGGACTGTCATGTCCACAGGCCAGGACGCCTCTGTGGGGGTCTGAAAGCAGGGTGAGGGACAGCTCAGGCTGCCAGAACTCGGAGGCAGAAGCCAATTCACTAAATGCAGCCTCCTAACCATAGGTTTGTTCGTATCAGCTGAGGCTGGCGGTCACCGAGAAGATACAGCCCATATGACCAGGAATCACTACCCAGAAAGTCTGCAGGGACTCATTAATGGCTCCCTTCCTAGAGCTCCCAGGGCACTCGGCTTGAAATTCCATTATGACATTCAGTGATTTATTCAATTAATATTTATTGAGCAGCTATTACGGGCCAAGCATTGGTGCAAGGCGCCGTAGGTGCTATTGTGAACAGAAGCGTCCAAAGCCCTGCCTGTGTAAGGCCTGGTGTCCAGTCGGGGAGGTAGAAGGAGGCACTTGGGGGCTTCAGAAGACCACGCTCCGGTGGGGGGGGACAGGAGGCAACATGGGAGCATGTCCTGTAACAGCTGGCTGTGATGTGGGACGGGCCAGCCCGGAGACCTCTCTCCCAGACGTGGCATCTGAACAGAAGCGTAGGCGAAGGCCGGGGCTCAGCCAGGAAGGCTCCCGGGAAAGCGACAGCAGCAAGGTCAGTGGCCCAAGAAGCATACTGGCAGGCAGAGAGTAGGTGGGGGTGCAGGCAGGGGGTGAGGCCCAAGAGCCTGGCAGGCCTGGGTCTAGGGAGCATGGATTTTGCTCTAAGTGGGAATGAAAGACACAAATGAAGCACATAGTAGGACGGCATCAATGGCAACGAAGAAGTGAGGAGCCTGGATGGTCACACAAGCGTGGCACGAGGCATGAGACAACATAAAGTAACTCCATCAACGCAGCCGCAGCAAACAGCGAAGAAACAGCACAGGGCCCACATAGGGAGGCTTCGTCTAGGTTGGGGCAGTTGGCGGGGAGGTGCCCCAAACCCCAGCCCCCACCCCCTCGGAGAATTCTGAACTTCACCTTCGCGGGGACGGGAAGCGACGAAAGGGTTCTGAGCAGAGAAGCAGGGTGGTCACTTGGCCTTGGTGTGCCAGGCTCACCCGGACCGCCTCTACCTTCTCCACATGCCACAGCGACATGTAAAGCGTGAACGCTCTGTAAATGCTCCCTCAAACGAGTGAGTTAATCAAGGAACTCAGTGGCTAGAACAAAGGAAGTCTTCTCCTTTGTCTTGAAAACACACAGAAAGCACCACTTACATTTCAAGTGTTGGGTCAATGACGAAGCAGAAGATAAAGGGAAGACAGAACATACGGAGTCACCTTTCTTTGGGTTCAACACTGCTGGAAAGAAAGAGAACCTTCCATCCCTGCTACCTGGTGCAGCCCAGGTTACGGGAGCCTGAGCCCAGTGAAGCAAAAAGACTATCGCTCAAATGCCACCGGCATCTGGGTCATGTTTGACCCCACTGACATCTCATTTGGCTAAAATCCGTGCCCCTAAATAGAGCCTGGCACTTCTACAGACCCTCACTTGTCACATTCCAACACCGATATTTTATTAATAATCCAATGTAAATCTGAGAGAAAATTAATGTGTCACCTCCTAGCAGGAAGGACTAAACATCTCAATGTGACGGTCTGTTAGAGTTGTCATTTATCATTAGCATGCAATTCAAGGCAAGCGTCCCACATTCTGGTGGGAGCGTTCGAGACAATGAATCTCTGGGAATTAGCTTCTGGTCCAATTATTCCTGTTTTTCCCCCCACCTACCTAGGAGATAAATTCTGTCTCGGTGGGAGGAAAAAAAAAAGAAGAAAAGCAGGAGGAGGGAGTTTGCTCTTCTCCTTCCTGGGTGAAATCAATTTTTCTCAAGGAGACAAGGCAATATTCATTTTGTGAGAAGGGAATAAGGCTGTACGCTAAAGGCCAATAAATGGAGCCGTTCTGATGAAAACTTCCTCAAATCAAATGTAGGGGAACCTCTTAATGGGCTTTGTTCTTCTTTTCCATAATCCATAACGATTAAGAGAAAGATGGGCAGACAGAAGATCCGCCAAGGGGGAGCTGTGTAAACACCAGGCAGGGCCACCTTCCAGGGACATCCAAAGAGGTCACTGTAAACGCTGGTCTCTCCTGCTCTCCACACGCTTCCTGGGGCTCCCTCCTGCCAGGCACTGCCGTCAGCTCTCAGGATCCACTGGCAGGCATGTCCTGGTCCTCAGGGAGCTTACAGTCTAGCAAGGGAATCCACCAATAAACAAACTAATAACAGACAAGTGTTCTACAGAAAAGAACCCAAGATAGAAAGGCTGTGCATTAAAATAGAATTGTTTTGTCTAGTAACTTTTTTTTTTTTTAATCTTTGGTGGAAAACATAAAAATGCTCTCTAGAGTAAATCATGTTTCTGGCTCCAAAGCAAACAGAATGGCCGGGGGTGAAGGCTGGTTTCTCCCGCCAGTGGGAGCCGGGCAGGAATAACCGGGGAGCCCAGGGCCAGCCCTGCCCAGGCTAACCGCACTGTCCAGCACGAGTGTGACCAGGGACCGGGGTCCCAGGTGCCCTGGCTCAGACGCCACAAATGGAACTGAGGAGACCATCCCTACAGGTGCCGGTCAACGTTGGCCAGCAGGCGGGGGCCAAGGGAAACAGCACTGAGACCCAGAGGCCTTCAACGGGCCCTGCTCTGTCTGCGGGGCCAACCACCACGGGGGAGTTGTCTCCTCACAGTGCCGGCCCGAACACACCTTCTGCCAGCACCCTGTGTGTCACCCTCTGTGACCCCTGGCAGGCTGAGCTGCTCCTGCTCCCGGAGCCTCTGTGAGGGCAGGGGTCCTGCTGGTCTGTTCGAGCTACAGAAGCAGCGCCTTTCACCCACACAACCCTGTCGGGTAGCTGCCATTAGCTTCCCATTTTGCAGAGGAAGAGACCACATCTGAGAGGTGACAAAAGCCTCCAGGTCACAGAGCTGCCAGCTGGAGACCCTAGCCGGCCCCTGGTCTGTCAGATTCGGAGGGGAGCCACCACTGCCTCCCCGACCCATCTCATCATTCAGCAGTCACACCGCTGACCCTGACCGAAAACTGCACACTGCCCTCGCGTCAGCTGAATGCGTGATGACCGCCGGGGGCCCATGAGGCCTGAGACCCTCCCCACCCAGCCGGCTGGCCCCCTGTCTTCCTCTCTCCTGCCTGCCCTCCCTCTCCAGACCCAGCCCAGACAGCTTTTGCTACCTCCCGACTTCAAACCCACCCTCACAGGGTGGAGATGTGGCCTGCTCAGATCCCCCAGAGGGCCTGAGCTGAGGCTGCCTGACCCGCCCAGAGGGGCCACCCTTGGAGGCTCTCACTCGACAGCAGACTCTAGGGCACCCTGAGTTGGGAGCCCCTCCCTGCCACATGACCAAATCTGCCTCTTCATTTTGAGTGCAGGTGCCTAGGGACACAGGGCTGGCTCCTATTCGGCCTGCCGCATGACAGGCGCTAAAAGGTCCCTCCTGTGCTGTTGCGGAAGCCCCACCGGAAGTAGGCACGGAGTCAAGTCGTTCTGAGCTCAGAGAGGAAACTTTGAGAAGGAGAGACGCTGTCTGCCCACGGGACAGGCCTTCGTGGCCATAGCCCTGGGGTCTTAAAGAAGCCACGGGCACCAGCTCTCTGTGCCCAACTGACGTGGAGCCCAGGGGCCGCGGGTGCCTCCCGAAATCATCTCAGCTGCCCTTCACCTGGGCTGAGAAATGATGACTTTCTCCCCAGAGAAGCCTGGGTGATAACCTCCACCCAAGGCCAGGACCTGTGGCTGCCACCTCCATGCCGACACAAACGATGATTTTCTCCCACACAGAAGACCACAGACCCCAGTAAGCGCTGCTGGGATTAATAACAGAATCAGGGAAATGACCTTTGGTGCAGATGGAGGGGTGATGAGGCAGAGAGATTCAGGGGGATGTTCCAGATGGCAGGAGACAGGCAGTGAAGGCGCTTTTCCATGAGCAACCGCCAGCCCGGGGAGGGCTGCGGGGAAGCGGGGTGGGCCCAGAGGAGCTGTCAGTGGGGACACAGGGATGCTAAGCATCCCCGAGTGTCTGGGGCCAGAGTAGAACCTGCTAGGTTCCCTCAAAGATATCTTCCTCCCCGCCACCCCGCATCCCTGCCCCTAACCCTCTTTCCTGCTTCCCAGAAGCGCCCTTTAATTGGCCAGGGCTCCTCTGGGTGGTCTCCCAAGCTCTGCAACCAAAGCCCAAAAGTTCATGAATCATGAAACTGCTACCTCCAAACCAGAGTTCTGGGGGCACAAGAGTACCAGGTGATGCTTTCCCCAGGTTGGAGGGAGGGCACCCTCCTTCTGGGCACCCAGCTCCAGAATCTTCCATAGGCTCACACCTCGGGCGCCTTCCCGCCTGGCTGCACAGGTCCAGTCCCTGAAATTGAAGGGCCCCTGGGCATTATCTACTGGGGCCTCAGAGGGTCATTCTTTGGGCCCCAACCAGCTCAAAGGCCCCATGAGAAATACTTGGATGAAAGCAAGGCCAAATACCAGTGCCCCCATCTTTATCAGCACTTAGTGGTGGCCTGTTTTCTTCCTCTCACCTACCTCTATTTCCAATTCGTCTACAGTAAATGTATACTGTTTGACAGTAAGACAGAAAAGGAAACTCTTGTCATTGAAAAGTTTAATTTGGGGGGAGGCTTAAGCTGTTCCCTGCCACCTTTGCATAGGCTCTGCACCTCTCTAGGTCCACACTCCTGCCCCTTTCCCTCCTCTCCCCTTCTTCACCTACCCACTGGACCCCCCCCCCCCACGGCCCCTGCTCCTCACCCTGCCCCATCCTCTGGCACTTAAGGGTTTCGTGCTCCTAGTCTTGCCCTCTTGGGCCCTTGAGAATGGAGGCCATGTGTCACCAACCTCTGTGGACTTCCGTAAAACCCCACTCTGAGAGCATCGGGCTTCCGCAGGTGACCGAGGCATAAACAGGGAGATGATGCTCTATCACTGATCACCACCCCCAAGTCCCCCCCAGCTGCTCTCACCTCCTGCCTCTACATACCCTCCCTTTTCTGCTCCAGACCTCAGAGCTGCCCACCCTGGGACAGAACCTCATCAGCCCCGCCTGCTCCAGGGTGGCCTTCCCCACGCACAGGGACACAAGTCCCATTAGGGCACTGTGAATTAGCCTGGCAACCAGAGCCTCCCACCAGCTGGGCTCAGCCTGCTTTGTTGCCCTTTTCCACACATAGCCTTACGCACCAGGGACTCCGCCCCAGTGGGTCATCTGCACAACGTGTATCCTTGGGCCTCTGTGTCACTGTGCAGGGTATCACCTCAGCCCTTTCCTTCTCCCCTGGCCAAAGCCAAAATCCTGTTGAGTTCCTCAAGGCCTATCTCAAATGATACCATCACCACCTCCCTCCATGAAATTAAATATCACCTGCTCTACCCTTCCATAGCACAACACCGGTCCCTCAATCTAGACCCTCCCTGCAGCGATTCCTGTTTGGTTCCAGTTAGTTCCACATGCCTGCTTCCCCAGAAGACTGGAAACCCTTGGGAAGGAGCCATATCCCTTTATTTGATGTCTCCTATAGACCCAGTAGGGGGTCTTAACTATGTTGGGTCTCCCAAACTATCTCCATAGGTAGGTCCGGGGTTCCTACCTAGGACCGGGAGCAGAGGTGATCTGTAAAGAGCTCCTCAAACGCCAGCAGGAGCCAACAGGTACTGAGCAGGAAGTAAGGGTTTGGCACCGTGTTGGAGACTTACATGTGTGAGCCCATCTGATGCGCAGTAATCCTGTGCAGCAGGTCATGTGGTCATTCCTTTTCACAAGGGGCCACCGAGGTTCAGAGAGGCTAGACAATTTGCCCAAGCCCCACACGGCAGTTATGGGTGACGCCAGCATTCTGTGTGGGCGGGTCTCACGCCAGGCACATGTTTTGACCCCTGTCCTATGCTGCCCCCTCCCCGCCATCAGGAGATGGTTACAATCTGCACAGAGTCTCAGAATGCCACCAAAACCAGCAAAGTGATCGGAAAGGGTCTATTTAATCTACCTTGGACCCGACCAGAAGTAGCTCTCTGAGCAGTCTAAACACCCTTCAGAGCTAAATGCTGCAAGTCAGACACACACACTCCCCAGATGGAAACGCACCATCCCGTCTTTCTTCACATTGCAGGGCTGCATTATCGGGGGGATTCGTCTCTGACTTTCATTAATTATAACGTGGATTGTGCTGAAGGTGTTTTGGTCAATAGAGACCTCTTTGCCTCCTCTCTCCAGAGCTCGTAAATCTGGCCCTATGGTCTAACGGCCATGATGTTCCCCTAATCATGTTACTGCAATATTAATAAGGCTGTTTAATGCAACTGGTTCCTTCTAAATTGTCACATAAAAATTTGGTAAATGTCAGACACATCATTTAATAGAAAACGATGTTTCACTGCCAGGGGAGCTAGGTGGCTGAGAGCACGAGGTAAAAAGCCCAGCGATGACCTTAAGGCAGAGCTCTATCTTGGGGCTCCTACCTTGGGCCCTTCTTCCCTGGCAGCCCGCGGTGGCCCTTGGCCCACTGTGTGCGGACGCTGAGCAAGGACTCCTGGGGAGGCGGCAAGGGTCAGATTAGACACAAACAGCGGCTCCTGTCCTCAAGCAGCATACAGTCTTGTTGAAGCAAGAGAGAACCCCGAAGTTTTCTCGGCCACCTCATGGTGCCCCTTGTCACAGGCGATTATAATTCCCAATTTAGGAAGCTGAGAATGTTCCCAGGGATACTGGTCCCACATTTGAGCAACCTCACATATGAAAGGGGTGGATTCCCAAAAGCCCATCAGGAGGTGAGGGGCAAGGCAACACTCAAAAATGGGGGTGGGGGGGGCTCGTCTGCTACCGTCTAGCAGGGAACAGAGCATTCCTCCGGGAGAGTGGACCTCAGACTTCTCCACTGGAGAGGACTCAAGAGCCCACTGTAAATCTGAGCATCTGACTGTGACCTTTTCCAGAGACCCAGACAGAGAAGTGAACCCCAGAAATGGGGCTGAATATCCTGAGAATCCTCTGAATTTCTCTGGGTAGTTATCAGCCACCCATCATGTCACACGGGTGCCAACCTCGCCACTCCTCTGCATGACCCAACTTCCTGAGTTGTTCCAAGCTCCAGAAATCCAGAGCCTTAGAAAATGAATTCCCACTCCTGGTCAGAGAAGTTCTTGGGAAATTGCTGGTGGGGGAAGGGAGAGGGTAGTGGGAGAGCAGGGGCTTTGAGGAGGAATCAGAGACTTGGCTGTTAGTAGGCACTGCACCAGTCTGAGGCGCTCCATCCACCTGGCACCCTTGGGCTCCTTCCTGACACCTCTAGACTCTCCTCCAACCTCCCTGTGGGCTGCAGCAGGTCAAGGCACTTCTAGCCATTCCACTGGCTACAGGCTGATGGCAATGCACGTGGTATAAACCAGGACTCATCGCAACAGCAGCCTGTGTAGACAGGCAGCAAACGAGCCTGCAACGTGGCAGGCAGGGTGCCACCCATCTGTACAGAGGACATGGAGTAGCAGGTAGGCCTTGGGCAGCAGGGCCAGCAGGGGACATGTGTCTACCAAACACTCCCACACAAGAGCCCCAAGGGAGCCTCATCCAGTGCCTCACTGGCCCTGGAGCCTTGCCCCGGAGAATCTCCTGACAGTGGGGGAGAGGACCCTTCCCTCCATGCCTCCAACCTGCTGACGGGGCTTTAGGAGCCCACTCGAGCAGCAGAAGAGGAGGGCAGTAGACCTTGAGAGTTTTGTGCTTCTGTCCAGAATGATGATGATGTCTAAAGATAAACCAGTATACAACAGATTTCCTGAAAAAATCAATTTTAGCAAGTGGGAAATCGCTTTAAAAAAGCATTTCTATCATGGACTTCATTGGGAGTGCGAACACACTGGATTCTCCAGCTGCTGGTTTCCCTTCTTCCCCCCCCCCCCCGCAGGTAGAAGCTGAGCCACCCCCCGGTGGTGCCCCTGGGATGGGAGCCTGCAGACTGATGCAAATTTAGGCCATCCCTCGGAAAACTCATCAAGGGCCTCAGCCACGGGCTTGCAGCCTGACCTTGAGCAGCTATTACATTTCCAACCAAATCCACAGTCTCTCCTGCTGGAAAATGAGGCCGGCAAGACCTATGGCCCCACCTGGCAGGGAGCCGGCTTCTCTCCCACTCGGGGAGCAGCGAGAATGTCTGAGCTCTCTGGCTTTACGGAAAGGTGCAGCACAAGTCAAGGTACCGCAGAAACACTTATGATTCACAGTAGGGATTGTAATTATGACTAGTCTGCGCTCAGCTTCCTGAGCATCAGGAATTCGGGAATCTTGCTGAAGCCAGGACATTGCTCGGTTGACCATCTCATCATCTACCCTCTACTCATCTCATGGAAGATGGGATGGTGCCTTCATTAAGTTTCTCATATATCCAAACGAAAAATTTAGGTCTAATAAATACATGAAAATACATCTAATAAAATAAAATTTGAGATTAAAAGGAAGCTTGCTTACATATTCATGAATCAGATGAAA
Source organism: Leopardus geoffroyi (assembly GCF_018350155.1). Lineage (NCBI taxonomy): Eukaryota > Metazoa > Chordata > Mammalia > Carnivora > Felidae > Leopardus > Leopardus geoffroyi. The sequence continues at coordinate 4,912,184 of NC_059328.1, read as the reverse complement.
ACTCAGATGAGCCCTTCTTAAGCTTCTTATTCGCAGGGAGTCACAGATTTAACCTGTGCTGGGAGCATTTCTTAGCAAATAAAGCTGGCAAAGGCACACTCACCCATGTATCCACTGAACAAGAATTTATTAACCATTACTTTGTATGACTATTTATTTCACATTTTCATCCCTCTTTGTAACCCCAGTACCTCATATAAATAACAGGCACTCAACCTATTGACACAGCTGCTTTTCTAAGGTCCAACCTTAGGACAACCCCTGTCTCCAAGTTGCTGATGTATGGTCAAGGAGAGTCACTTCCTCCATGAAGCTTTCCTGACCCTGCTGGGCTCTGTATGGTGATCCTTGTATGCATTTCCCAAGCAGCCTTTACTCTTACTGCCTAGTACCCAGCCCCACCACATGCACACACACATGCACACACACATTCATGTGTGCACAGACACCTATTTCACGTCCCTATCCTCTGCTGGACTTAAGCTTAGTGAAAGTGGAGGCTAATCCACTTCACTCCCTACAGTCTGGCACCTACATAGAAGAAACGGCATGTGGATGGGTGGGTGGATGGGTGGATGGGTGGATGAAGGGGTAGCTGGATGGATGGCTGTGTGGGTAGAAGGAAAAATGGATGGATGGATGGATGGATGGATGGATGGATGGATGGATGGGATAATGGATAGATAGGTGGGTGGGTGGATGGGTGGATGAAGGGGTAGCTGGATGGATGGCTGTGTGGGTAGAAGGAAAAATGGATGGATGGATGGATGGATGGATGGATGGATGGATGGATGGATTGATGGATAGATGGGATAATGGATAGATGGGTGGGTAGGTGGGTGCATAGATAAGTGGTTGGGTGGGTGGGTAGGTGCATGGATGCATGCATGAATGGGTAGGTGGGTGGATGGGTGGGTGGGTAGAAGGAAGAGTGGATGGATGGATGGATGGATGGATGGATGGATGGATGGATGGATAAGGGGATAATGAATGGATGGGGTAGGTAGATAAGTGTATGAATGGGTGGATGGATAGATACATGAATGGATGGATGGGTGGATGGGAAGGAAGAGTGGGTGGAAGGATGGATGGATGGATGGATGGATGGATGGATAAGTGAATGGGTGGATGGGTGGATGAGTGGAAGGATGAGTAGATGGATAGGTGTATGGATGAATGGGTGGACGGGTAGATAGATGGGTGGATGGATGAATAGGTAAGAAAAGACAATAGAAAAGCCTAGGCTGTGGCCCATGATAAAAAGTACCGAGTGGGCAACCAGCAAGGGCAGGGAGGAGTGAAGGTGCTGGTCAGCAAGGGAAGAAGATCTAGAAGGAAATGGCTCTTGGATCTTAAGGAAAAGAAAAGATTTGGCACGGGAAGTGAGTCGATATTTTCTGATCCCTTCTTCTGTGCCATGCCATGTACTGGACACCTCATAAGCATCAGAATGCCTCCTCACACCACGTTGGAGGAAGGTATTTTTCCCCCATGCAGAAGGAAACTGGGCTCAGCAGGACACTGAGCTGCAGGACCCTGGGCACTGCAGAGCCAGCATATGGTGGAGCCAGGATCAGAGACCATGTAGCTAGCCTAACATAAGCTCCCTCCATGATGCAGGAAGGCTAAGGGGCATTTCCTGGTCTATCGTGAGACTGTGCTATGAAGAGTTATCTGTAAGGTTTCTCTGCAGAGGGCACAGAGATGGTGGCCAGGCCCCTCACAGCAAACAGCAAAGTGTCGAGGCTCTCCAGGGAGGGCCCAGGATGCATGACCCCCTCCCTTTCCACAAAAGCCCGAGCTCCTTCTCCCTCCAGGCACAGTCCCTGTTTCACAGAGGGAGTAGAATGGGCTAGGGAGGCAATATGACTTCTCTAAATGATATTATGTAGCTGCCAGAGTCTCAGGCAACAGGGAGGGAGAAAGGGGACAAGAGTGAGAGGAAGAGAGGGCAGTGCAGAGGGTCAGGTGTTCCAAACAGGTCAGATCTCTGCTCCCTGCAAGCCGCACGTGAGACAGGATATGGAGGCCCTCACAGCCAGCAGCACCCGAGGAGCTGGCCCGGCCACGCACCATGGCTCCTAGGGTCCCAGCGCCTGTCTGACATAACACTCAAGGGACTTTCTGAGAAGCATCGTCTATTTAGCTGATGGCCCCGAAGTGTTCCATTTAGCTGGAAATCATGCTTGGTCCATTTCCCAGATCTAACCGCCATTATAAGAGCCCCGCACGTCGCGCCTGGCAACAAACCAGTTTAGTAACCCAGTGGAGTGAGTCAGACTCCTGCAACCCCCGTCTGAGGGGCCGACGGGTCAGACAACTTCTAAAAGGCAAAGTCCCTGCTGCCTCCCAGGCCAGGATTGTGGAAAGCCTGTGTTGTGTGCGTTGTGTGTGTGTGTATGTGTGTGTGTGCACCTGTTGTGTGCATGTGTGTGCCTTGGAGAGGGGGGCAGGGGCTACCAGATGACACAAAGCCATAACCATCCTTCCCGACCATGGTGTAAACCTCACCAATCCCTTTACCTTATGTAACCCTCCCACAGGGCCAAGAATCATTATCCCCAAACTGCTTGTGAGAAGACCAAAGTCTAATGAGGTTCATGTTATCCCAAACCCTTGGCTAAGAGCAGCAGAGCCGAATTCGAACCCAGGTCTGTCTACACACAAGTCCATGCTCTTGACCATGACCCTGGTGTTGCCCCCCTCAACGGCCCCGAGTGGTGGTGCACAGCACGTCCATGGCCCTGGCGGCTCCACCATATGGAAGCGTAGAGTCCACAGCCGAAGAGACTCGCAATTTTTTCAGTTAGCAAAACTGAACAGGTTTGATTATGGATGAGCTTCCTCCTTCCAAAGCTAGCAAGACTTGATCCCCCAAAGTGACGCCAGTCACACTCCTGTCACAGCTCCTGAAGGCAAGGGCTCTGAGCCCGTCTTGGATTCTCAGTATCTAGCAGTGCTGGGCACAAGGCAGGAGAACGTGATGGTCGGTCAATGTGTGAGCGAGTGAGCGAGTGAATGAGCGAGTGAGCGAGCGAGCGAGTGAACAAACAATAAGAACCACGAATGACAGTTCTGTCTAAAGATTTTTTTAGAAGTAAGGCTCTGGGAGAAATAGCCACAGCGTCACCCTGCTGTATCACCTACCGCTTCTCAGAGAGCACAGACCTTCCTCAGCTGCCTCCAACGTTCCACACGATGGGTTCTGAGGAAAGCGTGCCATCAAGTAACTGTACCATCCCCACATGCTGCGCCGTGAGGGCTCCCGGGGCCCCCCGCCTCTGGCTCTCCCACCCGGCCAGGGCTCACTGTGGTGCCAACTGGCAAGATATGAGAAAGGAGGGCTGGTCCGGTCGGAGGGCTGGGGAAGCTGAGTCAGAGGCCTTAAGGACAGAAACAACTCCTCCTCAGAGACCTGCCCCATCACACGGCCTCCTAGTCTTGACTGGTTCCCCCGTCTCCTGGGTGTTTGGGGGTGGAACGGGGGTGTCAGGCCTGAGGGGTGGAAGGGCCCATGTGGACACTGGAACACAAATTCGTTACCCGACCCAGCGTCTGGTGGCAGGAGTCACAGGTCCCTCCTCAGGGAGAACTCCTTCTTTCCTGTCCAACTCAGCTTCATATCGCCTCCCATTTTGAAAAGACTGCTCGGGCTTAAGGGGTGTGCCTGCAGAGAGGCTTCTTGAGGTACTGGTGCCTCCTGGGGAGGGGTCCGCATGGAGCTGAGGTGGCCCCCTCTTCTGGAACCCAGCAAGAAGAAGAGGAGAGATGGGGCAGCATCCTGAGGCCCTCAAAGGACCAAACCTATCAGTGGTCTCCGAGGAGGCAGAAACTGTTCCCAGCAATCTCGGTGCTCCTGGGAGCATTCGCTGTGCCAGGAAGAAGGGTACTGATCCAAAGAGACAACGGGCAGGCCGGGACCCACCCACGTGCCCATGGGAGGGTGAGACGGTGACCCGGCCTGCAGCACAGCGAAGCTCCCTTCGGAAGTGGGTTTGTGAATGGAGCCTTTCAGCACACCCCAGCTCTCTCCACCACTCCTCTGGGGCCCAGGAATAGGGCCCCCTACCAGCTTTCCCTCTCCTGTGAGCAGGCCTGGGTTTTTCTACTATAGTAACTCAGAAATGGCCTATTTTCAGAACAAAGATAACTCAATTTGCTCCTTCCAGAAACATGCTAAGTCCCCCCTTCCCCCAGCCACGCAGAGCAGAATCACACTCTGCTTTGGGGTCTTGCACAAAACCCCTGTAAGAACACAGTGGGCTGGTGAGCAGTCTCTCCTTGATAGAAACCTGCACACATGTGCACATCACAGCCACTGGCTCACGCCCACCTCCAGCAACAGAATGGCAATGCCCCCTTCGATGCATCATGCCAGCAGTAAAAGTCCCCCTGAGTCCGACCCCTGGCGCAGAAACCCCTAGCTCCCCGATACTCGCCCGCAGTATCTGTGAGAACAGGCTGGCTCAACAGATGGGGTGACACTTAGCGGGGAGATGCTTAACCTTCTTAAGAGAGCATACTTCTCCAAGCATGTCCTCAGGATTCATTTGTGTACCATTAACATGAAAATACTATGTTAATAACGGGCTTGGGCTACCATTGCACTCAGAATTGAGTTAACTGCACAATCTCTTAAATGCTACATTGGGGTCTTCCCGGCAGCCAAGGTAATGACGGCCACAGAAATCCCAATCTCCCAACACCCGCTCCAAAAATGACACAGGTCAACAAGAAGAAGCAATAAAACCACACACAACCCCCAGGTAGACAAGGCTTAGGGCTTAGGAGTAAACTAAAGTCACCCGAGGAGAGAGGAGGTGCACCCCAAGTGCAAAAACGCTGAGGAAGGGTGCAGAGAGGCCAAAACATTGACCAGAGGCCAGGGGCTTAACGGTGGGCACGGGCCCCCAGAGGCCACTCGGGAAGGGAAGGAGACGGCGAGAAACGGGGTGGGCACCACTCCGGAAGCCGCAGGGAAGGGGGGACAGCAAGAGGTGGACACTTGGGGATCCGCGAAGCAAAAATACTAATAAAATAAATCTCAGGGCACACGCCTCTGCCCACCTGCCGCTGCGGCAAAAGCCAACCTTTCAAGGGGCTGTGCTCTGCTGCACTGACAGAAGAGGGGGCTGTTGAACCAGAAATCACATCAACGGCTCGCAAGGCAGCCAGCCAGCCAGCCGGTGGACCGCAGAGGTGCGAACAGCCTCATCCATATAAAGGCGCCTGCTACAGGAAGGAAAATAAAAACGAGAACATCCAAATACTTCAGCCGATGAAAATTCCTCCAAAAACACAAGCACAAGGCACTGAAACTGAAACAGAGCACTGCAAATGTAATCAAAGACCCCAAAGAAGCATTTGAGAAACTATCCTCACAGCCTGCGAACCAAGAGACCAGGTAAGTTATGAGGACAAGAGACTTAGACCCTCAGTGGACTTTGCAAAAGCAGCTCTGGAAGGGCAGGGCAGTGATGGAGCCGAATTTGCACGAAAGTCAAAGAGAGAAAGGTGTGAACTGAAAGGTGTAGATCCAGCAAAGCAGAACCTTCAAACATCAGAGCTATAGGGAAAGAGGCTTAAACATGTAAGAATTGAGGGAGGAATGTACCCATGAGCCATTCTTAAGGAATCTACTGAGAAGTCACTTCAGCTACTGAGGAGAGGAGTGGGGTACTCTTTTTGGCAAAGGGACATATGGGAAACATTTAATATATTCGGTGACAGATCTAAGTTATGTGGCAGGAAGGGAAAAGAATAACGGAGATGTTACATGTTAGGTCAAAGTGAAAACACTGCCACTATGAAATGGTAGACGGCATGAGGAGGCCAGGATAAGCTCCATGCTGGCTGTGGAGGACACTGGACATAATGATGGCTTTACAAGGAGCTCAAAGGATCCATCTGCAACTGACAAACCAAACAGTACAAGTCTCCAGGGGACCGAAGGAATTGTTAAAAGGCAGTAAGGACAAAGGTAACCATTCAAACGAAAACGAAAACTTCTTATGTGGTCTATATATACAACGGAATAGTACTTGGCAATGAGAAAGAATCAAATCCCGCCATTTGCAACAATGTGGATGGAACTGGAGGGTATTATGCTGAGTGAAATAAATCAGGCAGAGAAAGACAGATACCATATGTTTTCACTCTTTTGTGGATCTTGAGAAACTTAACAGAAGACCATGGGGGAAGGGAAGGGGAAAGAATAGTTACAAACAAAGAGGGAGGGAGGCAAACCACAAGAGACTCTTAAATACAGAGAATAAACTAAGGGTGGGTGGGTGGGGGGGTGGCGGGGGAGAGGGGAAAGTGGATGATGGGCATTGAGGAGGGTACCATGTTGGGATGAGCACTGGGTGTTGTATGGAAGCCAATTTGACAATAAATCACATTCATAATAAAAAAAAAAATGAAAATTAAATATCAAAATAAATTAAATAAATGATCAAAGAAAATGTCATCATTACAATCAATATGACGTAATACATAGTATTTATTATATAAAATACTATGAAAATGTTAAAACCAAGTATAACAATCATAAATATTGGACCTATAAATAACTGTGAGCGGGCTTAAATCGCCTATGAAAAGAAACCGACTTTCTATTGGCTTAAAAAAACAAGATCCAACTATATGTTGGACACTTGAGGCACACTTTTTAAAAGGGATTCAGGAAGGCTGAAAATAAAGAGATAAGCAAAGCTATATGAGGCAGATGGAAATAATAACAAAATAAGTATTACAATCTTGATATCAGACAGAGTAAGTGGACTTCGAGGAAAGAGCTTTGTGACAGACACTTCCTAATGCTAAAAAAAGAAAAAAGAAACCCACATTGCACAATAAAAATAAATAGTAATGAATGTCAATGCACCAAGCAAAACTACAACTACAATTTGAAGTAGAAATTGTAGAAAATGATAGAAATCCAGATGGAAACACACTAACACAAGACACCATAACATACCACTTTCAGCACAAAAGAGACCAGTTAGACAAAAAGTAAGTAAGAACACACAGTGTCCTAAACACCATAATCAATGAGACAGGCCATACAGAGAGATTTACAGATCTGACATGGGAGAATGTGCTTAAATATACATAGAATATTCACAAAAATTGATCATGTATTAGGTGACAATTAATCAATGTTTCATAAAGTAGAAAGATGACAAAGAATAGTTTCTGATCATGGTATGATAAAGCTAGAAATTAATTTTCAAAACCTAAAACTAAAATAACAGAAATTCTAAATATATATATGTGATTAAAACACATATATATATCAGAGTACATGGGACATATTCAAAGCAGCGTTTATGGGACATATTTAAAAAAAAACAGTGATTAGGTAAAAATATTCATAGCCTTCAACACTTATTTCAGTAAAAATGGAGGAATTAAAAAGTCTTAATGCCAAACTCAAAAACCTAGAAGAAGAACAACAACAAAAGCACAAGGAAGGAAAAAGTAAGTTACATGTAGAAAATAATGAGGTAGGGACCCCTGGGTGGCTCAGTCGGTTAAACGCCCGACTCTTGATCTCAGCTCAGGTCATGGTCTCCGGGTCTGTAGGTTCCAGCCCCACATTGGCTCTGTGCTGACAGCTTAGAACCTGGGGCCTGCTTCAGATTCTGGGTATCCCTCTCTCTCTCTCTGCCCCTCCCCTGCTTGCTCTCGCTCTCTCTCTCTCTCTCTCTCTCTCTCAAAAATAAATGAACATTAAAATTAGGGAAAAAAAGAAATTAATGAGGTAGATTAAACCAATAAAGTCAAAATTCTGGATTTTTTCCCCAAAAAATCAACAAAATAGGGTAACTAGTAGCTAAACTTAACCAAAGAATGAGAAAGCACAAATATGCAAAATAAGAGTGACAAAGGGGCAGGAAGTATCAGGACAGAAGAAGACTCCTCCAGCTTCAGTTATCAAAACTGTCTGCTGTTAGCAGAGGAAGAGAAGCACATGATCAGTGGAAAGGAATAGAGAATCCAGAAATAGACCCACACAAATATGCCAAACTGATTTATGACAAATGTGTAAAATTAAGTCAGTGGAAGAAAGCAGACTAGCCTTGAACAACTGGTGTTAGAGTAATTGGACATCCATAGGTGGAAGGAAGGAAGGAAGGAAGGAAGGAAGGAAGGAAGGAAGGAAAGGAGGGAGGGAGGGAGGGAGGATAGGAGAGAGGGAAAGAGGGAGCGAGGGAGAGAAGGAGGGAGGACTTTGCTCAACCTAATTCCATTCTACACCTATAAAAATTAACTCAAAATAAATGATGGACTTTACATAGCGAAAACTTGGGGATCTAAGGCTAGGCAAAGAATTATTAAAATTAATAACAAAAGCACAATCCATAAAAGGAAAAAATGACTAAGTGGACGTCATCAAAATTAAAAATCTTTGTTCAAAGACGCTGCTAAGAGGGCAAAAAGACAAGATGCAGATCAGGGGGAAACCTTTCAAACCACATGTCAGACAAGGGACTAGTATCTAAAATATACAAAGAACCCTCAAAACTCAACAGTAAAAAAAAAATAATAAAATAATTCAGTTAGCAAATGGACAAAGGTAGAAACATGCTTCACCAAAGAGCATATTCAATGGCAAACAAACACATGAAAAGATGTTCTGCCTCATTAGCCATTACAGAAATACACGTTAAAATCCCAAGGAGATTATCAGTACACATCTATCAGGGTGGTTAAAATAAAAATTAGTGACAACACCAAATGCTGACAAGGATATGGAGAAATGGGATCGCTTGTCCATTTCTTTTGGGAAGGCTAAGTCCAGCTACTCTGAAAAACACTTTGGCAGATTCTTTGAAAGCTAAACATCTAACTACCATACCACCCAGAAGCTGGACTCCTGGGCCTTTATCCCAGAGGAACAGAAACTTACGGTCACACAAAAATCTGTACACAAATGTTTATTGCAACTTTATGCGTAATAGCCAAAAACCTGGAAACACGCGGATGTCCTTTGATTGGTAAATGGCTAAACAAATGTGGTCCAGCCACCCCGTGGACCACTCAGCAATACGGAGGAAGGAAAGACTGATACACACAACAACTACAGGACTCCCCAGAGAATTATTTTCTGAGAAAACAGCCAATTCCCAAAGTCTACTTACTGTGTGATTCCATTTAGGTAACATTCTTGAAATGATAATATTATAGGCATGGAGAAGAGATGAGAGTGGTTGCAAAGAATTAAAGAGGGGTAGGAATGAGATGGAAATAGGTGTGGCTAAAAGGGGCAACAGCCAGGACCCCCGCATCCTGGGTGGTATGGAAACGTTCTGCCTTGACTGTATCAGTGTCAACATCTGCTCCTAATAATGTACTACAGTTTTCAAGATGTTACCATTAGGGAAACTGTATAAAGGGTGCATGGATGTGGATCTCTCAATTATTTCTTACAATTGTATGTGAACCAACAAGTATCTCAAAATAAAAGGTTTAATTTTTAAAAAGTAACACTTTCCTTTTGTGTAAGAAAAAGGGAGAAAATAAGAAAATATACCTGTACTTGCTTATTGTGGCAAAAGAAACACAGGACAGATAAAGAGAAAACAGACCGGTTACCTACCTGATGAGAGGGATGGAGACAGTGGCATTTCTCTGGGGTTGGCTCTTTTGCATGGTTTTACCTTTTGCTACATGTTAATGTTTTACCTACTAAAAGAAAATCAACAAGGATGGAGAAGATCCCTAAAATCAAACACAAACGAAACACAAACCCAAAATTATACAAGCCAAAGTAAATATAAACCCAGAAGTAGGGAGAGGGAGACTTCAAGACTCTTGAACATAGTATTTCAACCACATGCCCTCAAACTAAAGACAAAAAGTGCTATGCACAAATTGAACCCTATTTAGATTTGTTTTCTTCCATGGTATAGGTTAATTCTTATTCAACTACCTTATATATCATTTTAGGATTCATAAAATGAATAAATATATTCAGAAAAATTTCTCCCACATTGGAGAAGGAAGTTCCATATTTGGAAAGATGAATGAATCCAATACCCAATGGTGTTGGATTGGAATTGGAATCATTATGAACGTGTGGTTTTACATACACACACACACACACACACACACGAACACATATGAAATAGATGTAGACATATATGTGTTTGTGTATTTATAAGTGTATACTCACACATGTTTCTTATCTTTTCCTATTAAGAGAGTGAGGACCTGGAAGCAATGACACATGCGTGAATAAAAGTATCAATACCAATGAATGCACCTGGAATTCAAAAACCGTTCTCTACTAAAAGGAGCCAGGGATCCTTGAAGAGAGAGCCAATCCCAGGGCTTATGCAAGAAAAGTATAAGGCAACCTTGAAGGAACATTTTGTTGTGCCAGAAAATAAGGAAGGTCTAAAAAGAAAAAAAAAAAAAAAAAAAGAGGGACAAATGGATGGCCAATATAATCAACAGCATGGATGAATCTGAAAAGTCACTATGGTGAGAATTATCCTCACACAAGAGAATATGTACCATACATGCTCCATTTATATAAAACTCTAGAATGGAATCTAATCTATGTTGCTAGAACAGTGGTAGCTCCTGAGGAAGACAGGCTCAAGGAATGACTGGAAAGATACTTGAAAAACCTTCTTGGGAGGTGATGGCAGTATTCTACGTCTTGATAGGGGTTTAAGTCTCTTAGGTGAACGTATTGATCAAAATTCATCAAGTGGTCCGCTTAATATTTGTACATTGCACTGTATGTAAGTAGTACCTAAAAAATGAACTATAAACAAATTTGGAACTCTAGACAATATCAAATCTGCCAAAAGGCTTAAGAATGAAGGGTAGTGATGGCTACAACTACTTTGAAATGCAATGTAAAAAGAAGAAGGGTTGCTGGATGGATAATGGTTAGATATATAATAAAGCAAGCACAGTAAAATGTTAATTAAAGAATGCAGGTGATAAGTACATGGGTGTTCACCCCAAAAAAATCTTTTAACTTTCTGTGTGTCTGAAATTTTTCATAATAAAATGTAAAACATATGATGAGAATGTGTCACAAGAACACAGCAGCCAAATTGAAGAGGCTCCCAGTGACCAAATCTGTGACAATTTAACCATCAAAATAACTAGATTATAAACTATTGGGCAAATATATTACCCACTGAATGTAACCTGGTCAATGTAACTCATTGACTAAAATGGGAATACATGAGTACGTTATGGCTATAAATAAATAAATGAGTAAGTAAATAAATGTAAGAAAGCAAAAGCTCTTGAATACAGTAGAAAGTGCGAAGCAATAAATAAATTTAGGAAAAAATACCATCTGGCAAAGATTATAATAATAATTGATCCAGACAAGCATCATCAGTGGGTGCTAAAGCAAGTAGGTAAAAGTTCCATGAGTAATAAGATATTTACACATACATGAAATATCTCCTCACAAACACTAATTAATTACAAAGGAAAAAACAATAACTTCACACCAGAGAAATGTAGCAGATAGCACCTTAACCCAGGATCAGAGTTAACAGCTCCAGGAATGGGATAGCCAGTACCATGTACCTTTTAATATGATGAACTGAGAAGGACCCAACATCACATCTCTGGTCTTCCTGCCAAAAACGCGTGGCCTGAATCTAGTGAAGAAACATCAGACAGACCCAAGTCGAAAGACACTGTTTAAAATAACTACCTGGCCTGTGTTCTTCAAAAAATGTCAGAGTCATGAAAGACAAAGAAGGACAGAGGGACTGTTCCCGATTGTTGGAGATTAAAGACGCGGGAATAAATATAAGATTTTAGACGGGATCTTAGACCAGATGATGGTGATGGTGATGATGATGGTGGTGGTGGTGGTGGTGGTGATTACATTTCGCTTTAAAGGACACTACTGGAACATGGCTGGTTGCAGGAATGAAATCTAGACTGGATAATCGTATCCTATCAGTGCTGTTTTCCTGATTTTGATCACAGTACTGAGTTATGCAGGAGAATGTCCTAGTTCTTAGGAAATGTGCAGTAAAGTGTTTAGGACTAATGGGGCATCTTGTCTGAAAGTTGCTTGCAAGTGGTTCAGAAAAAAATGTACACGCACACCTGTAGAGAATGATAAAGCAAAAATGATAAAAATGTCAACAGTTGGGGAGTCTGGGTGCAGGGCATAGATTTCTTTGCACTATTCTGACAACTTTTCTGAAACTTTGAGATTATTTCAAAATGAAAAGTTTTTAAATATAAACTAAAAAGAAGATGCTATATAACAGAGGTTTCTCTGGTTCTGACTGGTCTCTCCTGGTCCAACATGAAGAAATGAAGCCACCTCTTCAGAAATTTCTAAAGACTGAGCTGCTATGGTCATTTGACACTCACTGAAGAGACACAACGTTCAAGGTACAAACCAGAAGCCACCCAACCAAGGTGACCTGCAGAGTAGACAGGCAATGCTCTTGGGTTGAGGAGCGAGGTCGTTTTATACATTGTTCTGGCCGCTTCCAACAGACTGTGGCTGACGGAGCCCTGAGTTCTTTCAAAGACAGTGCCAAGGAACAGGCTTGACAGCTGCTTCCCCTCCCGGTTCTGGAACCACCATCAAAGATGCAATTAATAATCCAAGGGCAAGACTCCTCTGTCTCACACAGCCTCGGATACCAATCAGCCCCAAAGTGTTAATAGATCAACAGTTATCTCTAATACCAAATACAATTTGCATTTAAGATGACATCTGCAATATTTTAAAAGCCAAAGTCTAAAACAACAAACTTGGCGTTTTTTCTGAGTAGCAATTAACACAGTGACTAATCCTATCAAGGAGACGGTAATTGGCATGGAGATATCCTTCTCACACCAGCAGCAGGTTGAAAACCTTAATCCTAACCTCTTTTTAACAGCACACACTCTAGAGCATCTCTGCTCATCAAGGAAACTAATGCAATTATTAAGGACAAGGGTAATTACCCTACAGCTTGAACAACAACAAAAAATAAAAGTGTTCAAACAGCAGTCACACAGGAGAAGGATGGGAGGCTTGACTCATGGAAGAAGGCTATTTCTGTGTCATGGCCATACCAGGGCTAGGCTATGGTACCCCCGTGGCCCTGCTCAGGGCAGACGGTCAACCGCAGCCCCACGCCAGCCAGTTCTGCCCAGCACTGGCCACTCCAGGACACAGCTTCCTATACAAAGCTCCCAAGTGCTAATCGAATTGAGTAAGCGTTCCCAAGGAGATGACCCATGAAACATCTAACACGTATCATCAGGCTGGTCTCTTCCATATCTCTAGAACCCACTATGCTCATTCTGAGCACACTCAGGTTATTCTCCCCAAGTACGATGCCGTTCCCCAGAATCTGTGTAGTTTACCCATTCTTTAGGGCTTCAAGTTTTAGGAAGCAGTCCTAAACCACCCCAGCCCTCAGTGAACACTGAGTACTATAAGCCCCTCTCGTCCAAACGACGACAGCAAAACACAGAGGGGCACGTGTTCACCCATTACTTCATGTGGGCTGGCTCTATCTGCACCCTCAAAGAACCACATGGTTTCACAAGTCCTGCCCCTGACCTAGGCACCGGGCTAGACAAACAGAAAAGTTCTGGCAACAACCCCACAAGCTCTCAGATGCTCACACACCCACTGCTCTGTGGGGTAAGGAGGCAGGGGCCGGGGGGGGGGGGGTTCTTTGCACTTGTGGGTATTTCAGCCGACAGGATAATTATAGAACTTTTAGTGAAACCCACAGTATGTGTTTAACAAATCAATGAATGAATAAGTGAAATGAAAGAATAAAGGCAACTAGGATGAACTGGGCCAGTGTGCTTGATAGCCTTAGCAAGTGGGCCTCGTAAGGCTGTGGACAAGATGTCCACCCAGACCAGCTGGCTTCCCCCTCCAGCACTGCTTGGCAAGAACTGTCTACACCTGCAGTGCCGCCCAGCTGCCTCAAGGGTGCGCTGTGGGCCATGGCAGGACCAGGCAAGAGTGAAAGACGCTTCCAACTCTGAAGGGACATGTAACCCTTACGTAAAGTGGATGAGGTGGCACTCTGTTGAGCATGGAAACTTCTTACCCATATGGTATGACCAAAGCTTAGTCACACACCCGGTTCTGGCTGGCAGCAGAATGAGGGAACTGCTAATTAAGGAAACACCTGAACCTGGGTATGTAGGCACTCAGCTTTGAGAAGTCCAGGAGAGGTAGCAGGGCCCAGACACCAAGAGAAAAAGCAAGAGTGCCACTCTCAGGCCGAAAAGACTGGAGCAGGGCTCCAACCCTGGGGGCACCAGGGGCTCAGCATCAACTACAGCATGGGGAGAAGCACAGAGCCAGTGGTCTGGTCATGAGAAACAAGGTGAGGCAGCTGGTGCTAGGTCACAACTGGACCGGCCACCGCATCTCATGACAGAGGATCCTGAAATGTGCCCGCTTAGGAGGAAGGTTGATTCTGCTGGACAGGAAGTAGGTGGAATTCAGATGGAAGTTCCACTAGGGGACCCGGCCTCTAAGGTGAAATTTAAGTTGTCCATGATTGTACAGGTTAGAAACACAGGGGAGGTGTCTTTGGTGTTGTATGCATTTTTACTAGGATGAATTTAGCCTGTTTAAAGCACGAAGAAATTCCATGACAGCCTTTCCTACTGAATTCGTAATATGATGCGAAGAAAGAAATATGCCCTTTTCTTTTTACATTCATTGTATGCAAACCTTTCTGTCGGCATCAGCAACCTGGCCCATAATATCCTCAGGGGGTCTCGTGGGTGTTATCTATGGTATCTTCTAAGGTAAACATGTCTTCTCTTCCAATTAGGTTGTAAGCCCCCTAAAGGTGGGAAGTGGGCCTAATTCATCACTAAATCCTGTACAGAGCCTAGCAAAGGGCCGGATTCAGGCTGTTACTCAGCCGGTTGTTGATAATCTTATAGCACTAATAAATACAATGAACTCAGCAAAGAAATTCCACTCGGAGGCCTGACCTGAGGCTGTCCTCATCTAATGAATTGTACATTTAATTTTATAGAAGTGCCTTTCCCTCAAAGGTATGAAAGAGTCATCATAGCTCCCAATTCTTATCGAGCTAAACACTCCTCAGTGAGAGGAGGGCACTGAGAGAAGGAGGTATTAGGGCTGCAACCCACAGCCTGTGTCCTTGCGGGAGGGATCGTCTTGGGTCAGAATTTAGAACCAAGTGCTTAAGAACAGTCATTAAAAACCATATTTCTCTGCCATTTGCTACCCATCAGATTGGCCAAATTTAAGGATTGACCATGGCTAATGCTGGCAAAACCATGAAGCAACAAACTCACACACTACAGATGAGAGTGAGAAGTGATAGAACAACTTTGGAAAAGCACTCAGCAATTCTGACAAATAGGAAACATTCTAAACGTCCATCCAACATATAAATATTTATCCATGGTATATTCACACAATGGAACAGAATACAGCAGTGAAAATAAATAAGCTAGAATGATGGGCATCCACACAGATAAATCTCAAAAAAAGAAATATGCTGGGGAAAAACCCCACATTTATAACCCAAATCAAAAAAAAAAGGATTCAATAAAGTAGTAGAATATGAAATCGACATTTGGAAATCAATAGCAGAGGGAAAATCCTATTCAAAATGGCAACAAGATAAAATATGCAGGAATAAACTTAGCAAGGGATACACAAAACTGCTATAAGGAAACTTTTTAAACTAACACAAAACACAAAAGCCTTCTTGAACAAATGGGAAGATGCAAGTTTTTCTCGGATAGGACAATTTGATATTATAAAGACATCAGTTCTCCCTAAGTTAATTTATAAGTTTAATGATATTAATGGAGCTAGACAAATTGATATTAAAGTTCATATGAAAAAATAAACCTTTGAGAATAGCCAGGAAAACACTGAGAAAGAAAAGCCTCAAGGGGAAGTAAACCCTACCAGACATTAAAAATACTACGAAGTATCCACAATTAAAACAATGTAGAGCTGGTGTGCAGAACAGACATAGAAATGAAGTAGATGAGGAAGTTCAGATACAGATGCAGCTATATTTGGAAATTTTGTATATTTTAAAGATGGCCTCTGGGGGTGCCTGGGTGGCTCAGTTTGTTGAGCGTCCGACTTCGGCTCAGGTAACGATCTCAGAGTTCGTGGGTTCGAGCCCTGTGTCGGGCTCTGTGCTGACAGCTCAGAGCCTGGAGCCTGCTTCAGATTCAGTCTCTCCCTCTCTCTCTGCCCCTCCCCCACTTGCAGGCTGCCTCTCTCTCTCAAAATAAATAAATAAATAAATAAATAAATAAATAAATAAATATTACAAAAAAAATTAAAGATGGCCTCTAAAATCACTGAAGGAAAAAAGATTTTTTAATAAGTGTTGCCGGGACAACTGGCTAACAATTTGGAAAAAGATAAAATTATATCCCCATCTCACATCAAACATAAGAAAAAGTTCCAAATGTATCAAAGATGTAAATATAGAAAATGAAGCCACAGAATTATTAGAAGAAAATGTGGGTAAATTCCTTTATGAGCCGAGTATAGGGAGATATTTTATTACTATGATTCAAAAATACAGACGTAATAAAAGATTGATAAATCTGACTACATAAAATAAAACATTTTGCACATGAGACACACTTTAGATTCAAAGATACAAATAGGCTGGAAATAAAATTATGGGCAAAATGTATCATGCAAACAACCACAAGAAAGTTGGAGTGACTATGTGAATATCAGACAAAATAGACTTGAAACAAAGATAAAGAAGAACACTTCATGATGATGAAGGTCTCAATGCATCAAGAAATATAACAATTACAAGCACAGATGCACCAAAGAAACACTGACAGGTGAAGGTAGAAATAGACAATTCTTCCACAATATTTAAAGACTTCAATATCCTACTTCCAATAATGGATAGAATGAGTAGGTAGATAGACTATCAACAAGGAAATGGAAGACCTGGAAGACTGTAAGCCTGTTTACCTACCAGACATCTTTAGAACACTCCACCCAACAATAGAATGTGCATTCCTCTCAAGGGCACAGGCACATTCTCTAACACAGACCACATGCTAAGCTATAAAACAAACCCCAGTACACATAAAAGGATAGAAATGATACAAAGCATGTTCTCTAATTACATTGAAATGAAATTAGAAATCAGTAGCACAAAAAACTTGGGGGAAACTCATAACTATGTGTAAATTATACAAGGCACTCCTAAATAACCAATTGGCTAAATGATTTCAATGGTACATCAGAAAATACATTGAGATAAATGAAAATGGAAACACAAGATACTAAAACATGGGAAACAGCAAGAGCAGTGCTTAGAGAGAAAAATATAAAAGAAAAAAATCTCAAGTCAAAAACCTAACCTTCCACCTTAAGATTGGGGGGGATGGGGGGAAGAAGAGTGGGTCACCTGGGTGGCTCAGTTGGTTAAGCATCCGACTTCGGCTGGGGTCATGATCTCACAGCTCGTGGTCTCTGTGCTGACAGCTGGTCTCTGGGCTGACAGCTCAGAGCCTGGAGCCCACTTCAGATTCTGTGTCTCCCTCTCTCTCTGTCCTCCTCTGCTTGCTCTCTCACTCTCTCTCTCAAAAATAAATAAACATTAATTAAAAAAAAAAAGGGCAGAGTAAACCCTAAAACAAGAAGAAGGAAGGAAGGAATAAACGTTACAGTGGAACCTAATAGAGAACTGAAAAACACAGAGAAAATCAATAAAACAAAAAGTAGGCTCTTTGAAAAGAACAACAAAATTGACAAATCTTTAGCTACATTGACCAAGAAGAAAAGAGAAGATTCAAATTACTAGAGCTAGAAATGAAAGAGAGGACATTGCTCTGACCCTATAGAAAGGAAAAGGATTAGGAAGGAATCCTATAAGCAACTGTAAACCAACAAATTAGATAACTTATATAAGATAAGGAAATTTCTAGAAAGACAGAAACTACTAAAACAGACACAAGAAGAAATGGACAATCTGAATATACCTGTAACAAGTAAAGAGACTGAATTAGTAATCAAAAAATTACCCACAATGAAAATCCCAGACTGAGTTGGCTTCACCACTGAATTCTACCAGACATTTAAAGAATAATTAATCCTTTACAATTCTTTCTTCACAAACCCTTCCAAAAACTGTAAGAGGAGAGAGAACACCGTTCAATTCATTTTATAAAACCAGTATTACCCTGATACCAAAACCAGACCAGGACATAACAAGAAAAGCAACTACTCGCCAATAACTTCTAGGAATATGCATGCAAAAATCTTCAGCAAAATAGGGGTGCCTGGGTGGCTCAGTCAGTTAAGCATCTGGCTTTGACTCAGGTCATGATACCACAGCTAGGGAGTTCGAGCCCCACACTGGGCTCTGTGCTGACAGCTTAGAGCCTGGAGCCTGCTTCGGTTTCTCTCTCCCTCTCTCTCTCTGAAATAAGTATTAAAAAGTTTTTTTTAATCTTCAGCAAAATACTAGCAAACTGAATCCACCAACATAATGGAACAAATTCCCCACAGATAAGTGAGGATTACTACATTAAAAGAATTGTACATTATGACCAAGTGAGATTTATAACAGGAATTAAGATTTGTTCAGCATCTGAAAAGCAACAAAGTAATACATCATATAAATAGATCAAAAAACAAAATCACATGATCATCTCAAAAGACACAGAACAAACTTTTGATAAAATCCAACACCCTTTCATGATAAAAAAAAAAAAAAAACTCAACAAATTAGAAGGGAATTTCCTTAACCTGATAAAGAGCATCTACAGAAGATTCACATTATCATAATTAATGGTGAAAGACTAGACGTTTCCCCTAAGATCAAGAACAAATAAGGATGTCACCTCTCACCACTTCCATTCAACATTTGCACTGGAAGTTCTAGACAGGGAAGCTAGCTAGGCAAGAAACAGAAACATAAGACATCCAGATTGGAAAGGAAGAAATAAAAATATCTCCGTTCACAGATGAGATGATCTTGTATATAAAAAATCCTAAGGAATCCGCTAAGAAAACCTATTAGAACTAATGAACAAGTCCAACAAAGTTGCAGGATACAAGGTCAATAAACAAAATCAATTGTATTTGTATACACTTGGCAATGAACAATCTGAAAATAAAATTTAAAAAGCAATTCCATTCCCTAAGCCATCAAAAAGAATAAAAACTTAGACATAAATTTAACAAGAGAAGTACAAAACTACACTGTGAAACCTACAAAACACTGTTGGAAGAAACAGTAAGAAACAGACCTAAATTAATGGAAAAAAATCAATGTTCATGGGTTCAAAGTCTTAACGTTAAGAGCAATACCCCCCAAACTGAATCTACAGATTCAACACAAGAATTCTACCTGACTTCTTTGTAGATATTGACAACTTGATTCTAAAATTCATATGGAATTTACAAGAGACACAGAATAGACCAAAATAATCCTTTAAAAAGAACAAAGTAGGAGGACCCACACCTCCCATATACAAAATTCACTACAGAGCAATGGCAATCAAGACAGTGTGGTACTGGAATAAAGACAGACATATTGCTCAAGAGAATAGAATTGAGAGTCAGAAAGAAACCCATACATCTACTGTCAGTTGATGTTCAAAAAAAATTGCCAGGACCATTCAATAAGGAAAGAAAAGTGTTTTCAACAAATGGTGCTGGGACAACTGGACAGCTACATACAAAGGGATGAAAATGGACCCTTACCTCACACCACACACACACACACACACACACACACACACACACACTAACCCAAAATTGGTGAATCAGAGCACTAAACATAAGTGCTAAAACTATAAAATTCTTAGAATAAAACACAGAAGTACATCTTCGTGACCTAGAAGTCCACAAAGCATGTGGATAGGACACCAAAAGCATGAGCAGCAAAAGAAAAAATAAATTGGACTTAATCAAAATTTAACATTTTTGTGCTTCAAAGGACACCATCAAAAAAGTGAAGAGACAACCCACAGAATGGGAGGAAATATTTGCAAACGACATATCTGGTAAGGGACTTGTATGTAGAATACGTAAAGAACTCTTACAACCTAATAATAAAAAGCCAAGCAAATGGAAGACATTCAAACATACACATTAGTCATCAGGAATATGCACATCAAAACTACAGTGAGATACCACTTCCCATCCACCGTGATGTCTAGAATCAAAAAGTCAGATGGCAACAAGTGTTGACAGAGGAACTGGAACCTTCATCCACTGCTGGTGGGGAGGTGAAAAGTTGCTGCCCCTTTGGGAAATGGGCCGTTTCTGGCAGTTTCTCAAATGATTAGAGTGACCATATGACCCAGGAATTCCACTACTAGGTATACACCCAAAAGAAATGAAAACTATGTCTACACGAAAAAATGGTACACAAATGTTTATAGCATGTTTATTCATAATAACCTTATAACATAATAACCACAAATAGAAACAACCCAAACGTCCATCAACAGACAAATGGGTAAACAAAATGTGTGGTGGAATACTATCTGGTCATCAAAAGGAATGAAGCACTGACTTGAATGAACAACTTGAATGAACACTGAAAACACTAGAATGTGTGAAAGAAGCCAGGCATGAAAGTCCGTGTATTATGTGATTTCGTTCACATGAGAGTCCAGAAGAAAGAAATCTGTAGACCATGAAAGTGGATCCATGGGTTGCATGGGGCCAAGGGGGCAGGGACAGGAGAGAAGGAGACAACGGACTTATAGCTAAATGATATGGGGATTCTTTGAGGTGATCAATATGCTTAAAATTAATGGTGGCACATATGTGTGACCATACGAAAAGCTATTGAAGTATACACTTGAAATGGGTAAATTGTATAGTATGTGAGTTATATCATAATAAATCTGTTTTTACTTATTTTTATTTTTTTTAATGTTTATTTATTTTTGAGAGCCAGAGAAAAAGAGGGAGAGAGAGAGAGGATCCGAAGCAGGCTCTGCACACAGCAGAGAGCCCGACACAGGGCTCAAACTCAGGAACCCTGAGACCATGACCTGAGCCAATGTCAAGAGCTGGATGCTTAACCAACTGAGCCACCCAGGCATCTCAATAAAGCTGTTTTTAGACATCTAAAAATTTTTTTCAATTTGTTGAGAAACAAGATTTTCACACAGTCCCCAAGGGCCACCTCATGAAACACTCATCAATTACAAAAAGGAAAATAGCTCACGCTCCTGTAAAAGAAACCGGGCAGAGCCCACCTGAACCATATGATCAGGTAATACCACTGGCAATGAGACAGACGGGCATCGTGTGGCTCCCATAAGATGCCTGGAGGAGGCCATAGCATCACTTCTGTCGTGCTTCGGACAAACCCGTGCATCTTAGTCTAACGATGAGGAAACATCAGACAAACCAGAACTGAAGGGGCAGCAGCAAACTACCAGGCCTGTCCTTTGAAAACCTGCCACACGCAAGAACGAAAGAAAACAGACTGAGGAGCTGCTCCCGGTGAGAACAGACGGAAGAGTCAGGACAATGACACGGAGCCCCTCCCGCGTCAGGTCCCAGGCCAAACCCAAAACCCATTTGGTTTGCTTCCGCCATAAAGAACACCAGTGGCACAACCGCTGAAATTTCTATAGCGTCTGAGGGTCAGATGACAGCACAGAATCAATGCTAATTTCCTCATTTTGATACTTCTGCTCCCATAAAAGAACACCCCTGGTCCTAGGACACATGCCCTCAAGTATTTAGAGGTAAAGGAGCATCTCCAACTTACTTCAGGTGTTCCAGGAGAAAAGTAAAATGTTACATATATAGACAATTTCAGATCTGTGGGTGTGTGTGTGTGTGTGTGTGTGTGTGTGCATGCATGCGCACGCGTGTGGGAGGGTTGGGTCTGCGTGCATATCCAGAGAGGGGAAGTGATTACGCATATGTACTAAAATGTTAACAACTGTGGAATCTGGAGAATGATACACAAGTGACATTTGTATTATTTTTTGCAACTTTTCAACCTCATTTCAAGTACAAAAATTTAATTTGGAAAGTGTCTGCAGTACATGCAGCGATTTATATAAAGTTTCAAAACGTGGAAGGAAGTTACTCATTAAGAACACATACATGCAGAGCAGGAGTACAGAAACATTCACGACAGTAGCTCTAAGAAAGAGCGCGGTGTACAGAATAGCTGTGTTTTGCTTCTCAAGCTAACGGTGTGGTGGGACCGTGCAGTTATTATTTATATTTTTGTATAGCTAAAATATTGAATACTAGTTTTTTTTTTATTAAAAACACCCCACTCCTCTCCCTGCACCCATCCAGCACTCCCAGCCTCCGGCAATGCGGGGCCTCGTAGCACAGCCGGTTCCCTCTTGCCCCCAGATGTATTGCAATAGCACCGAGAAATTCTTACTGCACACAGGGAGGGATTCCCTGGAGAAAGAGACCTGGGACAGAGAGCCTCACACACACGTCATTCGCCACAGCAGAAAGGAAGACGGCTTACCAGACAGCAAGGAGCTGGAAACTTTTGCACAGGACAGGGGAGGGGAAGCCTCTACACCAGGAATGGGGGTGTTTGGAGCCGCAGGGGCAGATGGCTTCCTGGCCTCAGGGAGGAGCCTGGCAGGTGCACCAAGGTCTGGGAGAAGTCTGGGGTCCCACTGCTGACTGCAGAAGCAGGCATTCCCAAAGATACCAAGCCGGCAGGGCGCTGCCCTCCCTAATACCACACCACGCCCGGACTGTGGTGGTAAAGGAAGTGGCATCCGCCTGAATCACAAATGGCCCTCTGGACCAGGAGTGCGCGGCTGACCTCCATTGGCTTCCCTGACAGTCGGGCTGGAGGAGGCCCGTATGGGCAGGAAGGCCAGCACCGGCAGAGGAGGGAGTGCCAGCTGGAACCCAAGCCCCACAGCAGGGCTGGGGACAGGTCTCCACCTGCCCTCTGAGCAACATGTCAAGTGCAGAGCCAGCCAACAAGATGGAGAGGGCACCTACCACAAGCCATGCAGTCCTCCAGGCTCTCAGAGAGAAGTGGGGGAAACAGATAGCAGCCTCTGTCCTCCCTGGAGGACCTCAGAGCAAAGATGAGGAATGAGATATAGGTAGGAAGTCAGTGGGTAAGGCGAAAGGCAGTTCTGGACCATGACCCCAAGCAGAAGCCGGCCTTCTGCCTCTTGTTGGGTCCCAGAAGCAGTGGCCGACACGGCCAATAGCATGAATGACGTTGAGACCGCTGGGTCACTGGGGTCCTGGTTGGCTGTGAGTTTGCTCAAGGCTACGTGAGGAGTGCTAGAGGCTTCAGAGCAAAGTGACAGGTTTCCGAAGACTTGTCAAGTGTTTGTAGCCACCACAGTCCGAGGGGGCCACCAGGGTGCATGCTGGGTCAGCACCTGACCTCGCAAATGGGCTTCTCATTTGCCTCTCATCATGTTGCTTCCTGTAAGAAGTCAGGGTTCTGCACCCTGGGGGTGCAGGGGTGAGGTACCTAGGGTGCAAACTGTCAGGAGGTGCTCCTCTGGGGGTCCTGGAACACAGGGTCAGCACCTGAGGGTCTCGGCCCTGCTAAGAGCGCTGAGCAGGGCCCATGGCGGGAGAGCCACACGCTTGAACACATCTGCCTTTCATGCAAGACAAGAGCCTGGATTCTTGGGTCTGGGGGCACCTTGATACTCTAGAACTTACTGAGAAACTAGGCCTTGGCCTGCTATTCTTTGGAACACTTTCTGTATCCTGAAAAGCGGCATGGCCAGGAGTCAAAGACCTCTCCTGCAGTCAGTCTTCTGGCTAAGTGACCTTAAGCAAGATTTCCAACCTCTGGAAGTCTGTCTCCTCAACTATGAAAATGGAGTAAAAATACTCTGGTTGTTGACAGAAGTCAAGGAGATTAAAAAAAAATTGTTGGGCGCCTGGGTGGCGCAGTCGGTTAAGCGTCCGACTTCAGCCAGGTCACGATCTCGCGGTCCGTGAGTTCGAGCCCCGCGTCGGGCTCTGGGCTGATGGCTCGGAGCCTGGAGCCTGTTTCCGATTCTGTGTCTCCCTCTCTCTCTGCCCCTCCCCTGTTCATGCTCTGTCTCTCTCTGTCCCAAAAATAAATAAACGTTGAAAAAAAAAAGCCTCAGTTAATCAATTATTTAAAAAAAAAAAATTGTTTAAGCACATACAGGGCCTGCTACAGAGGGGCGGTTATCACAAGCGTTCTCTGCCCCTTCCTACTTTCTCCTCCCCCAAGGACATCCCACGCTCTAGTTCCTAAAAAGACCAGCTACCTCTCAAGTCTCAAGGAGCTGGGAGCCCATGGTATCTTGGGAAACGATGCTAAATCTTGGCGTGAAAATGCCCACACCCAGTGGAATCAGACATCTCCAGAATGCAGCCTGCACCACTGGGAAGCCTCTACCTGTCTTTGGGAACCCCGAAAATTCCTTCCTGCACACAGTTCTGGACGCAGCTAACCCCTATCCCAGACAGTGGACCCCGCCTTGCCTCAGCCAAATCTAGTCAGCGCTTCTGGACTCCACATCTCACATCTTTTCCGAGGCCGTGTTTGCGCCCACCAGCCCCGGTCAACCTCGTGTCCCCGTATTTTGGCAAGGGTCCACGAGCGGCTTCCAGTTCTCAGAGGGTTTCCCTGGTTAACTTTCCCATGAATTTCATACTTCTGGAGTTCAAGAACCACATACATATTCTATTTTTTCTGCATTTTCCAAGGCTCATGGCACAGTGCCAGGCTACCAGTACGTGAATAATAGGTACTTATTCATTTAAATTTTTTAATTAGAAAAAATGACTAGAATTTGATAATGAAAGTTCTGCCTCATGGACCAAACTCGAACTTCTTCTAGAAACCCTTTTTTTTTTCATGGACTTTGCAGGGAACCAAGCAATTAATGCCTTTTCATTACAATTTAGGACTGAAACTGGAATATTAAAATTGCCATTCAGTGGAATGTGCATGAAATGCTGAGAATCTCCTGGTGAATAATTCCTGGTTATAATGACACGCTATAGACTTAAATCTTACTCCTAGACGTGAAAAAAAGACAGTTAAATCAACTTTGTCCATTTAAATATCATTTCGAGATATCTAGAACCCATCTCTTTATTGCTCAACAACCCCTGGCAATTTCTTTTGCCCTCATTTATTTCTGGTTCCAAAGGGAATCCTGTCTGATTTATTGGAAATTAGTTCTTACAGCTAGTAAATGCTTTAAACTGTTTTCGTATAAATCACTCCAAAATCTGCTAGCGCACTGAAGCCTGGTCTGAGTGCTTTCCTCCAGCGGCACTGAGCATCAGCCTGCCCTCTCTCCCAGGGACGGGGACAGGCACGTCCTCCTCTCCTCCGCCCCCAGGAAAGCCCCACAGAGGAGGCAGATGGGTGTGTAAAGAAACTTAGGTTTTCTACACACACACACACACACACACACACACACACACACTCCATCAGACGCTCCTTCACCTTCGTCTGCAGACACTGATTGGCTACATTTCAGCGGGTTGACAAGCCAGCTTCCTCACGGGATCAGAGTTGGCTGTGGAAGAGGTACAGCGTGTGGACGAGTGTGAGCACGCTGTGTGCAACGGAGGCTGTGTGCTTGGCCCCACCTGTGCCAGCCAGGGCAGGTTAGACTGTGCTGGAAGAATGATGAGGGCTTATCTCCTGCTCACACCACACAGCCGTTCTGGCTCAGTTCCGAGCTCGGCCGCACGCGGTCCTCACCCAGGGAACTAAGCTGGTGGAAGCTCATCCCTGCATCTTCAAATTGGTGCTTTGAAGTGACACATGTCATTTCTACTCACATGTCACCGGCCAAAGAAAGTGACATGGTCACGCCAAACATCAAAAGCCCGGAGGAAGGGGAAGCCCATCATATATGCCCGGAAGGTGGACAGCTTCTGGCTGATGGTGACCATGCTACCCGACGCTTCCCTCGTGTGGGCTAGATGCGACCATCGCGCGCGCGCGCGTGTGTGTGTGTGTGTGCGCGCGCTCATATGTGTGCGCGTGGGCGCGTGTGTGCGTGTGTGTTCACCATAAAACCAGGAACGTTCTGCCTGGCCAGCAGGCATCTTTCTACTCTGAAGAGTCTGACACTTTGCCACACTGTAGCCCTTGAGATGCCTAACACACTCTTTATCAGAATCAATCTTAGAAACAAATGGTTGTTATTTAGGTAACTACTAGGAATAGAAAGAGAGCTCTTCAAATTGACAAAGAAGAAGGAGTGAGGGAGGGGTGGAGGTCTTGGAGGCGTGAGTGGAAAATAAAAATCCTAGGATCCTAAGACTCTTCACAAAAGAGAAAAGCCAAACCCTCCTCATAGCGCGGAGACGCTTTTCACAAGAGCTCGGGGTGTGGGGGCGCACTGCTCAGACCCCCAGTTCTCCTTGTGGGGCTCCAGGTAGATGAAACACAGTGAGTTATCCTCCTTGCCCTCTCCCCTTCCGGTTTTGCACGAAAAAAGAGCTATTTTCCGAAGAAATCCTCCAAGTATTGCTGTAACACAGCAGGATGTAACGTTCACCACAATAACAAATGTATGCAAAAGATCATCGGTTAGAAATCATTTTTAAGTTGAGATAGCGTTCAAAGGCAAAGATGAACTATATGCTGAAAGACAGGGCCCATAGATCTTTTGGAGAAATGAGAGGGCCTTATTTAATGATTTAAAGAACAGCACTATAAAAAAAAATAATTCCATATATAAATATTTAAATATAGTTTATTATATTCAATACCTGTCCAAATATATCCTCTGCACAGATCTCTTCCAACTGCATTCAAAGCTAGACAACTCCAAGAACACTAGAAAGCATCAAAACACATCGGCGAGAAAACTTTGCCATGCGTTTAGAAGACAGGGCTGTTTTTTAAAACTGACGTGACCAGAAAAGCGGCTGTATTTTCACTGGATTTTGAAGAGAGAAGGCAACTGCAGAAGGAGAGAACTTAGTAAAAATACTCTTTTATTCTTTTTCATGTCATACTTCTAAAGACCGCATTTCAGGAGTTAACAATACTTCATATTGTTAGGTTCAAGTCTGTATTTAAAATGCAGCCTCCACATTTGAGGCACACATACGCGTATGTAAATGTACACGATGCTTCCGTTCATGCGCATCTGTCTACCTATCGATGAGATTTGGTGCTGAGGGCATGAGAGAGTTTCAGTAAAATATAGGTTACCACTATGTTCTGTTGCCGTCTTCAAGGGCCCTGTCAGTTCAGCATCAGAGATTGTGGAAATCGCTAATGGAAATCTGACAGCTGGTGACAACTTCAAGCCAGGAGCCTCTTCTAGAAAATCTGTCTGAAAACCTGCGGGAGGACCCAGAGAAAATGATTTTCCAGGCCCCGCACTCCTCTGCTGCTGCATGCTTGCAGAATTCCGGGCTCCGATTCTGTCAAGTGGCACCGCGTTCAGAAGAGCCTCCGCCTCGGCTCTCCGCGCTTGGCCCAAGCTCCTGCCTCACTCTCCCCCGGACGGGCACCCACGGGTGGAATTCATGTCTCCAGCGTCTGTGCCCTTCACCTCTCCTCCCAGACCGTCCCCTCCTGCGGCAGCCGGAGTCCCACGCATCTTATCTACCATTATCAGAAACGTCAACGGTTTCCAAGAAACAGCTGCAATTGGGCTGCAGTAACCTACTTAAGTACCATAAATTCCAGAAGGCGCTTGGCTTTCATGGGCGATGTGTGACTTGAAAAATGACACACTCTTGAGAGAGCAAACGACCGTTTTTAAAGGACCAGCGGGAGATGCCGGACTCCAGGGTCTGGCGCCTCGAGCGGAGCCCTGCCCAGGTGTGGCCTGAACCCAAGCTCTGTCTGCGTGATGAAATCGGGTGGCTCGCACGGAGCTCTCAGAGCGTGACTCAGGACCTCACTCTCTTGCTCGCCCAACGCAGATCGCGCTCACATTCTCAGCTCTCGCTCCTGCGGGCAAGTCCACACTTACTACCTATCCACCGCCGGGTTCAGACCCTAGGCCCGCCAGAGACCCAGGGTGCAACTTCTGGCACGTCACGTAACCCCACTGAGCCTCGCTTCTTCCCTGTAGAAGAGGAGTCGTGGGCCTCAGCTGGAAGGTGGGGAAGGGGCCACGATGCTCAGAGAGCCACCCACACCACGCCTGGCAGGGAGCAGGCACTCAGGACCAGGTCTTTACTAGAGACACCACCGGTCCAGGGAAAGGCGCTCACCTCAAGGGTGAGCATCAGTCACACACACCGACATTCCATCTGGGCGGCCCGTGGCCTCGGGTGCCAGCTCTAACTCAAGAATCCCCAAATGCGTGATCCCAGGCACTCCATCCTATAATGACTATATTTCCCCCATCAGGCTGTCTGGTTTCAGCCCCTTCTCAAACTGGGATTTGCCCCAAAGGACTCGCATGTGCCTCGAGAAAACATGAAACCTTCTGGAGGTTGCAGCCACCAACGGCGAATAAAGTGATGCCTTCTTAGCTGAAGGCCAAGTGCCAAAGCCCTGGGCCAGGTTAGACACCACACGGCACGAAGTGAGCTCCCAGGTTGGTGAAAGCCTAGCCCCAAGGTGGCAAAAAATGCAGACGACGGGGCTAGCCGCTAACACTAGTCCAACATCGGTGAGTGTCTTACGTATCTGGTCCTGAACACAGACGACAGTAAATGCATATTGACGTGTGATTATTCAGATTAATGAGCCTCAGATCTTTCTAACAGTTCCTAATAAAAAATGGCACGAATACCCCACCAGCTCTTGAAACATGCTGAGGGGACCGGACACCACGGGCATCGGCCCATTTCACAGGTGGGGATGTCGAGTCACAGAGAAGCAGGAACACACATCCAGGGTGACAGAGCACATTCCCAGGGTTCTCAGGAAGTGAGCCCAGCTCCTTGACGCCCAGCTGTTCTGTGCCGTCCTCACCACAGGAAGAGAATGTTCCTGGAGACATTATGCAGGGGCTAATGTTTCACCGGGAAGCATATTCCTGGGGGGTGCAGACTAGCGGTGCAGAAACCGTCAATGACAAAGTGTTTCTCGCCATCCTTTGCGTTTCTTATTGCCACTTCTGTCCCCATCCCTCATGCCTTGCAGCTGTACCAGATGTGGAGAAAATTACATGTTCCCTGAAACTTAATGACCAAATTTAAAGCAATTTTAAACTAATCAGGGTTCTGTTAAGCTGATTTTATTAATTTAACAGTTTTAAGAGTTTAACAAAATGATGCACTTGGAAATCTTTGTTGTGGAAGCTGCTCATTTAGGTGCAGAAGGCATGATGCCACCCAAGAAATCCTCCTTCAAAGAAAAGGATGATTTTTAAAATAGCAAAATAATGCTTCTCAAAAATGCACAATTATTGATAACACGGTGCACGGTGGGATGCTATACCCGCCACTTAGGCTATAGGAACGGTTTATACAAGGTAGTTATGCAGAGGTAAACTAATGAGACACTTCTATCCAGAATTAGAGACTTCACTGGTAATGAGAGAGAGACAGACAGAGACAGAGAGAGAGACAGAGAGGGTGGCAGTGGGAAAGGGGCAGAAGAAGAAAGAGAGAGGGAGAGAGAGAGAGAGAGAGAGAGAGAGAAAGAGAGAATCATGCTCAGTGTGGAGCCCGACTTGAGGCTCGATCCCATGACTGTGGGATCATGACCTGAGTTGAAATCAAGAGTTGGATGCTCAACCGACTGAGCCACCCAGGCGCCCCTTCACTAGTAACTTACAATAACCTGTCAACTATCTACTCACAGTTAGGTATGAGTGGCCCTACCTAGTATTCTTCTTATTTAAAATAGAAACACAGAACCTTTTGTTTCTGATGGAGGCTGCTGACAAGTTGCTGATACCCTTTTTACATACTGAACTTAAAATGATCAAGGGCTCTTAAGAACAGAGCTGTGTTTGAATGAAGCCAAAGCAAAAACAAAAACAAACAAAACAAAACAAAGTGGATCCAAATGGTTCTTGACTCTTACAAGGACAATATATGGCATCTCCTTACTTTAAAAGATAAGTCAGAAGTTAAAATCCAGACTTTTAAAAATCACCTGTGTACCTATCTAGATAAACTTGTCTTGTCATCAAAGAATTAGGTGCCACTCACTACCTATGCAACTTTAGATAAGTGATTTCACCTCTCTGAGCTTCTTTGCACATGTGGAAAAAATGGACAACCTTCATCCTAGGACTCAGTGAGGTTAAACGAGTGAGTGCATCTAACTGCACAGAACGGAACCTGGCTCGGTAAGCACGTGAATAACATTGACCTTCACCGTTATGTGGACCTAAATATATGCAGTACCATGATTGACAGTTTGTGCTTCATGAATTACACCTCAGGGTCACTGTATTTGTTTTTTTTTTCCCCCTTTCTTCCTAATTTTAAATTACAAAAGTGATACATTCTTATAAAAAAAAAAAGAAAGCAAGATACTCAAACAATTGGAAGTATGACAAGTAACGTCTGAAATCTGAAATCCTCCTCCCCCCAACTTCAGTCTAATTCCCAGAGGTAATCATGGTCAACAACCTCATACATATCTCCCCAGAACTTTCTAAGTGTGTGCATATAAAAGGCATATATATATTTCTATTACCTGTCACTTATGGATACAAATTTAAGAATAATTTATACTATATACAATGCATCTTACACACATATACACAATCATACACACTTCCACACAGAGGCACTCACACGTGTCACTTTTTGTATGTTATCCTCTGGCTTGCTTTTTTCCCTTAACAATACATCATAGACCTCATTCTATGTCAGACTCGCAGATACAACTCATTCTTTTTCATTGCTGCATAGGTGTTCATGATTTGCTTGTGGCATATATTAACCTTTCCTTTACTAATGGGCATTTACGGTTTCTCCAGCATTTCCTCTCTAAGACGCATACCGCAAAGACTACTCTTTCACGTACAGACTTGAGCACAAGACAACCACAATGGGCGATGGTGGGGAGGATGATGGTCCTGAGAGGACGAGAGTCAGGGACAGAAGGTGGACATCTGCTTTGCATATTATTTGGTAATAAAAATACAAAGTTTAAGGTGTACTGGCTCGATACCACTTTACACCCACTAGGTTGGCTATCACTATTAAAGCAGGAACATAACCAGTGGAAAAACTGGAACCCCTGGGCACTGTTGGTGGGAAAGCAAAATGGTGCACCTGTTGTGGAAAAGAGTACGGTGGTTCCTCCAAAAAGTAAATGTAGAATTATCATATGATCTAGGAATTCCACTTCTGGGCGTATACCTCCCCCCAAAACTAAAAGCAGGCACTTGAAGAAGTATTTGCACACCCATGTGCACAGCAGCATTACTCAAAATAGCCAAAAGGTAGAAACAACCCAGATTTCCATAGACAGATGAATGGGTTAACAAAACGGGCTATGTGCATACAGTGGAGTACCAACCTTAAAAAGGAAGGAAATTCTGGCACGTGCTACAACATGGGTGAAACTTGAAGACATTATGCTAAGTGAAATAAGCCAGACGCAAAATGACAAATGCTGTGTGATCTTGCTTATAAGAGGCACATAGAGTAGCCAAAGTCATAGAGACAAGAAGAGTAGGAGGGTGAGTGCCAGGGGCTGGGGCAGGGGAATGACCCAGCAGCATTTAATGGGGACAGAGTTTCATCTGGGGAAGATGAGGCCATTCTGTAGATAAATGTTGGTGACGGTTGCACAGTAATGTGAATGTACTTACTGCCACTGAATTGTACGTGCAAAAATGGTTAAGGCGGCAATGTTTTGGTATGCAGATTTTACCACAATGTTTTAAAGGTGTAACGGTTTATTTTAAGTGTGGTCCAAACATCCCTGCATCAAAACGGTCGCTTCAAAAAAATAGGTCCCAAAGAACTGTGAAAAGAGCTGCACCGAATGGCATGTGCATGGATAAGATCCAGAAGACCCCTGCCTTTGAGCGTATCACATTAATGGATTGTAGGAGGGAAGGAGCAGGTAAACAAACCATCAATGACAATAAAAATGGCAAAAACACTGCTGATACAAAGGAGTGTGGGCTTTCCTGAAATCCAGAGGGCAGGTGAACCAATGTTCCTCTTATTCTCTGTAATTTTCTATATGTTTACAATATCTTACGACAACAATAATAAATACATATTTTAAACTGGAAAGTGCCAGGAAACCCTATTTAGGAAATCTAGGTGCCCAGGTTCCCAGATGTTTCAATTTTATGATCCAGTTTTTAAAATGTAATGCAAATACAAATCTAGGACTGACAACTTTTTATTTTGCCGAGTAAGGACACTAAAACAATTGCCATCTGCTTTCAGTATTATTCACAAAAGAAGGCATATTTTATGTTAAAAAATGAGCTTGAACATAAGAGACTGTCCTTCCCAAGAAAGGGAAGTTGGCAACCATTCCCAATATCATTGGTCACACACCATGTTGCCATAATTTCCTGCATTTTGCCATTGACCAGTGTGAACTTCTCCAGAGGCCGGCAACTGTCAGGTTCCTAGATTTGGGACCCCCGCCCTAGCCCACGTTCCTCACCTGAAAACCCAGAGTCATCTCCAAAGTCAGCTCCAATGCCCCAAGCGCTCCTCCCTCCCTGCACTCCTCCTACCCGGTGCTCCAGCCTCTCTCCCAAACTGTCCCAAGCAGAGCTCTACCCACTGTCCTACATTCTTCTCTCCCAGGGGAGCACCTCCATTCCTCCTCCCAGATCCACTAGAATAAACTCCCCAGGAAGACTCGTGAATACCCCTACAAGGGAGATACCTGAATACCCCCACCAGGGAACGACTGAATACCTCCAGCAGGGAGACGCCTGAATACCCCCACCAGGGAGACTCCTGAATACACCCATTAGGGAGACTTGCAATATACTCACCAAGGAGTCTCTAAATATACCCACCAGGGAGACTTCTGAGTATACCCACCAAGGAAACTCTGAATACGCCCGCCAGGAATAATCCCAAATTATACCCAACAGGGAGACTCTCAATACGGCCACCAGGAAATATGTACCAAGTTGTGTGTGTTTCTCCACTGGGTTCTTTTGTGTATTTCTTTCTCTCAAACTGCAGTGTTCATTCCCCCCAGGAGCTGGCTTCTTGCAAGGAATAGTGTCTGCTACCTCATTTTCAATGATTGATGTTTATAGTGAATAAATTAAATAATGAATGACTTAGCCTTATTCTAAAGTAGGTCTATCAGGAAGATAGCTCCCCCAAAATGATGGCTTAAGTAGGTACTACCAACTTGTAGTCACACGGTGGGTGGGTACTGAGCCATAAGTGAGGCTGTTATCCGCCATCTGCCAGTGACAAAGGTCAGCCTCTGAGCAGCACTGCCATCGTGATAGTAAGAGCTAACATGTCCTTGGTGATTCTGTGTCTGAGGCCCAGCAGTAAGCACTTACATGTATTATCTCATTTAATTCTCCATCACTAGCAGGGAAGGCATATTTCGAACACCTATTTATTGATGTTTACTTTGAAACATTTTAAGACCTACAGAAAATTTGCAAAAATAGAACATCCATGTTTATCCTTTACCCAGATACCCAAAATGTTAACATATACCTCATCTGCTTTCCCTCTCTCTCTCACTCTCACTCTTTGTAGACACACACACACACACACACACACACACGCACGCACAATTTCTGAACTGTGGGAGAGTAAGATGAAGCAACAACGCCCCTTTACCTCTAAATACTTTATTGTGTATTTCCTAGAAATCAGAACATCAACATTGGCACAAAACTATTATCTCATCTACAGGCCTTCAAATGTCACCTGTCCTCTATGTCCTGTAGAGCAAAAGAAAAGAACAAAACTTCATCTGGTTCAGGATCCAGTCCAGTATCACACTAACATCTACTTTTATCTCTGTTAGTCCTTCTTTAATCTGTATCAGTTCCTCTGGGTTTTTTCTTTTGTGACCTTGACATTTTAGAGTACTGTCCAATTATTCTGCAGAAGTCCTTCGATTTCCGTCTGCCTGCTATTTCCTCATAAGACCTTCCTCAAAAAGGTACAAAAAGGTTGTAGCTTTTTGGCAGAAAGACCACAGAAATGATGCTGTGTCCTCCCCAGTGCATCATATCCAGAGGACATCCACAGGATGGCTACTGTCCCATTATTAGTGACGTTAACTTTCATCACTTGACTAAGGTAGGGTCTGCTGTATTTCTCCACTGTAAAACTAGAATTTTCCCTTTGAAATTAATGAGAGTTTTGTGGATACGTTGGGACTTCATAAATTCCTTCTACACTAGCAATTTACAATAAAGAAATACTTTTCTTTCTTCTCCACTTCTTTACTTGTATGTATTTGATGATAATTTGCTCATTTGTCCCAGATTTGACCCCTGAGAGTCTGGCTCATATGTCTTTTACCACATCTCCATCGTTCTTTGAGCACTTTCTTACTTTCTGGTCCAGACTGTTCAGGCTCATCGTGTACTATCTGCCCCAGCACTGGAATTAACCATATTTCCAAAGATTTCTGGCACCTTTTAGTAGAGGAGTTATTTAGAAAACCAGATCAGGGGGCTAGATTTGCTACTGAGGTGTCACTGCTTTTAGGGGTTCTCAGCAGACAGCTACATCGTTACATCCATCTATATTGTTAGGTAGCTCTGTCTATGTATGTACATGTTCATATGGACCCCTCCTATTCCAGTCCAACACCACAGGACTAATGTAGCCATCCACCCTTCTATGTGAGTAACCTCCTTCACTGACTTGGAGAAAAGTGCCTCCCATTACTCCCAATACATTTACATAGTTCCTATATCTTAAATATAAATAATTTCAGAATTACTAATCCACATGACCTTAAGAAACAAACCTCCCTTGGGGCGCCTGGGTGGCGCAGTCGGTTAAGCGTCCGACTTCAGCCAGGTCACGATCTCGCGGTCCGTGAGTTCGAGCCCCGCGTCAGGCTCTGGGCTGATGGCTCAGAGCCTGGAGCCTGTTTCTGATTCTGTGTCTCCCTCTCTCTCTGCCCCTCCCCCGTTCATGCTCTGTCTCTCTCTGTCCCAAAAATAAAATAAACGTTGAAAAAAAAATTAAAAAAAAGAAACAAACCTCCCAATTAGAGTAACAATATACTTATTTACATTTATTTTTTGTTATTAGCCTCAGGGCGTTTGGTCAAAATACTGAATCCAAAAGTCACTTGGGGAGTTTCCTCACCTTCAGTATGGTTTATTATCCATGTGAAATATTGACATGTTTATCAATGTCACAAGTAGATAAAATATATCTCTGAGAATCTCATCTCTCCTCCCTTCTGTCCCTCTGCCATCCACCTATCATTACAACCCCGGGCCAACCACCTGCCTAGGTAATCAATCTCATCAGATTCTTGTTCACCCTTCCTAGAATTATTTTTTGCCAAAGCACACGGATATGTATATATTTTCTTGTTTGACCTTCATTACCCAGTAGTAGCATATGCAGAGTGTTCTTTTAGTGGCTTTGTTTAGGTATATTTTTTATACCATAAAATTCACTCGCTGTAGTTGTACAGTCTGGTGAGTTTTAACAAAAGTATATAGTGTGCAACTATCACCACCATCCAGTTTCATAACACTCTATCACCCCCACACACAAGTACTCTTGTGTCTCTTGTGTTCATCTGCATTCAATCCCTGCTCCGACCCCTCATAAAGACACTCTTCCTCACTTGGTTTCATCACTTACCACTATATCCTGGAAGTCCCCCAAGTCAGTTCACAGATACCTTCCTCTTTCCTTTGACAAGTGCATAGTCTCCATTGTATGTATGTACCAATGATTATTCAACCACTCCTTCATGTTTGGACATCAGACTGCTGCCAGTATCTTGCAATTAAAAATAATTCTGGAATGAATAATCTTATGCATGAGTATTTTCATTCTTTTGAGGTATATCTTCAGGGTTAACTCTTAGAAGTAGGATGTCTGCGGAGCACTTGGGTGGCTCAGTCGATTGAGTGTGAGACGGGCTGAAGTCATGATCTCATAGTTTGTTAGTTCGAGGCCCATGTCGGGCTCTGTGCTGACAGCTCAGAGCCTGGAGCCTGCTTCTGATTCTGTGTCTCCCTCTCTCTGCCCCAACCCCACCCCCCCCACCCCCCCACCCCCCGCTTACGCTGTCTCTCGCGCTCTCTCTCAAAAATAAATAAACATTAAAAATAATAATAATAATTTAAAAGAAGAAGTAGGATGTCTGGGTCAAGATGTAAATGCATGGGTAGTGGTGTAAATACTGCCAAATTCCCCTTCGACGGGGCTGTACCCATTTTCATCCCCACAGCAATACATGTGAGGGCTCGTTCCCCCACAGCTTTGCCAACAGATGTGTGGTTGAGTTTTTTCTCGTTTGCCAAATTGACGGGTGAAAAATGGTTTCTCGGAGTCCGTTTAATTTGTATTTCTCTAATTATAAGTGAAGTTGAACATCTTGTCATATGTTTCAAGGCCACCTGCATTCTTTTATGTGAATTATCTTTTTCCAATTTCTTAAAATTGAATTTAAACTAGAACAACAACAAAACGCACAGAAACTCAGTTCGCCCATTTCCCCGCCGCCCACGCCCGCCTCTGACAACCACGAATCAGCTCTCTGTATCTACGAGTTATCTTTTCACATCTCCTGCCCATTTTTCTCTCCTGTTCGTTCCCCTTTCCCCAGTTGTAACAGCTCTTTCTATAGTCAAGATATTAACCCTATACGATCTGATGTATGTTGTAAATGTTTTCTCACACTTGGTCATTTACATTTTGACTGTGCTGATGGTGGTCTGATTTGGGGGTTGGGCCATGTCAAAAGCACTCAGGTTTACATAATCAGATGTTTCAATCTCTTCTAGTAAATCTAGAAGTTGAGCCGTAGTCAGAAAGCCTTTCCCTACCAACCCATGTTATTGGGAAATTTGCTCAGGTTTTCCTACAGTATTTTCACAATTTCATTTTTTATATTTGGATCTCAGATCCCATTTGGAGTTTGTTCTTGTGTACAGTGTGAGACAGACATCTAATCTTCTCTTTTTCCAAGGAGCTAGTCAGTAGTCCCAGCACAATGCACTGAACTTTGTCTGCTCCCATGATGTGAGTTGCCACCTTTACCAATACTAAATCGCTCTGTGTTGTGGGCTCTACTTCTGGACTCGGCTTTCAGTTCTACCACTGTTTCACCTGCTCGCACAACAGTACCACACTAGTTTAATTATAGAGGCTTTCTAGTTCATTTTAATGTGTGGCAGAGCTATTCCCCCTAGTAGCTTTTATTTTTCAAGATTTTCATGGGTATTGCATGTTTGCTTTTTCATATGAACTGGAGCATCAACTGTCTAGCTCTATAAAAAAAAGCTTATTGGTGTTTTCACTGGGATTGGGTCAAGTCATAAATTAACTTTGAGAAAACTGGCTTTTTTACGATGTGAAGTCATCGCACCCAAGTCCACAGGATGCCTTTCTGTTTGCTCAAAGCTACTTTTGTGTCTTTCCAAAGTGTTTTAAAGTGTTCCTGATGGAGGCTTTGCCCCTTCTTGCTAAGTTTATTTCTAAGTATTTTGTCCTCTCTGTTGCTATTGTGTCTTCTAACTGCTTCTTATTTACGTATAAGAAAGCTATTGATTTCTATATGTCAACTTTTCATCCTGCTACCTGAGTGATTTTATCATTTGATTTACTTTGACTACTGACTCTCTAGAGGGCTTTCCCAGTATATTATCATATTATGTGCAAACTAAAATAATTTTGATTCTTCCTTTCCAAAACCCATGCCTCTAATTGGTTCCTCTTATCCAATTTCTAATACCTACAGTACAACTGTGTGATAGCAGTGGAGATAATGGGCATCCTTGCCTTGATACTGATCTTTGTGGAAATGCTTCTAGTGTTTCCCCATCAAATAAGATGCCAACTATCGAATTCAGGTCTATAAAATATTTTACCCTGTTAAGAAGTATCCCTCTATCCTTGTTTTCTTAAGTGACACATAAGGCAACGGGTGCTGAATGCCATAAAAGGTTTTTCAGCATCTATGGAGATAATCATATGATTTTTCCCCTTATGCATATTATTATATCAATAGATTTCCTCATGTTGAACCAACCTTGCATTCCTGAAAATAAAATACCATTTGTTCATGGTGTATCGATTTCTTAATGTTGTATGGGGTTCAGTTTATGAATACTTTGTCTAGCACTTTTGCTGCTACATTCATAAGTGATACTGTTCTGTAATTTCATGTTTTTTACTTGCTTTTGAAAAATTTAAGTATCAATGTTATACTTGCTTTCAAAAAAAAAATCCCTAGAAGGTATGCCTTTATTTTCAGTACTCTGAAACAATTCAAAAAGAATGGAGAATATCTAGTTTTTGGAAGTTTGGTAGAATTCCCCTATGAGACCATAGAGGTCTGGTATTTTTATGGTGGAGTAGTTCTTGAGTGATCCTCTCTGGATATTTTATGAAAATTGGTTTAGTTAAGCTTCATGGAACAGAAAGAGCTAATTTTGGTACTTTACCTAGGTTTCCATATTTATTTTTATAGAGATCTGCAAAAGTCTCATAATGGACTCAGTTGCTTCTATTTCAATGCTATGCCCCCCTTTTCGTTTCTTATTTTGTACATTTGTGCCTTCTCCCCATTTTTTATTGTTGGCAACTGTTTTGTCCACTTTGTGAATATTTCCAACTATATTTTTGAGTTATTAATTACCTCTACTATTTCTCTGTTCTGTGCTTTATTATTTTCTTTCTTGTGCTTTCTTTTTCTTTACTTTGTGATTCTTTTCCTAGATTTTGAACTGAGAATTCAGTTCATTTCTCTTTTTTATTGATTAAAAAAGTGTTTGGGGATATGACTTTTCATCTGATCTAAGCGTATCCTATAAATTCTGCTAGGTAGTCTGTTCATTATCATTATTTCTTTTTTATTTTCAATGTATTATTTTCCCACTTGCTTGTTCAATAGAAAGTTTTTAAAACTTCCAGATGAAAGGGCCTTTAGGTTTTGCTTTTTGTTAATGTCCAGTTTTAGTGCATTGTGATCAAAGTATTGTGATATTCTGCTTTATAGGATGCACTGAAGTTTTCTTTGCAACCTAATATATGGCACATTGTTTGCAGATGTTCCATGTGCACTTAAGAAAAAAGTATAGTCTATATCACGATAGCATAAACTCACACATATATATACATACCTCCATAAGATCTGCTTCATTAATTATGTTGTTTTTGTTCACTTGATCTGTACTGTGCTGAGTGTGGTTAGGTTAAAATCTCCCATTATTAGCATGTTTCTATCTAAGTATCCTTGTTTCTTTATACTTTCTGCTTTATAGTGATGGTTTCTATGTTACTTCGTGCATACTCACAACCGTTATGTCTCTATTTTGAATTGTTATGAGCCCCCTTTTTCCTGGATGGGTGAATTAAGCACCTGCGATGCACAAGGTAATATCCATACTGTCATTTTTTCTTCCACGTACCTGGGAGCAGTGGCCACAGAGGGACACAGAAATGCCTGGCCTTGGTCATGAAGATACCCTGAGGCTACAGCACAGGGGTTCCTCACTTAGGGCACCTTCCTTTACTCTTTCCTCAACTGTTCTAGAAAGAACTCAAGGTTGGTCGTCTAGTCACACCTGTCCACTCAGCCAGCATGCTGGAGAGCACTTCCACAGCCAAAGCCAAGCAACCTACTGGGGCTGAAAATGGATGCTTGCAGTCCAATTGTGTTTTTAAGAGATTACTACAACACGGACCAAAGAAACCTCCAAGGTTAGGATTCTTGACACAGCACCATGACCCGTGGAGCTGAATTGTGGCAAGACTTCTTATGAGGAAACCGAGAGGAGCTTCCTCCTGCGTGCTCCAAAATACCTGCAGGGAGCCCCCTGCACCCTGGCTCCTCTGCAGGACCCTTTCCCTTTGCCTCTTTAAGGAACACCCTCCCTGCCCACTCAGGGAGCCGTCTGTCTTTGTAGAAGTGGCAAAGCAGAGAGGTACCCTCTTTGAGCACAGAAAGCATTTTGGAACCAAAGCCAGCAGCCCTTGGCTAAGAGTCAAGTCAGGATGTAAATGCAAAGAGAGCCAGCGACTTCATTGATTAGCCGAGTACCAGACAGCCCCAAGTGAACCTGGGGTTAATCAGCAGGCTAGGGGAGGAGGTGTGGCTTAGTTCAATGCCATTAACACATGCTCCCTCCTTGCCCCAGCACACACTCAAAAATGTTATGTAGAATTTTCCAGCCTAATTACAAATGCTGAGCTTTCATTTGGTAGGCAATTAATAGTCACTAGAATAGAAATCAGGGCAGTGACACAAACAGGGGATGCCTGTCCACAACCTTTCGAAAGAGCCTTTTACAAATGTTAGCGGAGATACAGCCTACCCGGGGGCACGGGTGGAGAGAAGGATCTTTCCCGTCCACCCACACTCTGTACCAGCTCAGTAAGCCTGGGCACAGAAAGGAGCAAAGCCACTGGACAGAGAACAGACTCTCGTTTTTTGAAGTGTTCAAGACTCCTCAGGTGGGACCTCACAAGAAGAGAAGGGAGTCAGTGTGGGGGAGGAGCCTCGGTGTAGGGGAGGAGCTTCTGTGGGGGGAGGAGCTTTCGTATGTGGGAGGGGCCTCCGTGTGTGAGAGAGCTTCAGTGTGCAGGAGGAGCTTCTGTGGGGAGGGAGTCTGTGTGGGAGGAGCTTCTATGTGTGGGAGGAGCTTCTGTGGGGTCGGGGGTCTCTGTGTGCGGGTAGAGCCTAGCCTATTGCCTTGCCTGTCCGAGGTGTCCATTGTGCAGATACTCACCACTGTTTTCCCCCTCTTCTTCCTGGGCTGCCAAACAGTACTTCCCAGCCCTTTGCAGGTGTGCACTCACCGGACTGACCTCTGGCCGACAGAACGTGCTGTTAAGTGACGGACGCCACTTCTAGGCCTCGTCGGTAACAATTTCTCCCTGGTGGATCGTCCACCTTCGTTTGCCCTCCTGCAATGAGGTTGAGCTCGGCCCCGAACTTAATGGCACCATAAGGTGGAAGGAGCCTCAGTGACTGCGTGGTGCAGCCCCCACGCCAACAACTGCATTGGACTGGGACAGAGGTCAGCACACCACAGCCTGCAAGCCAGATCCGGCCCACCACCTGTTTCGTAAACAACGTTTTACTGGAACACAGCATTTGTCGATGTACTGTCGATGGCCGCTTTCACGCTACAAAGGCAGAGAACTTACGGCCCACACAGCTGAACATATTTACTACCTGGCCCTTTACAGAAAAACTGTATTAGCCTCTGGACTAAGGAACAAACAATACAGGTTTTATTACATGAAGGCCCTGAGATTTGAGGGTTGCTACCACAGTTAACCTACCTGGATTTACTTATTCACACAAGTTCCCTTTACAAAAAGTCTTGGACAGAGCAGAAACCACTCGAATCAGTTACACATGCAATAGTCCACCCAAGAGGGGTTGTGGTGATAGTCCAGTCACCGTGATGGTAGAAATTGACTGAGTGACCAGGTCTGAGTTCCTAACACCATTTTGCAGTGAAAGGAACCAGGGCCCCACCGAGAAATGACGGATTCTAGGGCTGGGGCAGCAAGGACACAAGAGGAGCTGGGGCCTCCCGGAAGTAAGAAGTACTAAGTAAGAAAGTGCTAAGAAAATTCCTCAGTGACGTGGATACGTCAGCGTGGCCCCAGGAGACAGCTGGAAGGTGGCCCGGGGACGGAACAACGTGAGCAACAAAATAAGTGGCAATGAATGCCACGTACCCAAAGCGTAACACGGAAATCTGTAAGTTCACATGGATACAAATAAGAGACTGAGTGGATAAACAAATAAATACATAAATAAGGAGACAAATCTCCCATGCAGAAGAATTCCAAATAATTTATGTCAATACTCCTGCCTGAAGGGGTAGGGCCTCCAATCCTTCAGAAGAAAGGACCCAGGGCCTTAAGTACAGGCTGCAGAGTGACTCCCCCGCCGCCAAGAGGAGAGTATGGAGGGGGCAGGTGGCAAAGAGGAACTTACGGCACAGACACCTGGCAAACACCACCTCAGCCAGGTGACCGAGGTCACATCAACAGTGGTGAGTCTCATTGATAGCAGGCACCCTTGCTATGATGTGATGAGAAGGGCACCGTACCTGTGGCTCCTCCCCAAACCGGTCCACCTAGTAACCAGCAGAAAAATAGCAAATCCCAACTGAGGGATGTTTCACAAGATCCCTGACTAGTCCTCCTCAAAACAGTCCAGGTCATCAAAACCAAGGAAACTCTGAGAAACTGTCACAGCTAAGAGCCTAAGGAGACAAGATGAGTGAATGCAACGTGGTATCCTGAATGAGACCTTAGGACGGGAAAGGACATTTTTACTAAGGAGGTCTGGATAAAGTATGAACTTGAGCTAATGATAATGTGTCAGTATCAGTCCATCAGTTATAACAAATTCACCATTCTGCTGTAGGATGTTAACAACAGGGGAAACAGTGGTATTCGGTGACTCACTGTATGAGTCCAACAGCTTTTCCATAAACCTGAAACTGATCTAAAAAACAAAGTTTATGTTTAAAAAGTTTCACTGTGTCTTCGTCATCAGACGCACGCTCAATATGTAACATGCACATTTCACTCAATCCTCAGCAGCACTAAGGTGAATATTTTTATAAAATGAGTTAGAAAGTGGTCCCTCTGTTTCTATCTTTTGACAAAGACTGTAACGAATTGGTATAATTTCTTCCTTAAATGTTTGGTAGAATTCACCAGTGGACCCATATGGGCCTGGTGTTTTCTGTTTGGGAAGGTTATTAATTTTTTATTCAATTTCTTTAATAGCAATAGGCCCATTCAGAGTGCCTATTCTTGCGTGAGTCTTATCAGATTGCGTCATTCAAGGATTTGGTTCATTTCATCTAGATTATCAAATTTGTGGTCATAAAGCTGCTCCTAATATTCCTTTATTATCCTTTTAATTCCATGGGATCAGCAGTGATGTTCCCTCTTTCTTTTCTGGTATTAGTAATTGGTATCTTCTTTCTTTCTTAGCCTAGCTAAGGTTTATCAATTTTATTGATCTTCTCAAAGAACCATTTATTTCTTTGATTGTCTCTGTGGATTTCCTGTTTTCAATTTCAGGTGGGGATTTTTATGATCTTCACCTGAGAGGTGAGGAAACTGAGTTCAGGGTACCTCACGGGA
Organism: Leopardus geoffroyi; assembly: GCF_018350155.1. Classification (NCBI taxonomy): domain Eukaryota; kingdom Metazoa; phylum Chordata; class Mammalia; order Carnivora; family Felidae; genus Leopardus; species Leopardus geoffroyi. The sequence continues at coordinate 4,869,013 of NC_059328.1, read as the reverse complement.
GACTTGAAGTGACCTGACTGTTGCTACGGTTCACACTTATTTTTTCACAGACTCTTTTTTTTAACTTATTTTTGAGAGAGAGAGAGAGAGAGAGAGAGAGAAAGCGTGAGTGCATGAGTGTGGGAGAAGGGCAGAGGGAGAGAGAACCCCAAGCAGGCGCCACGCTCAATGTGAAGCCCGATGTGGGGCTCAAAACCACAAATCATGAGATCATGACCTGAGCCAAAATCAAGAGTTGGACACTCAACCAACTGAGCCACTCAGGTGCCCCCAGTTCACATTTTTATCACCATACTATGCTACTTCTTGGTTCATCCGTCCTCCCAAAGCTTTCTATTAAATATGTATGCCAGGATCTAGTGCCCAGAGCAGACACCCAGAGACAGGTTGTGGATAGTCAGCCTCAGGATCAGCTTATCCCCACTCCTGACCCAGGCCGATGAGGCAAAAGGGCAAACAAGCTATCAACTCAAGTAGCTGGAACAGGGGCACCTGGGTGGCTTAGTCAGGTAACCGTCCAACTCTTGGTTTCAGCTCAGGCCATGATCCCATGGTTTGTGGGTTCGAGCCCCGCATCGGGCTCACTGCTGCCAGCACAGAGCCTGCTTCAGATTCTCTGTCTCTCTGTCTGTCTGTCTGTATGTCTCTCTCTCTCTCTCTCTCTCTGCTTCTCCCCTGCTCACTCTCTCCCTCTCCCCCCACCCTCTCTCTCTCTCTCTCTCTAACATAAATAAAGAACATTAAAAAAAAAAAGTAGCTGGAACAGGCACCCACAGTGGCTGGACTCCAAGGGCACTTGGGCTCCCACATGTGCACCCTGACCCGAGGCCCAAGGACGCCTCTACATGACCATGCAGGCTCTCCGAGGCACTCTAGAGCAAGCATCTCCTCAAGCCACCTTGGTTCATCCAGAGCACAAAAGCACCAGTCCCTCCAAAGAGGCCCCTCACATAGACTCCAAGCAAGGGGCAGGAGTTAGCAGCACCCCCCTGGGGTTTTGCAGCTCCCAAGGTCCTCTAGGTGACCCCAGGGGCATTCTTCTGTTACCACAGAACTCCAAATGCCCCTGGGTTTGGGTTTTTGTTCCCTTTGGTTCTGCCCCCACACCTGTCCCCTGCTGTGGCAGACAACGCCCGTGCCAGGCACAATCTCACTCCAACCGACAGACTCTTAACTGCGGAGAACAAGCTGATGGTTCCCAGAGGAGAAGGCGGCAGGGGGGATGGGTCAAAGAGGGGATGGGGGTTCAGGAGGGCACTTGTGATGAGCACCAGGTGATGTACGGAAGCATTGAATCACTACATTGTACACCTGAAACTAATACAGTAAAACCTTGGTTTGCGAGCGTAATTCATTCCAGAAACATGCTTGTAATCCAAAGCATTTGTTTATCAACGCGAATTTCAAGAACCACTGGTTCGGTTGTGATCATGTGACATTCAGCGTCACGTATGACTTGTATTGCAAGACATTGCTCGTTTATCAAGTTAAAATTAATGAGAAATGTTGGCTCATCTTGCCGAACACTTGCAGAACAAGTTACTCGCGATCCAAGGTTTTACTGTATAACACCACATGTTAACTATACTAGGCTTAAGATGAAATTTTTAAAAAAGAGAATCCTTGCTGCAATAATCTCATCTAATAAAATGCAGCAGGGGTGGCTGACATTATAAAAGGATTCCATAATTTTCCATAATCCCCACCCTACCCCTGTGTCCAGAGATGGGGAATCTGAAGTCGGAACAGACAAAGGAGGGTGTGCACACCTAAGGTCTGGAGGCAGGAGCTATGGCCCCAGGAGGGAGGGTCGAGGTCCCCTCAGGCCAAGGGCAGCTCTTCAGGGAGTGGCCCTCTGGGTCCATCCCAGGGTTTGCCCATAGATCATTAATCCCACAAGGAAGGGAGCAGAGAAACTAATACCAAAGTGTTGGGGAAGGACTGACAAGACCAATAAAAAGGAAAGTAATATATTTAGGAATCATAGTATTTGTCGGTGAGAAAAAGCTTTCCCTGACGCCCAGCTTTCTGAAACCACGACGGCATTTAAGTACAGCTTGCCAAAGGGGCGCCTGGGTGGCGCAGTCGGTTAAGCGTCCGACTTCAGCCAGGTCACGATCTCGCGGTCCGGGAGTTCGAGCCCCGCGTCGGGCTCTGGGCTGATGGCTCAGAGCCTGGAGCCTGTTTCCGATTCTGTGTCTCCCTCTCTCTCTGCCCCTCCCCGTTCATGCTCTGTCTCTCTCTGTCCCAAAAATAAATAAACGTTGAAAAAAAAATTAAAAAAAAAAAATAAGTACAGCTTGCCAGTCCAGAGCATGCAAATGGGGGACCCCGTTTGCTCCCGTCAGCTGGCTACCCTGGCTACAATGGCTTCCAGCTGCACTGGAGGACCCTAGTCGGTTTGCAAACAGGGTTTGCACTAAGGCGTCATCCCATCAACCGTGGTGTAACTCGGAGCCTGACTCAGGACACAGGTGGCTGTGTGACACATCCCAGCGGCTTCCAGCTTTGGGCTCAGCAGAGAGTTGCTTCTGCAAAGGAAACCTCACCAGACAGAAGAGGGGCTCTCTGAGTGACACTGAGGCAGGTACAGGGTCACCCCTCCACCCCTCCCTTGCCCGGAGCGACACCAGCAGCGCTTCGGTCCTGCCACGGAGCCCACTGAAATCCATGGATTTAGCGGCAAGAATACATCTGGGCAAAGCCCCGTTTTTCCACGTAGCAGCATGAGCTTGAGAAACGCATTTTACCTTGGCAGGCCTCGGTGTTTTCATATTTAAGATAGTCATATCCCTGACACAGTGCCTCCAAATATACATCCATCGACAAGCATTTATTAAGCACCCACTACGTGATGGGCTCCCAAAATACTAAGTTGAATACAACTCAGACAAGTAAATGTCACCACATGCAGGACGAGACTCCCATAGGAACCCAGAACGGCAGGGCACCAAGGGGCAGCAGGGGCCAGTGAAGGGAGATCTAGGACAGCGGAGGAGGGCTCTGCAGTGTGCATGTGCACATGCACGCACACACACACACACACACACACACACACACACACACACGCACATGCACACAGCCCAGACCTGGATCCTAGCCCTGCGACTTCAGCCTCCACCTGGACCAGACAGCGGTGCCTCCCCCCAGGTCTGTGCTGAGGACAAAGGGAAACAGCCTGGGAGCGGGTGCCCCCGGGGCAGGGTCCTCCAGCCTGGCAGCCGGGCTCTGCTGCAGCCTCGTGGGCCTGAGAGAAGAGCAGGAAACCCCCCAGGGTACCCCATTCACTCCGCCTTCTAAAGGAAAGCACATTTTGGAAAGGCTGGGATTCCGCATTTTAATTCTGATTACGGCTTAATACGACACATAGACCATTTGGCGTGGTGCCTTTCTGCTGAATATATGAACATTTTAATGGAATTGGATTATCACGCACATGTGTGGCCAACTGTTCAAACAAGACGCTCTCTCTGGCTTTCTTGGAGAGCCAAGCAGCGGGGGGAGAACAGAAAACAGAAGACTGGTGATTCCGGTACAGGACATTTATGCCCCGAGAAAAACACTGCCATTGTTTTCCTGACAAGCAGCTAATGTCCCCATCACACATTCTGTGGCACTAAAACCACTCCCAGCATCACAGCCAGATGTCAATGACCCTATTGTTGGTCTTCCCAGGGTGTCCACAGGGATAACAGGGAACACCTGGACCCGTGACAGGTGCCAACATGTAGGCACGTGCTTCGTCACCCAGGCCAGAGTGTGAGTCTCTTTCCCGCTCTCTCCTGCCTCCCTGTGACACACACACGCATGCACACATGCACGCCAGGAAGCGTCAGCATCATTGATGGAGTTTTTCCAAATTACTGTACAGTTACAATGTGTGAAATTCTTTCTGATTTTCTGGAGAGAGCCAGAGAGCCACAGACGCGAGGCTGTTTGCATGTCCCCCGTGGCTCCCTCCGTGCGCCAATCCCCCCGGGGGCCAGAGGAAAGCATCCCCAGCACCACATTGGTCGCTCCCGGGCTCCGCACTCCCGGCCACTCGTGCCCTCCCACGGCTCCCCGCACACAGGGAGACGCTCCGCTGAAAAAGCCACAGAGAACCAGCCTTCTTCCGCTTGGCCCCCGCAGGAGCAGCCAGAATCATCCAAACCGGGGTCCCGGGTCTGCTCCCCATTTCCCCAGTTCTCTTGGTGTCCTCTCAGGAGTGGTGGCCCGAGCGTCAGGCCAGGTGCCCCTCACGCTCCTGGTCTGGGAGGTGGCAGTGTGCCGTCAGCACTGGCTCATGGCTTTCCCTCTCGAAAGTTCCAGTCACACGCAGGGCTCTCCAGGTTACCTCCTCCCTCACCCAGGGCACGTGTAAACGGGGACTTTTTGAAAAAGGGTCTCGTGTGTTTTTATGTACCCAGGATTTATGGAAATAATTAAGAAATTTGATTATAATTCCACTGTAGCTGTTTTCTTGAAGAACAAACCCTTCTTGTGAACATTTCCCCACACTGACTAATGCACTTGAGCTTTTTTTTTTTTTTTAAGGCATAAATTTTCCTTGTTGATAGTGACTTTGTACAGCGGTTGCAGCTGGGGCTGTTTCTACTGAGTTTCTAATCCAAGAAGTTCTGCAGAAGAAGAATAATAGTACTACCATTTTCACTACTCGGTACAGAACAGCTCCTTCAGGGGACAGAGGGCCTGGACAGACTCCTTCCCATGAATCCTCAGTAGCAGGAGATGGGGAGCCAGGAAAAAAAGCAGAGTGGCTCTCCTGTCAACTGACTAGAGGGTCTGATGGTCACAATCACAAGGAAAGGGACCCAGGGACAAACAGAGCGCCCAGATGCACCCTGGAGGGTGGGAGTGAGGAAACTTCAGTGACCAAGGTGACTCACAGTAAGGCTGGGTCCTTCTGGGTCCTGCTGGGTTCTGCTGGGCCCTCCTGGGTTTTGCAGGAAGGAAAGTCTACTCTTACCTTCCTCCCTACCAAAGGAAGGATCACATAAAGAAGTCCAGAGACAAATACATTTTAAAATTTATTCTCTGCTGTCTTGCACGGGCACGAAGATGAAAGGGGCCTGACATTAATGGAGAACCTATTGCCAGGCACTTTTTATCTTATTTAATCTGCACAACTCCACGATGTAGGGATTTCAATTCTTCAGTTTTGGCGAATGCGCCTAGGGTCACAGGTCTAGGAAGGGGAGTAACTGGGATTCAGACGCGGACCCTCAGGAGGACACCGGGCAGGAAAGTATTGTTTCTGCCACCTGTAAGGACAGCAGAAGCTGAAGGGAATGAAGGGGCAGCGTCCTGAAGCTGGTGTTTCTGAGTCTCGCCCCTGAGTCCTCTCCCGCACAGGCTGTCACCAGCCGCACTTTGGCACAGGATGGATGGACAGAGCTGGCCCATCCTCCCCCAGGCACTGGGGAAGGAATCTAATTTTAGCTCACGGAGCCTGAAATTGCTAGTGCAGAAGAAGATCATTAAACACTTGGCTGTTCCCAACCTAGGGGATCACAGCCGGAGAGTCTGCAAAGACCCATGATGTAAGGGGTCGGCGTGATTGCACCACCGTCCCTCACACCTCACTGCCCAGGGCCCCAGGGATGTCAGCCACTCATAGGTGCTGTCCCAGGGAACAAATGTCCTTCCTGCTGCTGAGTACAAGTGTCCGGCCACCGCCCAGGGAAGGCCTGGAGAGAATGAAGCCACGGGCTGACAAAGGCGTGGCAGCCTGGTGAGACAGTTGTTTAGAGACCAAGGAGAAATCCCAAAGCTGGTTCCCCCTCACCTGAAGCACACACACAGAAATCCAGGCTCTAGTGTGCTGATTAACTCCCCCAGTACTCTGGCCTCCCATGCTGAGCTCTGGGATCATTCAGAGTTCAGCGGCTTCCTCCTTCTACAGACCCGTCATGCTGCCTGCTGACATGCCCCATACCCTTGTCCCACCAAAAGCTCGTCTGGATTAAGATGCAACAGAGAAATCCACCTCCGTTGGCTTCAACCTGAACCTCTCCCATGACAGTGAAAAACAAAACGTTGGGTGAGCAGGCAGAGTGAGAGAAAAGGAAAAAATACCAATCCAAATACCCATCAACGGGATGGACAGGTAAATAAAAGGTAGCACATCCATACAATGGAATATTAGTCAGCAGAATGATATTCTGCCACATGGTACAACCTGGATGATTTGAAACATTATGCCAAGTAGAAGAAGCCAGACCTAAAGTCACACATTCTGTGATTCCATTTCCACGAAATGTCCAAAGTAGGCAAATCCGTGGAGACAGAAATCAGATGAGGGTCTCCAGGGCCTGGGGAGAGAGGGAATGGGAAGTGACTGGTTCATGGGCCTGGGGTTTTTACTTTGGAGTGATGAACATGGTTAGAACTACACAGACGTGGTTGTACAACATTGTGAATGTGATCAATTATACTTAATTGTATTTAAAATGGTTAATTTTATGTTATGTGAATTTCACCCCAATTAAAAATTTTAAGGGATGCATTTGACTGGAGGAGGAGGGAATCATTCAGAGGAAAGAGATCCTAAGGGTGGAAATTATTTCAGTACAATCAATACCTGCTGCCCACTTATTCACTGTCAGCCCTGTGTCTAACATAGGTGACCATGGAGGACATGGGAGTGGAAGCGAGCCTAACAGGCCATAGCTTGGGAGATACAAAGTTCGCCCTGGATCAAAGGGTGGAGAAAAGGGATGGTGACAGGCATTCTGGGCAGAGGGAACAGCACAAGTGAAGGCACAGAGTCATGAATGCATGTGGCCATGTTTCTAAATTAGCACAATTGAACGTATTTGTAACAGCTCACTGCTGCTGAAAATGATAGATGTGCTTCCAACCTTCCTCGAACTGGTCACTGGACAAATGGAATGAGGAACAAGCTGTATTTTCCTCTGGTTCCAGGAGAACGAGTTGAAAACAAATTTATCGAGAAGTGAGGTAGTCAATAAAAGAAGGCTTTGACAGAAAGACAAGGAGAAACTGACAAATCCACCATTATAAATATAAGTTTTTAAGCACAGTTTTCTTAGTTATTTGTAGATCAAATAAAAACAAAAATCATAAGGAGAGAGAAAATTTGAAGGACACAATTAACAAGCTTGACCCAAAGACATATTTGGAACATTGCACCCATTGAAGAGAAAATACATATCGCATGTTCCACATTCACTGGAACCAATACTGGGTCTCAAAAATTTCAAAAGGACTAGCATCATATAGATCATGTTCTCCAAATAACAATTAATTTTAGTAGACCCTGAAAATTCAATTAGAAATCAGTAACAAAAAGATGCTAGAAATATCCCTATAAGTTTGGAAATTAGTAAACCAGCTCTAAACAACTCAAAAAGTAAGACATAATAAAAGTTATAAAATATTTACAACTGAATGATAAATAAAATACTACATATTAAGATGTACAGGGCATGGCTAAAACATAGTTAGAGGGGAATCTATGCATTCAAATGCTCATATAGAAGAGACGGAAGGCTGAAAGTTAATGAGCCAACCTAACACTGGAAAGTAGAATACATTCAAAGAATGTAGAAAGGAGGAAATAAATATAAAAGAAAAATTAATAAGGTAGGAAACATATATGAAAAAGATATGAACAGCAAAGTGAAAAGTTGGTTCTTTGAAAAGAACAACCCCATTAACAAAATCCTGATGGATAAGGACCCTGGGATCAGGAGAAAAGAATAGAACCAGGAAGTTTCAAAGATCAAAACATTATTGAGAGGCTATATGGTGCTCTCCTGATGATAAAATTGGAAACTTACATGAAATGGACAAACTACAAGACCAAAAAAAAAGTATCAAAACGGCCTCAAGAAGATATAAATGTGAGTATTCTTGTAAACACACGAAAACTTCAAGCAGTAGAGGAAAACACCAGGCCCCAATGGCTGTAGCATTTAACTCATTCCATTAAATATTCAGCTAACAAATAATTTCAATCTTACACATCCAACTTTGGCTTGTGAGTTTGAGCCCCGCATCGGGCTCTGTGCTACCAGCGTGGAGCCTGCTTGGAATTCTCTCTCTCCTCTCTCTCTCTACCCCTCCCCTACTCACACTCATGTCTCTCTCACTCTCTCTCTCTCTCAAAAATAAATAAAATATTAAAAAAATTTTAAGAAATGTAGAGGCCGATATCACCATGGCATAAATGCAAAACTTCTAAATGAAATCTTAAAAAGCCAAATCCAGCAATGTATAAAAATGATAATACATCATGAACACGTTGGATTTATTCTAGGATTACAGAATTAGCTTACATTATAAGATAAATACAGCTCATCATATTAACAGATTATAGGAAAGAATTATATAATTGTTCTTAATAGCTGCATTAAAAGCAGCCAATAATATTTAACATCTACCTGTGATCAAAACTCTTTGTACACTAGGACTAGAAGAAAACTTACTTGACCTAATAGTTTTGCAGTATTATTTACAACAGCCAAACTATGGAAGCAGCCCAAGTGTCCACCGATAGATGAATGGACATAGAAGATGTGGTGTGTATATACAATGGGCATTTGCAACAACATGGATGGATCTGGAGGGTATTATGCTAAGTGAAATGAGTGTCAGAGAAAGACAAATACCATTTGATTTCACTCATATGTGGAATTTAAGAAACGAAACAAATGAACAAAGGAAAAGAGAGAGAGAGAGAGAGACAAAAAATAGACTTTTAAATACCGAGAACCAACTGATGGTAACCAGAGGAGCGGAGGTGGGGGGTGGGAATGAGTGAAATAGGTGATGAGAGTTATTTAAATACTGATGAGCACTGAGTGAGTAATGTATAGAACTGTTGAATCACTATATTGTACACCTGAAACTAATATAAAGCTGTATTTGAATTATACTGGAATTGGAAAAAAAAAATTTTTTTTAATAATAAATAATAAATAAAATATATATATAAATATTATATATATATTATATATATTATTATATAATTATATATATAATATAATAATTATATATAATTATATATTTATATAATATATTTTTATATTATATTATTTTATTATATTTTTATTTATAATTTTTTATTATTTATAATTTATAATATTTTTATTATATTATTATATTATATTAATTTATACATATATAATTATATATAATATAATAATATAAATATATATATTATAAATAAAAATAAATAAATAATAAAAAAATAAATAAAATAAAAGGTAAATTACAGCAAACATCACTATTAACCATGAAACAGTAGCAGAATTTCCTTTCGTGTCAGACAGGAAGCAGGAGTGTTCCTACCATTACCATTTCCACTCAACACCGTTCTAGAAGTCCTCATCCACACAGTGATGCAAGAACAAGAAATAGAAGCTGTAAGGTTTGGAAAGTAAAAAAGAACGCTCAACATTCAAATCATGTTACATAGAATCCAAAAGAATGTTACAGACAAGGTATTAAGTTAATAAAAGATTTTACCAGAGTGGCTGGATATGAGGTCAACAGTTCTTAAGAATAAACTGATGCATAAAACGTAAAACGTTATAGAAATATATTAAAGAAGGTCTACTACATATGTGGAGAGAGGTACACCACGTCCAAAGATAAAAGGCTCAACAAAAAGGTCAATTCTTACCAAACTGATAAGTAAGATTCACTGTGATTCCAATCCAAATCTCCACAGGAATTTGATGATCTAGAGAGGACTGTCTTCCATAATGCTCATGGGATAGCAAAGGCTGAGAATAGGCAAGACACATCCGAGGGACCCACAGAACATGGGGTTGGGGGGGTGGGGAGAACCTCCACTTACCAAGACTCACTGTGAAGTTATAGTGAACTTCCACAATTAAGACAGTGAGGGGGCACCTGGGTGGCTCAGTCGGTTGAGCGTCCGACTTTGGCTCAGGTCATGATCTCACAGTTTGTGAGTTCGAGTCCCATGTCGGGCTCTGTGCTGACAGCTGGGAGCCTGGAGCCTGCTTCAGATTCTGTGTCTCCCTCTCTCTCTCTGCCCCTCCCCTGCTCATGCTCTGTTTCTCTGTCTCACAATAATAAATAAATGTTAAAAAAAAAAAAAAAGTCAGTGAGTACTGGGACAGGAATAACTGGCCACCACAGTGGAACTCAGAGCCTAGAAACACAACCACCCACATAAGGACTACTTGGTGTAAGAAAGAAGTCATATGCAGGACCTCAGTATGGGCAGATCCCGGCATAGGGTGAACTGCTCAGTAAATGGGATGGGAACAACTGATTTCCAACATAGAAAAAAATAAGAACTTTCCTATGCAAAGTGAATTCCAGATGGATTAAAACTGAAACATGAAAGCCAAAAACATAAAACTTTTAGAAGATAATACTTATGATTTGGGATGGGGAAAGATTTATTAAACAAGAATAAAAAGGCATGAACCATAAAAAATAGATCGATAGGGGCACCTGAGTGGCTCAGTCAGTTAAGCATCATACTCTTGATTTCAGCTCAGGCCATGATCTCACAGTTCGTGAGCTCGAGCCCCACGTCAGGCCCCGTGCTGTCAGCACAGAACCTGCTTGGGATCCTCTCTCTTTCCCTCTCTCTGCCAAACATCAGATAACACAAATGAAGCTTAGCCTCACTGTTAGCAAGCACATAATGGGATACTTCATGGTCTTCAAGGTGGTAAAACTGTTAAAGTCTGGACTGGGAACGTGGAGAAATGGGAACTTTCACATACTGGTCGCTGGGAGCCTAAGTCAGTGCAGTCACTTTGGAGAGAAATATGACAGTATCTGGTGAGGCTGGGGATGTATATACTCCACCAGCAAGCCGTCCCACTTTTAGGAATATGAGAATATCTAAATAAACACACACACACACACACACACACACACGCACGCACACACACACATGCACGCATGCACCTTAGAGAAACACAAGCACATACATGCCAACGCAATGAAACTCTATACAGCAGCTAAAATAAGTGAACTAGAATCCCATATGTATATGTATGACATAAATATATATATATATACATAAATATATGATATAATGATAGATATGTATATCAGTACGGATAAAACTGAAGACAATGTTTGTAAGAGGGTATCAGATGGTCTCATTTATATAAAGTTTTAAAATCTACAAAACAACGCTATGTATTATTAATGAGGATGTAAATATGTGATAAAAGTATAAAAGAAATGTGCATGAGAATAAAACATACCATGCCTGAGGCAGGAGGGAGGGAAGTAGGCTCAGGATGTGGATGTTATGCTTTATGTCTTCTCAAAAATAGCAGACGAACGGGGGCAAAGGTCAAGATTTGCTAAAGCTGGGTGGTACATAAACAGGTGTAATTGCATTATTTCTCTCTATTTGCCCGTAGGTATCACATTACGAAGCAGCTGATAGTCCATTTTGAACAGAGATCTCCAACCACTAGTTTACGTACTGGCAACTTTTGTCCATTCTCGGGTGATTTTGTCATCTTAACCAATTTTAACTGATTTGACAGAATTTCATTTCATTTTCTCTTCTAAAAATAGATTTTCCTTTCAGTCAGTGCTGTGTACGTGATTACATCATACTTTCAGTGGTTTCAACTGTCTCATATTTAAGCAGCTCTTCCAACACTTTTTCAAAAAGTGACAGTTCCAAAAGGGATGGAGGGACAACCACTGTCTCCCGAAAAGGACAGCATCGCTATTGATGTTTCTGCCACTGGATTGTCCAAGAGGGCACAAATACTTGTCTGTCTCATCTCTCCCGGCATTTCAGTAATCGCAGGCGTTGCCGGGCCCTTCGCCCTAAGTATGCTCACACCCAATCAGAGGAAAGCTCTTCTCTTAGCTCAATTAATTATCCTTTATAAAGGGGGAATAAACCTCACTGGCGGAGATGCTGGAAAGACAAGCACGGAGTCATTTTAATTTTCAAGCAATCTGTCCATTTCCATTTCTCGCTGGCTTCCCAAGGTGCAAATGGGATGCGTTCAGCACTTCCTGTGGGGTCTGACCTCAAGCCCATCTCAGCACATGGCGGTGCGGAGCCAGTCCTGGGCACGGGAGCCGGGACTCCGGCTGCTACCTGGTGCAGCCTCCATAGCTTCGGAATTAATAAAGCGCCAGGCAGAGTGAGAGATGCCAGCTCAAACGCGGGCCACGCTGGCAGCCAGCCGCCTGCCCATCAAACCCCTAGCACTTCTCTAGAATCCTCAGATTAAACAAATATTTGGCAAAGCACCGCTGGCAAAAATGATAATAAATCCAACTCGATTCCCACCACAAACTGGCAAACTCCTTCAACAACCCAATCCAATCTGTCTGCCTCAACTTCCAAATAGCTAGTAATGGGGCCAGCTAGGGCCTGTGGGATCCTTGTAGCTCTAAGTCAGTATCTTATGCCTTGTTATTTGCCAAAAAAATATCCGCGACGGGATGTAGGGCAGACTTGACTTCAACACGAGGGGCAGAATGTGGACGAACCCCAGGGACGGGGACAGGAAAGCC